>NC_080678.1:109687992-110323393 GCF_030445035.2 Dasypus novemcinctus | reverse complement strand
CATGGACCCCTTGTTAAGAACCCCCGTGCTAAAGGGAGAAGGGGCAGGGGGTGTGAGCAAACAAGCCTAATTAAAGGTGCATGCGTTTAACTTAGTAAACAATGTATTAAAGCTGGGAATTTTGAAAGCTAGCTTATCGTAGCCTTTCCATTCAGCTTTAAAGTATAATGCTCCACAAATCTAGTGATTTATATATTTTTAAAAAACCCTTTCATATGATGTTTGATTAATGTTCAACTAATTCCTAAGATAAGCTTATTAAATACTCTGAAACAATTAGCTCCATTTTCAAAATTAGTGAATCAAATTTCTTTGCACATTTGAACTATATTTGAATTTTTAATACATTTAATTAGGCCAAAGCAAATTTATAAAGTTACCAAGCCAAATATTTTTATGTATAGACACAACACCTATAAATCAAACAAGTCAAGCTAAAACATGGAATAAGGTAGGTTTTTTAAACATTTTCACAGTCTATAAACTTAGTCAATTGCATTCTTGCACATTTCAAATTAAAATCGTAAGTCAAATATGTCGAGTTCTCTAAAATGTCAGATTTTCCTAAACATTTTAAATACCTTAAACAACAGAGGCATTAGTTTCACGGTCAGAAGACTCACCCTTGCAGCAGGGGTTCTTAACCTTTTTTGTTCCAAGGACCCCTTTGCCAGGCAGGTGAAAACCGCAGACCCTTACTAAGTCCACACTATCCTGTGTATTATTTAATAACTCTCTCACACCTGCACCAACACGTCCCCACCAGAGTAATGTGCTTTTTAATTTGAATTCAAGTTCACAGAACCCCTGTTAAAAACCCCTTCCTTAAATGAACATTACATTATTAACACTATGTTGCCTTCTTTGTCATCAAGTATTTGTGTTTCACCTTCCCAGAGGAGGTGACTGAGCCTAACTGCCGAGCTGATGGGTGGGTCACAGAGATTCTGAGCCTAGGATCTGTTTCAGTGTTGGGACTTTCAATTCCACTCCATAATCTCTTATACCTGACAGTGGACTTTTTTCTGTGAAATTTCTTGCCTGAGTTGCATTGAGTGGATGCTGTGCTGCTCATTCTGATGACAACTAAGCTCTTTTTTGGTTTGGTTTGTTTTAAGATTTATTTAATTTATTTAATCCCCTCCCTCCTTGTTTGTGCTTGCTGTCTGCTCTCTGTGTCTGTTCATTGTGTGCATTCTGTGTCAGCTTGTCTTCTTTGCTGGAGGCACCGGAAACCAAACCTGGGACCTCCCCTGTGCGAGGAGGAGGCACCACATCACTTGAGCCACATATGCCTCCTGTTTGTTGTGTCTCTCATGGTGTTTCCTCATTGTGCATCCTTGATCAATCATCTTGTTGCGTCAGCTCACTGTCTTGCTCATCTCCTTTAGGAGGCACTGGGAACAGAACCTGGGACCTCCCATGGGGTAGACGGGTGCCCAATTGCTTGAACCACATCTGCTTCCCAACAACTAAGCTCTGTATCACTTAAATCGTACCTTCCCTTTATATAGCTTTCTTATCTACCTCCTCTATCTACTTCATCAAGACTTCCATCATTCTTGGATCTACCATAAGTGGCTGAGAATACTCAAATCCTGGCCCCCACGCTGGCCTGTGCTTTTCCTGGCCCACACACAGCCATGCAAAGTAAAAAGCAATGAGAGCAAAAAGGCCCCAAGAAACTGCAGTCAGGCTGTGTATGAATTGAGCCTTGCAGCACCTTCTTTCTATTTATTTGGAAATTGTGCAGTTTCACAGCAGGCAAAAGAAGATTTTGGCTTTTGCTGAATCTTTCTCATAATCAGCTTACTAGAAGCAAAAGCCCAAGACCAGAATGCAATATCCATTAGCGTTCAGGGTCACTAATTCCAGAGAGAGGGACGAACTGGCCTGTGCTTTAGGAGCCCGTGGAATGCCCAGCTCCTAGTGGAATGCGATTCCACTGGCGGAGGGCCCCATGTGGGTGAGCAGGAAGGAGGCTCCAGGGCAGTAACTTTCCTCCTCTATGCCACAGTTTAACAATAGCAGTGACAATAGCTACATATAATGTCCCTGTCACATGCATTTATAAATAAATACAAACAACCATAAGTGTGCATGTATATTTTCACTTAAGCCACCTAACACCCTCTAAGAAGCAGCTATGAATATGAGCTTTTTGCTTATGAGAAATCTAAAGTTCAAAGAACTGAAGTGACAAGCTTAAATTCACACAATAAGTGATAAAAATTAAATGTATCAAGTCATCAACTTCTAGTTACTGATATGCATGCTAAAGTGTTTGGGATAATGCCTGTAACTTCCTTTGAAATGCGGCAAAGATACAAGGTGAAAAGGAGGAGACTCTGGCATCTGTGGCAACATGGACATACCGTGAAGACCTCATGCTGTGTGAAAGAAGCCAGACCCAAGAGGACAAATACATGATCTCACTGACAGGAATAATTAGAATAAGCAAACTCACAGAGTCAGAATCTAGAATACAGGTTACCAGGGGTCGGGGAGGGGGTCGGGAAGAGAAAGTTAAGCCTTAAAATACATAGAGTTTCTATTTGGGCTGATGGAGAGGTTTTTGGTAATAGATGTTTTTGGTGATGGTAGCGCAACACTGTGAATGTGATTAACAGCACTGAACTGTATACTTGGATGTGCTTAAAAGGGGAAATTTTAGGTTATATATATGGAAATAGAATTATATTTTTAATAAGTCTGTGGAACTGTATAACACAGTGAATCCTAAACTAAACCATGGATTAAATCAAGCAGATCTATTAAAAGACTTAATTTACTTTCTTCCCCAAAAGGCACCATGAAAGAGTAAAAAAAAAAAAAAAAAAACTCAGAAGGTGAGCAGATATTTATAATACATATATACAACAAAGGACTCCTAACCAGAATATATATATATGTATTACATTTTTCCTTTATTTCTAAAGAAATTTTAGATTACATAAACTTTACATCAAAAATATAGGGGATTTCCATATACCCCATCCCTCCCCTTCTCCATAAAATATTTTAAAACTACCACAAATCAATTTTAAAAGGACAGACATCTTAATAGAAAAATTGGGCAAAAGACTTGAACAAGCACATCCCAAGATATCCAAATGTCCAAATAACATATGAAAAAGTGCTCATGGGAAGTGGACTTGGCCCAGTAGATAGGGCATCTGTTTACCACATGGGAGGTCCACGGTTCAAACCCTGGGCCTCCTTGACCCATGTGGAGCTGGCCCATGCGCAGTGCTGATGAGCGCAAGGAGTACCCTACCATGCAGGGGTGTCCCCCACATAGGAGAGCCCCACACACAAGGAGTGCGCCCCATAAGGAGAGCCGCCCAGTGCGAAAGAAAGTGCAGCCTGCCCAGGAATGGCGCTGCACACACAGAGAGCTGACACAACAAGATGATGCAACAAAAAGAAACAGATCCCCGTGCCGCTGACAGCAACAGAAGCAGACAAAGAACACACAGCAAATAGACGCAGAAAACAGACAACTGGGAGGGGGGGGAGGAAGGGGAGAGAAATAAATAAAATAAATAAACCTTAAAAAAAAAGTGCTCAAATTCATAAGTTACCTGGGAATACAAATTAAAATCAGAAAATACTACTACATACCCATCAGTAGGACTAAAATGAAAAAGAGAGAAAATACCAAGTATTAGCGTTGATAAAGAGCAATTGGAATGCTCACATCTCACCCATAGAAGTGTAAATTGGTATAACCACTTTAGAAAACTGGCAGTATCCACTAAAGCCATTTATATGCTTGCTCCAAAACACAATTTTACTTTTAGGTATATATCCAAAAGAAATCCCTTCACAAATCCACCAAAAGCATGGACTAAATTATCATAGCAGCATGATACATAATAGGACCAACCTGGAAATAATTCAAATGTCCATAAACAGTAGATACATAAATAAACTATATCCTATGCTCACACAATGAAATACTACACATCAAACAAACTACAACTAAGTGCATCTGACAAATATAATATTGAGCAAAAGTAGCCATGAACAAAGGGGTATCTGTCTGACTCAATTTCTATAAAATTCAAATGCAAGCAAAACTAACCTATCACATCAGAAACCAGGACAGCGTTTACCCTTGGCCAAGGGTAGTGATGGAGGGGGCACAGGTGAGGCTTCTGTCCCCCGGGTGATGCTCTATTTACTGATCTGCTTTCTGGCTGTACAGGTGTGTTCAGCTAATGAAAATTCAGCAAGCTTCACACTCAGAAAGTCTGAACTTTCATGTACACATGTTTTATGCCAATAAAAGGATGTTATAAAACTAAGTTGATCCAATTACAAGAAAAGCAATATCCTAGTGGGCTGCTTACAAGACAGTCTAATTACCACTGCCAAGCTGACAAAAATTCTGCTGGCAAGTACAAAAGAAAGCAAGTTTTAGCAATGAAAGGAAAAGAGTGGAATTATAAAGCATTTTAAACAAGTGAAAGAATATGGGCCATCCCTTAAGTAACTTAGTCTAGGGCATTATCATAATTGTATGAAATGGTAAAAATAAAAGAAATAGAACAATTGCTAGTACAAAAAAATCAAATTGAAACTAAGGAAAAAATAAAGCAATGGAAAGACTAACACAAAACAATGGGGAAATTAGGGGGAAATGTTTCCACAATTTAAGAAAAAGCCTTGGCAATATATAAATAACTTTAAAAAGAAAAGTCCTGCAGATGTGCTATTCTTTAATGCCAGCAGTGGCTGCTTTAGTGGCTTCAAAGCTTGCTCTGTTTTCCCCAACATTAAGTTCTCTGGAGGAACTGGAGGTGCAAATGAAGAAGCTGAAAAGACATTTTACCCATTGTTAAAACAAAACAAAACAAACGATTGTATTATAAAACCTTTGTGACTGTAACAGTGTTGATTGACACATGAAAAGACTATTGAGAGGGCATAGCAAATCTAGAAATTGACCCAACTGAGTAAGAAAATGTAGTACTTAGTAATCCAAATCAGTGAGAAAAGATGCACGGATTAATGAATGGTGCTGAAACAATAGCTCTCCATTTGGCAAACAGTAAAGGCGGATTCCTACTTCACACCCCACACAAAAACAATAAAAGTTCTGTATGGCGACATTCATCATGTGTAACATTCCGAGCTGGGCATCACCCTTCCATTTCTGGATAAGACAGCACAGACCCACTTTTCCCTATTTCTTCCACTAAGTGCACCCTGAAACCCTGACATTAAATATGAAACAGACATAAGAAGACTCCTAAAGGTGGAGAAAAGAAGGTAGACCACCTAGAGCTCTCAGGATCCAAGGAATGACAAGGTGGTAAGTGCCCTTTCTTTTCCAGCTCATAAATCCCAGTCTGGGCACTGGAGAAACTGGCCACCGGGAAACACTGAGTGCAGACAATGCAGCCCCAAGAGAAACCAAAAGAGCAAAGGACAGCACCATCACAAGGCAGAAGACCTGTAGACAATAACCATCCTACACCAAACACCACGGAAACATTTACAGGCCAACCCTCACACGGTCAGCCAGAGCCAGTGGCAATCCTGGACTTGCCACGCTCCCCAGCTGTGGTGAGGCATTCCCCCGCCGCACTTCCCCCCACAGTGGTGTCAGAGAAGCCAAGTGAGGAGCCACAGCTTTCGTCCCCACCGGGTGGCAACATGCCCCCCACCTCCACGTTGTGGTGACCCCATCAGGAGCTTGGACTTCTGCCTGGGGCTAATGAGGTGCCTTCTGTGGCGTTGTTCCTGGGGAGATGGAGTAGAGAGTCAAGTTTTCACCATAACCCAGGGGTAAAATGACACCCCACTGCAGAGCAATGCCTCTGGTCCTCCAAGAAGGGGTGGTATCAAAGCAGAGCCAGGAGGGCTCTGCCACACCCACTCCTGAGCCTCGGTAGCCACGTGCTCCTCTACCCCAAGCGCATCAGAAGAGGCGGGGTAGAACTTAGGCTCCCATTTCCTCCTGGAAGCAACAAGGTGGCCAGAGCAGGGCCGACACCTGCTAAAACAGAAGGTTTAAGTTAAATCCAGTCTTATATCATAATACCCACATATCAGTTTTCAATAGGAAGCACTTATCATATAAGCACCAGAAAAATCCCAAGTTGAATGAGATAGACAGTCAACAGATGTCAACACTGAAAGGACACAGATATTAGAACTTCTGATATGATTTTTAATGCAGCTGTCATTTTAAAAATGAGTAATCATGAACCTGATGGATGGATTGAAAAACAAAAAGTCTCAGCAAGGAAATATACAATATAGAGCCAAATGGAAAGTTTAGATCTGAAAACTAAATAAACAAAATTAAAAACCAACACAACCATGTGATTATACTAAATATCATTGATTGTACACTTTGGATAAATGGTATGCTTTATCAATATGTATCAATAAAATTGATTTGTTTTTTAAAAATCCAATCAAGAGGCTCAAGAGAAGAATGGAAAGGACAGGAGAAAGAATCAATGGGCTAAAGGCAGAACAACAGACATTATCCAATCTGAATGGCAGAGATAAAATAGACTTTTTAAAAAAAGAAACAGAGGCTCATAACAAAAGATTTAGCATCACGTCTTTGGCATTCTTGAAAAATAACAGCAAGAGGGCGGGGCTGAAGAAGTATTAGAAGAAATAATGGCTGAAATTTTCCCAAATTTAGCAAAAGCTACAAATCTACAGATTGAAGAAACTAAGCAAACAGAAACAGGCTAATCCAAAAGAAAATAGATGAGACATATCATATCAAACTTCTGAAAAACTGACAAAAAGAAAAATCTTGAAAGCAATGAGAAAGAAATACCTGTAGGGGAAAATAATTTGAATGAGAGCAGATTTCTTATCAGAAACCATAGAGATCAGGAGAAAACAGCACAGCGTGTTTCTAGTTCCGAGAAAAAACAATTGTCATCCCAGACCTTCAGGAATGAAGAGGAAAGCAAGCCATTCTCATAGGAAGGAAACTATGAGAATTTTTGTCCCAGACCTTCCTTAAAAGAAAGGCTGGATGAAGTCCTTGAAAACAAAAATGGAAATAATAAAAGAAGGAATCTTGGAAAATCAGAAAGGAAGAAAACATCAGAGAGTATAACAATATGGGTAAATATAATCGACTTTCCTTCTTGAATTTTTCAAATTATGTTAGATGGTCAAAGTAGTTACTATAACACTGGCTGATCTGGTTCTCAATGTATGCAGGGGAAATACTTAAGGCAAATCATAAACAGGAAAGGATACACGGACATAAGTAGAGGTAGGGTTTCTACACATCACTTGAACTGGTAAATTTTCTAAGCTGTAGATTGTGATAAATTTTGTATGTATAAATAATATCTGCTGCAACATCTAAAAACTCTATACAAAAAAGACACATTCATCAACATTAGCATATAAATGTATAGTGGAATATTATTCAGCCGTAAAAGGAATGAAGTACTGATGCATGCTACTGCGTGGATGAACCTGGAAAACATGCTAAGTGAAAGATACCACAAAAGGCCACATGCTGTGTGATGCCATTTGTAAGAAACCATCCAGAATAGGCAAATCCAAAGATAGAGACTAGATTAGGGGTTGCCAGGGTCTGAAGGAGCAGCTAATGGGCGCTGACTACTTAATGGATACAGGGTTTCATTTTGGGGTGGTAAAAATATTCTAGAATTAGATAGTTATGGTTGCATGATACTGCAAGTATACCAAAAAATAACACAATTTTACCCTTTAAAATGGTTTACATGGTGAATTTTATGTTATGTGAATTAGAGCTCAATGGAAAAATTAAATTAAAAAAGACCCAAATTAAAAAAAAAAAGAAAAAAGGAATTAAAAAAAGATCTAAATAAATGCAGAAGCATATCACATAGATGGGTTGGAAGACACAACATAGTAAAGATGTCAGTTCTCCCCCATTGACATAGAGACAATGCAATTCCTCTTAAATTATAGCAACAGTTTTTGTAAATGTAAACAAATTATTCTAAAATTTATATGGAAAGGCAAAAGAACTAGAGAGTTTAAATATTTTTGAAAAAGAAGACTAGAGTGAGGAAACTTTCTATCTGATTTCAAGGCTTATTATATTGCTACTGCCATCAAGGCTATTTGGCAGTTGTGGAGGGACATCACTTAGATCAGTGGAAGAGAATAGAAAACCCACGGGAAGCAGATGTGGCTCTAGTGATGGAGCTTCTGCCCACCATGTGGGAGGACCTGGGTTCGATCCTGGGGCCTCCTCGTGAAAAAGAAGAAGAGAAATTGGGCCGCATGGCAAGCCAGTGTCCATGCGAGTGCCCGCGTGGTGAGCCTGTTCCCGCGCAAGTGAACCACAAGTGATGATGCATCAAAAGAGAGACAAGGGGAGAGTCAAGGTGAAGCGCAGCAGAGACCAGGGGGTGGTGCAATTGACAGGGAACCTCTCTCCCCATCAGAGGTCTCCAGGATTGAATACTGGTGAATCCCAGAGGAGAGAGAATGAGAAGAGAAGAGAACACAACTCAGACAGCAAAAACAGCAGAGTGGGAAGAGGGGAAGGGGGAAAATAAAAATAAATCTAAAAAAAAAAGAAAGAAAACCCAGAAATGTATATAACCAGCTGACTTTTTTTGCCAAGCTTGCAAAAGCAATAAATGAGGAAAAAATAGTCTTTTCAATGAAAGGTTTTGGAGCAATTGGACATTCATAGGCAAAAGAGGGAACTTCAACCTAAACCTCACCCCTTATACAAAAATTAACTCAAAATGGACCATAGATGTAAATGTAAAATGTAAAACTAGAAAACTTTCAGAAGAAAACAGGGGAAAATCTTAAGGTCCTGGGATTTGGCCAAAGCATTCTTAGATATGACACCAAGACCACAATCCGTAAAGAAAAACTCAGTAAGCTGAATTTGATCAAGATTTAAAACTTCTGCTCTGTTTAAGACCCTCAAAAGACAAGTTACAGACTGGGAGAATAATTTGCAAGCCATTTCTCCAATAATCACTCATGGGTAGAACAGATAAAGTCCTCTCAACAGTAAAAACCCAATCAAGGAGGAGGTGCAGCTCCATGGTTGAGTGCCTGCTTTGCATGTACAAGGTTCCAGGTTCAATCCCCGGGTCCTCCTTTTAAAAAAAATAAGGCAAACAAATGGGCAAAAGATATAAAGGGACATTTTCACTAAGAAGATACACAGATGGCAAATAAGCACACAAAAATGTGTTCACCATCACTAGAGGAAAATGCAAATTAAGACCACAATGAGATATCACCACCCCCCCTATTAGAAGAGCTAAAATAAAGAGTGATAATTCCCAACTCTGCCAAGGGTACTGAGATACTAGTTCTCTCACCCACTGCTGATGGTAGTGTAAAATGGTACAGCCTCTCTGGAATATAATTTGGCAGTTTCTTTAGCAACTAAGCATGCTTTTATTATACGACCCAGCAATTGCACTCTTGGGCACGTATCCCAGAAAAATGAAAGCTGGTGTCCACACAAAATCCTATACACAAATGTTCATAGCTGCTTTATTCATAGTAGCCAAAAATTGTTAACAGCCAAAATGTCCTTCACTGGGAGAATGGTTAAACAAATTGTGTTTCATCCATACCATGGAATCCTGCTCAGGAATAAAAGTAAAAAAACTCCCAAACAATTATTGATACACAGCATCGTGGATGGCTCTCCAGGTCACTAATAAAACCCAGCCCCACAAGGCCACACATTGTGTGACTTGACGGGCGATGGCCTTGGTGACGAAGGGTAGACTTAACGAAAGGGACTGAGAATATACCAAGAATGCAGATTAAATTTAAAAGTGGGTCCTATATGTAACTGGTACACTGGGAATAGCACAAAACATTTAGGAAATATTCTTGCAGTCTTCAAAAACCGTTATCCGATCCAGCAGGGAAGTGGCTCCTGTCACCGACAAATGTCTGAAGTGAAGATATCCTTCCTCATTGTCTCACTTTCATCTTCGTGTAAACAGAAATATCAACTGACATCCACGTTGGAACCATACTTGTTGGTCTGGGGCAAACAGAGGCCGAACAAATATAAAAGGGTTCAGCAAAACTCCGTGAACGCGGTCTGTGAGAATCAACAGGCTATGTGCAGGCGAAGCTCGGTGGCACCGCGCATTTTTTCCAGACCACTGTGAGACAGTGAATGTCCCAATAAAGCGAGTCGCTTTGAAAGTTTCCAGTTTCCCAGCGCATATAACAGTTATGTTTATGCTCTACTGTAGTCTATTAAGTGTGCAATAGTGCTACGTCTAAAAAAACCATTGTGCATACCTTAATTAAAATGTGGCACAGGGACACCAAGTGAGCATACACTGTTGATAAAAATGGCACCGATGGACTTGCTCCATGCTGGGGGCCACGAACCTTCGATTTGAAAAAACCACAGTATCTGCGAGGACAATAAAGTAAAGGGCAATAAAGCAAGAGCTGCCTCTGTTTTGCTGTTGCCTGGAAATTGTGTGATACACATTCCTCGTATTAGAACAATTATAACAAGCCTGTGTATGCACAATAAGCATGTTTGTTTTCACAGAGCCACAGGGGAAGGGCCACAGGGTGGCCTTCCCTTCCTCACACCCCACTATTTTTACTGTGGGCTGGGTCTCAGACTATCGTGCCACGCTTCAGCCCTCCGATTCCACCAGGGCTTCTTCGATTAAAATGAGCTTAACCTCAGTTCCTTCTGGATGATGTCCAAGTCACTGAAGCCCTTCCCTGCTCTGGCCACCGTTTCCCTCCACAGCCTCCTTTCCCGTCAGACACTGACATCCACGTTTCACTGAAGTTAGGCCAGACTACACACAGGCCCCACAAGATGCTTCACTTAACATGCCACTATGCCTTTGCATGCTCTTTGCTCACATGCCTCTGTGCCTTTGCATGCACTTTGTTCTGTGCCACTGTGCTTTGCACACATTTTACTCACGTGCCGCTGCACCTTTGCAAGCGCTTCGTTCATGTGCCACTGCACCTTTGTGCGTGCTTTGCTCACATGCTCCTGGACCTTTGCATGTACATTGCTCACGTGCCACTGTGCCTTTGCATGCACTTTGCTCACATGCCACTGCGCTTGCATGCATTTTGCCCACCTATCACTTTGCCTTTGCAAGTGCTTTGCTCCCATGCTGCTGTGCCTTTGCATGCGCTTTGCTTATGTGCCACTTCACTTTGCCTGTGTTTTCTCAGGCCTGGGTCCCACCGCATCCCTCCTCACCCCCCAATTCCCACTTCACATTCAAAAGCACGCTTAAGAATCACCTCTTCCGGGCCTGTGCTCACGTACCTCCAGTGAGGCACATGCAAGCACAGGAAGTTGTCATGTGAATCCACCTCTCTGGCTCCCCCACCTGCCTGGAAACTCCTCAGGGCAGAAATGGGTGTTCCCAGCACCTAGCCCCTGGCTAGGCAACCTTAGTAAGTGCTCATTGAATTAACAAGCTAATTAATTGGTTGCAGCCATCACCTATAATTTACTGGAGAAAATATGCATTTCTCTGAATTCCATTGCTGCTTAAAAAAAAAAAGTTGCTCAAATTGCTGAAAAACTCAACTGACTTTTTTCCCCCTCTGAACATACATGTAAAAGCAGGTGACTTGCTGGCTCTCTTTTTATTTCTCCTTCATTTCTTGGAAAGCCATCAGACATGGCCTAAAACTCCTTCCCTTGCTCCATTGACTTTCTTTAAGCAAAGCACTCATTTCTGGAGCTGGTGGCAGCCGTCCTGTATTGGGCTGCTGTGATGCTCCAAGCGCGTCGCCCCAACCTGATCCTCAGCAACCCTGTGTCGTGGGTGCTGATATCCCCGTGCTGAGCAAACTGAGTCTCGGGAAAGTGAAAACGTGTTGGGAGCTACACAGGTGCTGGAGAGCAAAGCAGTAAGTGGTTCAAGCCTGGGCTGGTCCAACTGTAGAGTCAGTGTTTGCTCCGGGCTTCGCTGCTTAAGAACAATCTCATGGTCCCAGGCCCTCCAAGGGCTGAGCGAAGGCTCTCCCACCTCTAACAGGTTGCCCTGGGGCTTCACAAGAGGCCCCAGTGCGCGAAGCCGGGACAGCTGTGTTGTCATTTCTTCCCTATACCAGACCCCAAGAATGGGTGTTCCAGTGACCCAGACCTTCAGGATAAAGCGGGCAATGCCAAGGTATCCCTGCATCCTTCTCCAGAAGCTGCATCGCCCATCTCTGTGGCTGCACCAGCCTTGGTCGGGCTACAACTTTCCAGCAACGGGTGGCCAGCCCTGGCTGGCCTCCCGGCCCAGCCGCCACTGCCTCTGCCCTGCTTTTGTTTGCTGTTTGTCACTAAGCGCTGGGCTGTCTCCAGGGACTCAGCAAGGACCCTTTCCCGCCACTTGCTCTGCCAGTGTAGCCTCAGAGCTGCCCAGCAGTCCCCAGCCAGTGCCCATGAGAGCCTGGAAGAGCGTGCCAGGGGCGCCTGCAGGCCGCTCCTCGGGGCTTCTACCTGAGGTCACTTCACTCCCTCTTGGCTCAAAGGAGCAGCCAGGCAAGCAGCCAGGGGCCCGGCCCTAGTGTCCAGGTCTCCTGAGCTCAGGTCCCCCCTGCCCCTTAGTGGAGGTAGACTTTGGACCTGCCGCAAGGACAGAGAGAGGTTGCAGGAGGCCCTGGGGGCCTGGAGCTGCCAGTGGGAAGGCAAGAGGCCTGTGGGTAGGGAGCGGGAAAGGTCCTGGGGAGGGGGCGGCAAGGAGCAGGCCACGGCTCCTTAGGGGTGGAGGCGAAAGAACACCTCTTCCAAGACCTGAAAAAGACAGTCATTTCAAAACTGAGGGTCATTTTTTAAAAATACGAGATGTGTACTTCTACATCACGTATCGCCAAAAACAAACCAGTAGTAGTGACATGGGGTGAAACCCAGGGAATGGAGCACTCTCACGTGCCCAGCAGTAGGAATGTAGGGGAGCATTACCTCTCTGTGGGGAATTTGGGGAGATTCATTAATATCGGAAATGGCAGATCCTTTGCAAAACCAGTTGCTGGGCATCGGCCCCGTGGACATATTTGGAAAAGTTCGCCCAACAGGTAAAATGCAAGCAGCTGACCAGGGGTGGAGGAAAGCACAGCCCGTGCCTGGCGGCCCCACTCTAAATCCTGAGCGCCCATCTCACCACCCAGTAAGCCCCTCTGTTTCCTCCGACTCTTTCCTCTTCTCTGTGCATGCTCAGCTTGTATCCTTGAGCCTCACAAGGAAGGAGAAGCTGTCAGAGGGAAGCCACTTCGTATTCCCAGGCTCACATCACCCACCTTCCTGCTCTCCCTGGATGTGTGCCTCTCCTCTCCTCAACCTTCTCAAGTCAGTCCCCACCTCACTCCCCAGGAGCACGGAAAAGGCTCTTGTGCAGGTTATCAGACGTCAGTTGTTGCTCTCCTTGACCAACCCACGATCAGTCTCCTTGGATTCCAGAGCAAATCCTTCTGATTTCCTCCCATCTCACTGCCCCCTCTTCCTCGGTCTCCTTGCCTGCTTCCTCCTCCAGCCCTGGAAATGTTGGAATGCCTTGGGCTTACTCTCAGCCCTTCTCTTCTCTTTCCGAATTCATTCCCCACTTACACCCATCAGATCTCATGGCTTTAGCTTCCACCTGTAGGCTGGTGCATCCCAAATTTAAATTTAGAAAGAGCTCCCACCTCTCCAACATGCTCTGGAATCTTCTATCCAGCGGCCCACCCATCTCCACTTTGAGTTCTAGTAGGCAACTCAACTTTTAGCCTAGCTGAAGAGGAATCATTGATTTCCAAAGCTCCTTCCCCACACAAAAATAAACCCTCATCCCTCCCAGTATAATTATTTCAGTCAATGACACCAGCATTTGCCCAGTTGCTCAAATAAACAAAGTGCCATCTTCAATTTTCTAAGCCCTTCCCACCTCTCGGCTCACTGATTGGCAAGCCCCTTAGCTCTGCCTTACACCCTGTGCTGGATCTGGTGGCTCCTCACCAGCACCTCCACCCCCCCCCAACCTGCAATGACCCCAGCTCTCCCCTGAAGTGGGGTCCGGTCTGGTCCTGCCTTGACAGCTGACCCCTGCCAGCCTATTCATACCCGGCCATGACGGTTGTCCTTTTCAAATCCAAAGCAGAGCCTGGCATCACTGGTTAAAGCTTCCCATGGATCCCCATCACACTGCACACCGCGGTGTGTCTTCCCCTGGCTCTTGTCATCCTCTGTGATCTAACCCTGCCACCTCTCCATCCCCTTTATTCCATCCCCTCCTGTTGTGCCTGTACTTTCCATTCTTCCCACGGGCCTAGGGTGTTTCTCTCGCATGGGCTTTGCCCTTGTTTATCCTTCTGCTGGAAGGCTCCTTCCCCAGATTTTCCCACACCATCCTCCTCTCTGCTCAAGCGTCATCTTTGAAAGTCCATCCCTGACAACCCTGCCTTCCTCGTTCTAGGTCCCCTCACCTTCTTCATTTGCCTTCATAACAGTATCATTTTTTACTTTAAAGTAGTATATTTATTTTGTTGGCATGTCTATTTTCTATCTCCCTGGGACTCTACCCATCTTGCTTACTGCTTCTAGGGGAGGTTTTCAGCTGCATGTGATGGAGAACCAATGATAAGTGACTGGGACAATGAAGGACATACATGTCCCCAATAGATGTGCATTCAGGAGCTTAACACCCCTGGCTTGATGTCTTTAGAGTTCTCCTCACACTAAAGAAGGCGGCTGCAGCTCCAGCTTTGCATCTTCCCACCATGTCAGTGGGAAGACAAAGCACTTTCTCCCCTCACATCTTGGAATCTTTTCCAGAATCTGTAGCCAACTTCCCCCTTTGTACCAATGTCCAGAACCAGGCCAGGGGCTTGCCCTGAAACCCACGTGGAAGAGGATGACCAAGACTGGCACTGACCCATCAGGACTCCTCCCTGGAGAGGAGGCTGAGCTTGTCTTTAGGGAGCACAGGCTCCGTGATATATCACAAACAGGGACCCTGAGACGGAGGAAGTAAAGGGTATGCGGTCACTGGGGGAGAAACCAAGACCGCCTGCCAAGGTGCTGCATCCCCAGCACCTCGAACAGAGCAGGTGCTTGATAAATCCGTGCTGGTCAGGGGAGGGGATAGCTGTGCCTTTGCAGACTGAAGGTCAGGCAGGCCCAGGACCCCAAGACCACCCCTAGCCCTGTCCGACTCTCTTCGGTCCAGTCCCGTCATCTCTCACAGCTGCCCTGGCAGCACAGTGCCTCGGCCTGTTTGGGTTTTCCTAAGAGAAGGAGAACATGCAGATAGGTTCCCTGAAATGGTCAAGGTCACCCAGCTGGGAAGTGGCTAAAGTGCCCGGACCATGGAGAAGTTCCCAAAGTGCTCAGATTAAAGATTCAAGAGCAAGGGAACAGGGAAGCGGACTTGGCTCAGTGGTTAGAGTGTCCTTCTACCACATGGGAGGTCAGCGGTTCAAACCCAAGGCCTCCTTGACCCATATGCAGCTGGCCCATGTGCAGCGCTGATACACGCAAGGAGTGCCGTGCCACACAGGGGTGTCCCCTGCATAGGGGAGCCCCACACACAAGGAGTGCACCCCATAAGGAGCTGCCCAGTGTGAAAGAAAGTGCAGCCTGCCCAGGAATGGTGCTGCACACACGGAGAGCTGACACAACAAGATGACACAACAAAAAGAAACACAGATTCCTTTGCTGCTGACAACAACAGAAGAGGACAAAGAAAAACACGCAGCAAATAGACACAGAGAATAGACAACTGGGGTCGGGGGGAGAAGAGGAGAGAAATAAATAAATAAAATAAATCTTTAAAAAAAAAGAGCAATGGAATGACAGACATCAGAAGAAGAGCAGATGGGGACGGGGAGGCAGAGGGAGGCAGCTGCAGGCCAAGGAGCACCATGGAGTGCCTGCAAACCCCAGGAGCTGGGAGAGGCAAGGCAGAAAGAAAGGGCAAAGAGAAGCGCAAGGGACAGTGAGGCTTAGCGGAGCAGAACCAGCATTAGCTCGCTTTAATGAGGGGCCACCACCTGTTGAGATTTTTATGCCTATTATTCAACACACACACACACACTCACTGGGAAGTGGGGACTATTATCTCCATTTTACAGATTAGGAAACTGCAGCTCAAAAAAATTAAATGATTTGCCCAAGAACACATAGCTATAAAAGATCGTAGTTGGTTGTGAACCCCGATCAGTCTCCAAAACTGGTTTTCCTTCCAGCAGAAGAAGCAAGCTCGGAAAACTGTGGGGAGCAGAGGGGTGGCTCTTTCTTTGATGTGGGTGCTAGGGAGAGACCTAAACAGAGATGTTTAGGTCTGTATCAGTCAGCCAAAGGGGTGACTGCCCCAAAACACCAGAAATTGGTTGGCTTTTACGGGGATTTTTATTTGGGGTAGGAGCTTACAGACACCAGGCCATAAAGCATAAGTTACTTCCCTCACCAAACTCTATTTGGAGCAAGATGGCTGCCGACATCTGCCAGGGTTCACGTTTCCTGGGTTCCTCTCTTCCAGGGTCTTGCTTCTCTCCAGGTTCAAGCTTCCTCTCTTCCAGGGGCTGGCTTCTCTTTCCTCCATGAGCTTTCTTCCCAGGGCCCCAGCTTAAGACTTCAGCATCAAACTCCAACGTTATGAACCCACCACATTAAGATCCCCTTTCATCTGTGAGTCCCCACCCACCAAGGGGCAGGTACTCAATGCCCTGCTGACATGATCCAATAAAATCTCATATGCCCAGAGGAAAAGATCAGTTTACAAACAATCCAATATTTCATTTTGGAATTCATCAATAGTATCAAACTGCTACAAGGACCTTGGGGAGAAGTTGTGCAATCTCACGACATAGGGTCTCAACCCTTTCTGGAAAGTAGCTCTCAGAGCAATCTGCTGATGAGCATTACAGGATCCCTTAACCAAGAAGACTGGCAGACTGAGAACTGGAAGACTGAGAGAGTGATCTGAAAAGCAGAAATGGAGAGCAGCAGGAGGGCCCAAGCGCCTGGGGCTGTGCAGAGGGGTCAGAAAATTGAGAAAAACCAAGGAGAGCCCCGATGTGTGGGGAGGGCATGGGGGGAGGCGAACTCGGAAGCCTGGCTCAGTGCCTTATACACCACGGCCTGTGGGTGCTGCAGGGAGAAGTTGGATCAGACTAGACACCCAGGTTTCAATTCTGGAGCCAACATGCCTGGGCAGTTTTTGAAAAATGTGGAGGAGAAAGGAGGTTTTGTGCACAAAGGAGAGAAGATATGGTAGGGAGCAAGAAAGGGGCTGGTCCCAGGCCAGGCAAAGCCGGGAGGGGAGGGCCAGGCTACACTGGACTTGTCCAAGTCCAGGGAGGTCAGGGGGGTGTGGGGGCAATGAAGCCAGCGAGACTGGTGAGCTGGCCCGAAAGGTCAGGGATGGAGGCTGGCAGCTGCTGCAGGGCTCACCTGTCAGGTGGACCGGGTCTCCTGTCAGCTGCCTAGTGGGTGGGATTTGGGAAACGAATGACCTTGGCTAGTGCTGCTACTACCTGTTGAAATGAAATTTGGGCATTGTTTTAAGAATCATCGTTGGAAGGAGAGCCCACACTTTGCCAAGATTCCCACAGCAGGGCCCAGTGGGCCAGCCTGGATGCCACAGGCAGGAGGTGGGCAGAGGGTTCTTGCTGCACGAGCACAGCCTCGGCCTCAGGGGCAGACGCTGTGGGGACAGGCACCCTTCCCAGGGCCCACGTCTGCCGGGGCGGCTCTACTTTCCAGCATCATGAGGTCCATGGAATGTTCTGGCCTGGTGCAGGGAGAAAATGACTCCTCAGCTCTGAGCAGGGATTTGGGGCCAGAATCAGGGATCCACCGAGGCCAACCCTGTAGGCAGAGCAGAAGCAGGTGAAGAACCGAGGGACACAGAGCAGGCAGAGGCGGGTGCAGGACGGGGGTACCAGCTGGAGTGCCCGTGGCCTTTCTGCTGCCTCCAGCGTATTCCAGGGGCCCACGGGGCACTGGGAAGAGGGAGGCAAATGAGAAGGAGAGAGCGGTTCAGGCAGGGCCACTCTGGGAGCTTCCAGGGCTGTCCATCGCCAGCGGCGGAACACGCGCTGGGTTGCGCGGCATCCCTGCCCCCCAGGTGCACACTGCACCCTCGGAATCTCACTCATGTCCTTCCTGATGAGCAACCCCACTCTAACCCCTATGTCCTCTGCCAGGCGGGGCTCACTCTCATCCCCACCGACCATGTTAGTCATCACTGGGTCCCTGGGTGAGAGCCTGGAGCTTCCCCACTGGCCTCCCCCAGCCCTCCCAGCCAGGCCCTCACCCTGCCGCCTCCACCCTGCCACCCCCTGCCCTGCCCTCCACAGCCAACCCATCAGGGAGAGAGAAGCACTGCCTCCGGAGTCTCCTGCTCCTGCTGTGCCCTCTTTACACCAGAGCTTTTCCATGACCAGCCCAAGCCAGGTCTGAAAGAGCCTGACTGTAAGGATGCTCATCTCCAGCAGCCAGTCAGTCATTCATCCCACCATCATCCCTCCATCATTCATTCCTTCATCCAGACACCACCCCTCCAAAACTCATCCCTCCATCCCGCCATCATCCTTCCATCATTCATTCCTTCATCTGGCCACCACCCCTCCATCACTCATCCCTCCTTCCTGCCATCATCCCTCCATCACTCATCCCTCCATCCCGCCATCATCCCTCCATCATTGATTTCCTCCACCCTGCCATCATCCCTCCATCACTTGTCCCTCCATCCCGCCATCATCTCTCCATCACTCGTCCCTCCATCCCACCATCACTCTCCATCACTCGTCCCTCCATCCCACCACCCCTCCATCACTCGTCCCTCCTTCCTGCCATCATCCCTCCATCACTCATCCCTCCATTCCACCATCATCCCTCCATCATTGATTTCCTTCATCCCACCATCACCCCTCCATCATTGTCCCTCCATCCCACCATCATCCCTCCATCACTTGTCCCTCCATCCCACCATCACCCTCCATCACTCGTCCCTCCATCCCACCACCCCTCCATCACTCGTCCCTCCTTCCTGCCATCATCCCTCCATCACTCGTCCCTCCATTCCACCATCATCCCTCCATCACTCGTCCCTCCATCCCACCATCATCCCTCCATATTGATTTCCTCCATCCTGCCATCATCCCTCCATCAGTCCCTCCATCTCACCATCACCCACGGCAGGAACTTGGGGAGTGACTGACCCTGTTAAAAATGCATGCTTGCGAGAATAAAATGAATAGACATGTAAATCGCTGGCTTATTCTAAGTGCTCAATATGGGCCAATTGTTAGCTTTAGAGCTGTTTCCTTATAACTCTATTATTATCTACTCACACATCTACGCTTTCCAGATGTGCAAGAAGAAAGGGAAATGAGACCTTTGTTGGAACAGTCTCGTCCTTTAGCGGTGAGCAGCACTGCCCTGTCTATCTGCTGCTACAATGCACTACTTTTTAAAAACCTTCACAAATAGGACCTTTCTTTTAGAGGTCAAGAAATTCTTTACATTCTCTTGAGCCATGACCTCTCGGTCCCCATGACTTCTTCCCCTGAAGGAAAAGGCCTATCCAAAGGTGGGGAGGAGGCCATAGTGAGAGAGGAAGTGGCACGCATTGGCAGGGATGCTTCTCTGGGCCTTTGTCAAGGGGCCCTAAGGAAAGGACTTCCAAGAACCCTGGCAGAGCGGGGTGCTGCCCGACCCCTGGTGGCTGCCCCTGGAACTGCACCCAACCTCCTCCTTCCCGCTCCGCCACTGTCCCTCCCTCTCAGGGTCACCTTGAGGGTGCTGGATGAGAAACACAGCTTAATTCAGGAGCCATGTCTTAGAGATCAAAGCGAGAAGCCACACACTGCCGGACAGGCAGCGGACCTGTCTCAACTCCAGACTCTGCCATTGACAAGCTGGGTGACATAGCCAAGGAACTCAGCCTCTGTGAACGGACGTCTCCATCTGAACAGGTGTCCTGATAATGCCCGTCTGGTGAAGTCGATGTACATGCGACCCAACAGTCTCCATGTGCTGGCCTGATTCGTGGTCGGTCCTCCCAAAATGTTAGTACCTCTAGCCTAAGGGTCCCCAGGCCCCCCAGCCACTGAACCCAGTGTCATAAATATCCAGTGTATTCCAGTACGAGCCCCTCTTGCTTGGGACCTTGAAAATTGATGTGCCCACACATTTCTAGGAATGTCTACGGTCCCCACAGATCCATCCTTGGTACCATCACAGCTGGGGGCCACGGATCTGCACCCCCTACCTCTGCCACATTCTCCACAAGGGACCACCTGAAAGGGGGCATGTTTACAGCTTTGGGGCAGAAGGATGCAAAGCTGGCCACATACATTCTTCCCACCCCTGGAAGCCTGGCCCTCTGCTGAGAGATTCCAGCCACTGACACTCTGGCCCCGCCGGGGCTGGGAGCACGACTTCAGCAGCAGGGGAGAGTCCCTCTCTTGCTCTGCTGTGCCTGGTGCTAGGCTGGCCTAGCCCCGAAGTGTCACAGACCTGTAGAGACTCCCAATTCCCCCACAGTCACTTTGCTCCCCCTGGAGTGGGCACACAGTGCTAGCTACAAAGCTGCCCTCAGAACCAATCTCCCCCTGGATGCCTGACCCTGCTGCAGAATCCTGCTAACCAGGCTTGTCTCATTCTTCCTTTTTGATAAATCCCTTCTCCATGCTTGTGATGATTCCCTGAAATCTGGCCTCCATAGGTCCAAGTGAATCCCAATCAAGAATACAGAATTTGTATCAGTTATCTACTGCTGGGAACAAAACTGCCCCTAAGACCTAGTGGCTAAAGACATGATTCTGGGGCTCAGGGTCATCCGTGTGGCTTCAGATGGCCTCCCTCACATATCTGGCCAGAGGTGTCAGCTGTTGGCAAGGTCTTTATCTGCTTGTGGTTTCTTATCCAACCTCAGGGAGGTTAATCCAGGCTCCTTCACATGGTGACAGCAGCCTTCTAAGACAGAAGGCGTGGGAGCTGCAAGACCTCTTGGCACCTAGAGTCAGAGGTCACGCAAAATCACTTATGCTTTCCAATTGGGTACAGCATGTCCCACCAACAGCCCAGATTCAAGGGAAATAAACTGAGAGCAAAGTTACATTACCAAAGAGTGGGTACCTGGCAAATGGAAGGACCTTTTGCCACCATCTTTGCAAACAGTCTACCACACAGTTGTAGTGTAGTACCCCCCACTTCAGCTGGCTCCTCCTCCTTCAGGTATACCAGTGGATGAAAATTATTGCTCGGGAATGGAAGGGAAGGAGCTCAGCATTCAAACCACCTTTATTTTTCTCTCCTTGTCTCATTTCTGCAGAATTTCCTGCAAGTCCCGTCTTTCTCCTACCTTTGAAGACAACCATTTCTAAGTCAAAAGGACTTGGCTTCCTCACTCCACCTGCCCAGGGGCCAATGGCCACTTTGACAGGGACAGGGCCTGCAGTTAGCTTGGTGGCCGTGGTGAAGTCTGAGAGATGATGGAAAGGAAAGGAAACCTGTTTGTGACAGAGAGGCGGGCCTTGAAAGAGATTTAAGACCACTTATTTGGAGAAAGTGCTGGAGAGAAGGTCAAGGAAGAGTGGAAAGAGTTTAAGGCCAGCACAGAGTCTGAGGTTTGAGCCCTAAGTGGGAATTTGATTGTGAACAGTGTTAACTGTTCCCATAAATCTAGAGAGAATTGACAGCTTTACAATTACTGTCTTCCACTCATGGACACACTTTACCTCCCAAGCTCACTAAGGACAGCACCTTATGGGGTGGTGGTCAGACATGGGGTTTCAGAGCCAGGGGATCAGCAGGCCAGCACAGGGTGTCAGAGCCCAGGTGTTGTGAAGGGGTGACCACCCAAGAGAAGGAGACGGCCAGGTGCAGAGCTTCAGAGGCCAAGCAGAGTGAGGTGGGAGCGGGCAGGTGAGGGGTGAGAGAGGTTGGCAGGGGGGAGTTCTGTGAGAGACTAGTTATATGCTGGGGGATCAATCAATTCAAGAAAATATATTAAGGATAATGTGCACCAGTTTTCTCACTGATGGAGAAGGATAACACAAACAGAAAGAGAAAAACAGAATGAACCCTGTGGTATTGAATTAGATTGGGAGGTTTTGGTATAAACTCATGGTCTTCAAAATATATAGGTAGCTATTGATATGTGTGTATACATATATAGACTGATAAATTTCCTTGCTCTGTCCAGGAGCAGCCACACCCCGATAGCAATGAGCACCCCTAGCTCTCATATCATGGCTTCTAGATGCTGTTCTCTATGAAAAAGTTCTAAGGCTCTTTCAGAAAATGGTTCATCTCAGGCCTGGAGCTGGGAAAACACAAGATGAACCTGAAAAATCTTTGGTAGCTAGAAAGTAACAAAGTGGTCAAAGAACAATAGAGGTATATCAACGAGATACAAAATCCAGCTCAAAGGAACCCTCAATGGCCAAATCTGGGTCAACATGTGTATCAGAATAAATGGCGACAGTAATGGATAATAACACATGGAATAAATTAGAAATCTGTGAGTCTACTGTGATACAGTGATGTAGTGAACATTTGATGGGAACAAGATATGTACATCTTTTCAAAGCCCCTTGCCACAAAATACTCTAGAGATCAAAGTGGGCTCTATCACAAATGCACAAATGCTGGAGGTGAAATCAGGTCCCGTGGTATGGTGGGAAGAGAAGAACGCAGCATTGCTTCTGTGATATTCCTGCCAAAGATGCATAGCCTGAATCCAAGTCTGAGGAAATATCAGAATGACCCAAAGTGAGGGACATGCTCCAGAATGCTGGGCCTATAACCTTTAAATGTGTCCAGGCTATGAAAGTCAAGGAGAGAATGAAGGGGAGTGGATGTGGCTCAAACAGCTGAGCACCTGCTTCCTATATGGGAGGCCTCAGGTTTGGATCCCAGTGCCTCCTGAAAACAACAACAAGCAAACAAATGAAAAAACCAACTCAGGGGAGCTGATGTGGCTCAGAAGTTGAACATCAGGTTCCCACTTAAGAGGTCCCCGGGTTCATGCCCAGCCCCCATACCTCAAAAAAAAAAAAAAGTTCTTCATCCTCACTTGTAACTTCTCTCTAACTTTGAGATGAATTAAATAAAATAAATAGACAAATCAGAGTCTGAGAGAATGTCTTCACCTTCGTGGAAATAAATAGAAGTTAAAGTTGAATTAGTAACCTTCAGAACTAAAACTGGGCGGGGGGGTGGAAAGAGTGTCAACAGGAGTTATCTGAATGATAGGGTGACAGGGTATTTTTGTTTGTTTGTTTCCCTCTCTAAACTCCTCTCTATTTAAAAAGAATTAAGAGTTGCAATTCTAAGAAGAAAAGAAGAAATAAAAGAAATGACCTGAAACCCCACAAGCACAGAAGACAAGGAAGGTTGGTAACAGCCATGCAGCCCCGTTCCATCCTCTGTAAAATGGGGTCAAGAACGGTTCAGACCCCTTCTAGACTGGCAAGGCAGCAGAGAATTAAGGAATATGGACACGGTTTCTAATCTGTTGGGTTTTGTTTTTTAACAGATTTATTGAGATATAACTCATCATACCTTAAAACTCACTGGGTTTTAGTATATTCACCATCACCATTATCCATTTTAGAATATTTTTATCACCCCAAAATAAACCCCCTCACAAAGCCATGCAGAAGGGAGATGCGAGGGAGGGACCCCCTTCTGGGTCAGGGTCAGGGTGGAGATGAGGGTCTGGCCACCTCTCTGGTGGAGAGGGGACCCTCTAAGGAGGGGTCTCTAACTAGAGGTCCGAGCCTGCATGTTAAAAAGGGCGCACCTGCTCTGGGGGAGGCTCCCCAGCCCCTGAGGAATCCTTGTTCTTTGTCTTTGCTCCCTGCTGAGGCCATAAAGAGACTGGGTTGTAAAATAACCTTTCGGGCCACAGGAAAGAAAGATAAGGGATGTCAGCTGGGCAGCCGACACCGTGCCTGCTCCCACCCCAGACAGCTGCCTTGCCTCTCTCCAGAGTGAAACCACCCTTCACTCGCACCACCTCCCTCATCCCCCTGCCCCCTCCTCTCTACTGAGAGTGGGCCAGGGTCATGGAGGGTCCCATCAAACATGCCCACCAGCCAGGAAGAAAGAGGGGAGGGGCCCGTTGGCCACCTGCCACTAGATCCCCGCCACCCAATCCCTGACCACAAATCTCACCACCTCCTCTCAGCACTTCTCCTTGACAGGGAGGACCAAAGACACAAGAACAAAGGGACTTGGTTCCCCTAGAGGCCTTTTTTTTTTAAGATTTATTTTTTATTTATTTTTCTTACCCCCTCCCCGCCGCCCCCGTTGTCTGCTCTGTGTGTTCTTCTGTGACTGCTTCTATCCTTATCGGCAGCACCAGGAATCTGTGTTTCTTTTTGTTGCATCATCTTGTCGTGTCAGCTCTCCGTATGGGCGGCACCATTCCTGGGCAGGCTGCACTTTCTTTTGCACTGGGCGACTCTCCTTACGGGACGCACTCCTTGTGCGTGGGGCTCCCCTTTGCGGGGGACACCCCTGAATGGCAGGGCACTCCTTGTGCACATCAGCACTGCACATGGGCCCGCTCCACATGGGTCAAGGGGACCCAGGATTTGAACCGCAGACCTCCCATGTGGTGGGCGGATGCCCTAACCACTGGGCCAAGTTCACTTCCCCCCTGGAGGCCTTTATTCTCTGTCTTCTGTTAACCTAGTGGGCTCATCAGCTCAGACTGGTCAGTGCCCCTCTTTGGAGGACATCAGGGAAGAAACAGCACAGAAGTCCAGCTTACCCTCTGCATGTCCACTTTCCAAATCCTTGTCCCTGCCTTCTGGGACCACAGAGATTCATTTGAACAGTCTGTAGCCATTCAACTAATATTTTAAGACACCTATATGTGCTGGACATTTGATTCAGAGTTCAGCTAAGACATTTTATGAAAAGATTTTTGATCCAGAAACTCCTGAAATTGATGCAGATGGGATATTAAATAGTAAAATATACTGTGTGCTTTGGACTCCCCATCTCAGGTTGTCTTACCAAGTTTGCCTGATGCCAGAATGTATCAGTCAGCTATTGCTGAGTAACAAACACACACAAAATCTCAGTAGCATATAAACATACCTACAAGTCAGTTGGGAGGCAGCTGATCTAGACTCCGTGGGGCACCTCTGCTTCAAGCTGAGGCCTTGGCTCCTCCCTGAGGTTTAGGCTTGGACCTCGGCTACCTGTGCTCAGTCTGGGGCTCAGGCTGAAAGGAAAGAAGCTACTTAAAGGGAGCTTTGCTCGTGGAGATGGCAGTACAAGAGGACAAGCCCAGCTCTGCCAGCTCATTTCAAGTCCTTCTTGAATCACACCTGCTAACATCCCATCCGGGAAAGCAAGGTGCATAGCTGAGCACAAAATCAAGGGGCTAGGAGGTGCACGCTCCCCGCCCTGAGGGCAAAGCAAGTCCTCGAGGCCTCCCAACATTAGTAGAATGGAGGGCTACACTCCTCCCATGGGCGGCAGTGGGGAGAGCAAGAGGTTGGAACAACTACCTAGTCTATCACAGGAAATCACACAATTCCAGAAATAGTAAAGAAACCAGGATTTGCTTCCACTGTATTAAAGTTAACCATGAAAATTCTCCCTATCTTCCTTTATTATCGAGTCCCATTCATTTTTCCCACAGGCAATTTTTAATTGATATGATAAAAGCATCCCCATCCCATTTTCTCATGGAAAAACTAAGCTCAGAAACTACCCTTTCCCTAGAGCAGTTTCCCTCAGGTGGTTGGGTGGTCTTCGTTCTTGTCAGCAGTTGGACGTGAACCATCTTCTGGGACACACAGAATTCCTGAAGCATTTACAGATGTGGATTCTTGAAGGTTCCAGAGGATCAGGTGGACATAAAAAACATTTCATGCTATCAGTCCCATATCTAGATGTACGTAAACTGCCTGAGCAAATTGCCAGATCCAAACATGACAGCAGCTCATAATTAAAACTCCAATTCTATTATATAGTAGTCTCTCCCCAAAAAGGTAGCCTGCTCAGAATCTGATGCATTTTATAATCTAATGACCACATATTATACATACTAGACATATATATTTATGACCCATTTGATCTGCAATATTGATTAATATCAGCTTTACCTATAACAACTGCCTATAACCTTTCTCAACACCTTACCTTCTGCCTTGTTTTATTTTTTATTTATTTATTTCTCCCAATCTTCTGGTTGTTTGCACTTGCTTTGCCTGTTCGTCTTCCTTGTTTCTTTAGGAAGCACCAGGAACCGAACCTGAAACTTCTGATATGGGAGGGAAGCAACTAACCACTTGAGCCACCTCCATTCCCTGCTTTGTTGGGTCTCTCATTATGTTTTTCTTCTTGTGTCTCTTGTTGCATCATCTTGTTGCTTCACCTTGCTGCTCCTGCCCATTGCTGTCTTCTCTAGGAACACTGGAAACTGAACACTGGAAACTGACCTCCTTTATGGTAGACAGGAGCTCAATTGCTTGAGCCACATCAGCTTCCCTGCCTTGTTTTAAGAGTCCCTTATAACAAGCTCATAACTGAATTTGGGTGTTATATCTTATCTGAATCTCACTCTTTTAATAGAGTAAGTTAACCCATTTATATTTCTGACAATTATTGATGTGTTTGGGTTTATTCCTAGCAATCTCATTTTAGGCAATCTGTTTACCGTGCTTTATGCTTTTATATGTTTTTCTTTTCCTATGTATCTTTTAAATCTCTCTGGAGGTTTGGAGCTTCACATCTCATTCCTATTTTTCTAGCTACTCCTATATTTTAATAGAAATATTTGAACTTTGTTTGATGGATGTCTAGTGTTATTTCCCATCTATATCCCACCCCAAACAAGAAAAGAGCATTAATGTCAGAGAAACAAAATTCTGAATTGAGCAGTAGGTAGAGAAAGTCTCCAAAGCATGTTTTTACAGTTAAACTTTTAATTTTGAGCTCATTTCAGGTTCACATGCACTAGTAAGAAATGATACAGGGATCCTCTGCACCGTTTACCAGTTCTCCTCCAGTGGCAACATCTTGTAAATTCTAGTCCAGCGTCACAGCCAGGACACTGGCATTGCTGCAGCCAAGGTACAGGCCATTTCCATCACCTATTGTCCTTTTATATCCACACCCACATCACTCCTGCTCCCACCCCCTTCCTTAGCACCTGATGACCACTCACCTGTCCTCCATTTCTGCAATTTTGTTATTTCAAGAATGTTAATAGCAATGGAGTCATACAGTATGTAAACTTTGGGGGTTGACTTTTTTTTCAAGCAGCATAAATCCCTGGAGGCTCACCCAAGTGGCTGCATGTAGCAATAGTTTGTCCCTTTCTGTTGAACAACACTCCCTGGTATGGCTACCCCACCGTTGGTTTAACCACTCACCTGTTAATGGATATCTGAGCGTTTTCCAGTTCATGGCTACTATGAATAGAGCTGCTATAGACATTTGTGTACAATTTTTAGTGAGAACATATGCTTTCATTTCTCTGGAATAAATGCCCACGTATGCAATTTCTGGTTAGTCTGGTAGGTGCATGTTTCATTATTTTCAGAAAATGAAAAACTTTTTTCAGAGTGGCAGTCCCCTTTCATATTCCCACCAGCAACTTTCATTTTTAAAGATATATTTTATTTATTTTTCTCCCTTTCCCCGCCCCACCCCAGTTGTCCTCTCTGTGTCCATTTGCTGCTTGTTCTTGTTTTCGTCCACTTCTGTTGGCAGCCGCACCGGGAATCTGTGTCTCTTTTTGTTGCATCATCTTGCTGCATCAGCTCTCCATGTGTGCGGCACCATTCCTGGGCAGGCTGCACTTTCTTTCATGCTGGGAGGTTCTCCTTACGGAGTGCACTTCTTGTGTGGGGGGCTCCCCTACTCAGGGGACACTCCTGCGTGGCCGGGCACTCCTTGCGCCCATCAGCACTGCGTGTGGGCCAGCTCCACATGGGTCAAGGAGGCCCAGGGTTTGAACCGCGGACCTCCCATGTGGTAGACGGACGCCCCAACCACTGGGCCAAGTCCGCTTCTCCCCACCAGCAACTTATGAGTGGTCCAGTTTCTCCCCCATCATCCCCAGCATTTAATGTGGTCACTCTTTTTTTCAAGATTTTAAAAAATTTTCTTTCTTTCTTTTTTTTTTTTAAAGATTTATGTATTTATTTCTCTCCCCTCCCCGCCCCACCCTAGTTGTCTATTCTCTGTGTTTATTTGCTGCATCTTCTTTGTCTGCTTCTGTTGTTGTCAGCAGCATGGGAATCTGTGTTTCTTTTTGTTGCGTCATCTTGTTGTGTCAGCTCTCCGTGTGTGTGGCGCCATTCCTGATCAGGCTGCACTTTCTTTCACTCTGGGCGGCTCTCCTTACGGGGCGCACTCCTTGCGCGTGGGGCTTCCCTACACAGGGATAGCCCTGCGTGGCACAGCGCTCCTTGCGCACATCAGCACTGCATGTGGGCCAGCTGCACACAGGTCAAGGAGGCCCAGGGTTTGAACCGCAGACCTCCCATGTGGTAGACGGACACCCTAACCTCTGGGCCAAGTCCGACGCCGTATTTATTTATTTCTTCCCTCCCCTCATTGTTTGTGCTCACCGTCTGCTCTCTGTGTCTGCTCCTCTTCTTTTTCTTTTTTAGGAGGCACTGGGAAGCAAACCCGGGACCTCCTGTGTGGTAGGCAGGTGCCCAACTCTTTGAGCCACATCCACTTCCCAAGATGTAATCACTATTTTTAATTTTTTTATTTAGCACTGTTCTTTATTTATTTATTTATTTCTCTCCCCTTCCCTGCCACCCCCCCCAGTTGTCTGTTCTCTGTGTCCATTTGCTGTGTGTTCTTCTGTGTCCACTTGTATTCTTGTCAGCAGCACCCGGAATCTGTGTCTCGTTTTGTTGCATCATCTTGTTGTGTCAGCTCTCTGTGTATGCAGTGCCATCCTGGGCAGGCTGCACTTTTTTCACGCTGGGTGACTCTCCTTATGGGGTGCACTCTGCGCGTAGCACTTGTTTCTAACACAAGTTTGTATCAAATAGATATAGCAGGGAGAATTAGCAGAATAAATAGCTGCCTCAATCTCCAGAAGTAACACTGTGGGGGAAAAACCTAGTTATTAACAGGAAAGAAGCAAAGGAAGTGGGTTCAATTACCCTGTAGTGAGTTCAATTACATCTGAAGTAATTAATGATAGTTGCAACTTATGAACAACCAGTACCTCCACTGTTTTGCAGAATTGACTAAAACATATTCCAAACCCTGGATGTTCATGCATACTTAGGAGTTGAGAAATTATATTTAGACGTGTAAAGACATACTCTATGAAAAATAGCAGGGTAACAAAAGTGTTCTTACATGTTGATGTTGAATATCAAGAAACACAACAGAATGGATCTATGATTTTTGACAAAATTAGAACAGAGTAAATTTTAATTTTACTTAAGATCTTCACCTCACTCTGATTTGTTAACAAACTGATACTATATATTTTTAGGTCACCGGATGACAAATATATTGCATCCTTCCATTTTCATAACAGCACAGAGGAGGTGAGTTACAACACATTGCCTAAATAAAGTATTTTTAGACCCAAGTGCTTTGCTGCATAATTTCCCATTAATTAAATTTGATTCTGCTTGTAAAAGCAAATTTGCATTTCTAATTTCATTCTTTTCTTTCTCAAGGAAAAAATTTTATTATTATATCCATATTTAACATGATTTTACTTCCCTCATCACCTCCCCCAATGCCATGATTATATGGAATATTATTCTCAGATTGCTTTAGTTATTATAATATAATTGTTATATTATATTAACAATGTAATCAATAATTATTTGGAATAATAAAGCTTTACCAGTATATTTATTCACACCATTTCTTGTATTACACATCTTTTTCTTGGATTCCTATTTCTTTTTGCTGAAGTACATCCTATGACCATTCTTTCAAATAAGATTTATAAGTAAGAAGGTCAATGGCAAACAGACTTTCATGTCTTAAGATATCTTTATTTTGCCCTCACAGCCTCACACTTGGCTTATAGATTGGCTGAATACGGAATTACGTACAAAGTGGTTTTCTCTCAGAATTTCAAAGCTGCTGCTCCATTGTCTTTTGCATCCAGTGTAGCAAAATGAGAAAACTGACATTAATTTAACTCTCATTTTTAAGTTATTTATTAATGTTCCTCCCCTTTGAAGGATTTTCTCTATATTCTCATGTCAGAAATGTCACCAAGACATCTGTAGCAGTTTGGTATAATTGATGAATTCCAAAAATAGGTATTGGATTATGTTTGTCATCTGCTGTATTACTGGGCATGAATGAGTTATGACGAGGGCTTTGATTGGGCCACGTCATTAGGGCACCACCAAGGGGTGGGGACTCACAGACAAAAGGCATGACAAAGGACAGAGTTGGAGCTTTTGATGTGAGGGGCTTTTAATGTTGGAGTTTTGATTTTGGGGTTTGATGCTGAAGACTTAAGCTGGAGCCCTGGGAAGTCAGCATGCAGAGGAAAGAGAAGCCAGCGCCAGGAAGGAAGGAACCTTGAAGCCAGAGTAAAGCAAGCCCCGGGAACATAGGAACCCAGGAAGCGTGAACCCTCGCAGACATCAACAGCCATCTTGCTCCAAATAGACTTTGGAGAGGGAAGTAACTTATGCTTTATGGCCTGGTATCTGTAAGCCCCTACCCCAAATAAATACACTTTACAACGCCCAGCAGATTTCTGGTATTTTGCATCAGCACCCCTCTGGCTGACTAATATAGCACCTAAGTGTGGCTATCTTATTTTTCCATCTTGCTTTGCACTCGGTAGGCCTTTAAAATTTAAAGAGTCTTGACTTTCTTCAGCTCTTAGATACTTTATTTCATGTTTCATTTGATTATTTCTTCTTATTCCTTCTTTCTATTCTATCTGCTTGTAATTCCATGAGAAAGGGTTTGAAACTACCCTCCATTGCTTACTTTTCTTCTATCCTTTCTCTATTATTTACATAAGAATTATACTGTAATAACAAAGACAGCCCCCAAATATCATGATTTAAGACACAGAATGTATTTCTTCCCTCACATAAATATCTAGGGTGAGCATTCCAGGTTGAGGGGCATCTTCACCCCACACCATCATTTGGGTAACCCAAGGTCCTTCCATCTCGTTTCTTGGACCTTCCCTGGTGTGTCATCCTCACCTGCTTGGTCACAGCCAGCTATGGCCAAAGGAAGAGGGGGCAGCAGGGAGCAGGCTCCCCCCAGGCACAAGTCCAGCAGCGGCAGGCATACCCTCCACCACATTCACTGCAGAAGTGAGCTGCGTGCCACGTGCTCCAGCCTTGTGCTCTCAAGAAGTGGGGCTGGAAGTTGGTGGACCACTGGGCATCTTGTCAGCTTTTTCCACCCTCAGTTCTGCAAGTATTCCCTGATCTCCCCTTCCAGCTCATTAACTCTTCCCTCACGTCATTGTGCTATTGAAACATCCAATGAGTTTCGTTTTTTTAAGAGGTACCAGAGATTGAACCCGGGATCTCATACATGCAAAGCACGCACTCAAATGCTGAGCTACCCCGGCTCTGCCCAATGCGTCTTCCACGTATTCTGATAAGAAAATTTCTCACCTCCAAGATCTCTAAGAATTTTATTTTCAGAATTGTGTATTTTCATTTCATGGGCTGGGTAAACTCTCATGCCTCTGAAGATACTTATTTCTTCTAAAATCACCTTCCGTTTGCTTTATTCACTCTAGTGCCTTGGTACCCTTGATGGATTGGGATTTTTCTCACGAATGTTTGGTGGTTCTCATTTGAGCATTTACACTGGACTTCTCCCTGAGCCCTGTCTTTACCCCCCAAGCTCCGTGTGCCAGCCATCAGTCTTCTGGGTCCTCCTCTGGGTGCCGCCTGCCACCCAGGACTCCCACACCCTGCCTCAGACAAGGGGGCTGGAGCCAATGTCCCAACTCGGGTCCCCAGCAACTCACCTGGCGTCACCCCAGGGCCCTCTGCTCCCTCTCGGAGCCTCCTCATAACTCGAAGCACCCCAGAGCCGCTCCTGTCTGCCTCAACTGTCCTCACCCGCTCTCTGCGTGTCTCACTTTCAGCCTCTGCAGACACCTTACCTTTTCTGGACCTAATTAGACCCAAGAACGTGGGGAAAGAGGCAGGTGCCGAGTCTGGGGTGGCTCCGGTGCCATCTTGCCCACATTCCTGACATCCCGCCACCAGCCATGGGCTGCGGCCAGCGCAGGTGCTGTTTTGGAAAGGGGAAGAAGACAGCTTCTAGGTTTCAGCTTCCTGATTGTCTGGAGTCCACTCAGGGGGGAGGACTGCGCCAGCAAGAGGCTGAACTCCCCTCTTGTGGCTCAGTATCTGGAAAGCACCCATCTTATGAAACAGCTTAGAGAAGTGTGATGCTGGCAATTCTAGTCCCCAGGCCTGTCCTGGGGCCTCCTGCCCTCCCCTTGTGTTGGGTCCTCGTACTCAGAATCTCTGAATTTCTCTGTAACTCTGGCTTCTGGTGCTCCAGTCGTAGACGGGTCCTAAGAAGCTCCTGCCCGAGCCTGTCCCTGTCCTTCACCCGCGCCTGCACAGTCAGCTCCCCTCACCTCCCGGTGATTCTCCATCCCCAGCGCCACTCAGGGCTTCCCTAGATTGCTGGACCCCGTCTAGTGGGGGCATCCCTTGAATTCTGTCTCCCAGGACAAGGGCCCGCCATCCCCACCCCACCGTCCCCACTGGCCAGGCCCCGTGTGGTCCACAGGCAGGCTCAGCATCCGAAATGCTGCCCATGGCACAGCCTCAGTTCTTCTTCACTTTGGGGCCCAAATATTTACTTTCCTAGTAAATTCCTCTGGGTCTGACATAATGGGCCCCTGCTGCCTACTGTTGAGTCCCTGGATAAAGCAATTGCCCTGGAGAATGTTCCATGTGGTCCAGCCCGGCATCTGACTGCAGCTGGGCTTGGCCGCTGGAGGCCCTCCTGCCTACCTGCCTTTCGCTGCTTTTCATCCAGCAGGTGCCTTTCCTTAAACTTCCAGCTGCGTTGCCTCTGAGATGTTCCTACTGTACAGGATAGGTACTGATATCTCTTCTGTTTCCACTACAGCCGCCCACTTATTTTGCAAGCATCTTACATGCCTGATCCTGATCTCCCCAGCAAATGGGAGATGGTGGGGTGGGAAGGAGTGGAGTCTGCCTTCTAAAATCTCATTCTTCCCGCAGCTGAGAGACTTCCCGGGTTGAACCCACATGATTTCTGCAGCAGAAGCGGACTCCAGCAAACTCTTCTAGTATGCTTGAAATATCCTGTCAAAGCTGGGCGGGCTGACCACAGTTTCACCTGTTCCCATGCCAGAACTGATTTCCGTCGCCTTTGTGCCTTCCAATTTGTGATCATTTAACCATGCTTACTTTCACTAGAGTGCAAAGAAAAGCTACTTTTCTCATCTCCTCTTCTATTGCTTCATAAAGAACCCCCACCCCACTCTGGGTGAACCCCGGCTTGAGGTCTGAAAGCTGCGGCACCACCGAGGTCTGCCTGGTACCCCTGGGGGTGGCCCGTGAGAACGGTGGTGTGCTGCACCCAGCCGCTCTGCGGAAGGCCACAGGGGCCCCAGAGGCAGCCTTCTCTTGGCTAGCCCTCCACAAATGTCACAGGTCCCAGACTTGTGCACCAGACACTGGGAGCTGGAAGGTGGTGCCCAGGTGACCCATAGTCAGGCACCCATGCCAGGTCCATGCCTGTCCAGCCTTCCTTCCAGGACTCAGGCCACAGTACAAACACCACCACCACCTCCGGTGCCCAGGCAGCCCTCCCAAAAAGGGCTGCTGGTGCCTGGCACCAATGCGGAAGCCTGCCCTCCAACCCAGAGCTTTGCACTCTCCCAATTGGAGGTCCCACCCGGGATGGATCTGTGTTCCTGCTAATACCACCTAGAACTGGGGTTCTGCTTTTGACATCTCGCCATGGGGCCCCAATCCATGCAGGACCTTGTTTCCCAAGTGCCAATTCCATGGATAGAGCCTCATTTCTCCCACTGGCGATGCCACACTAAGTACTTGGTGGGGGGAGCTGGCAAGAGCCTGATGGGAGTTTTCAGGGGCCATGGGGACACACAAACCTCTTTCTCCACATCCGTGTTGCCCCTGCGGCACAGGAGGCTGGTTGGAGTCTTCACATCCCACCGGCTCAGGCACAGAGGTGATGTCTGTCCATCTGAACAACCGCCTCCCTCTCCCTGCGTCTTGGGAATGCCGCTTCTCCACCTCTGCCGGGAGCTGTCATCTGAATACGGATCCCGCCCCCAGACACAGTTGGCTGGCCCAGGGAAGGCACCTGGCTCAATCTTCGCCAATCAGATCACAGTCCAGGATTTCTGCAACCTGGCGCTGGATGAATAGACTCCCTTCTTACCTGGAGGTCTGTGAAGGGCTGCCTGGGACTGTGGGACTCACCCGGTGGGGGCAGCTGATCCAAACCCCCAACTTGTGGCTCTGGTGACCCCCTGGGATGTCCAGATCCTCTCCCCCCACATACACACACAATCCAACAACTGAAGAGACGCTGGGCATGGTTAGAACCACCCATTGTCATGCCTGGAAGCCCCCCAGGGCTAACTGCTGAACAGGTGGATTAGCACCTTTAGCTTCAACCAACTTAGACATCACGATGCACGGATCAGCCTGACCACAGGTTCACATAACCGTGTAGGCAGAGAAGAGGGTGGGAGGAAGGTGAGCCAGGAAATGGTGCTGACTGAGGATGCTGGAGACTGGGGTCGGGGGGTGGGTGAGTCTCCAACAAGGTGGTCAAGGCCTGAGGGGGCAGGGAAGCAGACTTGGCCCAATGGATAGGGCATCCACCTACCACATGGGAAGTCTGCGGTTCAAACCCTGGGCCTCCTTGACCCATGTGGAGCTGGCCCATGCGCAGTGCTGATGTGCACAAGGAGTGCTGTGCCACGCAGAGGTGTCCCCCACATAGGGGAACCCCACGTACAAGGAGTGCACACTGTAAGGAGAGCTGCCCAGCATGAAAGAAAGTGCAGCCTGCCCAGGAATGGTGCTGCACATGCGGAAAGCTGACACAACAAGACAACACAACAAAAAGAAACACAGATTCCTGTGCTGCTGGCAACAACAGAAGCCGACAAAGAAGAACACGCAGCAAATAGACACAGAGAGCAGACAACCGGGGGTGGGGGGGAAGGGGAGAGAAATAAGTTAAATAAATCTTTTTTAAAAAATTACTAGGTAGCATTAAAAAAAAAAAAAAAGGCCTGATGGGGAGCCCACAGAAGCCTGATGACCCCTCCCCATGTGGCACTCACTGGCCACACAGGATATCCTGTTGACCGTTGTTATGGATTGAAACATGTCCCCCACAGGTCATGTTCAAGTCCTAAGCCCCATTCTGCAGACATGAACCCATTTGTAAATAGGATCCTCAAAGATGGTATTAATTAAGGTGAGACCAAACTGAGCCAGGGGGGTTTAGCCACATATAACTGGAGTTTTGTTCTTCTTTTTCTTTTTTACTTTATTAGAGATGTTGTGGGTTTACAGAACAATCATGCTTAAAATACAGGATTCCCATATACCTCCCTATTATTAACAGCTTGCATTTGTGTGGAATATTTGTTACAATTGATGACAGCACATTTTTATAACTGCACACTGATGTCCCTGGTTTAACTAAGGGTCCACTATTTGTGTAGTGTAGTTCCATGGATTTTTAAAAATTTCTCTTGTTACCGTATATACAGTCTAACATTTCTCCCTTTAATCACATTCAGAAAAATATTTCAGTGCTGTTAATTACATTCATAATGTTGTGCTACCAACACCACCATCCATTACCAAAACATTTCCATCATTCCAAACAGGAATGATGCACATTTTAAGGTTTAACGTCCCATTCCCTATCCCCACCCCATCCCCTGGTAACCTATAGTCTAGACTCTGACTCTATAAGATCATACAATATTAGTCCTTTTATGGCTGGCATATTTCATTCAAATGATGTTTTCAAGGTTCATCCAGATTGTCGTATGTATCAGGCCTTCATTCCTTTTTACAGCTAAGTAATATTCCTTTGTATGTATATACCACATTTTATTTATCCATTGATTGGATTATGTGAATGAGCAATAAGTACACCATAAGAGCATATCATAAGATTCTCAGTGTAGTCAGGGAAATGAAATCAGAATCCATCAGTTGGACAAATGTCTAAAATGTGGGAAACAATAGCCTAATGTTGGTGGGACTATATATCATTGCAATGGTTTAGAAAAGGAATCTGGTACTAATGTGAAATATGTATATTCTTGGATGCCACATCCTATTCAAAATATTTAAGGACAGAATATCATGGACATTCTCCAATCAGAATGAACACCTTCTGCAATAGCCTATATAGCTCTCTGACATCTAAAAATAGAAATGCATGTGTGTGCTTCTTGCAGAATTATTTATATTCACAGACAAACAAAACCTGGAAACAATCTGAATTTCCATCCCTGGGGAGATTAATATGGCCAGTGCATGAATTCAAATTTATCTAATTCTGTATCCAAGTTTGCCTAGTTTCCAGAAAGCCAATTAAGTGATATAGATTCTATAGACTTAGAATATTCAGGAAGGATGTAGCCTGAATGTGTATTTGAACTTACATCCAGATGGAATGTGGGTGATAAGTTAATTCAAGCTTACCTGGTATGTGGGCAGTATGTTAACCCAAGCTTACCTGGTATCCAAACAATCCCAAAACTCTAAGAAACTAATAAAGAAACTCCTTTTTGCACCAAGTGCCACTTGACCTCAGTCCTAAATCCTCTGTATAAAAAAGACCTGGCAATGTTGTTCAGGGCTCAGTCTTTGGACAGAAGTCCAACAGGCCTGGCCAGCTGTTAATAAACCTTCCTTCTCAGAAAAGTCTCACATCCTGGCCCTCAATACTGCAATCACCGGACCTTCCTAGTCAGGACCTTCCACAATATCTCTGGGGGCTCATCCAGGATCGCTGAGAAGGCCAGAGATGACAACAGTTGGTTGCCCCTCTCGGATACCTCTGAGAAGGTCGGGAGAGCCCAGGCGAACCCCAACCCAGGGTGCCCCTGGACCCCTTTAGACCAGAAAGAGGTTGTGGACCCCACCAGAGCCCTCCCAGAAGAAACCGGAGGCACCAGAGGGTTTGAAGGAGACCCTGAGAGTGAAGCAAAGGAGCTCTGCATGCCAGATGGGTAAGACCCCCAGGGGCATAGTGAAAAGTTAGGCGGGGAGCCTGATCAGCTCCTGAGAAGACGCTAGTACTCCCAAGAAGGGAGGAAGCCATCTCCTCTAGGCCCAAGAAAGGAAAGGAAAGCAGGTGGCTGTGTGCGTATGACTGAGTGAGACACAGAAATGTACTTCTGCAGGGTGAGAATGGAGTCCCAGTTTGTGGTTCCATGGTGACCTCATCTGGTCAGGGTCAGTGAAGGCACGCTCTTGGGCCCTTCATCCAAGTTGGAGGGTTATACCGACCTGCTAAGGCTAAGAGGTGCTGTAAGTCTCCTGTGACCAGAGACAGGCAAAGTGAAAGGCTGAGTGAGTGTTGCACAGCGCCGACAGAAGGTGGAAAAATGGGGAACACACACAGTAGGGCCCCATTAGGTTGTATGCTGAAAAACTTTCCCCAAGCATTCCATGGAGGTACATATGGCATAAAGTTCCAGCCAGGAGAACGTAGAGTGCTTTGTGAATTGGAATGACTGACTCTCAGTGTGGGCTGGCCCCAGGAGGGCACCTTTAACCCCTGGATCATCCATAAAGCTCCCGATGTGGCAACCAGAAAACCAGGGCACCCTGACCAGTTCCCATACATCCATGCCTGGCAGGACATTTTGAGTCAAAATCTGCCCTGGTTAAAGAAAGGTATGACTTAAGAATCCAGGATTTGCCTGATACAAAAGCCCAGAGGTGCTGTCCAGTGAACCAGGCCAAACAAACACCTTGCAAAGGGTCCAGAGAAAGTGAGCTCAAAATCTAGTTCCAATCCACCCATTCTAGAAGAGCCAGATGGAAATTACCTCCCGCCACCTTATGTGATTGCTCCGACAGCATCAGTGCCAAGGAGTGGGACGAGGCACTTTCCCCGAGCAGTGTAGCCTCACCATTTCCACAGTCATTTTCTCCAAGCAACACAGCACCACCACTCCTGCAACCGCTCCTGCAGCCACTTCCACAGCCACTTTCTCCAAGCAACACAGCCCCACTGTTCCCACAGCCACTTTCTCCAAGCGACGCAGCCTCTTCACCCCTGCAACCACTGTCTCCACCAATCTCAGCCCCCGGCAGCATAGTGCCATATTCCCGGGCACAAGTGCCAACCATCAGTCAGGAAGGAGCCCCTGAAAGATAACAACTCGGAACATAGGGAGCCCTGTGGACAGGTGTAGCAAGGAGAAGGGCCACCCTACAGCTACCTCTCCATGAGCTCTAAGCTCCAATTTATTACAATGCTGATGGCCAGGTCCAAGGAGGAAACCGAATGGTTTGTGTACCAACCCTTCACTACCACTCACCTCTTTAACTGGAAAAGTCACACCCCACTGTACTCAGAGAAGCCTCAGGCCATGACAGACCTCTTCCAGTCCATCCTACAAACTCACAAACCCACCTGAGCTGACTGCAAACAACTCCACCTTACTCAACTTCAAGGAGAGAACATGAGTTCCACAAGGGGCTCTAACCTGGCTCAAAGAACACCCACCTAGGGAAGCCTGGACAGTGACCACTATGCCCACACACACTTCCCAGATGAGGACCCCCAGTGGGATCCCAATGGCACAACTGGGCTCAACCAACTAGAAATTTTCCACAGGGCCTTAGCTGAAATGTTCAGAGCTGGGAGCTGAAAAGCAGTAAACATGTCGAAGACCACCAAGTCCTACAGACTCTCAATGAAAGTCCTGCTCAGTTCTACAAGCAACTCTGTGAGGCATTTCATGTATACACGCCCTTTAATCCGGACACTCCCAAAAGCCGAACAATGGTCAGTGCAGCATTTGTTGCCCAATCACAGGCCAACATCCAAAGGAAACTACAGAAGTTAGATGGGTTCGCTGGTGTGACTCTTTCCCAGCTCATGGAGGTAGCCACCAAGGTTTATGTCAACCATGATATAGAAACCAGGAGAGAGGAAAACCAGAAAGTGAAAAAGAAAGCAGATCTTCTCACAGCAGCAATAGTTGAAAAAAACAACCCGGTGTCAAGGAAAGTAAACTGGGACACCCCTGCCCCAAGGAGGGGGAGCCCACCCTTAGGGTGAAGTCAGTGTGCATGCTGCAAGGAGGAAGGACACTGGAAGCAAGAGGGCCCCAGTGAGCCATTCAACCCCATCGCCTCCAAGAAGATGGTCAAAACATTAGCCAGGAGAGCAAATGGGGCACCACAAACTAAACCCTGGGTTCACAGGGATTAGGAAGGAAAACCTGCAAATTAGCTCCTTGGACTTGTGGGAATAGAGGGCTCTGATGAGGACTATTAGGACAGACCGGGCTCCTATTCTCTTGGCCCCACAGAGCCTATGATTGGAGTCCAAATTGGGGGCTGCACCATACATATGATGGTTGACACTGGGACTCAACACTCTGTGATGACCAGGCCAGTTGGGTCATTATCAAAAAGACAAGCCACTATTGTAGGGGCAACTGGTAAAAGCACCCAGGGGCACTTTCTCCAAGCCAGGACCTGTAAAAATGGGAGCAAAGAAGTCACTCATGAGTTCCTGTATCTCCTGGAATGCTCAGTCCCCCTCCTGGGTCAGGACCCGCTGTCTAAACTACAAGCTCAGATTACCTTTAACACCACGGGCCAATCCACACTAATGCTCAGACCACCAAAGACTCCAGTGGTGGTGTTAACCCTCCCTCTGCAGGTTCAGTGAAGCTGGCCAATCCACAGTCCCACAGCTCCCCTTTAAAGATGTACCCGAAGATTGGACAAAAGGCAATCCAATGGGGATGGCACACACCATTCCGCCTGTTGTTGTTGAAATAAAGCCACAGCCAGTCCAGTGAGCATAAAGCAATATCCCATTCCACATGAAGTGCAAGAAAGAATCCGGCTACATATTCAGAGGTTGCTGAATGAAGGCACGCTAAAGCCATGCCAGTCTCCATGGAACACCCCACTCTGCCCAGTTAAAAAGGCCGATGTGGATTACCACCCAGTCCAGGACTTGTGAGCAGCCAACTCAGCAGTAGTGACCCTACACCCAGTGGTTCCCAACCCTTACACTCTCCTCAGCTTGATACCCTCATCAGCGGTCTACTTTTCATGTCTGGGTCTCAAAGATGCCTTCTTCTGTATTTGAATAGCACCCCAAAGTCAACCAATCTTCACCTCTACATGGGACAATTCGAGCTTCTGCAAAAAGCAACAACTTACCTGGACACCGCTCCCTCAGGGATTCAAAAATGTGCCCACTATTTTTGAACAAGCCCTGGCCAGTGATCTTAAGTCCTTTAAGCCAAAAAGCCACAATTGTTTCCTCCTCCAATGTGTAGATGACCACATCCTTGGAAGTCCCACCTACTGAGACCGTGCTAGCAGAACCCATGCCCTCTTAAAATATCTGCAACAAAAGGGGTATCGGGTGTCTAAGAGGAAAGCCCAAATCTGCTTACCTCAGGTCAAGTATCTAGCTTACAAAATAGCACAGGGGCTCTGAGAATTAGGACCTGAAAGAAAAGAAGCAATCCGTAGCCTCCCTGAGCCCAGAGCTCTCCAAAAGTTGCAAAAATTCCTCAGAGTGGCTGGATTCTGCTGCATTTGGATCCCCAATTTGGGAGTCCTCATGCATCCTCTGTATGAAGCCACAAAGGGGGGAGACTATGAACCCCTGCTCTGGGAAAGCCCACAGAAAGATGCTTCCACTGCTCTCAAGAGGGCCCTGATGGAAGCAGCAAGCCTCAGGCATCCAGATCTCAGTAAACTGTTCTACCTCTATATCCATAATTGCTACGGCATCACAGTAGGAGTACTCACTCAGTACCTGGGTTCCTGGCAAACAGCTGTAGCCTACCTATCCAAACAACTGGACACTGTAGCACAGGGACAGCCCCCAGGCCAACAAGCTATAGTTGCTGCAGCAATGTTAGCACTTGAAGCCATGATTAACTCTTGGGCAACCTATGATTGTTCAGATTGCACACATGGTAGTCACAGTCTAGAAGCCAAAGGAACATACTGGCTTGCTAACAGCTGCCTGGTTAAATATCAGACTCTATTATGTGAAAATCTGTTGGTCCAACTTGAACTCATAAAAACTCTGAATCCTGCTACCCTGCTACCTGTCCAGTCAGTGGTTCCAACCCATAACTGCCTGGAGACATTGCAAGAAGTGTATTCCAGCAGGCCGGACCTCCCAGACCAGCCACTACCTTGGAGGGAGACGCGGGCAGTAAGTCCGGGTCTGAAGAAGGAACCCATGGGCAGCGAGTTGAACTGGGCCTGGACCCCTGGGCATGGGGGGTCTGGGAGGAGGACCCAGAGCCCAGCCAATGACAGCTCCTGCAGCCAGCAGGGCGGCATGCTATGGGGGCCAGCTCTTCCAGGCACCCCAGCTCACCCACACAGCACCCGCCATGCCTCCTAACAGCCGTCCACGGGGGTGTTTCTATTATTTACACAAGAGGAGACAGTGCAGCAGCCCAAAAGGAGGGAGCTGAGAGGGCAAGCCAAGCTCCTCACTCCAGCTCCTGTTTGGGCTGGGTGGAAGTATGCACCCCGACAATGACATATTCTAAACCTGAACCCTCATTCCTGTGCTGTGGCCCCACTCCGGCAGGCGGGACCTCCTCCCCTATTCCTGGAGGCCGTCTAAAAGGCCTGAGGTTGGGGAGACTGAGGACAGTGCCCTGGGTCAAGGAGCCCTGCGATTCAGAGGCCACAGGCCTTGGGAGAAGGCGCAGCCTGGATGACCTTGACTTGACTTTGGACTTCTAGGCACCAGAGCAGCGAGTCAGTAAATGCCTGTTGTGAAGCCAACCCCTTTCTGGGGTCTGCTACAGCAGCCCTGGCAACATGGGATGGCATGGATAGAAAGGCCTGTACTCCACCCAGCCTCACCTGTAGGCGGGCCTGCTCTCCAGCCCCTCCAGGGTGCTCCCAGGCTAGCGGGGTGGGAGCATGAATAGAGCAGAGATGCCGGCCTGGCTGGCACAGGTGCCCTGGCCAGGAGAGCTTACTGTTAACTGCTTTCTTTTTTTTTTTCTCCCCACACCATACTTGTTATTCTTTTTTTTTTTTGTCTTTATTTATTTTTTAATATTACATTCAAAAAATATGAGGTCCCCATATACCCAATACCCCCCTCACGCCACTTCTCCCCCCATAACAACAACCTCCTCCATCATCATGAGACATTCATTGCACTTGGTGAATACATCTCTGAGCACCGCTGCACCTCATGGTCAATGGTCCACACCATAGCCCACACTCTCCCACAGTCCACCCAGTGGGCCATGGGAGGACATACAATGTCTGGCAACTGTCCCCACAGCACCACCCAGGACAACCCCAAGTCCCAAAAATGCCCCCACATCACATCTCTTCCTCCCACTCCCTACCCCCAGCAGCCACCATGGCCACTTTCTCCACACCAATACCACATTTTCTTCGATTACTAATCACAACAATTCATGAATAGAATATCAGTAAGTCCACTCTAATCCATACTCTATTCCTTCATCCTGTGGACCTTAGAATGGTTGTGTCCACTCCACATTTATATCAAAAGGGGGCTTAGATTCCAAATAGATGCTGGATGCAATCCTCTGGCTTTCAGTTGTAGTCACCCTTGGCTCCCTGGTGTGGTGGTTGACCTTCTTCACCTCCATGTTAGCTGAGAGGGGTAAGTCCCATAAACCAGAGTGTAGGAGCTGAAGTCTGTTGTGGCTCAGGGCCTGGCTATCACATGGTCAGTCCAGAGATTCAGGTCCCCTGGGTATACACTAAACCCCAGCACCAACTACAGATTCGGTAAAAGTAACAGGAGAGGCCTGTGGACACAGATCACATCTGATGTTAACTGCTTTCTTATTGTCACTGTCCTGGAGGTGGTTCATTCAGAGGATGAGGATTAGAAGTTTGATTTGTTTTTGCAGATTCTCTTTGCTGTCCCAAACTAAATGAAGAAGAAGAGAAAAGAGGACTCTTTTTCTTTTCTTTTTTTAAATTTATTTCTTTTATAATAAACTGTCTTTTTTAAAAAAAGATGCATAAATCACAAAAAATGTTACATTGAAAAATATAAGAGGTTCCCACATACACTACTTCCCACTCCCCCCACATCAACAAGAGGACTCTTTCTGAGTTTACTTCTGGGTTTCTTATAACGGCCATAGAGACAGCTGAGTTTTGTCTTAGGTGAAGATTAAGATGGATGCCTGGCAGTGTTAATTATGCTCCATAGGAAACTTCCCTAAAGGCCATCAAAGAGACCAAGCAGGAAACTAAGTAGGATCCTCAGCCTGAGGGGAATCAAATGATGGCACAGGGGTAGGCTGCCTTGCCACAGCGCTGGTTACCAGCTGGGCACCGCGTGGCTTCTGTTTGGAGTTCTCACATTGTCCAGCTGATTGCCAGGCAAGGCAGACCAAGAGCAGCAGCAGCCCAGGGCTGCTCAGGATAGGACAGTGGCACAGGGCTTCCCCAGAACCTAGCTTAGCAGGGGAACTTTCTAAGAGTTTTTCTTCTTGCCCCATTGCCAGAGGATTACAGATGAAAGAGAAAGTTCTTTCAAAAAAAGTAGTGCCATGGCAGAGAGGGCATGAGTCCTCCACAAGAAAGCATGCCTCCTCTCCCTTGGGGAAAAAAATCTCACCAAAAGGGCACAAATGAGGATGTTTTAGCCCCTTTACAAAAATATGACCAGCCAAGAGAGCTGATCTGAGGCTTGAGCTCACAGGAGAAAGCAATGAAATCTCTGAGAAACTGTAGATGTATGTAAAAACAACAACAAACTGAATAATAGAATTGATGGACCAATCTGGGCATGAATTTAAAATAAGTACCCTAAGTATTCTCAAAAAGAAAAAAGACAATACTGGAAACATGAAACAGAAGCCAGAAGTTGTAAAGAATCAACTGAAGATACTTGGTATGGAAACAATTACAGCATAAAAAGATAATACAACAGATAGGTTGATCTTAGCAGAAGAATGGATTGGTGAGCTGGAAGATCAAGCCAGAATTCCCACCCACCCCCACAAAGACACACAGAAGGAATAAAGTTTAAAAACATAAAGATAAGTACTGTGCTCCACATTCATATAATCAGAGTCCCAGAAAAAAAGTTTTTAATAAAAATTTTTAAGAAAATACATTTTTTAAAAGCCTGAGGAAGAGGCAAGATGGCATCTGAGTATGTACATTGTCGTCATCTCCCTTACAAAAGACCGGCTGTGTGGTGACGGAGTCCTACCAGAGCAGGCTGTTTCAGGAACCTGCAGGGCGGGAGGTGTCTGGACATCGAACTGGAGAGACTGCAGCAGAATTGGTGTTTGCTCAAGGTAGAACTGTGGGTTTCTAACACTGAACGCAGAAACTGTGGGAAGGTAAATCCCTCCCCTCCTAGGGCTAAGAGCCACAGTGTTCACTGAGAATGGCCGGTCGTGGGTCAGAGTCTCCAGGCCCCGTGCCCCCAAATGCATGAACCCCAAGCCTGTGTCCCCTGACCCCCATGGCCCACGCTAAATACCCTGAGTCCACATTCTCCCAGGTCTCTGTTTACTGAGCCCAGCACTCCTGGAAATCTGGCATTGCCCTACCCCTCAGGGCACAGACTAACTCCAGAAGGGGGAGAGTTTAGGTGGGAGGTGCAGAGGCGCCAAGGAGTGCAGGTTCAATTTTCTGGTTCCCCCCTTCCTAGGAATAGAGAAGAGGCAAATCTGGTGAGAGAGCCCAATTTACCTAAACGCCCTGGAGTCAAAAAATTAACCAGCCCCTTTGTAGCACACCTAAGGGAGAGGGACAGTAGGACATGATTTACAGGCTTCCAATAGCATATTTAGGGGTCCTGGCAAGAGATGGGTGCTCTCTCAAGAAATTAAGAGTCATTATTTTTTCAGGTGAATTGATTCACCAGGGACCCATTTGAATTTCCTACAGGAGCCCTCAGGCAGCCTTCCTGCTATCTTGAGAGAGAAGGAAGTTAGGAAGGGAGAAAGAGGGAAGGTCAGACTCCTAAGCAGTTTATTCAATTGCAAAGAGGATTCTTTGCCTGAGGCCTTGTCTGGTCTTTTTTTTTCAGTCTGTTTTCTTGTTTTTCTTCCTCTTTATCCCCCCCCCACCGCCCTCTTTTTTTTCCTTTTTTCCTCCCCCCACTCTGCTTTTTTTTCTTCTAACTTTTTTCTCCTTTCCCCTCCCCCTTTTTTTTCATTTTTTATATTAGTGCTGTAGGCAACATTTCTTATTTGCTGTGCTTCCTCATCCTCAATTTTCTCTTTTCTGGGTGTACTGATTTTGGCTTCCAATGCTATCCCCTTTCCTTTACATCATTCTCTCCTCCATCATTTATTCTTTCTCTTACATTCCACTTCTCTCTGTTTAGCCCCCAATATTTCTGACTTTTATCTCTAATACCTCTAATCTGTTTTCTACCACTTTTTCACTCTTTATGTTATTGTCCTCTCTTTTCTTTATCCCTCTCACCTGATCACACTGACCTTTTAATTAATAGTATATTCCTCCCCATATTCAGTTTAATATCTCATTATAGGTACTCCACCTTTTTACAGTTATAATTATACACAGCTTCCATGAGTTCTATATCCATTCTCCTAGATCTCATATGGTTCTGCTGCTAACACTCACTATCAATACTATTATTATATTTTTCTTTTCTTGCCCCTTTTGCTTTCTCCAGACTTAATATTTTCCTTCAAGGGAACTTAGCCAACAACAAGGAAATAGAATAAGAAGAAAAAAGTGACAAAGAGAAGACTTAACACACACACACACACACACACACACACACAAAACTAATTAAACCCCAAGGCTAGAATAAGAAGATAATCAACAGAATAAACCCAACAAGATAAAATGATGACCAGACAGCAACAAAAAACTACAGACCATACCAATAACCGGGAAACATGGCCCAATACAATGAACAAACTAAAAACCAGGAAGAGAAGTGGAACACCAAACAAGTAATTAAAGTTCTCAAAACATGTATCACGGACCAATTCAATGAAGTGAAGGAAGAGATTAAGCATATTAAGAAAACACTTGGAGAGCATACAGAAGAAATTGTGATCATGCACAAAAAGATCAGAGATGATGGGGATCAATAGCACAATCCAAGAAATCAAAAATACACTCTGCAAATAACAGCCAATTTGAAGAGGCAGAGGAAAGAATTAGTGATGTAGAAGACAGTATATCTGAAATCAAACAGATAGTAGAATTAATTGATAAAAAGATAGAAAGAATCCAGCAGGGAATTAGGGATCTGTATGACAATGCAAAATGCACAAACATACACATTATAAGCATCCCAGAGGAAGAAGAGAAGGGAAAGGGGACAGAAAGGGTGTTGGAGGAAATAATGGCTGCAAACTTTCCAAACCTATTGAGGGAGAAGGATGTACATTTCCAGGAAGCAAAACACACCCCAAACAGCATAAATCTTAACAGGCCTACCCCAAGACATATACTTGTCAAATTATCCAATGCACAAAACAAAGAGAAAATACTAAAAGCAGCAAGAGAAAAGAGAACCATCACATACAAGGAAGGCTCCATAAGATTAAGTGCTGATCTCTCATCTGAAACCATGGAAGTAAGAAGGCAGTGGTATGACATAGTCAAGGTACTAAAAGAAAAGAATTTCTCATGAAGAATACTCTATTCAGCATTCAAAAGTGATGGGGAGCTCAAAATATTCAGAGATAAACAGAAACTAAGAGAGTATGCCAACAAGAAACCTGCCCTTCAAGAAATACTAAAGGGAGTTCTGCAGGAGGAAAGAAACAAACAGGAGAGACAGAGTTGGAGGAGAGTGTAAGAACAACTAAAACTACAAAAAAAAAATCAAACAACATAAGACAAACACAAATCCAAAGAAAATATGGCTAATATAAGTAATTTCTTGAAAGTAATAACACTAAATGTCAGTGCAATAAACTCACCTGTTAAGAGACACAGATTGGAAGACTGGATGAGGAAATATGGCCTATCTATATGTTGTCTACAAGAAACTCATCTTAGACCCAGGGACTCAAGGAAGTTGAAAGTGAATGGCTGGAAAATAATCATATAAGTAAACAATAACCAAAAAAGGGCAGGAGTACCTATATTAATATCAGACAAAATAGACTTTAAATGCAAAACAATTGTGAGAGACAAAGATGGACTCTACATATTAGTGAAACGGATAATCTTTCAAGAAGAATGAACAATCATAAACATTTTTGCTCCTGACAAGGGTGCCTCCAAATATGTGAGGCAAACACTGGAAAAACTAAGTGAAAGAATAGATGCCTCTACAATTATAATGGGGGACTTTAATACACCACTATCAACTTTGGACAGAACATCTCAAAAGAGAATCAATAAAGAAACAAAAACTTTGAAAAGTATATTAGAGGAGTTGGACCCAATAGACATATACCGAACGTTACACCCAAATACAGCAGGATATACATTTTTCTCAAGCGCACATGTATCATTCCCTAAGATAGACCATATGCTAGGCCACAAAGAAAGTCTCAATGAATTCAAAAAGATTGAAATCATACAAAATAATTTCTCTGACCATAGTGGAGTAAAGCTGGAAATCTGCAAGGGCCAGAGGCCCAGATTTCACAACAAGATATGGAAATTAAACAGCACCCTCTTAGAAAAACAGTAGGTCAAGGAGGAAATTGCAAAAGAAATTAATAACTGCCTTGAAACTAATGAAAATGATAACACAACATACCAAAACTTATGGGATGCAGCAAAAGCAGTAATGAGAGGAAAATGTATAGCCATAAATTCATACATCAAAAAAGAAGAAAGAGCTAAAACTGAAGAACTAACTGCACACTTGGAGGAATTAGTAAAAAAAAAAAGAAAGTAACCCCAAAGGAAGAAGAAAGAAAGAAATAACAAAGGTAAGAGCAGAACTAAATGAAACAGAAAATAAGAAAGCACTTGAAAAGATAAACAAAACCAAAAGCTGGTTCTTTGAGAAGATCAATAAAACTGACAAACCCTTAGTTAGACTAATAAAGAAAAAAAGAGGGAAGATGCAAGTACATAAAATAAGAAATGAGAAAGGAGATATCACCACTGACCCCACAGAAATAAAGACTATCATAAGAGGATACTTTGAAAAACTATATTCGAACAAGAAGGACAATTTAGAAGAAATGGATAAATTCCTAGAAACACATAAGCAGCCTCTATTGACAAAAGAAGAAATTGGTGATCTCAACAAACTAATCACAAGTAAAGAGATAGAATCAGTCATTAAAATCCTCCCAACTAAGAAGAGCCCTGGGCCAGATGGCTTCACAGGAGAATTCTACAAAACATTCTGGAAAGAACTAATGCCAATCTTGCTTAAACTCTTCCAAAAAATTGAAACAGTAGGAACATTGCCTAACTCATTCTATGATGCCAACATTACCCTAGTACCAAACCCAAACAACGGCATAAATAGAAAGAAAAATTACAGACCAATTTCTCTAATGAACCTAGATGCAGAAATCCTCAACAAAATATTTGCTAATCATATTCAACAACACATTAAATGAATTATACACCATGACCAAGTGGGATTCATTCTGGGTATGCAAGGTGGTTCAACATAAGAAAATCAATTAATGTTATACACCATACCAACAGATTGAAGGGGAAAAAATCACATTATAATATCTATAGATGCTGAAAAAGCATTTGACAAAATACAGCACACTTTCTTGGTAAAAACACTGTAAAAGATTGGAATACAAGGAAATTTTCTGAACATGATAAAGGGTATATATGGAAAACCCACAGCCAACATCATTTACAATGGGGAAATCCTAAAATCTTTCCCTCTAAGATCAGGAACAAGACAAGGATGCCCACTATCATCCCTTCTATTTAACATTGTCTTAGAAGTACCTGCTCGAGCACTGAGGCAAAAACCAGATATAAAAGGCATCCAAACTGGAAAGGAAGAAGTCAAAATTTCATTATTTGCAGATGACATGATCCTACACATAGAAAACCCTGAGAGGTCTACAAGAAAGCTTCTAGAACTCATAAATGAGTTAGTACAGTCACAGGTTATAAGATCAATGAGCAAAAATCAGTAGCATTTCTGTACACCAATAATGAGCAATTTCAGGAGGAAATCAATCAAGAAACAAATACCATTTGCAATAGTAAATTAAAAAATCAAATACCTAAGAATAAATTTAACTAAAAATGTAAAAAACTTATACACAGAAAACTACACAACTGTTAAAGGAAATCAAAGAAGAACTAAATAAATGGAAGAACATTCCCTGTTCATGGATAGGAAGACTAAGTATTATTAAGATGTCTATCCTACCAAAACTGATATACACATTCAAAGCAATCCCCATAAAAATAAATACAGCATTCTTTAATGAACTAGAAAAACTAGCTATGAAATTTATTAGGAAAGGAAAAAGACCCCGAATAGCCAAAGATGTATTGGAAAAAAAAAAAATGAAATTAGAAGAATCACACTACCTGACTTCAAAACATACTACAAAACTACAGTAGTGAAAACAGCATGGTATTGGCACAAGGGTAAACACACTGAACAATGGAACCAAACTGAAAATTCTGATATGTATCCTCATATATACAGTCATATAATATTTGACAAGGCCACCAAACCCTCTCAACTGGGAGAGAATGGCCTCTTCAACATATGGTGTCTGGAGAACTGGATATCCATATGTAAAAGAATGAAAGAAGATTACCAGCTCACACCTTATACAAAAATCAATTCAAGATGGATCAGAGACCTAAATATAAGAACTAAGACCATAAAGACTTTGGAAAGCAATGTTGGGAACCATCTACAGGAACTTGTAATAGGAAATGGCTTCATGAAATTCACACCCAAAGAATGAGCAGCAAAAGAACAAATAGATAAATGGGACTTCTTCAAAATTGAAGCCTTCTGCACCTCAAAGGAATTTGTCAAGAAAGTGAAAAAAGAGCCTACACAATGGGAGAAAATATTTGGCAACCGTATTTCTGATAGGAGACTTATATCCTGCATATATAAAGGACTCCTATATCTTGAAAATAAAAAGACAAACAACACATTTAAAATATGGGAAAAATATTTTAAAAAGACATTTCTCCAAAGAAGAAATACAAATGGCTAAAAAGCACATGAAAAAATGCTCCAAGTTTCTAGCTATTAGGGAAATGCAAATAAAAACTACAATGAGATACTATCTTACTCCCATAAGATTGGCACCTATGAAGACTACAAGTGCTGGAGAGGATGTGGAGGAATGGGAACCCTCATCCACTGTTGGTGGGAATGCAGAAGGATCCAGCCATTCTGGAGGACAGTTTGGCGGCTTCTCAAAAAACTAGCTATAGATTTGCCATATGACCCAGCAATTCCACTGCTGGGTATATACCCAGGAGAACTGAAAACAAGGACACAAACCACTATATGCACACTAATGTTCATAGCAGAATTGTTCACTATTGCCATAAGTTGGAATCAACCCAAATGCCCAACAACAGATGAATGGATAAATAAAATGTGGTATATACATACAATGGAACACCACTCAGCTTTAAGAATGAATACAGTACAAACACATTTGATAACATGGATGAATCTTGAGAACCTTATGTTGAGTGAAGCAACCCAGGCATTGAAGGACAAATACTACATGACCTCAATGATATGAAATAAGTAAACCAAGCTGCCTCAGAGAGCTAAAGACTGGATGATAGGCTTAAATGAATTTGGGGGGGGGGTAGAGGAAGGTTGCGAGCTGACACCTACCTGGGTAAAATCTATGATAAGCTGGAGGTAAGTATTTGTACAGGGAAGGGATAAAATGGGGGCATAGGGATACCTTTGGGTGGGGCTTTGTGGGCTTGAGGGGAGCTAGGGATGGGAGGAAGGGTCAGATGACCCAAGAAATTGGGGGGAGGGTGGGGAGAACATTTGAACATAGGAGATTGTCAGGTATGTGGTTGAAACTATAATGTTGAGAAAACTTAGAAAATATAATAAGGAAGGTTACCTGTTTAAGATGCTTTGCGGTCACCCCTCGGGCTGAAGTGTGGTTTGCTGGCCTGGCGAGGGGAGTGGCCACGGTAGGCCTAATTCCGCTGCCCCCATAATAGGGTGGTTGGTCGGGCCCACCGCCACCCCTGAAGGAAGCTCGGCATGGGCGCAGAGTGCCCTCGGGTCTCCCCTTCTCGGCAGCCATGCTTCCGCGGCCGCCCCTCCTCCCAGATGGCGCCACCCGATGCCTTGTGGGGTGGCACCCTTCTTCTTCCTTCTCCCTGCACAGGTGCAGGGCAGAAAATTCCAGTCTGCCCTTTTCCCCTCCCCCTACAGCAGCAACAGCCAGGCGTGGGCGGAAAAATCCAGTCTGCCCTTTTCCCTCCCCCCGACAGCAGCAACACCCAGGTGTGGGCGGGAAACTCCAGTCTGCCCTCCACCCCAGCAACAGCAGCCACCAATCCCTAAACCCTGCCCCTTCCCCCAGCAACAGTGACAGCCAATCCCTTACCACCACCCCTCCCCCATCCAGTACCGCCCACTGACCTTTCGCCGGCAACCAATCAGAACAGGGTGTGGCTTCGACCAATCAGCCTTCCCCAGCCCCTATAAAACTGTTGCCTCTCCCTCAGTAAAGTGGACTTGCGTGTTTACCTTGTCTCCGCGGTAGTTCTTCTGCCGTGCGCCCTCCAGTCCTGAGAGCCCCCGACAAGGGCCTGGCCTCCCTTGTCCCCAGTTCATCGCCTGCTTCTCCGGGCGACCCCTTCATCGCCGGCTTCGCCGGGCGACCCCATCAGCCGAACCGCGCAACCCCTGTGAGACCGATCCCTCGTCTGCTGCCGGACCGACCCCTCGTCCCAAGTGGGACCGACCCCTCATCCCGAGCGGGACCGACCCCTCGTCCAGAGCTGGACCGACCCCTCATCTGCAGCCAGACCCCACCTCTACCGACCGAGCAAGCCGCCGCAATGCTTAAGTGGGGGCATCTGACACAGGGCAGGCTTCTAGGGATGTGTGAGTGCTCATTTTGTCATAGTGGGTTATATCATTGGGTGGAGACCCATACAATGACTGTGAAGGTATACCCACATCCTGGGGAGGACTGATGTTCTCAAATAGAGGGAATTGTATCTCTCGAGAGAAATGGTGACTTCCAATGCATTAGGGCAGTTGAGCATGTCAAACCCTCAACATTGTTGCAAGTATCTCTGAACATGGCCCTTCAAGCAATGAAGAGTGATTGTCACTGTGGGCCCTGAGGGAAGGGGGAAAGAGGTGTTGAATAGGTGGAATCAGTGTAACTGTGGGGCAATGGAAGTGTTCCACAAGATTATGCAAGGATGAATATAGGACATGTTAAATTACACCAAAAATGTATAGGAGCCTATAGGCTAAAATGTAAATCATAATGTAAAACATAAGATAACTAAAAATTTAGAAAATTGTATAGTCTAAAATATAGACCACAATGTAAATCCAAGTGTAACCTTGTTTGAAAGCTATTGTCTCAATAGCTGTACATCAGTTGCAGTAAATATAGTATGAACATGTAAAAGATTATTGCTGGGGAAGGGACAAAGTGTCTGATGTTGAATATGTGGGAGTACTATATATTGTATATATGAATTACTGTGATCTAAAACTTTTGTGAAGACAAGCTTAATAGTTAGAAAGAAAAAGAAAAAAAAAAGAAAAAGAAAGGATGTAGACCCTGAGGAAGAGATGGAAGAAGTTGCCTTCCCAATGCGCATACAGGGCAACACTTATTGCAGTGATGGAAGGCAAAACATCAAAAACAAAGCTTTTTCATTTTTTAATTTTTTGATACCCCAATTTATTTTTACTTTAATTTTTCTAAATTAGTACATATTCTAAATCTAACCTCTAAACCCATCACTATATTCCATTTTACTATTAATGGAACCTGGCAATATATTGGGCTTCATTTTCAGAGAGGCTTTGGACCACAGAGGGGTTTGATGATGGTGGGGGAGGAATACTGGTGTGGAGTGTTATTGGTGGGGGGTGCATGGTTGGGATGGCATTCTCCAGGGCATATGTGTAGGGTGCATAAAAATGTTTGGATATTTTCATAGTGGTTACAGTTGGGAGCAATGGCTGGGGAGTGCTGAGTTCCTGGCCAGGGGAGCTCTGTCACATTCCCTAATGGAACAGAAACAAACCTCTGAGTGCAATGGCTAACACCAATAAGGAAGGATGGTCCAACAATGAGCCTTTGATGCTAATGACTATGCTTGTGGGCCTGTGAGCCTGAAATAAGAACCAGGCCTAGAGCTGCAGGGTGCCTAAGAGTTACCTCCTGAAAGCCTCCGTGTTGCTCAAATGTGGCCAGTCTGGAAGCCAAATTCAGCAGGTAAATGCATTGCCTTCCCCCCATCCCAGTGTGGGACATGACTCCTGGGGATGAGCTCCCTGGCACCAAGGGATTACTACCAAGTACCAGCTGATGATGTGGCTGGAGAATGACCTTGAATAAAAGGATCAACTCAGACCAGCAGAATATCTCAGCCTACATGTAATATCAGGAGTTTAAAATGCCTTTTGACCCTGAATAAAAGGGGGAAATGGAAAGGACAAATGAGTTTTTATGGCTATGAGTCTCCAAAAAAGAGCCGGGAGGTCATCAGAGGGGTTGCCCTTATGCCCTCAGCAGTGTCCCAGAGACAGGTAAAGTAGATACTACCCCAGGTATTGGTTCTTCTGAGGGCTACAGAGACCCACAGGTTCTATGGTCATGGCAGATGGAGTTCAGAGCCATGTCAGTTGGCCCTACTTTGGGTTTGTGTTCCTGAGTGTGATGGAGCTGGACTCAGGTGTGATCTTTGTTCACAAGCCTCTCCTGCCACTTTTACCAGACCTGTGGTTGGTGCTGGAGTTTAGCGTATACTCAGGGGACCTGAATCTCTGGACTCTCCATGTGACAGCCAGGCCCTGAGCCTCAACAGACTTGCAACTCCTACCCTCTGGTTTATTGGAGTTACCCCAACCAGCTAACAGGGAGGTGAAGAAGATCAACCACCACACCAGGGAGCCAAGAATGCCTACAACTGCAAACAGGAGAACTGTATCCATCATCCAAGTAGAATCGAAGCACCCTCCAGATACAGAGGTGGAGTGGACATAACCATTCCAGGGTCCACAGAATGGAGGAATAGAGTATAGATTAGAGTGGACTTACTGATACTCTATTCTAGAACTAATGTGATTAGTAATCAAAGTAAATGTAGCACTGAGATGGAGAAAGTGGCCATCGTAGCTGCTGAGGGTGGGAATGGAAAGAAGAGACGTGATGTGGGGGCATTTTCAGGACTTAGAGGTGTCCTGGGTGGTACTGCAGGGACAGTTACTGGACACTGTATGTCCTCCCATGGCCCACTGGGTGGACTGGGGGAAAGTGTAAACCATAATGTGGACCATTGGCTATGTGGTGCAGCAGTGCTCAGAGATGTATTCCCCAAGTACAATGAATGCCTCATGATGATGGAGGAGGTTGTGGTTATGGGAGGAGTGGGGTGAGGGGGGTGGGGGGTATATGGGGACCTCATATTTCTTCAATGTAACATTAAACATTAATTAATTAAAAATAAATAAAACAAAAGTAATTTAACAGAAAAAAAAGAAAATCAATTAAAAAATAAAAGTCTGAAAATTTCATAGAATTATAGTAAAAATGTAACACTCAGATTGTTACAATAGCTCAGAGAGGGCCAAACAAAATAGTTAAGGAAAATCAAATACAAACCTAGACAAATGAGAGTTCAGGGAAGTAGAAGAGAATATGAGCATGGCAAACAGAGAAATGTGAGCTAGAAAACAGACTCAAATGAAACCTCTAGAGATGAAAAATACCATATGTGAGGTAAAAAAAATCACTTGATGGAATTAACAGCAAATTAGATAGGGAAGAAGAAAAGATCAGTAAATTTGAAGAAATGATAGAAAGTATCCAAAATGAAGGGCAAGAGAAAAAAAAGAATAGGAAGAAAATGAACAGAGCATCAGTGAGCTGTGGGACAGTATCAAAAGGCCTTACAACTGTGGAATTGGAATTACAGAAGGAAAGGATAAGGGGCTGGAAAGAGAGAAAATAATTGAAAATAATAATGGCCAAAAACTTCGAATTTTGTGGAAACTGTAAATCCACATATCCTAGAAGTTCAACAAACAAGCAGAGGAAACATGAAGAAAACACGCCAATTCACAGCATAGGCAAATTGCTGAAAAACCAGGAGAAAGCTCAATTAACAATATTAATATCATACAAATTAGACTTCAGGATGGAAGACATCATAGGGTAGAATACTATATAGTGTTAAAAGAGTAATAAAGCAAGAAGATATTAAATGCAAAACAAACAAACAAACAAACAAACAAACCAAATTCTAGAACTTGAAAGTAAAACATTAAAATAAAACCTTCACTGAATGGGAGATGAAATAAAGAAACATGAACTTGAAGATAGATGGGTAGAAATTATCCAATCTGAGGAGCAGGTTAAAAAAAGATTGGTGAAAACCCAAAACTTTGGTGACCTAGAGAGCTGTATAAAAAGATCTAACTTATGTGTAAATAGGAAAGGAGAGAGAGAATGATTCAGAAAAATATTTGAAGGAATAATGGTCAGAATTCTTCCAAGTTTAGAGAAAGACGTAAATTTGTGCATTCAAGAAATTCATTGAAACCAAGCACCTCACTTCCCACTCAAACTACTGCAAATCAAAGATAAATTATACTCTTGAAAGCAAGCAGCCAGATAAAAACGGATCTTTTCAGAGCAAAAGAAAACAACTTTATTTTAGTCCACATGGGAAGACGTGTATAAATAGGGATATATACCATGTTCACAGAAGATATGACTTGACCTTATAGATAACAGTTTTCTCCATTTTAATCTACAAATTCATTGCAATTATACAAACAATTCTAGTGAGATATTTTAGGAACCTGACAACATAGATGGAAGAATAAAGCCAAAAATAAGACACTTTAAAAAAGAAAATCAAACAGAGTTTCACTCTAACCAATATGAAGGCAATTACAAATTCATAATAAAACCATAGATGTTGTCTAAGGAACAGACAAATAAATCAGAGGAGCTACAATAAGAAGTTCTATTATTTTAGTGGTAACACCACAAGCCAGTGAGGACAGGATAGAATGCCTAGCCGATGATATGCAGAGAAAACTTTCTCACTTTGTAGAAGAAAATAAGGCTGAACCCCAGTATTATATCATACATTAAAGGTGAACTCCAGATGCATTAAACACAATGTGAAAGGAACTAAAAAGATACTAGAAGAAATGAAAGCACTGCTATTAGAGTTTCCAGCTTACAGCCTGCCATACAGAATTCGGACTTGCCAGCCTCCAGAGTTGGGTGAGCCAAGTCCTTGTAATAAATCACATATATGATTTATCCTACCAGTACTGTTTCACTGAAGAACCCCAACACAACAGCCAAGGACATATTAGAGTGGGTCCTTGGGCGGGGGAGGTGGGGAGTCAATGAAAAAGGGGGAATAATAATAAAGTAAAATGTAAAAAGAGAAAGACCTTGTCCCAACTGGTGATGGTTGGTGCCAGGAACCAAGAATTCTGAATATAAGATGCTAGCAATCCCATTTCACAGAGGAAAACAATAAGGTTCAGAGAGGACCGCTGACCTGCTCCAAGTCGACGGAACCAGGACTCAGCCCTTGGGCCTCCTCTGACTCCTCGCCTGGTGCTGGCTCCCCATGCCAACTAACCCACAGCCAACCACAGCGCTAGTCGCCCTTTCCATCTGGCTGCACCGGTCCTCGGGTGTCAAGGCCACCCGGGGCGACCCCTCCGGAGGATGGGGCAAAGAGTGCCTCAGGACAGCTGCCGTTCGTGGGCACCCGAGGTGCCAGGTGTGTCTACTCTTTCTCATCCGGTCCTCACAGCCCCCAGGAGTGAGGGCAACTACCCAAATTTTAGAGATGCGGAAAGAGAGTCTGGGCGAGAAGTCGCCCAGGGGCAGCTGACAGGTGGCCCAGGCTGGGATTCACACCCAGAGCTCTCTGACTCCAGAGAGACCATCTTTTGTTTTGTTTCAAATGTTTACAGCAGCTTCAGTCAAAATCACCAGTCGCCCCAAATTGGAACCACCTGCCTGAGAGGAGAGCCCCTCGCCCGTCCCCCCGCAGCTGACACAGGGGCGGCTCCGCAGGGCCCAGGCGCCGCCTTCTCGCTCGCCCCGGGGAAGCGCTGGCCTCCCCGCCACGAGCGCCGCCTGCGGGCGCACGGCCAGCCCAGGCCAGCCCCGCAGAGGGGCCCGAGGAGCCCACGCGCGCAGGGGGCTCGCGGCCCCAGCACGCGGGTCTCCCGGGGCCTCCACCTCCTTTATGCCTGTCTCCCCGGACGGCGGGCGGGCGGCGGGGGGCGCCCGAGGCCCGCCAGTAAGGACGACCCAAGCACTCGGCGGCCGCCCGGGCTCGCACCCGGCTCCCACCGAGCACGCCGAGCCAGGTGACGGAAACCCGGCCGCGCGAGCTCGGGGGGCCGCGCTGCCCCGCTCCCGGCTGGCGAGGTGGCGCAGGCCGGCCGGGCACGCTGGCCGCAAACGCCTGCTGCTGGGCCCACCACCCGCTTCCAGAGCCTGCTTCCCGCGCCTGCCCGGTGCCCACCCTCAGCGTCGGGTTTAGCTCCAGACAGAACTCGCCTCGGGTTAGCCAAGGTTTGCAGCCCACGGCGGGCGCTCCGCGGCACCTGCCACCCACCAGCACAGGCCCCGGGCACGACCGTCCCCCGAGTGTCCCCCACCGGCACTCAGGCCTTTCGGGGGCTGTGGGCAGGGTTGAAGGAAAAGTTGGGCAGCAGAGGTGGTGGCGGCCACACAAGGTGGGGAACATAACGGATGCCACTGCAGTGTTTATTTGAACGTGGTTTAAAAAGGGGGAATGTCCAAGAATGCTACTAGAATAACATTTCTTTAAAAAACCCTAGGACTGTACAACACAGTGAACTCTAATGCAAACTAGGGACTGTAGTTAATAGTACAGTTATGATAATACTCTTTCATCAACGTAACAAAGGGAGCACACTAAACCAAGGTGGGAATGACAGGGTGTTACATGGTAACCTGTATGTTTTCCAGGGTTTTTCTGTAAATCTACAACTTCTCTAATAAAAAATAAATAAGTAATACTAATGGGGGGGTATGTGGGAACTTCGTATTTTTTTTAAATTTCTATCCCCTTTCCCCCCCACCCCGGTTGTCTGTCCTCCATGTCTATTTGCTGCGTGTTCTTCATCTGCTTCTGTTGTCAGCGGCACAGGAATCTGTGTTTCTTTTTGTTGCGTCGTTTTGTTGCATCAGCTCTCCGTGTGTGCAGCGCCATTCCTAGGCAAGCTGAACTTTCTTTCATGCTGGGCGGCTCTCCTTATGGGGTGCACTCCTTGCACGTGGGGCTCCCCTATGCGGGGGACACCCCTGCATGGCAGGGCACTCCTTGCGCACATCAGCACTGCGCATGGGCCAGCTCCACATGCGTCAAGGAGGCCCGGGGTTTGAACTGAGGACCTCCCATGTGGTAGATGGACGCCCTAACCACTGGGCAAAGTCTGCTTCCCTGTATTTATTTTTTAAAGCATCCACCTCCTCCCTGTCGCCTCTCCCCTCCCCTCCCTCTCTGGGTCGCTCGCATGCCAGAGTCAAATCTCAGGAGCACATGGCAGGCACCGGGGAAGGAGGAAGGGAGCGACTACACAGCCCGAGGGCCATAGCCAGGATCTGCCCTAGCCTGTCCCCATGGGAACAGACCCCCTGTTTAGCAGGGAACCATGACTGGGGTGGGGGTGCCCTTAGTGTCCCCACTTCCCTAGCTCAGTGCCTCACACACAGCAGGCCTCAAGGTTTGCTGAATAAGTGAATGAATGAGTGCTGCATGCCCCGGGGCCAACCAGAAGCTACAGGAGAGTGCAACAGGAGGCTGCTCATGTGTGGGGCCACCATGGCTTCCGGCTTCAGCCAGCAGAGACAGGGGGGCTTGGGTGGGCGTGGAGGCCACCGTAGGCAGGGACCAGAGGGGAGGAATGCACCCCCAGGGTGCCAGCCCCAGGCAGCACCTTGGTACCCGCCTCTGATTTGGGCGATGCTGGTCCAGCCAGAACAAACCACTGCCAAGCAGCTGCACGGCCGGGAGCCTGAGTGTGGGGCGCTGCAGTGGGTAGGGGTGCGAAGATGGTCCCAGCCCACCCCTGACTCAGCGTGCCTCAGTTCCCTCCTTCGTAAACCGAGGTGAGAAAGGTGCCTGCCCTGTAGAGGGGATGTGAGCGCCACGGTGCTTGAGCAGCACCCGGCACGGGTCAGCGCCCTAAGCCTGGGCTGTGATGGTTTCCACCATCCCTCTCCTTACCTGGCCAGAGCCCGGGCTTGGGCCACCACTCCCGCAGGCTGCTCACTGGCTCCCTCGTCTGGGAGCTTTGGGGACTGCTGTCCGCCCCAGAACACGTCCCAGGCCTGGGCAACGCTCACCTATCAGGCACGGGTGCCTCCACCCCAATCCGCCCACCCACTTTCCCCCAGGGCAGAGGGAGCCACTTGGGTGACAACACATGGGCTAGCACTACCAAGTGTCACTGACCATCCCTAACTAAACCCCCATGGCGGGGCTTCAGATGCCCACTTTATAGACGAGGAAAGCGTGGGCCGAGAGAGGGCAGATTTACCCAGGATCACACAGCTGGGGGGCTCGGGCAGGTGCCGGGCAGGAGCGGCGCCCCCACCCTTCTGCTGATTTCTCCCCCGCAAGTGGCAGAGCGCTGAGGGGTCCAATACCACGCAGGGGCGCCCGCGGGCTGCGCCTCACCCCACGCCCACACACTGCCCCTCCTCTCGCGCACACAGTTGACCGGTGGGAGCTCCCCCCTCCCCCTCCCTCCCCCTCCCTCCCCACCTGGGAGCCCCGAGGGTGCAAGCTGAAAGGACACTCCTGGCAAAAAGGCCCCAGCTTTCTCGGGCCACGCCCTCCTCCCCACCCAGTCCAGGCTTGGAGCTTCTGGCTCGCCTCCCCGCCTTTCCTCCCCCCCTTTCCTCTCCAGGCTCAGCCTAGGTGAAGAGTTTCAGAGGCGCCAAGCACTGAAAACTTAAAACCCACACTCCTGTCTGTAATCCAGCGTAAAAACAATACCTAGCCACCAGGCGGCATAAGAAAAGCCACCAAACTGCCAGTTTCCCTAGAAGACGATTTCGGGGTGTTTTTTTTAAAATAGCAAACCTTTCCAGAAAGGTCCTCGGTTTGTTTTTTGTTTTTATTTGATTCTGTACCCTCCCCCCCCCTTGTCTGTTCTCTGTGTCTATTTGCTGCATCGGGAATCTGTGTTTCTTTTTGTTGCGTCATCTTGTTGTGTCAGCTCTCCGTGTGTGCAGCGCCATTCCTGGGAAGGCTGCACTTTCTTTCGTGCTGGGCGGCTCTCATTATGGGGCGCACTCTTTGCACGTGGGGCTCCCCTACGCGGGGACACCCCTGCGTGACAGGGCACTCCTTGCATGCATCAGCACTGCCCATGGGCCAGCTCCACACGGGTCAAGGAGGCCCCGGGTTTGAACCGCAGACCTCCCATGTGGTAGACGGATGCCCTATCCACTGGGCCAAGGCTGCTTCCCTCTCGGTTTGTTTTTGACTGCCCTTGCTTTGCCCATTACCAATGGGGCGCTGTCCCCTGGGATTCAGGGTGGTCCTGAGGCTGAAACTCTAAAGAGGTGAGGGCGCTTGCCACATGTGCTCTCCTGGAGAGATGCCTTTAGCACTCACGAGATTCTGCAAGGGTCTCCTATCAAAATGTTAAGTATTTTCATCTAAGCAACTCTGCTCCTTCTCCAAAGCAGCCTTTCTCAAATTGTGGAATGCAGATTCTGACTTGGGAGTCTGGGCCCTGAGATTCTGCATTTCACTCAGCTCTCAGGTGATGCTGTGTCCACGGACCGCACTTGGAGTAGCACCTCCCGGAATGAGACCACCACCTCTGGGCTTCACCACCTGCCTGGCCTGGGGACAGTTCCTGCCCTGTGGCCCCCAAGGCCTCCATCCCTAAAGCAGGGAGCTTCCCTCTCCATCTCTCCTGTGAAATGAACAAGAGGCTGCATCCCACGTCTGAGCCTGGGGTCTTGGGGTCCCCACCGGCGGGTAGGATGAAGCATCTGCCTGGCCCCAGCTTGCCCAGAGGTCAGAGGCAAGAGCTTTCCCAGGGACCATCCCTTCCAAGGAGAGAGAAAGAACCAGTCCCCTGGCTTGACGTGGGACAAAGGAGACCCACATGGGTGCGTGAGAGACACAGCGCCTGTGACCTAGTCCTCCCCACTCTCCCTGCCTCCTCCTTCGGCCTCGACAACCCAGCGAGGCAGGGGCAGCTGGCTGTTCGCCTGTCTTATAACAGTGGGAGCTGAGCCAAGAGGGGCAGCCAGGAAGGAGGCTGGGCTGAGCTGGCTCCTCTCCCATCCCATGTGGGGATGTCCCATCCCAGGGGACATCAGGGATACCCTTGGGAGAGCCCAGGAGGTCTGGGCACCATGCCTAGACAGCACATCAATTTTAGTACAATATCTCAAAAGCTGACGAAACAAGAAGCTGGGACACTGGGACCTGACTCTATTGCTGTCACCCTAAGTTCAGAAAGCAAGGGTGGAGTCTCCCTAGGCTCACTGTTGGGTGGCTTCAGACAACATATACACATGCACATTCATCTCTTGTTCTACCTATCCATCCGTCTACCTGTCTATCTGTCTTTATACCCATCTATCCATCCATCTGTCACATCATCTATCTCTTTACCCACCCACCCATCCATGCCCCCATCCATCTGTCCATCCATCTAGGATATCTATCTCTCCCCCCTCTCTCTACCCAACCACCCACTCATCCATCCACCTTGATTCACCCACACACCCATCCATCCATCCATCATATCTATCCAGCTGTCGAGCCACCTGCCCACCCACCCACCCATCTATCATTTATCTATGTCATCTCTTTCCCCTTCACACAGCAGACAGTTCAGGCAGGGAGTCTCCCAGTCAGCACTTACCCTTGATTTCATTCTTCCCATGGCTTATCAGTGGAGAACAACCAAGGCTGGTGGCATATGTGACTTTGCATTTTCTCCCCCACTCCTTCCAGGTCTTTCCTCCTCCCCAGATTGCAGCAGCGTTCCTGAGTAGTTAAGAAAGGCAAGCCTCGGGAACTGGTTGTGAGCTGGTGACCGATCAACAGTGCCTGGACTGGAACATGTAACCTGCTTTTCCGGAAGCCTGCTCTGGTTGTTTTCCCTCAGCTGCCCGCTCACCCCTGTATCAGTGGGCCTTTTGTCAACACGTAACTTCTGCCCTGCTGAAAGCTCACTTGCGTCCCCGCGGGCCTTCACAACTGTCAAGCCCTGTCACCACATTCTTCAGAGGGCAGCCCCCCTCATCCCCTGGAGACACGCCCCAGAAAAGACCCTCACCTCCGGGACAAGCATGGGCGAGGGAGCTCAGTCAGTGCACCAAGGGCGAGGACCCACGAACGCCCCCTGGGTGAAGGCCCGTTACTCCACGCTGGCCTGTCGAGTCTGTCTTTGGTCTGCCGTGTCCCCATCAAGTGGCAGCAGGCTGTTCATGCGGCTCCCAGCCACCCTGGTGGCTCTTGGCTTCTGAGATGGGGCGGGGGCCCAGCTGCCCTGGTCTGCCTGGGATGGCCCAGTTTTAGTTCTGCATCTTGAGAAATGGCCCCGTCTCAGGATGGCTATTCAACGAAGGGCTGCGTCACATTTGAGGGCTCAGGCTTGAGACCCCACCTCCTCCTCCCTGCTGGACAGTCCCAGCTCGGCCTCCAAGCGGAAGAGGCCTCTCCAGCCACAGTGAGGGGAGTGGGCCAGGGGGCCTGGAGTCCTTCCCCTGGCCTCACCCATGGAGCCAGACCAGGGGCCTCTTCAAGCGTCAACAAATCAAGCACCTACTAGGCCGCTTGGGGATGCAGCAATGGACCCCACAGGATGGACAAGTCAAGCAGTAGGCTACCAAGCGGTGAGACACATTAGAAAAGAAAATAAGGCAAGGTGGGGGGACAACACAGAATTGCACTGCTATGATAGAGAAAGCAGGCAAGGAGGGCTGCTTGGAGGAGGAGGTGCTCCTGCAGAAACTGAAGGAAACAGAGATTAGCCCAGAAGACATCCCCTGGGAGGCCACTTCCACTCTCCCAGTTTAGGGACAAGGAAAGAGGCACACGGGGGACACCCAATGGGTCAGCAGATGGACGGATGACCCCAGAACCCACTCCTCCCCACCCCACCATGCTGACCCCCAGCAGGGAGTCTGCGTCTCAGCGCCCCACCCCCATGGGCCCAAGTGGCCGCTCCATGAGGCAGGGCCACTGTCCCAGCTGTGGTTTCCTTCCTCCACCTTCAGTTCCTCATTGCCAGAACTCTCCTCAGTCACGCCCCGTGGCCTTGCGTCCACTCCGCCCTGCCCAGCAACCTCTCCCCTGGCCTGTCCTGCATGGCCACTTCCCTCTCATGTTAAGTCTTTTTGGAGGGCAATCTGCCCATGTCCAGAGAATATTTATAGGTACCACTTCACCAAAAAATATCCTGCCAATATTCTCCCACCTGAACACCAAACTATCCATCTAGAGATATTTATTTTATATCATTTCATAACTGCAGAAATATGTGGGTATCTACTCTATGCAATATAATACACCCATGACAAAAAGGATATAGAATCCATATATGGCAGTATTATTTGCAAGATATAGTTAAAAAAACAAAAACCTGGCTGTTAGCACCCATCGCCTCCCTATTATTCTCAGGAAATGCATGAAAGGCCATTTTAGAACAGATTCCCCCACCTAAGGAAATGATAAATTGGGGCGTGGTCACTCCTGCTGACTCAGCTGCTCTGGAGTCCTCTCGGGAGGTGAGGGCGGGAAGCAGTGTCCTTCTTCCGGAAGGAATGTGGTCCAGCTCTGCCTCCCTGCAGCCCCTCCCTGCGAGGTCCCTTCAGGATGTACCCTAACCAGGACCCTCTAATTTCCTTTCTGCATAATGAGAGAGCCTTGGGCTGTATTAAAAGCGGCTTTTCCTCTCTTTACCCTTATATTCCTGGCCCCCTCCAGGTCTTGCGGTTCCTTGAATGAACTTGGAATTCCACCAGCTACCTCCCCAAGGGGTTTGGAAACTTCTGCCACCTAACATTTATTAGACGAGACACCTGCTTCTAACGTGACGGCGACTCCCAGCAATCATGCTGAGGACCAGGCAGAGCCAAACCTAAAAAAAAAAAAAAGCTGTGCTGTAAAGTTACTTGATGTACGTTGATGATAATTCTCTGTCTGCATTTAACAAGCTCTCATTCAATTTGATGTTAGTTACACCATTGCTGTGCAAAGGAAACTCACTCCAGGAAAAAAGAAAAAGGCACACCAAAAAATCACCTCCATCTAGGAGTGGGGCGAGGGGGGTGGGGAGTATATGGGGACCTCATATTTTTTAATGGAACATTAAAAATAAATTAACTTTTAAAAAATCACATCCATCTCATTTTTATTTCCCTCAGGCACCGTGCGGCCATCTACTCTTGCTGTGCCCACCCAGCCGGCCTTGGGCACCAGACGGAGCCAGATGGAGGCCGTGCAAGGCGGGGAATGACGGGGAAAGAGACCCTCAGCTCAGCCCCCACCCCAGTGAACGCCAGGTCCGATCCTCCTCCGCAGCCTACTCCCCTCCCGCCCCGTGCCTCCATCCCTGGGGTCTTTTCTGCTAAGTAGGTCATCCGCAGGCCAGGGAGGCACAAGCCCGGCTGTCCACCCGCAAGGGTCTGGAAGAAGGTCCTCTTGGGGGCGGGGTCTCCAGGCGGGTGCGCGGGATGGCGCTCAGTCAATTTAAGGATGAAAGCCAAGCCGAACCGGGTGCCGCTAGGGGGCGCCGCCCGCCCAGAGCCCAGCTCCAGGCCCAACGATGACGTCTGCCCCCACCCCCACCCCACATCTGGAGGCGAAGGTGTCAGTTTAAAGTGAGGGCTTCCAAAGGCTGTGGGTGCCCCCAGCCTGGACCCCGCCCCCTCCACTCTCTCCACCTCTAGCCTCTTCCGGAATATTCCATCCTGCAGCCTGGGAGGGGGCTGGGGGAGGACCCGGGAGCTGGCAGTGAGGTGGGGGAGGTGGGGGACACCCGGCCAGCCACTCCCGGAGCCAGAGGGGCTCGGCCTCCAAAGCCTCGGCCAGAGCCCCGCCAGCCCCGCCGCGGTCCCACCCCACACACCACCCCCACCCCGCACCATCCCGCAGGGACCCCCCCGACAAGCAGGAGGTTGCTGGAGGCTGCTAAGGGTCTACCCTTAGCCTCCCCAGCCCCTGGGGGGTCCCCTCTGCCCGCACCACCAGCACCCGTCGATGGGGATGGGGGATATGAGGGGGCCCCTTTACTCCCAGCCCCAACTCCACAGCCACAAGGAGACCTGCCTGACCCAAGGCCCTGGGACAGGAGGAGGCCGGGCACAGGCCAGGCACAGCACCGAAGGGGACCCTAAAAGACCCAGCGGTACACGTCAATCCTATTTCAATGCAATGCTTGGAAATCAGAAGTGGTACCAAAAATCTATGATAAAGTATCAAAAATGTAAACAAAGGCAGAATCGAGCAGGGCACTTCACGGCTTGGGAACTAGGTGAGTGCCTCCGGCAGGCAGGAGGGGGCAGCCTGGGCTGAGGGATCTGCCCAATCCTTTAACCCCTTCCCACCTGCCCAACGGAGCCAGGCAGGGCCTCCCTGTAGGCCTGGGAATGCCCGGGCAGTTGTCCCTGTTAGCACCGACAGGAAGGGGCTGGGGGGCTGGCTGCACTGAGACAAGCCTCGGGCTCTGTCCTACACTGCCCCGCACCACCTGGGGCCACCCCTCGCCTCCCCGCAGTGCTCTCCTGCCCTGAAGCACGGCTGACCCGGGCACCCGGGAGAACACGGCAGCGTGATGCTGTGTGCCAACTGCAGTGTCCGCCTTGGACAACCCCGTCTGAGGGCAGCTGGCTGCCACGTCACGAGGGCACTCGACAGCCGGTGGAGAGCCCCGGGTGGACAGGAAGTGAGGTCCGGCCTACGACCAGCACACCACATCAGCATGTGAGTGGCCCATCAGGAAGTGAGGCTCAAGCCCCCGCCAAGTCCTCGATGACCTGCGGCAAGGCTGACTGACCACGGCCTCTTGAGTCCCTGCCCCAAACCACCTGGCTGAAACCCACCTCCAAATTTCTATGTAAACTGTGCGAGATCAGAAACGTCCCCTTGTAGAGTACTTTGTTACACAGCATTAGGAAACGAATACAAACTCCTTTTCCTTCTCCATGCCTGGCCTTGCCCAAGAGAACCCCCTGTGCCCACTTCTAGTGCCCAAAAGTCTCTGAAGGCTCCTACCTCATGGGGCAGAATTCTTGGCACCCTGGTAGCACCCAGCTCTGTGTCCCAGTCCCCTCTGGCCTCACCCTTCTGGCTACTGCCTCATCTTTGCCTGGCTCCTGCTGTCAGCCCAGGCCCCTGACAACGAACTGCTCTTTCTGGGCAAAGGAGTTAGAAACCTGACCAAGCGAGCCCAGGGCGGCCTCCCCTCTAGGATGCTTGGGAGCCCTTTGCCTCGAACACCCCAGGTCACTTTGGAAGAGGGAAGCTGAGGTGGGGAGGAAGGGCCTCCACCTGTGCCAATCGAACGCTGAGCTCTGGGCCCAGGCCCAGCCATGGCCAGGGCAGGGGAAGAGGCCGCAGGCCACAGAGAGAGAGACTGCTGCTTGGAGAGAGGCGGAAGGCCAGGCAGTCCCGGGGCACAAAGGAGACAGGGCAGGGCGGGAGCAGGACAAGGGGGAGGTGGCGGGCTCCCGGAGGCAAAGGAGACACGAGGCAGAAGGGGAGGAAAGAACTTACCCAGGTGAGCTGGCGAGGATGGTCAGCCACCACACCAGGGAGCCGAGAGAGCCTACAGTTGTCAAGCAGGAGAATCCCGTCCATCAACCATGTGGGGTCTAAGCTCCCTTTCGATTTAGAGGTGGAGTGGACATCACCATCCCAGGATCCATAGGATGGAGGAATAATATATGGATTAGAGTGGACTTACTGGTATTATAGTATAGAATTATTGTGACTAGTAATGGAAGAAATTGAGGCATTGACATGGAGAAAGTGGCCATGGTAGTTGCTGTGGGCAGGGAGAGGGAAGAAGAGATGTGATGTGAGGCATTTTTGGGACTTGGAATTGTCCTAATAATATTGCAGGGACAGATGCTGGACATCGTATGTCCTGCCATAACCCACTGAATGGACTGGGAGAGAGTGTGAACTATGATGTAAACTATTACATGTGGTGCAGCAGTGCTCCAAAATGTATTCACCAAATGCAATGAATGTGCCACAATGAAGAAAGGGGTTGTTGATGTGGGAGGAGTGGGGGGCTGGGGGATGGGTATATGAGAACCTCTTATATTTCTTAATGTAACATTTTCTGTGATCCACACATCTTCAAAAAAATACAATTAAATAATCAAAATAATAAAGATAATAGTACAAACATTTAAAAAAAAGAGTGAGAGATTGAGTTGGAGAGGTAGAGAGGCTCCCCCTGCTGGACCTGCCTGGACGGCCCCCACCAGGGCCATGCTGAGAGGAGGCTGGGGGAGCAGAGCCCCCACACCCATCTCATGAAGCACATTCAGAAATGACGAGTCCCGCCAGGGCACCCTCGCTGAGGATGACACGCCTGGAAATGTGACCAGCTCCAGATGCCCCCTGCGGTGTCCCCACAATTCCACGTCCTCTGCTGACAGAGTGGGCCATGAAGCTGGACTCAGCCCCAGGCGGCCCAGCCTCCCTGCTGAGCCCTCTTGGGCTGGAGCAGACAGACGAGGAATGGGGGACCAAGGCGGCCTTCAGCCTGAGCCTGGCTGGGAGGCCTGGTGTCCAGCAGGTGCGGCAGGCTCCTCCGTCCACCCAGGCTACGGGCCAGTCTGCCTGGTGATTCATTTTGTAATAAACATCGACTCCCCGCAGAGGCTCTTCTGCCCTGTCATCTCGTGACCACAGCACCAGGACCAGCCCCGGTTCTCCGAGCCCGCCAGGGCCGCTTCCACGCAGTTTGGAGAGACCCCCAGCGAGAAGGCCGGGCCCGGCTGGGAAAGGGCTCCACGAAGGTGTTCAAGATGCACGTCCCAGGAAAGGTGCAAGCCAGCACCCCACAAGCGAGCAGGAACCAGGAGAGGCCAAAGGCGAGAGCAGGTCACTGCTATCTCCAAAAACTGCAAGGTCGAATCTGCCAGCGTTCACGCGAAGAGCAGCCTTCCAGACCAGCCCGCTAAACGGAAGTGGGGGTGACCTCAGAGAGGGGTGCGGCGATGGCCAGCATGGCCCCCCTCCTTCGGCTGAGGACGAGGACCCCCTACAGGCCAGGCCAGGTTTGGTGGGGAGGGCCCCTGGATGGCGACGGGCTTGGGAAAGTGGCTGTGATGTTACAGAGCAGGTGCTTAACAAGCCAGTGGCACACGTGCCACATCGACCCTGTGGACCCGGGGGTCTGGGGGCCAGGGTTGACACCCAGGACGGCTGGTCCCGGCCCTGCCCTGCCCGGCAAGTTGGGCAAAACCTGACCAAGCACGAGTCACAGCTTCAGATGCCAATGAAATTGCAGGAGGACGGGCAATGGGTCAGGGCACCGTGTGGCCCGCGGTCAGCTCGTGCCCTCCGGGTGGGCCTCACGAGCGCCGAGGCAGCCTTCCACCAAGCCCCGGCAGCCCTGCGGCTCTGCGCAGACCTACCCGGAGCCCCTGGGCCTGCAGGCCAGAGAGCCGACAAGCCTGGAGGTGCCGCCCCTCCCCTGGGTGGCTTCACTCAGAGGAGGACTGCGCATCCCAAGGCTCTCTGCGGGGTATGGCCAAGGCAGGGACTTTGCCAGAAAGCACCCCCTGGTTTGGCCTCTTCCCCATCCCTGGCTTGCTTTCCCCACCCCACCCCCTCCATCATGAGCTCCTGGGAAACCCAGCCTGGGGGCAGGGAAATGCCTCTCCAGGCAGCTCTCAGAACCACATTTTTGGGGGGCCATGGTGGGGGGGGCTTGTGTCCCGAGCAAGATGAGAAGCAGGGGGTGAAGGGGCTGGAAAGCAGGCTCTAAATGAGGGCCGCTAAAGGTCAGGGGCTGAGGGCCCAGGTGACAGCCAAGCCGGTGGGCCAGGCGCTAGGCCCCTCTCCTCCTGCAGGCAAGGGGCTGCCCCTCGGAAGCAGCTCTGCTTTGCACAGGTTTTCCCATTTAGTCCTCCCAACAAGGGGCTATCACCCCCCTTTCACAGATGCACAAAGGAGAGTGAGCCTTGTCAGTAGCTCACCCAGGATCTCATGGCTTTCCAAGTAGGTCCAGGATCCAAGTCAGGCCCCCACCCCAAAACATCAGGACCTTCACAGTCGGGGCAAAATAAGACCCCCCGGGGCTGAGCCAGCTGGCCTGGGGGACAGAGACCCTTCCCAGCCAAGGGGGACCGCGGGGCAGGCCAGAAGAACGAATTGGTGAACTCTAACATGCTTATAGGAGTCTACTGGCTGACATCCTTCATGTCATCAGAATTGTCATTTTAATATTTTGGCCTATTGATTGGACATCTCATTCATTGGGTCTTAACTAGCATTTTTCGAGCATCTCCCCCAAATACCCTATATTTTGCTGCTTTTGTTGCAGTAGTTTTGTATTGTTTTGCAACTGTTTATTGCTGTCATGACATACTTATTTGTTTTACTTATTGACAAATCCAGCCATCTTGCATACTCTCTTCTTAATTGTAACAATTGCCTGTTGAATTGCTTGGGTGTCTGTGTAAGATGAAAGGAAAGATGAATGAGCGTGCTGTCTTGTCCTCTGAGTTTTTGAATAGATGCTATGATAGAGGCAGGCTTGATTTCAGGTAGTGGTCTTCTAATATGTTACTAGCAACAATGGTGAAGAAGGCTTTTGGCAGAAATCCTTTACCCGGATTTCTAAGTTTGCTATGAATCATGAGTGAGTGTTGACTTTTATCTAAATACTGTTATTCACATTTTGTAACCATATTTTTCTCCAGTACTCTATTAATATGGATAATTACATTAATCCATTTTTAATGTATAACTAATGTTGAATTTTTAAAATAAACTTTGTGATGATTTTTTTTTTCTTAATTCTGATGGACTGAGTTTGCTAATAGTTTAGAATTTTTTTGATCTATGATCACGAGGGAAGCTGGCCTGTAATCTCCTGTTTTTGTGCCATCCTTAACTGACCTTGATATTTTGGTAGTGCTATCCTCATTCAGTGCACCTAGGAGTGTATTTTCTTTCTTTCTCCTTGAAAACATTTTGTACATGACCAACATAATCTGCTTGAATATTTGGTATGATATCATCTGAGCCTAGTGTTTTCTCTGTGAGAAGATTATTTAGTTCTAAATAAATGCAGTTTATTTAGTAGCTCCAGGCTTATTTAGTGTTTCCATTTCCTTTAAAAGTCAGCTCAGGTTATGTACTTGGGAATTTGATTATTTATTCACATGTATTGATGTAAAGTCGTTCAGAATGTTTGACTTTTTAAAGTATTTCTGCTCTATTTATAGTTATACCTTATTAATTCCTATTACTGCTTAATTGTGCTTTCTCTAAATGTATACACTCTCAACAAGGACAGTATCAGTCAAAAAGGGGCAAACATTAGTTTTTGGGAGAGAGATTCTTATTCATTCTTTGGGTAAAGCACAGATGCACATACAGCACATAAGATAAAGAGCATATCTGTGGTATAATAACTTCATGAGAGGGGAGCAGTGTAGCTCAGTAGTGAGCAACTGTTTCCCATGTACAAAGTCCAGGGTTCAATCCCTGGTGTGTCTTTAAAAACAAAACAAAACAAAACCAAAGAAAAAAAACTTGATGGTATTAACTAGGAAAAAGTAAAAAAATGTTTCTTACGAGGGGGCTATAATGAAAAAAAAAAGGATGAGAAACACTGTTCGCTTTATATTCAATTTTACAAGACTATTTTTGTGTTAGGATACGTTTCAAACAAATTTTGCCTCTGTTATTATAATTATATTTTCTTATTTATTTAATTCATTTGTTCCTTCTCGCCCCGAGACCCCGCTCCGGAGGCGGAGCAGCCCAGGAAGGCCGGACAGGGCGGTCCCGGGCTCCGTGCCGAGTTCGGGGTGGGGGCGGGAGGGGCGGAGTCAAGGCCCCGGACGCGCGCGCGCCCAACCACACGGCCGGCCCCGCACCGGGAGCGCGCCTGGAGAGCCTAGGTGGGGAGCGCCATCCTGCCGCCCGGGGCGAGGGACGCGGGGCCCGGGGGCCCGCTCTGCCCGGCCCTGGGCGCACTCCTGCCTTCCTGTCTCCGCCGGCCTCCCTTTCCTCCCGCCTCCACGTTTTCTCATCTGTCTGTCTTCATCGTCTGTTTCCGGTCTTCTCCACACACAAGATTCTGCCTTTGGTGTTTTTTTCTCCTAGGATGACAGCTGGGCTGCAGTTCTTTCCATTCATTCCCCCGTCCTCCATCCGTCGGTCTGTCCACCCATGGCTGCCGCTCCATTATGCTCAGCCACCGCTTGTGCGGGGCGCTGGGGTAAAGCTTGCACCACTTGATAGCCAAAAATCTGTTCATTACCTCTCATGGGAAAATACACACACGGTCAAATCATAAATCTCTTGCGTTTTCAGGGGGAGCTGAAGGAAATAGCTGGTTTGAGATGACGCGTTGATCAAACCTCTTCTCGGCATCTTGCCTTTGTAAGGGCACAGAGCGCCCATCTGGCAGGAGCTCAGCCTTCCGTGGGGACATGCCCACCCACGCCCTCCTCCTGTGGAGGGGCAGTGCCTGGTGGAGCGCTGGTTCTGGGAGGACAATAGGGAGGCCCAAGCTTTGCCCTTGAAACTCTTTGGGTGAGAGTTGACATAAGGGATTAACTATAAATGTCTAAAATACATATATACTTCTCAGTGCAGCTGACGTTCAGAAATTAAGTGGCATAATCACTGTTGAGTGAGCCATTACACATTTTTTAGCAATAATTGTGGCATTCGAAATTAACCAGAGGTTTGCTTGATTGTGTAGTCATGTAATCCTCTCTTGCTAGTAGGGCATTGAGTCCCCACCCTTTGGTGTGTGGGGTCTCACAGATAAAAAGCATGGCAAAGGACAGAGTTAGGGGTTTTTGATGTGGGAGTTTTGATGCTGGAGTTTGAAGCTGAAGCCTTAAGCTTGAACCCCAGAAAGAGAGGGACCCTGAACCCAGAGGGAAGCAAGAGTGGTTAGTTTAGGTAAGGTTACATTTCTAAGAATTTGTCTATTTCTTCTAGGTTATCTGATTTATTGGCGTATAATTGCTCATAAGTATTCTCTTATAATCTTAATTTCTGTAAGATGATTAGAATGTCCTCTTTCATTTCTGAATTTGGTTATTTGCATCATCTCTCTTTTTTTCTTTGTGAGAGCAGCTAAAGCTTTGTCAATTAAAAAAAAATCTTTTCAAAGAACTAACTTTTGGTGCTGATTTTCTTGCTTGTGTTTCTATTCTCTATCTCTGCTCTGATCTTTATTACTTCCTGCCTTCTGGTAACTTTAGGTTTACCTTACTCTTTTCTGTTCCTCAAGATGTGTAGTTAGTTTATGGATAATCTCTTTCTTCTAAAATGTTGGCATTTATAGCTATAAACTTCCTTCTAAGCACTGCCTTTTTTGCTTCCCATAGATTTGGTATGTTGTGTCTTCCTTTACATTTATTAATCTCTAAAAATTTCCTAATTCCCTTGTAAATTTTTCTTTGACCCATTGGTTATTTAAGAATATACTGTGTAATTTCCACATATTTGTGTTTTTCAGTTTTCCTTCTGTGTTTATTTCTAATTTCATTCTTCTGTGGTTGAGAAGATACTATGTGTGATTTCAATGTTTTAAAATTTGAGACTGGTCTTATGCCCTAACATACATTCTGTCCTGGAGAATGATCCAAGTACACTGAGTAGAATGTGTATTAGGCTGTAATTGGGTGGGTTGTTTTCTATATGTCATATAGGTCTAATTGGTTTATGGTATTATTCAAGTCCTCTGTTTCCTTATTGATTTTCAGTCTAGATGTTCAATCCACTTATGAAAGTGGTGTATCGAAGTCTCCAACTATTATGTAGTACTGTCTACTGCTCCTTTCATTTTCACCAATGTTTATTTATGTATTGGGGCTCTTATTAGGTGCACATGTTTATATTTGATTTATCTTCTTGTTGCATTGACCCTCTTATTAATATATAGTGTCCCTTTTTTTTGTCTCTTGTAACAGATTTTGATTTAGAGTCCATCTTAATTTCCTGGCTGCTATGACAAAGGCCATAAAATAGGTTGGCATAACAACAGGAATTTATTGGCCCATTGGTTCAAAGACTAAGAGGACTGCTTCTCCCTTGGGTTGGTATTGTCCAGGCTGGATGGTAATTCCTGAGTTCTTTGACTTTGCCATCACATGGTGATTTTCTCTCCTTTCTCTTCTGGGTTCCACTGACTTCTAACTTCCTGCTCCTCCCTGTGGCCTTTTCTTTTAATAGGCCTCCAGTAACAGGGTTAAGACCCGTTCTGATTCAGTTGGGCCATTCTTTAACTAAAAACAACATCTTCAAATGGTACTACTTAAAAAGGGTTCTCCCACATGAATGAGATTAAGATTAAGAACATCCTTTTTCCCCTGGGGTTCATAACCCAAACTTTCACAAAGTTTATTTTCTGATTTTAGTATAGCCACCCTAACTCTCTTGGTTACTATTTACATGGATTTTTTTTCATCCCTTTATGTTCAACTTATTTGTGTCTTTGAAATTTAAGTTGTATTTCTTCTAAACAACATATAGTTCTATCTTGCTCTTGTATCCATGCTAATCTCTGCTTGTTGACTGGAGAGTTTAATCCATTTGCACTCAAAGTAATGGCTGATAATGCAGGGTGTAGTAGAGCCATTTTGTCATTTTTTTCTTGTGCATCTTATACCTTTTTTGTCCCTCATTTCCCTGCTTCCTCTTTTGTGTATAGTTGATCTTTTGTATTGAAACTGCTTTTGTGTTGAAATTCCCTTCACATTACCTTTTTTATATATTCAAAAAATATTTTCTTGGTGGTTACTATGAGTTTTATATTTACCATCCTAAGACTATAACAATGTAGTTTGAATTGATAACAACTTCAAAACCATATGCAGTCTCTGCTTCTATACCCCTCTGTTCCCTCTCTTTAGTTCTTTTCACAAATTACCTCTTTATATTATGTATTTCCAGTAACCTGAAATAGGATTATTTTTATGCCTTTGTAGTTTAGGTTATGTGAGAAATAAAAAGTAGAGTTACATAGCAAGACTGTAGTAATCCAGGCATTTATAATTACCCATGTTGTTACCTTTGCTGGAGAACCTTTATTGGGGAACTTCGTTTCTTCCGAAGGCTTCAAGCTCCTGCCTACCTTTCCTTTCAACCTGAAGACCTCCTTTTAAGATTTTTGCAGAGCAGATTTAGTAGTTTTTGAACTTCCTCAGCTTTTGTTTATCTGGGAATGTCTTACAGTGAGACTCATTTTTAAAGGTAGGTTTTGCTAGATATACATTTTGGGGCTTTATTTTTTTCTTTCAGCACTTCAAATCCTGCTTGTTCTTTCCCCTCATTTCTGATGGGAATTAGGTGCTAAATCTTATCGAGGATTCCCGTGTATGTGATGAGTCACTCCTCTCTTGCTACTTTCTGGATTTTCTCTTTCTCTTTGCCCTTGGACAGTTTAAGAATAATGGGTCTCTGTGCAGATCTCTTTAAGTTTACCCTATTTGGAATTTATTGGTCTACTTGGATGTGTATATTCATGTCTTTCATCAAATTTGAGAAGCTTTTGGTTATTGTATTAGTCAGCCAAAGGGGTGCTGATGCAAAGTACCAGAACTATGTTAGCTTTGATAAAGGGTATTTATTTGGGGAAGAAGCTTTAAGTTACCAGGCCCTAAAGTGCCCAACTCAAGGTACCATAAGAAGTACTTTCCACCCAAAGCCACTGGCCACATGCTGAAGCAATATGGCAGGTGATGTCTGCGAGGGTTCAGCCTTCCTTCGTCCTCTTCAGGCTCCATGGTCCCAGCTTCTTCCAATCTCAGCTGCAGGTTGGGATAAATGTCTCTCTCCTCAGGGCTGATTCTTTCTGGGTTCAGCTGCTCAGTTCTTTTCACAAGGTCAGCTATAGAGGCTCATCTCTCTTCCTGGGGCCTCTGCCATGTCTAAAGAGCTGTCTCTCTTCCTCTGCATACTTTTTCTCTGTGCTCTTCTTCTCCATGTATTTACTTATGAGGGCTTCCAGCATCAAAACTCAAACTCTCTTCTGTGCCAATCATAGTTTACTCAAGTAAAAGTGAAACCCCCTGCATTTAATACAATCTAATACACCTAGAAGAACAGAACAGTTTACAAACACAGTCAAAAATCTATTTTGGAATTCATAAACAATACCTGTGGTCACCCCTCGGGCTGAAGTGTGGTTTGCTGGCCTGGCGGGGGAGCAGCCGCGGCAGGCCAAGCCGCTGCCCCCATAATAGGGTGGCCGGTCAGACTCACCGCCACCCCCGAAGGAAGCTCGGCATGGGCACAGAGTGCCCTCGGGTCTCCCCTTCTCGGCAGCCATGCTTCCGCGGCCGCCCCTCCTCCCGGATGGCGCCACCCAATGCCTGTGGGGCGGCACCCTTCTTCTTCTTTCTCCCTGCGCAGGCGCAGGGCGGAAAAATCCTGTCTGCCCTTTCCCCTCCCCCGACAGCAGCAACAGCCAGGCGTGGGCGGGAAACTCCAGTCTGCCCCCCACGCCAGCAACAGCAGCCACCAATCCCTAAACCCTGCCCCTTCCCCCAGCAACAGCGACAGCCAATCCCTAACCACCACTCCTCCCCCGTCCAGCACCTCCCACTGACCTTTCTCCAGCAACCAATCAGAGCAGGGTGTGGCTTCAACCAATCAGCCTTCCCCAGCCCCTATAAAACTGTTGCCTCTCCCTCAATAAAGTGGACTTGCCTGTTTACCTTGTCTCCACAGTAGTTCTTCTGCCGTGCGCCCTCCAGTCCTGAGAGCCCCCGACAAGGGCCTGGCCTCCCTTGTCCCCAGTTTGTCGCCTGCTTCTCCGGGCGACCCCTTCGTCGCCTGCTTCTCCAGGCGACCCCTTCATCGCCGGCTTCTCCGGGCGACCCCTTCGTCCCCGGCTTCACCGGGCGACCCCGTCAGCCGAACCGCGCAACCCCTTGTGAGACCGATCCCTCGTCTGCTGCCGGACCGACCCCTCGTCCCAAGTGGGACCGACCTCTCGTCCCAAGCGGGACTGACCCCTCGTCCGCAGCCAGACCCCACCTCTACCGACCGAGCAAGCCGCCGCAAATACCAAACTGCTACAGTCATTATTTCTTCAAATGTTCCTTCTGCCCCTTTCCTTTTCTCTTCTAATGGAATTCCCATAGCAAATATGTTGGTACAATTTCATGATTTCCTTCAGATCTCTTTGGCTCTACTCACTTTTTAAATTCTGTTTTCTTTCTCCTCTTCAGACTGAATAATTTCAACTAGCTTCTTTTCAAGATCACCAAATCTTCCTTCTACCTGTTTATAGTACTTTTCAACTCTAGAATCTCTGTTCTCTCTCTTTAAAATGTTCTAATCGCTCCTTTTGGTCATGCATCACCTTTGCAATTTCCTTTAGTTCTATGTCCATAATTTTCTTTAGCTCAGTGAACTTATTTGTGAGAGTTGACTTAATCCCTGATTACTCATCCAGTATCTGTGCTTCTTCTGTTGTTTTACTTTGTTCCTCTCAATGGACCATCTATTCTGTTTCTTTGTATGCTTTGTGATCTGTCCCCTGCTCCCACCCTGCTTTTCGCTTCCTTATACTTTACCCGCCTGTTCTTCGTAACCTCTCTGTATTATGGCCCTTCTCAGCAGCAGCTTATGCTGCTGCCTCCCTCCGCCCCTCCTCCCAGCCACTGTTATCTTCCCCCTCCCAGCCGATCGCTGTTCTCCCCGCCTCATTTCAACTGCCCTCATCCCGTATCCGCCCCGGCACAACCTCGGAAACAACCCCCTCTGCCATCAATGGCTTATGTCATAAACCGCAGGTCCGCCCTTGCCTCTGCAGCCAATCCTCAGCTGCCCCGCGGACATGCCCCTCCCACAACCTCCCCGCCTCCATGACACTATAAAACCTCATGTACTTCCCGAATAAAATCAGACCTGCGCATAGACCTCGTCTCCGTGGTTTTTCTTCCATCGAACCGCGCGTCCCCCAAGCCTTGAGCCGCCCGCTGCCGCCCCGGTCCGGCCGTGGCGTAGGCCCGATCCCCGGCAGCGACTCGCCTGCAGCAACCTGCCTGCAGTGCCGCAGCGGTGGCCACAGTTGGCGCCCGAACAGGGACCCCAGCTATGGCCCCTCGTCTGGCCAGCCCGCTGCTGAACCTCACACGGGACCCATCGCCGTCCTCCCGTGCCGCCGCTCAAGGTAGGGACTCTCCGGCGTTGCTCCCTTCACCCCCCTCCTAGGCCCTCTGCCGCGATGGGGGCCTCCCTCTCATCCCGTCAGGTTCCTCAAGTCCGCCTGCTCGCTGCCCTCTTAGAGACTCACCACGTTAAAGTCTCTCTCCGTCAGCTACAGCGGTACTGGGACCTTCTCCTACCCTTTAACCCTTGGCTCGTCACCTGTGCTCTCTGGAGCCCAGAGACCTACGAACGTTTAATTCAGCGGGTGACGTCCGCTATGGAGTGCGATCGCAAGCAGTTTCCCCCCGGCCTTATTCCGACCCTCGTTGCTATCCGCGCCTGTCTCCAAGGTGTGCCCTCCCCTGCCTCCGCTCTCGCCTGTGAGCCTAGCCACCCTCTCACCTGCGATCCTGATGGAGACGACGATACTCGTTCTCTGTCCGCCCAGCTAGAGGCCGTGCTCGAACTGGATCCCCCCACAGCCTCCGATCCGGACCCCAACCAACATGGCGACCCCCCCCGCCTTCTCCCCCCCCCACCGCGTCCTGCAAACAATGCCAACATGGCGCACCTCCTCCTTCTTCTTCCTCGGCGCCCTCTTCCCGCCTTTACCCACCTCTTCCTGTCTCGTCGCCATCCGGTCCTGTCCCGGATGCCTGCCGATCGCCATTTTCGGCTAAACCGGCAGAGCCTCCGGTGCCATCTTGGCCTGTACCTGGAAGTGACGTGGCCACTCCTCCATCTTGGCCCGAGGCCAGAAGTGATGTCAGGCGTGACGTCACCGTGCCGCCATCTTGGCCAATCAGAAACACCGTTGCCGCCGCGCCCTCCTGGCCGGCGCCCGGTGGCACCGCCAATGCCTCACCTCCATGGCCCGCTTCACCTCCCGCCTGCTCCAGCAATAGCGGGAGCGTCGTGAATCCTCCTCCGCCAGCGTACGACACTGCCTTTCTCACCGCTCCCACTCCGCCTCTGGCTCAGATGTTCCCCCTCAATCCTGTTCGCACTCTGCAGAACCCACAAGCGTGGGTCCCCTTCTCTCCTAAAGACATCCAGATGCTCCGCAACGTGATAAAAGAGGATGGCCTTGCCAGCCCTCATGCCCAAGACCTTCTCGAGCATATGGCCATCCCTCGCTGCATCCCCTACGACTGGATCTCCCTAGCCCGAGCGGTTCTCTCCCTCGGGCAATTCATTGACTGGCGAGCCCATCTCGGTGTCCTGATCGACAATCAGATTGCTGACAATGCTCGTCAGCTGACAATGCTCAGGGTGTGCACTACCCTGCAAACGCCTTCCTCGGCCTCGGCCCCTACGGCAATCCCAGCGCTTACACAGCTACTCCTCCCGGATTTTTCATCCAGCTTCGCGATTGTGTCTTCAAAGCCTTCCGCTCTTGCGCCGCAGCCGCCCCTGAGCCCCTCGCCAAACTCTTCCAAAAGCCTGAAGAGCTCTTCAACGAGTTCGTGGCACGCGTGCAAGCCGCAGCCGAGAGACACGTCACCGGCGCCGCCGCTAAGGAGTCCTTCGTCAAAGATCTCCTACAAGAGGGAGCTAATCCAGCTTGCAAAGCCATCATCCGTCCCCTTCGTGACAGGCCCCTCCAAGACTGGGTCCTTGCTTGCTCCGGAGTCTCCGGCCAAACCACCGCCCTCGCTGCCGCCCTTGTTGCCGCCGTCCAAACCATCAATACATGTTTCCGTTGTGGCGAGCTAGGCCACTTCGCACGGGAGTGCCCCAACCTCCCGGCACCACCGCGCCCGGCCCCTCGGGGCATGGAGCCGCCATCAGCAGCCCCCGTTCCCCGCGCGCCCTCCACTCCTTGACCGGGATGTGGGAAAGGCACCCCGCACGGCCCTGCCGACCTTCCACCTCCCGACCCCCTTCCCCCTGATGACTCGCCCCTGCCGTAATGATGGCCCCTCTCCGCATCTCACCCCCCCGTGAGGTCTTTCTCCTCTTGTCATTGCAGATGACACCTCCAGTTGCCCAGTCGAGCCCGCCTGAGTCTGCCCCTCCTGCGCCATCACCCGCAGGGACCACGCCAGCTCTCTCCCGCCGCGAGCAACGTCGACGTCGTCTTCTTGTCCACCGCTTGAGCCATCTCTCCCTCGAAGATGCTCCCATCGAGCAGCAAATTCTCCAGCTTCTCCGTCGTGCTCGCGCCTCCCCTGCCCCGCGCCCTCCTACCACCCCCCCCTACACCTTCTCATCATTATGCTCTCCTTAGCCTCCTCAGCCCAGGCCACACCCCTTTGGGCCGCCCTTCTTCAACCGCCTGGTTTCCTCTTTCTCTCCCCTCACTCCCCCACCTTCCCCACCATGTACTCCCCCAACTGCGACTTCCTCCCAGAAAGCTGCGACCCCCTCGCCCTTCCTGTCTCCTTGTCGTTGCCAAATGTCTCCATCCCTATTCCCCTCGCACAGCTGTCCTAGTCCTCTCCCAAAGCCATCCCCTTCCCGAGGAGGCCCGGCACGCCCAGGTGTGGCTCACGGAGGTGGCAGGAGGCGGCCATCGATAGGGCCCATCGTGGTCGCCTCGAGCTGCGGGTACGGGTTCTCTGCCCTCCGCATGGGGAATCGGGCGTTTCAGCCGCCCTCCCCTCTGCTCACGCCCCCCTCGTGCCCCCACGCCCCCTGCCGGTAACCCCTCCTCGTTCCTTTCTCTCCTATTTCCCCTCCTCTCACCCCCCCATCTTTCCTCCCCATAAAAATGTCAATCCCACAAAACCTGTGCGTTCTTATTTTCGAAACAGGGAGCAATTGTCCCCTGCTCCCACCCTGCCTTTCGCTTCCTTACACTTTGCCCGCCTGTTCTTCGTAACCTCTCTGTATTATGGCCCTTCTCAGCAGCAGCTTATGCTGCTGCCTCCCTCCGCCCCTCCTCCCAGCCACTGTTATCTTCCCCCTCCCAGCCGATCGCTGTTCTCCCCGCCTCATTTCAACTGCCCTCATCCCATATCCGCCCCGGCACAACCTCGGAAACAACCCCCTCTGCCATCAATGGCTTACGTCATAAACCGCAGGTCCGCCCTTGCCTCTGCAGCCAATCCTCAGCTGCCCCGCGGACATGCCCCTCCCACAACCTCCCCGCCTCCATGACACTATAAAACCTCATGTACTTCCCGAATAAAATCAGACCTGCGCATAGACCTTGTCTCCGTGGTTTTTCTTCCATCGAACCGCGCGTCCCCCAAGCCTTGAGCCGCCCGCTGCCGCCCCGGTCCGGCCGTGGTGTAGGCCCGATCCCCGGCAGCGACTCGCCTGCAGCAACCTGCCTGCAGTGCCGCAGCGGTGGCCACAGTGATCTTTTGTCAAAGTCTGGGCTTTTCATTATTTTGGCTTCTTGACTCTGGAATTCTACCAGATTTTAGGGTACATTGGCTGTGTGTTGAGATTCTTCTTCAATATCCAGCCCAGTTTATACTGAATGTACAGGTCAGCTTATGGTGAAAAGTTAGATTCTTCTCAGTGTTTCTAAGCATGCATCTTGCCCTGGCATGTTTGGGACCCTTCAAGAATTTTTCAGTATATGCAACTGTTTTCTCTCTACAAAAGGAGTTTCTCTTCTCTGGTTCTCCTCTTCAGGCCCTGGGTTGTGCTGTTTGTTATCAATTACAGTCTTTCACCCCAGACACTGCAGTCATCTCAGTTCCGTTCCCCTGCTCTGCTCCTCCTTTCTGCACTGTTTCTCCATCCTTGGCAAATTCCGTGTTAGGCAAAACAAACACGTGCTTTAAGTCAGTCTTCGAAGAAGGAGATTGGAGCTGATGTACAAAGACGTGTAATGTGTGTGTTTGGGTGAGAGAATCACCAGGCATCAGGGACCAGCACTTCAAGATGTGCAGGCTGCCAAACCATCAAGCCTCAGATGCTGGGCCAAGCCAACAGCTGGGGAGGGGCTCACAAGTGAAGGTGTTCTGCAGCTTTCCAACCAATTTTAGGCTTTCTTTTTCCTGATTCATTGTTTACTGAAAAGTTATGTATTGCCAGTCAATTTCCAGAATTCTGGGAAAGTTGTTTCTGACAGAGTCTGCCAGGTTTCCACTATTCTAAGAAGAGCCATTCACCAGGAGCCTCTTATTCCACCATTTTGCTGATGTCACCACCTCAAGTTTTGGGTTCTCATAAATAATTACTTTTTTTAAAGTTTATTATTATCTTTAATAATTTGGCATATTTTGTGGATCTGACTCTACAGTTGATATTCAAAAGAATTTGGCAGTTGATAAATCATGCAGAAGTGAACAAAAATATAATATTGTAGAGGAGCACCGTAGCATGTTTAAAAAAAGAATTTTTTCACTCTAGATCAAAGAATGTCAGAAGAAATCACAGTTATATATGAGGAACTTGGTTTGGGAGACTTATTTTTTTGGATTGAAGAGTTAAATTGCCTTTTAAATCATTAACTAATTTATCATAATATTGGGGGGTGAAACGCATGCTTTCAAAGGATCTAGAATTGTCATGTCTTCTTTGTTTAACAGAATATTTCTTCAGAAATACCAGAGGTGGTATTAAAAACAGGTAATCAGACCAATTTTTAAATATAAGCCTAATTCTTGAGCTGCAATGCTTTTAAACTTCTCTTCCTTCACTGAGTAGGTTATGTCTCTTTTTAGAGCATAGTGTCCTTCTTTCTAGTAGATGAGGCCATTGTTGGCCTGTGGGAGGGTCTGGCTGAGTAGACTGATGTCTGAACCCTGGACTTTCCCTTGCCAGCATGCACAATTAAGGAACCCATGCTCCCATCAGTAAGAGGAGGCTGGAGGGACACACTGGGTATGCCTATGACCAGAACCACATGCATGCTCTCCATTCCCTGTCATTTATGGTTCCATAAGAATTTAGACGTCACTTTCAAGAGATAAGTTCAATAATATTGCAAAATGCAGATAATATGAGGATGAGATTAGTTTTTGATTCAGAGAGATATTCAAGACAGGAATTACAAATAGACGCAGGTCTGCCGAGTATGGGGTCCTACACCTGAGCCATCCAATATGGGAGCCTCGAGCCACGTGTGGCTCCTGAGCACATGGCTGGCCCAAACTGAACTGTGAGTGTGAAAAATACACTGGGTAGGAAGGTTTGGTATGAACAAAACAATATAAACATCCCATTCACTTTTATATTGACTATGTGGTGGTTTGAAGCTGTCTGTACACCAGAAAACATGTTCTTAAATCTGACCCTGTGGGTGTGGACCCAGTATAAGTAGGGCTCTTTGATGAGGCTACTTCAGTTGAGGTGTGGCCCAGCTCCCTCAGGACAGTCCTTAATCCTATTACTGGAGTTCAGAGAGGGAGCAAGAAGCTGAAATCAATGAAACCCAGAAGAGATGGGTGCCACCATGTGCCTTGCCATGTGACAGAGGTGCCAAGGATCGCGGGCAGCTGGTCTTGGGGAAGAAAGCTTCGCCCTGATGAGCCTTGGGTTGGACATCATCGTGGCTTCAAAACCATGAAGCAAAAATTCCCATTGTTCAAACTACGAGCCATTTCTTGAAATTTGCTTTGAGCAGCATAGGAAACTAAGACTGCATTTTGAAGGGAACGTATTTTGGACACAGTGGGTTCAATAAAATATTATTAAAAGTAATATCTGTTACTTTTAATAATAGAAAACTTAAATGCTGTGGCCACTTGCATACGTGGCTCACATTGCATTACTGTTGGGTCATATGCAGTCCTGGGGGGTTGCAGACCCCCACGGTGTCCCCACCACCCAGGCTGCCCTCCCCTGGAGTACCCCACCCTTTTGACATGCTAGATCCAATCACAGCCACAGCCCACACTGCGCTGCATTTGCCATGCTTCTCACCGACCTTCTCCACCTGCCAAACACCCATGTGCTCCCAGGCTCAGAGGCCACGTGCTTGGGGAAGCCCCCAACTCCATCTGGCCCCTCCCTGAGCCCTTTTTGACCCCCACTGAATCACACCTGACACCTCCTGACCTCTCACCTCCTCCCTGACCTCTGTACCCTCCTGACCTCTCACCTCTTCCCTAACCTCAGGCACCCCATTCCTCTCTCCACATTATCAGCCCCACCTCCTCCCAGTCCTCAGGGGTGGACACTGTCCCTGGCATGTCCCCTTCCACCCCCCACACCTGCCCGGCACACAGGACGGGGGGCGGCTCAGCTCAGACAGCCCGAGGGAAGGCAGCACCCAGTTCCCAGGAAGGGCGAGGCTGAGGGAGGGTTTGCCTGGCCCTCCAGGGGGCTGTGGGGAGTGAGGCTCAGTGGGACTGCAGGAGCCTGAGGCCTCCCTGTCCATGTGGGCAGGGACAGGGGGACCGGGAGGCCCGGCTGGGGTGTGGGTGGGAGCATGGAAGACAAAGGGACTGGAAAGGCCCCCGAGTGCTCAGGCCTCACCCTGGCAGGGCCTCGGCTGGTTGTCTGGGCAGGGCCCTCGGGGGTCCATCCTGGGACTGCAGGAAGGAGGAGGGGCCTAGGGCATGAGGGACCGTCTCCCCAGAGGCCGTCCCCAGGGAAGGGGAGGAGCAGGGGGGCTGCAGAGAGGACCCAGGGACAGATGGGACAGGAGAGCTGGGCCCTGCACCAGGACACTGCGGGCAGGGGCAGGGTAACCAGACGGCGACGACCACCCGGGACCCGGGTGCGACGGATCTGGGGCTGGGGCTGGGTGCTGAGCCGCATCCAGGGAGTCTCCATGGGGAACAGGCAACGTCTCTGCTGGACAGCGCATGGACAGAAGGACAGAGCACCTCACCTTCAGGGCCTGGGGGCTCAGCCCGGCCCCGAGGCAAGGGGCCTGGAGAGCTGGGGAGCGCAGCACCCAGAAAGGCCTTGAGGCCCTGGCACCCGCCCCCCACCTTGCCCGGGGCGAGCTGCAGGAGGAGCCCGCGGGCCCCCAGCCCTGCTCCCCTCCTGCTGGGCGCACCCCTGCAGCCGCCTCCCACGGGCCTGGGCCCAGGGCGGCCAGGTCAGCTGTGGTGAGGTCCCCGCTGCCCACGCGGCCTCAGGCCCAAGAGGAGTGGCCAAGGGGAGGCGCGCGGCCCCGCAAGCTCCTGGGGAAACCTGCCCCCGCACGCCCCCCGCCTGGGCTGCCCTGGTGGGAGCCCCTGGCCAGGGCCCTGAAGGCAGAGCCTCCTCCAGGCAGCCGGGGCAGCGGGGCGAGGCCCGCGGCGGCCTGCCGGGTGACACGCGGGGAGCAGAAGGCAGGCATCGCCTCCAGTCCCTGCTCCTCCCGCCCGCCCTGCCCCCTGTCGGGCCCTTTCCAGTCCTCTCTGCTCAGAGCTGCGCCAGCTCAAACATCCATCGGAGAAGGAGGTTTTCAAGGAAAGGGTTCCTCTAGGGATTTCACATCTTGCTGCATGGTCTTTAGGCCCCCAGCCTGCATCCTGAAAACTGAACCAAAATTACGCAAATCACTCATCACCTCCCCTCCTGGAGAAGCAGCCTGCAGGGGGCCTGCCACCCCCGGGGGCGCCGCCATTTCCAAGGCCAGGGAGGTCCCGGGCGCCCTGGGAAGGGCCTTGCTGACGCCTCACCCCTAAGCTGGGTCTCCTGCGCCCGGGGGAGCAGGGTGCTCTGTGCGACCTCAGAAGCCCCCGGTGCAGCCGGACCTGCTGAAGGCTGGGGCAGAACAGAGTTGGGGTCCATGCCCTCCCCCAGCAGTCCACAGCCGCCTCTCCTAAAGGCCTCATTTCCGGCCTCCCCCAGCCTGCCATCTGCCAGTGCCGGGAGCCAGCCGCTGCCCCTTCTCCCAGGACACGGCACAGGCGCCAAGGGCCCACCCCCAAGCAGGGGGCTCCTCGCACCTTCACCAACCTGTGGGATAGTCGTCTGGTGGTCAGAACCCTGGCCAGAAGGTTCTGGAATTGGCAAGTAGTCGAAATCTGGAATCCTGGCCTCGTGGTGTTTTATTTCTCTCCCACATAAAGATGGAAAGATAGCCAGTTCTTGACTAAAATGGATCACTAAAATTCATCTGAAATAAAAATGTCTTATTCTAGCCTCATTGGCTCATTGTGGCAACTTTCAACACCTTAATTTAGCAGCTAATGATGGAAGATAATTTATTGAGATGTGATTTCATTTTTCCAGGTATGTGTTTTCCCTCCTCTGTTCTGTGAAGTGAGCCATGCCCTCAGTTCTGCTCAGTACATGCCTGCAGACAGCTTTGCAGAGACCACCACCACCAAGGCCTCGACCCTCTGGGAGGTGGAGGGGCAGGACAGAGGGCTCTGGGGACAGGGACAAAGAAGAGGAAGCCCAGGAGCTGCCTGCAGGTAGGAGAGTGTATTAGTCAGCCAAAGGGGTGCTGGTGCAAAATACCAGAAATGGGTTGGTTTTTGTAACGGGTATTTATTTGGGGTAGGAGCTTACAGATACCAGGCCATAAAGCATAAGTTACTTCCCTCACCAAAGTCTATTTCCACATGTTGGAGCAAGATGGCTGCTGACGTCTCCAAGGGCTCAGGCTTCCTGGGTTCCTCTGGGCTCAGCTCTTCTGTTTCCTGCACAAGGTCAGCTGTAGACCACGAGGCTCTCTAGACTTTGCCTCTCTCCACAAGGTCAGCTGTAGACTCTCAGGAAAATAGCTCAGTCTCTCTCCCTGGGGCTCCAGCTTCAGCATCAAACTCCAACATCAAAACTCCAATATGAAAAGCCCCCCCAACTCTGTCCTTTGCCACACCTTTTATCTGTGAGTCTCCACCCACCAAGGTTGCGGAGACTCAACACCCTAAAGACATGGCAAAATTAAAGCCCTAATCAAAACCCAATCATGCCCAAGTACAGATCAGGTTACAAACGTAATCCAATATCTATTTTTGGAATTCATAACCATATCAAAGTGCTACAGAGAGGATGGGGTGGGGGCTGCCTGAGGGTAGCAGAGGATGGGGAGTCCATCCGAGGCTCAGAGTTAGGCTAAATCCTTGGGGTGGGGCTGCTGGAGAACTTTCCAGACACCAGAGGGACAGGGAAAAATTCAATGATGATAGGTTGAATACTCCACTGTAACCATAGGATTGGGATTCAGAGTGATTCAATTGGATAGAAGGGATTTACGGGATGTGAGCAGCGTATCCCAGAATTGGATTACAATTCATGCCTGCTGACCCGAGGCTTTGTGGCAGTCTCACCTGCCGTCCCTTAGCTGGGTGTGAAGGTGGCAAGGGCCCTCCGGTGCCGACAGGAGGGCCGGAGCCCTGGGCCGAAAGCCTGGTCCACGGCCACGGGGTGTGGACGTCAGTCACCCACAGTCTCCACAGCACCACGGGGCTGGCACTGGCTGAGCAGTGCGGCCTGATCGTCCTCACGTGACAGTCACGGGGAGCAAACCCAGGCTTTGACTGAGGGATGGGAGGGGGAGCAGGTGCCGTAGAAGGTGGAGGCTGCAAGTTCCAGGCGTGAAGTGGGTGCTCCGAAGGGCGTCGCGGGGTGACGTGGGCTGGGAGGAGTAGCATGGGGGAGCTGGTCAGGAAAAGGGGGACTGCGGGGACAGGGACCAGGAACGCTGAGACCCCGTGGGCTTGGTGATGACGGGACCAGCTGGCCTGCGCGGCTTCCAGGACTCAGCTCGGCTCGTCGCCTGCGGCCCTGCACGTCGCTGGAACTAGGGTGGCTGCAGGGGGCTGGGGGGCTGGGGTTGGGGGCTCAGGGCCAGACTTGCTGATCCCCAGCAGAGGCTGAGCTTTGGCAAAGGGGCGCCTTGAGCTTGGCGCCTGCCTGCAGAAAGGGGAAAATCAGCCTAACCATGGAAACGTGGTGAAACGTGTGACACGACGGCAGGAAACCAGCTCCAGGTGAGACAGAAGTCCTAGTCCTGTGTGTCCCCTGACTGCAAACACTGGTTTTGAGATCAGCTCTTTAAAATGGCAAGGGATGACTGTAAGCCACGAGCGCCATCTCCTGGAGCCAACTGCATGTCACAGGGGACTCCCCAACCCCCAGCCCCCACCTGGGCACCTGGTGCTGAGGCAGGAAGGCACTAGGGGATGACCCTCAGTCCCAGGCCTTCTGGCCCTGCACCCTGGCTCAGGCTTCCCAGCCAATCTCTGAGAAAGCCCCCAGCCAGGGCAGGGTACCCCATCCCCCGCCTCCTGCCTCGTGTTGGTTTCCGGGTCCCAGGGAACACCTCCCAGGGTGGGTGCTACAGGAGCCAGAATCTGCTTCCCATGGAGGCCCCACCTGGTGGGGTGGTGAGGTGGGGGGTGCACGTGGGGGGGTTGGGTTCCCAGACACAAGGAATCCTGTCCCTCAGGCATGAGGGTCCCATGTCGCCTTTGGGCTCAGGAGCTGACCCGCTGGTCATTCTTCTACAGGATGTCACTGGGGCCCCGCCCCATGGGGTCTCACCCACTCTCCTGCTCCCACATGTCAGAGCCACCTGAGCTGAGCAGCGGGGTCCCCGTCCAGCACCGCCCCCGGGCCCCTCATCTGGGGGTTGCTGGGAGCTGTGCAGAGCCTCGTCCACCCTCAGGACCACCGGGCTCCACTCCACCCTCCTGGTGGTGGCTGCACAACGTGCCTGGGGCCACGGGGTCAAGCCTTACCGTTGCCAAAGCTCGGGGGTCTTTTCAGAGGACACCTTTACCCCCAGTACCTCCCACTTCCTGAGGGGCTCCTGAGGTGTGGGCTGAGCGCTGACCCCCACTTCCTGCACGTGAGGGACAAACCGCCCTCGCCTCCCAGGCAGCACAGCCCTGTGGAGGCTGGGGCAGCAGGGGGGACTGCGGGGGGGCAGGTGCTGGGCAGGGGGCAGAGAGGAGCTCAGCGTGACCCCAGGGCTCAGCTTGCCATGAGGAGGAGCAGCTGTGGGAAGAGGAGCAGGAGGGGGCAGGGCACCCCGAGAGGACAGAGGCAGAGGCTCCCCAACATGTGCAGAGAACTCCGGGAGCGCCTGACAGTCCCCGGCGTCCCCTCCTAACTGCCCCTCCCCCTGTTTGGGCCCTGACAGCAGCTCTGTTGGAGTCATGTGACCAGTGGGTGGCCAGGAGGGACCCTGACTAGTAGGGGTACCGGGCAGATGTCTGGGAGCCCCTCAGTCCTCCGTGCAGGGGCTGTGGGCAGGGGGAGAGGGGGTGCGGGCAGCACCCAGAGGGCAAGAGCCTGCAGGAGGAAATTCTGCTGGATCCCAAGGCTTTCCAGCTTCTGGAGCCCTGGTCCTGGCTGCCCTCCCGGCCCGGCCCTCAGGCCACAGGCCCCGCCTCCATCGCTCAACCTGCACAGCCCCGCCCCCAGGCCCCCAGGCCCTGCTGCCCGCCTTGGCCCAGCCCTCAGGACACGCCCCCAGGCCAGAGACCCTGCCCCCGGGCCCCGCCCCTCGGCTCAGTTCTAGGCCACGCCCAGGCCCCACCTCCAGTTCACTCCAGGCCACGCCCCTCAGTTAACCCTGGCCCCACCCCCTCAGCCCTGTCTTCTGCTCTGGGGTGGCTGCCTCTGCACAGCCTGAGGCAGGTCAGGCCTGTGCACAGCCTTTGGCAGGGCTGCTTTGATGTTTCCATAGAAATGCCCCTTGCACAGAGGCACTGAGGGACACAGCAGGCTGAGGGCATCTGGAAGTGGCCTGTGGAAAGTTGTGCAGATTTCGTGGGTCCCTGGAAGCTTCCATGTTAGGCGATAGAAACCCCCATATTCAATATGCAGCCTTCCAAGCTCCTGAAGCTCCCCCTCCCCAGGCTGGTGTCAAAGTCCAGAGGGGCCTGGCCCCACTGCTGTCCTCGGGGCTGCCCGGCTCACCTGGTCATGGCCTGCTCAGGCCTCAGACCCTTGGACCTCTGGGAGGGCAAGTCCTCGTCACCACACAGCCCTGGGACCAGTGACCTCCTCGGGCTTCAGCCCTGGATCCTCAGGCTGGTTCCCTCTGACCTCTGACCTTGACCTCTGTCCTCTGTCCCTGTTGACCCTGCCTGTGTTTAGAGACACAGCATCCCTTGGGGTGAGCGTCAGCCTTGGCCCACGCTGGGAGGGGATGCTGACCCCAGGCCTCTTGTTCCCCTGCCAGCACCTGGGCCAGGCCACCAGCCTGTCCCATGGATCAGAAGACAGAGGACAGCAGTGGCTGAGCTGCCACTGCCTCACCTGGCACAGGCTGCCCAGCATGGCGCAGGCAGAAGCACCTGTGCGCGTTTGAGAAAAGCAGTTTCCTCCAGGCACCCTCCATCTCCATTCTGGGCTAGGCCTCGATTTGGACATTTTCTCAGCCTCAAGCTGTAAGCTGACAAACTTCCATTGTCTAGGCCAACTGATTTCATGGTATCTGCTTTGAGCAGCCTAGGAAACCAGAACAGATGTGGGTACCAGGAGAGAGGGGTGCTACTATTGCAAACACAAAACAGAGGAAAGGGCTTTGGAATTGGGTTGGGCAGAGGTTGTAAGAATTGTGAGGTGCTTGAAAGATAAGCCTTAAATTTATTTGAAGAGCCTGTTGGTAGGAATATGAATGCAAAAGGTATTTCTGATGAGTCCTTAGAAAGAATGCATGTGTTATTGAAAATTGGAAGAAAGGCAGTTGTAGCAGTTTGATATGTTTATGAATTCCAATAATAGATATTGGATTATGTTTGTAATCTGGTCTGTACCTGGGTGTTATTGAGTTATGATAAGGGCTTTGATTGGGCCATGTCATTAGGGCTTTGTGTCCCCACCCCTTGGTGGGTGGGGACTCACAGATAAAAGGCATGGCAAAGGACAAAGTGGGAGTTTTGATGTTGGAGTTTGATGCTGAAATCTTAAGCTGGAGTCCCAGGGAAAGAGACAGAACCCTTCACTTGATATTCTACAGTTGACCTTGTGGAGAAAACAGAGGAGCTGAGCCCAGAGGAACCCAGGAAGCCTGAGCCCTCGCACATGTCAGCAGCCATCTTGCTCCAACATGTGGAAATAGACTTTGGTGAGGGAAGTAACTTATGCTTTATGGCCTGGTATCTGTAAGCTCCTACCCCCAAATAAATATCCTTTATAAAAACCAACCAATTTCTTGTATTTTGCATCAGCAGCCCTTTGGCTGACTAATACAGCAGTCTTTGTTTTAAAATGGGAGAGAACTTGGCAATATTGAGTCCTGATGACAGATGGGAGAACTTAAGAGCTATGAACTTGAGGATATTTCCAAGCTAAGTGTGGGTGGAAAGTGCAGCCTGCTTCTCCTTGAACTTTATAATAAAACGTGAGAGGAAAGGGATAACTGGAAACTGAACTCTTGGATACAGAAAACAAAACAAAACAAAACAGACATTGATGATTGGGAAAATTCTGAGCTTTGAGAAAGCAAGTCCCAGAAAATAGCGCTCCCTGTGAGGGTTTAGCTGAGCATGGAACCGGGCAGTGGTTTCCTTCCAAGTCAGGACTGGAAATGCGGCTCTCCAGGTCAGAGCTGGGAATGCCCTGCTGCCTGATGGCTGGGACCCCTGTGCAGCACGTGAAAACCAACAAGCTTCTGAGAGATCCCTATGAAAGGAACCCCTGCCAGCCTGGGCTGGAAGGGACAGAAAAGGACAGATGGAAGGAAAACCCCTTCAAGGGCAGAACATGGGAGGCTGAGGTCTGGACCACAGGCATCCACTGGGGCCCAGAGAAGGGGCCACCTGTGCATGTGGGAAGGGCGAGTGTGCCCGCAGCTGGAGGCTGCACCTTCCCCCCCGTTGCTCAACCAACGCTGCTCCCCCCGGTTGCTCAACCAGTGCTGCTCCTCTCTCCTGAGTGGGCAGAGCCCCCACCCAGGATTGCGGAGGGTCTGGCCCCCAGCCCAGGGCTCGAGGAGGGGAACAGTGTACGGGCACTGCAGGAGCCCGGCCAGGCCAGTGCCTGAAGAGGAGGAGGCGGTCAGCGAGCCCGAGGCCCTGGCTCTGGAAGGCGGGGGTTCTCGGGGTGCAGTGGACCCTGGACTGTGAGGCCAGTGGGGCCCGTGGCTCTGACCCCTCCCTGGGCTGGTCTCACCCCTGCCTGTGGAGGCCTCAGCAGGGAAGGCCATGTGAGTGGGGTGGGTGTGGGGTAGGGGACCCTCAGGACTCACCTTGCCACCAGGAGCTCGGGTTCCAGCCCCCTATACCCCTCACCGTGGGGGCTTTTGGGCTAACAGGTGCAGTGCAGGGCCCAGGAAAAGCCCCTTCATCTGCGTTTCCACACAGGGCAGCCCCCGTCCCCCACCGCCCCTTCCCTGGCAGGTGATTTGGGACGACGGCTGCATCACATCCTGCTGCCACCTCTCCGCGGGGTCTGGCTCCAACTGCGCCTCCCCTCAGCGTTGTTCCCAGAGCATGTCCTGACACAGTAATCGCCCCCAGGCCAGCCTGCATCCCCTGGTCTCCTCTAGCTCAGGTGAGCCACCTGGAAGAGATCAGGTAGCACAGGTGTGCTGACGTGGTCCACCAGGCCCTGTGGGTGTCACTGCCGTGGCCCCTCCACGTGGATGCCAGGGTGACACCAGAAGGCCAGCTCCAAGGTCCTCCTGCTCGTGAGGGGTCTGTGCCAGAGCCTGGGGACTCTCCACGTGTCCCTCCTCCCTACCTGGGCTCATGCCTGGACTGAACCCCAGGGCCCCCGTGGTCAGGTGGGGCCATGTCTGAGCTCACATCAGGGCACGTGGCCAGGCAGGCCCCTGCCAGCCTCTCCAGCTCTTCCGCCTCCTGGGTGACGTTCCAGTTGGCAGGGCCGCCACTGTCATTGGCCTTGAGTGACCACGTGGCGGCTCAGCACCCGCTGTGGCCAGGAGCCCCTCTGCCCTGTCGGGGTGAGGAGTCCTCCCACATGGCATTTCATGAGTGGGGCTATTTGTTCCCGCACCCATTCCAGCTCATTCTGACTCTGCAGGGTCTGCTTCATTTCTGCCTCTTGGGAAATGTGCATTTATTGCTCTGATTTAAAATAAGGAGGAAGAATTCCCCAGGAGAGTCCCCCTTTCACTCCTCTCAGATGTGGACAGCTCAGAGGGGAGGCTCGTTTTCTCCAGCCCCGAGGACTCAGGCAGGGGGGGTCACAGAGGGCTACACCCCTTCTCCCCTCACTAGGGTTGAGGGGCCCCCGATCAAGGCCCCAGCCAAGGGTCAGCTGAGGGGAGGGAGGGGGGGAGAGGGCCAGGGAGGGACTGTCCATGAAATCCCATTTTCCTGAAGCCTCATGTTCAGTTCTCAGCAGAAGCTGAGGTCTGAAGTCCCAGGTGTGGCCGTCAGGGGGCCCAGTGACCTGACAGATGACCTCTGACCTAAGCCCTGCACGGCCACTGTGTCCTCGAGTGCAGGGAAGGCATGAGGGGCCACGCCAAGCTCGCGTTGGTTTAACTAAGAGCGCCCTCAGCCTCCACTGTAGGAGGATGTGGTGGCTTCAGCGGGACTGCGTGGAGTCTGTAGGAAGGTCAGACCCATTCCTCCAGAGTCCAGAGCCCCAGGCGTGGGCAGGGGCCTGCTCGGTTCACACAGAGTCAGGGGATGGCAGTCGGCTGAGGCACACCGAGCCTCAGGCACAACCAGCTGAGGCACACCGAGCCTCAGGGACAGCCAGCTGAGGCACACCAAGCCTCAGGGCACAGCCAGCTGAGCCATAGTGAGTCTCGGGGACAGCCAGCTCTGAGGCACACCGGGCCTTGGGGACAGCCAGCTGAGGCACACCCAGCCTCAGGGACAGCCAGCTGAGGCACACTGAGCCTCGGGGCACAGCCAGCTGAGGCACACCAAACCTCGGGGACAGCCAGCTGAGGCACACTGAGCCGCAGGGCACCAGTTATGGAAGGTCCAATGTGTCTGCCAGCAAAGGAAAAGAGCATGTCTCTACGCTGCCAGGTGATTGCAACCCCCTTGCTATAGTTTTCTTTTTTCAGTGCAAGTAGTTTGCAGGCTGATCCCAGGAAGTACCTCAGGAAGGGAAGGTGGGGTGGAGACAGCGATGAGAAAGTGGCAGAGAGCGCAAGGCAGCGGGTCTCAGAGGGTGACTGCTGTGAGCCCCTGAGCTCAGTCCTGGGGCTCTTAGGAGACAGTGTAGACCACTCATCTGAGTTTTCCCTGCAGAGGTGGATAGGGCTGGGGCAGTGGCCCACCAGCTCCTGTGTCCTGTGTGCCTCCCTGCAAGGGGCACTGACTCCCTGACATTTCCAGCATGCCCAGTGTGTGGACAGGGCAGGCTCAGGTGACTTGAAAAGCCCCCAGGTGAGAACTGCAGGTGCTGTTCTTGTTTTGGGGTTTGGGTACACAGTAGTGGTGTGCTGAGGGGACATGGGGGGCAAACCTATAGCATCTGCCACATCTTTATTGAGTGCCTACTGTGTGATGAGGCATCATCACAGTATAGCTCCCAAATGAAAAGACTAGAACCTAGTAAATTAGAGACAGTGGGACACCCAGTGAAGCAGGAAGGGGACAGTTTAGTTACAGCGGGTTAGAGCAGGCTTTCGGAGGAAATAGCATCTGAATCTGAATGTTGAGAAAACCCAAAATCCAGACATCTGGGGAGCAGCATTTTAGGTGCAGGACAACCAGTGAGGAAGGCCTGAGAGGAGAGAGGGCAATTGTGAAGGTGAAAGGAGCTGATGGTTGGAGGACTCACTGCTTTCCATCCTTTTGATCCTAGTTCTGCCCCAGGCCCCCAGAGCCATAAATCCACTCCCTCTTCCAAAGTCAGTCCTTGAGAGGCCCCTCACTCAGGGGTCAGGGGAAGGGTCTGGGCTCCCCCATCCAATTATCCCCACTCCTCAGAAGCCCTTTCACCTTAGACAAGGCCTCCAGATCTGAGCCTTACTTTCCTCCTCTGCAAAATGGCAGGAAAAACAGTGTCTACCTTGTAGCATTGGGAAGCAGGTTGGGAGGCTCCCTTTCTCCCAGGCAGAGGAGAAGGGGTCCCAGTGCATGTTAATCTTGTACCCTGCAAGGTTGTTGAATTTGTTTTTGACTCTATTACTTTTCTTGTGAATTCTTTGGTATTGTCTATACAAAGGATCCTGTCATCATGAACAGAGTTTTACTTCTTCCTTTTCAATTTGGATGACTTTTATTTCTTATTCTTGTCTAATTGCTCTGGCTAGAACTTCCAGTACAATGTTGAAGAACAGTAATGAATGCAGAAACCATTATCTTATTCCTGATCTCAGAGGGAAAGCTTTCTGTCTTTCATCATTGAGTAAGATATTAGCTATGGCATTTTCATAAATGCCCTTTAGAATGCCAAGGAAGTTCCTCTCTCTTAATTTTTTCTGAATGTCTTCATCACAAACAGGTGTTGGATATTTTCAAATGTCTTTACTGTGTCAATTGAGATGACTGTGTATGTTTTTTCCTTCATTCTATTAATGAGGTGAATTTGTTTGATTGTTTTCTGTTGAACTAGCCTTGTATTTCTGGGATAAATCCTAGTTGGTCGTGGTGCATACTTATTTTAACATGCTATTGGATTCATTTTTTTTTTGTTTTTGTCTTTATTTATTTTTTCAATATTACATTTAAAAAATATGAGGTCCCCATATACAACTATGGATTGTAATACTCAATATTGAATACCATCAATATATAAAAAGCATAATACATCATGGCCAGGGAAAGTTTATTCCAGGAATATGATTTATTTTTAATATTCAAAATGGAACACTATAATTCCCTACCTGAAGAGAACAAAAGAGAATAATTTGGCTATCTCAATAAATACAAAAAGAGCATTTGATAAAACCCCATGCCTATTTATGATTTTTAAAATTCTTAACAACTGAAAATAAAAGGAAACCTTTTCTTTGAGCTAATAAAAACCTACCACAAACAATATAATTAATGGTGAATTATTGACATTATTCTTTCAGAAATAGAAAATGGCAGAATAGAAGTGGTGATAGCCACTTCAACACATGGTTAGAACCAGAGCAATATGGCAGAATAAGGATATAAAAGGCCTAACAATTGGAGAAGAAAACAGTGAACTCTCATTAACTTGTAGATGACATATTTGTTTAAATACAAAATCCAAAGGAATCTGTAAATTTTAGAATTGATAGTCAATTATTTAAGGTCTGCAGATATGAGATTAATATACAAAATTTGTTCTACTTCTAATACAGTAACAAGGAAATACAAAAGGAAATGTGGTAGCACTGGAAACCCCAAACACTGAGTGAAATTAAAGCCTTAAGTAATATAAAGGGACATATTATATTTATGACTTGGAATAATATTGGAAGATGACAACTTTTATGAAATTGATTAAAACTATAAAAGATTTAAAATAATTCTAATGTCTTATGAGGTTTTTGTGGAAAAATCAAGCTGATTTTAAAATCAATAAGAAAATACAAAGAGCAAAGACTAGCCAAATCAATTTTGAATAAGAACAAAGCTGATTTATATTGCTATTAAGATCTCTTTTATGACACAGTATTAAGATAATATGATATCATGTGTAGATATATCACCTCCTACCTGACAGTGGATTGACCTCACTCCTGCCCTTCTCCTCAGACAAACTTTCCTCTAACACTGTAGAAGCACACAGAGCTTTGGCTGCCATAACTTCAAACACAGCCTGCTCCAAGCACATCTTGTTTTGAGAAAAGAGCACATACCGAGATCTTTCTCCAGTACTTGCACATAAGCCCTAGCACTTGTTCCTCACCCATATATATACATGACCTATGAGCAGCTGCCTCAGGCAGAGACATATGCAACTGAAATTCTTGCTGTCTCGCTGTCAGCCATGAGGTAGCTTCAACTCTCTATAAGTAAGTTCCCCTAATAAATACTTTTGGGGTGATCACCCTGGTATTTAGTGGTTCTTTGGAATCACAACCAGCCCATTGTTGGGCAGTTTGAGGCAGTCTTTGATGGGCCTTCTCGGATTTCTTTTTCAGGGCAAGTCCAGCTTGCTGGTTCAACAACTGGTATTGAGCAGGAGTCAGGAGAAATGGGCTGGGGACAAGAGGAACTGAATGAGGAAATTCCAAGCTGCCCACAATGGTCCACACCTGCCACACATCTCTTAGACACCTGTAGGTTGCCTCAGGAGTATAGTGATGCTCCAAAGACCCAGGCAAAATTGCACTCAGCCAGAAAGGAGGTAAAGGATCTTGTGGCTGGCATAGAGTAGCCCCTCCTGTGGGCAGTAAAAGTTGCTACTGAAGCAGAGTTAGCAGCTGAGGCCAGAGAATATAATGTAGAGGAAAAGGTGCAGATGGAGCAAGACATGAGGTCAACTACAACTTTGCAGGTAAGTGATATGATGAAAAAGGTAGATAAAGAGGATAAAGGTGGAAAAAGGAGAATCTAGGTTAAACACCTTGGCCTGCTATGTGCAGAAAAGTGTGGGAAAAGACTCCTTAAAGTGAAGGTATGGGCTATCGTGAAGGTTACCAACTGGGATGCAAAGATACAGAATCCTTTAGAAAGAGAGTGAGTCTGGTGATTTGGTTGAGGTAGTCAGCTCAGAAGACAAGGGTGGGGAAGTGTCTCTGTGCACTCATTCCCTTATACAGAATAAAGTAAAAGAGACACAACCAGTGGGAGCTCAGGGGCCCCTCCAGGAGTGAGTCAAACATATTCCAGATGGGAATATATCCCAACACAGCTGATGGATATTGCAAGCCATTTCTGCCAAAATCCTTAGGAGACACTGGTGGCATAGCTAGTGAGGCTGTGGGTGAGTCTTGTCTGGCAGTAAGGCTGATAAGATCAATAATGCCACTGCCCACCCATCCATCAGATAGGGCTTACATGGGGCAAGGCAGTGCAGGGCAATCATACCTTAACCAGTTGGCTCATTAATGCCTACCAAGATGCATGACTGTTCCCTGGAAAACTATTGAAGCCCAAGCACTACTCAGAGAGCTGACAATGCACTTGGCCATTTATGCCCTGCTCTTCTGGGGCTCTGGCATTGCCACTCTTATACAAACATGAGGAAAACTTATTAAATCAACTACTAAAAGTGGGACCTCTCAGTTGGAAGAGGACACTCCTCCCCACTTTAGGTCCTCCTGCCAGTATACCTTTGTATGAGGCAGGACAAGTCCTTGCTAAGACAGGAAAGAAAGAGACAGATAACAGGATATCCAGAGTTCAGAATGTCAAATGGGAGAGTGAAATACAGGGAAAAGATAATTACCTCTCCCCAAAATCCAGTGCAAAGAGGGTTTCCAGAAGCCAGATGTGGCTGAAAGCTAGGGTGGCACAGGAGAAAATTGACAAGCAATCTAATGCAGTCCTGTTGAAATACCGAAAGGGGCTGAAGCCAGAACAGCAATATACTAGAGGGTCCTGTAGGCAAAGGTTAGAGCTCTGACACCTCAGGAGGAGACAGAAAGAGAATGGCCAAGTTTCCCTGAGATACAGGACCATTCTGGGAGCTGGAATCCATGGAAGTAACTATACACTGGACCCCACAAAATAAAAAAAGGTGTTGGCCCTAGTAGAAAAGGGAGCACAATGAACTACATATATGGGAATCCCCATCAGTTCTCCAGACCCCTGACATACATTCATGGGTATAAGAATGTGTGATAGTTTGAGGCTTTTATGGACCCCAGAAAATCATATTCTTAGGGCTAATTTATTCCTGTGGGTATAAACCTATTATAGGTGGGATTTTCTTTTTATTCGGTTACTTCAGTAAGGTGTGACCCAGAGTGGATCTTAATCCTCTTACTGAAGTCCTTTATAAATGGGATAAATACAGACAGAAAACCACAGAATACAAAAAAAGCCACAGGAACAGAAAGAAAAAGACAGGAGAACCAAGAGCTGAAATCAACAGATCCCAGGAAAAAGGAAGCCAGGAGCTGAAGCAACAAAACCTGGAAGAGAAGGGAGAGACCAGAAGATGCCTCCATATGCCAGTCTTCAAGAAGAAAGCATCATCAGATTGTGCCTTGTTTTGGACATTTTTCTCAGCCTCAAAATTGTATGTTTACAGCCTGATATCCTCTTTGTAAAAGTCAACCCATTTCTGCAGCTTTTAGCAAACTAAAGCAGGGTGCATCCATCCCAGTATCATCTGTCAGATAGGTCCAACCCCTCTATCCCACAGTGGGTATATCTATCTCCAGTACCTGACAATATACTAGGAGTAGATGCTCTCTTAGGGGCTGCATTAGATACCATTTTGGAGAATTTTGCCTAAAGGTGGGTGTCGTGAAGGCAGGGCTGCAGGGAAATACAAGGTGGGAAACTGCTGTCTACCATGACAAAGGAAAACAGTAGCTATTAAATAAGATCACCCGCTTGTGGGACAAAAAGAAACCTGTGCAACTATCTTGGAATTGGAAAAGGTGAAAATTATATCACCAGCACAGATGACTCTTGATAGGCCAGTTTGGCCTGGATGGAAGCTGGATGGAGTGTGGAAAATGGCCATAGATTATCTGGAACTGAACCAAGTGACTCCTACCATCTGTGCTGCCATAGCCAACATAGCCCAAATATTAGAGACATTAACAACCTGGCTAGGGACCTGTCATGCTATGATGGGCTTAGTGAATGCATTCTTTAGTATGCCAACTGATAAACACTCACAGGACATAGGGAGGACAGCAGTGGGCCTTCTGAGGCCTTCCCCAAGGATATCTACATAGTCCTACTATTTGTCATGGGTTAGGAGCAGAAACCTGGCTACCTTGGGTCCACTTCCAGGAATACATGTAGAACTTTATGTAGATGATATTTTGCTGACCTCTATAGACTCCAGTCTTTTACAGAAACCTACGAGAAGGTCTGGCAGCACCTCCAGAAGAGAATATGGGTAATCAACCCTCAGAAAATGCAGGGACCGGGAAATACTGTCAAGTTCCTCAGGATAATATGGTTACATAAAACTTGTGTTTTTCCATCAGCTGTGAAAAATAAGACACAAGCTTACCCTGCTCACAAATGGTTAAAGAGGTGCAGACTCGTGTGGAGTTATTGGGCTATCTGAGGAGGTTCATTCCTCATTTGGCACAATGCCCATGCCCCCTGTATTGGCTAAGGAAAAGGGAACAGTATGAAATTAGAGTCACAAGGAAGAAGAGAACTTTGTCAAAGAAAAAAATGTAAGTAGCCAAGCACAGGTCCTGCAAACTGTGACTCCAGGGCGACCATTTGAGCTATATATGTCATTACAGAGGATGGAATGGGATGGGCTCTATGGCAAAGGGACAGGGAAGACACAGATCTCCATAGTGTTTTTTTTTTAATTTATTTTTTATTTATTTCTCTCCCGTTCCCCCCTTCCCCCAGTTGTCTGCTCTTTGTGTCCATTCACTGTGTGTTCTTCTGTGTCTGCTTGCATTCCTGTCAGTGGCACCAGGAATCTGTGTCTCTTTTTTGTTGTTGTTGCATCATCTTGATGTGTCAGCTCTCTGTGTGCATGGCACCACTCCTCGGCAGCCTGCACTTTTTTCACGCGGGGCAGCTCTCCTTGCAGGGCACATTCCTTGCACATGGGGCTCCCCTAGGTGGGGGACACCCCTACGTGGCATGGCACTCCTCGTGCAAATCAGCACTATATATAGGTCAGCTCACCACATGGGTCAGGAGGCCCTGGGTTTGAACCCTGGACCTCCCATATGGTAGGCAGCCACTCCATCAGTTGAGCTATCAGTTGAGCCAAATCTGCTTCCCTCCATAGGATTGTTTTGTATGTTTTATTTGGCCTTCATTTTTTTTTAATTTATTGAAAATATATCGTTCATACATAACATACATGAACAATAAATGTATAATAGTTGTGAACCTACAAAATAAATACATATAACATCAAACATATATACCATCTCACCCTACCACCAATAACTTGCATTGTTTTTAAACCTTTTTAACTAATGATTAAAGAGCACTGTCAAAATATTTCTATTAAACAAAGTATTTTTCCCCTAACTAATCCAATTATTATTATCTTTAGATCATTTATATATGAACATACATAAACAATTAAGTGTATAGTAAAAGTTGTGAACTTACAAAGCAAATATGCATAACATCATACAGGGGTCCCTTACATCAACCCTTCACCAACACCCTGCATCGTCGTGAGATGTTTGTTACAAATTATGAAAGAACATGGTCAAAATCATACCATTGATCAGTTCTTATCTTACATTTGGTGTGTTTTTCTCCCAACCCACCCTTTTTTTTTTTTAATATATATTCTTTATGACAGAAGTTGTAAACTTATAAAACAATCATGCACATGGGTAAAATTCCCAAACAACACCCTTTCATCAACATTCCACAACGTGGTGTGTCATTTGCTACAGATAAAATAATATCATCTGATTATTGCCATGTCCATAGTGTACTTTTGGCTCGCATTTTCCATACTGCCTCAGTATCAACACAGTACATCTTTCATATAGATGCAAGAATATTATATTATTACTACTAATCACAGTCCATAGGTCACTCCAGCAATATTTTTCCCATGCTTCTCCACATTCGCAACACCCTGCAGTAGTGATATACATTTGCTCTAGCTAGCAAAGGAAACTGTTGCATCTGTACCATCAACCACAATTCTCACCCACCTCTTGGTTTACTGTGCTATCCAGTTCCTAGATCATTCTCAAGCATTGTCAATTGGCATTTACATAACTAGACTACCATTTTCAGTCACATCTCCATTTATAAACTAGCTGTTACTGTGTGTTACCATCTACTCTATGCATTTACACACTTTTACAGCAAAGCTAATTAAAACTTCTACATACATTAAACAGCAGTAGCTCACTCAGTCCTTCTCTTATCTCCTTTAAGAATCCACCACCTTGAGGGGGTGGGGGGTATATGGGACCTCATATTTTTTGAATCTAATATTAAAAAAAAATAAAGACAAAAAAAAAAAAAAGAATCCACCACCTACCACCAGGTCTTGAAGATATTTTCCAATAATTTCTTCTAGAAGTTTTATGGTTCTTGCTTTTATTTTCAGGTTTTTTAATTCATTTTTGAGTTATTTTTTGTATAGGGTGTGAGATAGGGGTTCTCTTTTCTTCTTTCAGCTATGGATGTCCAATTCTTTCAGGTCCATTTGCAGAATGGGCTGTTCTGCCTGAGCTGTGTGAGTTTGACAGGCTAGTCAAAAATCACTTGAGCACACCTGTGAGGATATACTTGGTTCCATTGTTCTATTTTGTCTGTCTCTAGGTCACTACCATGTTGGTTTTACCACTGCAGGTAGATATTATTATGATTTAAAGTCTGGAGATGAGGGTTCACTTTTCCTTTTTATGATGTTTCTGGCTATTCACGCCTCCTTACCCTTCCAAATAAAATTATTTATCATGTTTTCAATTTTTTTTTTTAATGCTGGTGGAATTTTTATCTGGATTGCATTAAATCTGTATATCAATTTGAGTAGAATTGACATCTTAATGATATTTAGTCTTCCAATCCATGAGCATGGAATGTTCTTCCAGTTATTTAGGGCTTTTTAAAATTTGTTTGACATTGAATACAAGTGCTTTACATCATTCGTTAAGTTCATTCCTGACTATTTGAGTTTTATCTGTCATATTTTATTTTCACCTCTCTTTTGACACTTTCAGTTACTTTTATGGATATAATCTTCATTTCTAGACTCTCTTCCAGGCCCCTCTCTCCTGTCTTGTCTTTTCAGGCTCTAGCACACCCTTTAGTATGTCCTGAAAATCTGGTCTCTTGCTTGGAAATTCTCTGTTTCTGTTTATCTGTGGATATTCTAATTTCGCCCTCATTTTTGAAAGACAGTCTTGCTGGATATAAGATTCTTGGCTGGAAGTTTTTCTCTTGTAGTATCTTAAATATATCAGACCACTGTCTTCTTGCCTCCATGGTTTCTTGTGAGAAATCAGCACTTAATCTTATTGGATATCCCTTATATGTTATGTATTGCTTTTCTCTTGCTGCTCTCAGAATTCTCTTTGTCTTTGGCCATTGACATTCTGATGAGTATGTGTCTTGGAGTTGGTCTATTTGGATTTTTTCGGATGTGAGTACATTGTGCTTCTTGGACAGGGATATCTACATCCTTCAATAGGGTTGGGACATTTTGTACCATTATTTCTTTATTTTTTTAAAAGATTTATTCATTTCTCTCCCCTCCACCACCCGGTTGTCTGCTCTCTGCCCGGTTGTCTGTCGGTTCACTGTGTGTTCTTCTGTGACTGCTTCTATCCTTATCAGCAGCACCAGGAATCTGTGTCTCTTTTTGTTGTGTCATCTTGCTGTGTCACCTCTCTGGGTGGGTGGCACCACTCTTGGGCAGGCTGTGCTTTTTTCACACTGGGCGGTTCTCCTTACGGGGTGCACTCCTTGTGCGTGGGGCTCCTCTATGCAGGGTGCACCCCTGCATGGCATGGCACTCCTTGCACGCATCAGCACTGTGCATGGGCCAGCTCCATACCGGTCAGTTCAAGGAGGCCCAGGGTTTGAACCGCGGACCTCCCATGTGGTAGGCAGATGCCCTATCCATTGGGCCAAGTCTGCTTCCCCATTATTTCTTTAAATATTCCTTCTGCCTCTTTTCCCTTCTCTTTTCTTTCTGGGACACCCATGACACATATGTTTGCGCATCTTTTGTTGTCATTTTGCTCCCTGAGACCTTGTTCAATTTTTTCCCATTATTTTCTTATCTGTTCTTTTGTATGTTCACTTTCAGAGGCCATTTCTTCAAACTCACCAATTCTTTCTTCTGCCTCCTCAAATCTACTATTATATGATTCCAGTGGTTTTTAAAATTTCATTGATTGCACCTTTCATTCCCATAAGATCTGCTATTTTTCTATGTTTTCAAATTCTTCTTTGTGCTCATCCAATGTCTTCTTAATATCCTTAATCTCTTTAGCCACCTCATTGAATTTATTAAGGAGATTTGTTTGAACATCTATAATTAGTTGTCTCAACTTATTTATGTCATCTGGAGGCTTATCTTGTTCCTTTACCTGGGCCATAGCTTCCTGTTTCTTGGTGTGGATTGTAATTTTTTGTTGGTGTCTTCACATCTGGCTTACTAGAGTATTTTTTCTGGGTGCAGTTTTTCTCTCTAGTTTAGGGCTTCCTATCATTTCTTCCTCGCTGGTTATGCAGTAGGAGCCAAGCATGTAGTTGGTGCTGTAAGCTGTGGAGGTTCAAGCTGCCCTCATTGCACCAGGGACTAATGAAGCTTCTTCCAATTTTCTCCTTTGCCAGGGGTAGGGACAGAGTCCCAACTGTGGAATAATCCACATGCAGGCCTAGACTGTAGTTGCCCAGAGAGACTGATGAGGCTTCACACCCCTTTCTGACCTACCTGGGGCAGGGATGGAGCTGCAGGTGTGGGCAGCAATCTATGCAAACTTCTAGTTTTCAGTCTATGCCAGCCAAAGTTCTCTGCAGTTACCTGTATAGGCTGGTGCAGGGCTCCTCAGCCTCCTCCCTGCCAGAGGTGGGGCTGAAGCCTAGGTGGGTTACAGGCTGATCTGCGTGAAAGAAACTGTCAGCCCAGCTTCTCCTCAGGCTGGGGGCAGATTCAGAATGGTGGCTACCAGCCTATTTCTGACTTGGGCTGGTTCTCACCCCAGCTGTTCCCAGGATTATCTCTTAGCCAGTCAAGTCTCCCAATCAGTAGCTGAAATCGGCAGCCAATCATCTCTTCCTCCTGTTTCTGGGAAATGGAGCTTCCTCTTCTCATCACAGAGCAGCTCCTGGGGTGGCTTCTGCCACCAGAGCAGGATAATCACTGGCCTCTGCGGCTTGGCTGGTAATTTCCTGGAGAGGATGGTACAGGTCCCCGCAGCTTCCTCCTTGCTGAAGGTGGCACTGGGGCCTAAGCTAGACCTGCAATATGATCTGGATGGGAAGAAGTCAGACCCCAGCAGTGCTGGGATTCTCAGTCCATCCTGCTTCCCCTATGCCAGATGCAGAGTTAAGATGGCAGCTCCCGGCCTCTTTCTGGCCTGTACAGGCTGAAACCTTAGCTGTTCTCAGGATCATACTGTAGCCCACTGAATTTCCTCATCATAGCTGAAATTGGTGCCCAACTGTCTCTTCCTCCCCCATTTTGGGGAAGTGGAGCTTTCAATTCCAGCCTTGGAACAGCTCCCGAGGCAGCTTGTGCCTCCAGTGGAGGATGGGCACCGGCCTCCATGGCATGAAGTGCTCTACTTACGAGTCTTCTCTGCAGATGGGCTATCTCCTCATTCCATTCCTTCAAGGACATTGCAGGATGCTCTTCTGGCCTCCTGGAGCCACCAAACAGGTGCTTTAGCTAGCTTCAGAGAGCTCTGGGTGTTTGCTAACTGCTCTGAAGCAGTAGCTGACTCTAGGAGCTCCTTACTCTGCTGCCATCTTGCTGGTTCTCCCTCCATAGGGTTTTAATTTCAAACTCTTATTGGGAGCTGAGCAATGTTACAGCATCCTGGAAAAGCAATTCCTAGCTGTGTACCAAGCTTTACTACAGAGACCATCACAGGGGATATTCCATTAAGGGGTGGGTAGAGGGGTTCTTGCAAGGCCTGCTTCTGCAGTCGTCCAGGATGGCACATTAGTGCGGTGGTATGCAGATCTACAAAAGAGGGGACACTTAACATCTAGCCCTATCTCACTGGAGAAACAAGCCCGTCTGGGGCCCATATCATACACCACAGAATCAGAAGAGGCCCCAGAGTTAGTTGCCCCTAGAAATGCCCTAGTGTGTAAGGGAAGAAGAAGGGACATCTCCACAGAATGCTTGGTATACAGATGGCTCCTGCTGAGGCTATCTCCTGTCCATACAACTAGCAACAGCCACCCTTGAGGTGGAGATGGGAAGAGAAAGCAGGAGTCAGTGGGCTAAGCTAAGAGCCATTTGGTTGGTTCTTATGAATGAGCCATATCTAGTCACCATTTGCAGATTCTTGGACAGTGATGAAAGGGTTAGCAATGTGGATTGCCCAAAGGGAAGATGATAAATGACTTATAAACAGGGGTCCCTTGTGGGGGTCTAGACCCAGGCAGTGGAAATGACTGACAAGATTGAACACACATAGCCCAGTATGGATACAAGGGGGGGGTGGTCCCAGGGGTCATCACAAACCTGAAGGCCAGCACAAATGGCTGGTCTATCTCCAGACAGGACATCGACAGAATCTCCCAGGACTGCCCCACTTACAGCAAAGTGTGACCCAAATCTCTGCCCAGGGCATCTGGCCATATAACAAGAGGAAGTAAAGATTTAGACATCTGGCAGGTGGATTACATAGGGCCTCTTCTGGGGTGCCAAGGGTGTTGCTATGCACTTACCTGTGTAGACACTGTGGGTGATGTCATGCAAGCATTCCCTTGTGGAAGTGACAACCAAACATTCACCATTATAGGACTGCAGTGTCTACAATGTATGGCATACCCAGTGTCATTTCTAATAACTATGGGCACCCCTTCACCAGCATCCTCATACAAGATTGCATGCAAAAAGAGGGGATAATGTGGCATTTCATTTACCTGATAACCTTCAAGGGGCTTCCCTAATGGAAAGGAAAATTTGCCTGCTGAAGGAATAGATTACACTCCCCACAGGAAGGCCATCTCTAAACTGATGGGCAGTAAGCCTACCAAAGGCCATCAGAAAATTTAATGAAGTGCCCACCATGCAGGTAAGCCAGCCTTGACAGGACCCTTGCAGTGCCTGCTCCTGCAAAGCTAGGCAAGTGTGGAAATGAACAGAGGAGGTCTGGAGCCCTGAACCAAATGCCACCCAGAATGGGAGAGCACCATGAACACTTCCTATCACTCCACATACTGGAATAAGACATTGGGATCTGGGGTGGATAGTGCCCAAGGGATGGATCAAGATCCTTTTGACGATAGTGCAGGAGGTCCCCCTACCCTGGAGCTAACCCTGACATTTCTAGAGGAGTCAGAACCCAGAGAGATGTGATGGTAATGGGCACATGAGCGTCCCATCCTGAAGGACACAGCTGTGACAAGGGTGCACTGGATTAGTGCTAACACAATTAGCATGGATGGGGCCACCCCTCCCATGGTGGGATGAGAGGTGTGGTGCAGCAAGCCAGGGCAAGACCCTGCTGGAGCAGAGGCCACTGCTGAAGGAGGAACCCACTAGTCTCATTCATAGAAGGGCCAAATGGCCCAGTCTGTGTTCCTAACAACTTCTTAGGTTTTTGCTGCCAGGTTATGCTGTCTTTTATGGCTAACTGCTTATGCTAACGCTTGGAGCACCTCTGAAAATATGTTTTTAGTCTGACCCCATTTAATGGCAGACACACACAACTGGTGTTTGCACCCTCATGCCTTTGAGCAGCTAAAGAGGCACCCCTGGTGGGTTGATCCGCTTCTAGGTTGTGACTCGGAAAACTGGCCAACTCTGGATTTGAGAACAGAAGGAAATGTCAACCTTGAACACCACTGACATCCCAGGTGACACCGTGGACTCAGGGAGGGGGCCACAACCTAACCTTTTCCAGCAATGTCTCAGAAAAATAAACCATCAGGAAAGGGCACATAATGCCCCAAAGGATATGACCTTTTATCAATGGGGGTCCTATGCTCAATTATGAAATGTATTTATTTGGCTAACTCCTATCATGGGATACTACCATGACCTGCCTTCCTGTGTCTGGAACAAAAAAAAAAAAACACATGAAAGACCGTGATGCAGTTAATACTAAATATCTGGCTTATGTGCCTCCTGGAAAATAATATTATTGTCCTAACTAGCAGTGACTAGGTTGCTCTTGCCTGGGCTCCACACACCCTGGTAACTATTGGATTTCCTCTAGAGGCACACATTGATTATATGTGGCCATGGCAGCTTGTGGTAGTTTGACTGTTTGCACCCTAGAAAAGATCATTTCCTGAGAGCTAATGCATGCCTGTGGGTGTGAACCTACTGTGGGTAGGAGCTTTTGATTAAATTACTTCAGTTAGGATGTTTCATTAGATTACTTCAGTAGGGCATGACCCAGGGTGGGTCTTAATCCTTTTATTGGAGTCTTTAAAAATGGGGTGAATACAGGGAGAGGAGAACCTCAGAGACTGAGAGAAACCCCCAGAAGCTGAGAGAGAAAGTCCCAGAAGCCAGAAGTTGAAATTACCAGAATCCAGGAAAAAGAAAGCCACAGAAGCCAAGAGAAAATTAGAAGCTGAAAGTAAAGAGACCCAGAGGACAAGGGAGAAGCAGCAGACACTGCCATTTTGCCCTGCCACATGACAGGGGTCCAGGATCACTGGCAGCCGTATCTTCAGGGAAAGAACCTCACCTGATGCCGTGATTTGGACATTTTTCTCAGTCTTGGAACTATAAGCTTATAAATTAATAAATCCCCATTGTAAAAGCCAATCCATTTCTGGTATATTGCTTGGCAGGCTTTAGCAAATTAAAGCTCTGCCCCTCTGCCAAGTGGATAGAAAGATGCACTCTTGGCTTCTCCTGTTTGAACTCTAGGATATCAGACACAATCCCAGTGCCCTTAAATGAGCCTATTTGGAGGGGAGGTGGAACAGGTCTTTATTCTTTAGGTGGGATTTTTTTTTAAAGATTTATTTGTTTGTTTCCCTTTATTCCCCACCCCCACCCCAGTTGTCTGTTCTCTGTGTCCATTTGTTGTGTCTTCTTCTTTGTCCACTTCTGTTGTTGTCAGTGGCACAGGAATGTTTCTTTTTGTTGCATCATCTTGCTGCGTCAGCTCTGTGTGTGTGTGGTGCCATTCCTGGGCAGGCTGCACTTTCTTTCTCACTGGGTGGCTCTCCTTAGGGGGTGCACTCCTTGCATGTGGGGCTCCCTTACATGGGGGACACCCTGCATGGCAGAGCACTCCTGCATAGCAGGGCACTCCTTGCGTGCATCAGAACTGCGCATGGGCCAACTCCTTGGTGGGGTTATTTGATCTTTGTTTTGCTCCCCAAGGAGGTGATATTGATATCATGCTAAAGATATAAAAATTCCAAAAGTTTGTAACCATGGACCTCAACAATACTGTGCATAGCTTTCTCCCCCTAAATCAAGAAACTGTGGCTCTATGCAAGATGGTGTTACAAAACTGCATGGTTCTGAATATTCTCACTGCAGTTCAAAGGGAAAGTGTGCCTTAATAAAAACTGAGTGTTGTGCCTACAGTCTAGATAAAGAAACCAAAGTGAATAAGTCCTTTGCTCACCCACAAAAACAACTGCAAATCATAGGTCAAATGGGTGATGATTCACCGTGGTGCCAAAGGAAGGCTTGGTTCTCAGGGTGGGGTCACTGTTGGAAAACACTATTGATAGGCCTTCTGCATATTGGGGCAATTGGACTTATTCTATTGTTGGTGCAGATTTTGTCTCCAATGCTCCTTAAAAATGGGGAAAACCATTTTACAAGCTTTACCTCTACCCTGCCCATAGCCTAGGGACACCTACAGGAGAAGGGGCATGTGAGACTGTACAGTCTGGTAGGGAGATGGGTTGTGCAATACATATAGCATCTCCTACTCCACCAAGGACTGAATTCACCCCTGCCCTCCTCCTCAGACATCCCTCTAACACCCTAGAGGCACAGGGAGCTTTGGCTGCTCTAACCTGAGTGCAGCCTATCAGGAGCACATCTTGTTTTGAGAAAAGAGCACATAGCAAGATGATTTCCCAGTACTTGCACACAGGCCCCTGGCACTTAGTCACCTTTGTTCCTCAACCTGTAAGTGACTGCCATAGGCATGGACACAATCTAATGAACTTCTTGCTATCTGCTGTCTGTCAGAAGGTAGCTGCTTTGCTCTGTAAAGAAGTTCCCCTAATAAATGCTTTCAGACTGATTACCCTGGAGTGTAGTGGCTCTTTCTTTGGACTCTCAAGAAGCCCAGCTGTGAGGTGGCTTGGGGCAGTCCTGGATAGATCTTCCCCTATTTCTTTCTTTGGGGTGAGTCCTGCCACTGGTTTAGTGGAATCAAACGTAAGAGTGGAACAGGAATGAAAATATATCAATAGAACAGACTTCAGAGTTCTGTGCAGTGGTGAAAAAAGATGGTCTTTTCAAACAAGTAGATTGATGTCAATAGATAACCATGTGGGGGAGGAGGGAGAAGCTTGATCCTTTGATTACACCATTCGCACTACATTTTTGATGAATTTCAAATCTAAATATGAAAGACTTAAGTTTCCAACAGAAAATATCAAAGAATAACATTATGACCTAGGAATAGGCAAAAATTGATGTAAAGGGACCAGAAGAGAAATAAAAACATTGAATTGGAATATATTAAAATTAGGGTTTTCTGTGCAAAAGATACTTTTTTTTAAAGATTTATTTCTCTCCCCTTCCCCCCCCAACCCAGTTGTCTGTTCTCTGTGTCTATTTGCTGCATCTTCTCTGTCCACTTCTGTTGTTGTCAGCGGCACAGGAATCTGTGTTTCTTTGTGCTGCGTCATCTTGCTGTGTCAGCTCTCCATGGGTGTGGTGCAATTCCTGGGCAGGCTGCATTTTCTTTTGGGCTGGGTGGCTCTCCTTAAGGGGCGCACTCCTTGCACATGGGGCTCCCCTACATGGGGGACACCCCTGCAAAAGATACTTTTAAGAGAGTAAAATGGCAAGCCATGATATTTACAATACTTAATCTGATAAGAGCAATTTATCAAGAATATAAAAACAACACCTACAAATTAATAAGACAAAGGCTGGCAACCCAATAGAAAAATGGGCAAAAGACAAGTGATGTCACAGAAAAGTATATCTGAATAGCCAATAAACATATAAAAGTCTATTTGTCATCAAGTAAATGAATTGAAAAACAATACACTACACATCTACTATAATGGCTAAAATGAAAAGGCAGACAATACCTACATTGGTAAGGATATGGAGAAACTGCAACTCTCATACACTACTAAGAATATAAATTGCAGGAACTATTTTGGAAAACAATGGCAGAATCTACTAAAGCTGAAAATATGTATACCACATGACCCAGCAACCTTATTCTCGGTACATGCCCAACAGAAATGGGCCCATATGTTCATCAAAAGGCATGCACTAGAATGTTCATAGCAGCATTATTTGTCCAAGCTGAGAACTGAAAGCTCTCCAAAGCTCGTCAATAGCAGAGCATACAGTAGAAAACTATACTGCACTATTAAGTAAAGTTATATGCAACTATCAGAATGACTCTCACAAAGAAAATGTTAAACAAAAGAAGTCACATGCGGAAGAAAATACATGTCATTTCATTTATACCCAAAGAGCAAAATTAGCTCAGGACTCAAAGTAAATATCAGCAGGAGACTGAGAAAGTAAAAATCACCCCTGTTATCTATGATTATATGTTAGCTGATAGCACAGATAAAGTCAGCTGCAAGGTTAACAGAAAACATTTCTCCCACCGTCATGCTGCAAATGTGAAGCACACACAGTGACTCTCTTCCTTGAGTTACTCCTGCTTTTTTCACCAATGATGCCCAGCCCTGCTTTACTAACCTCACCTGCCAAGCATTACTGAGATACCTCATTACTAAGCTGCCCATACTTCATGACAGCAACCAATTTAGAACTGATCCTCACTTCCCTAACTTTTACTTGGAATTATTCCACCCCAGCCTAACCCTTTCTAAAGCCTCTCCCCACCAAGATCAGCTCATGGTTTCTCTGTTGTGCCCTCCCTTGTTGCAGCAAGCCAATAAGCCAAAGTTTGTTGGACTAAATTTTCTCCTTGTTGGTATCTGACTATTGGGATTTAATAATGGTAGCAGTTTGATATTATTGATGAATTCCAAAAAGAAATATTAGATTATGTTTGTAAACTGGTCTTCTCCTCTGGGCATATGAGATTATATTGGATTCAGAGGTTTACTTGATTAATCAGGTAAACTTCTTGTGTCAGTAGGGCTTTCAGTCCCCACTCCTTGGTGGGTGGGGACTCACAGATAAAAGGCATGGCAAAGGACAGAGGTGAAGCATTTTTGATGTTGGAGGTTTGATGTCAGAGTTTGATGCTGAGGCCTTAAGTTGGAGCTCCAGGAATAAAGGAAAGAGAAGCAAGCCCCAGGAAGGGAGGAACCCAGGAAGCCTGAACCCTTGCAGACATTGGCAGCCATCTTGCTCCAACTTGTGAAAATAGACTTTGGTGAGGGAAGTAAATAACTTACGCTTTATGGCCTCGTATCTGTAAGCTCCTACCCCAAATAAATACCCTTTATAACACCAACCAATTTCTGGTATTTTGCATCAGCACCCCTTTGGCTGACTAACACAATAATATATCAAAAACAGGCCATATGGTTAGAAGTCAGGACAGCAGTTAATAACAGAGGGGTCAGAGACTAGGAGGGAGCCCAAAACTGGCTTCTATGAAGTTAGTGATACTGTATTTCTTGAGTAAGTGGTAGCTGTAGAGGTTTGTTCTCTTTGTGACTCTTAATTGACCTTACACTTATAATTTGGGAACTTTTCTTGAGGTATGGTATACCCCAATTAAAAACTTATTGGGAAGCAGACTTGGCCCAATAAATAGGGCATCCGTCTACCACATGGGATGTCCGTGGTTAAAACCCCGGGCCTCCTTGACCTGTGTGGATCTGGCCTATGCACAGTGCTGATGTGCACAAGTAGTGCCCTGCCACGTAGGGGTGTCCCCCGTGTAGGGGAGCCCCATGCACAAGGAGTGCGCCCCGTAAGGAGGGCAGCCCAGTGCGAAAGAAAATGCAGCCTGCTCAAGAATGGCACTGCCCACATGGAGAGCTGACACAGCAAGATGATGCAACAAAAAGGAAAACAGATTCCCAATGCCACTGATAAGGATAGAAGCCGTCACAGAACACACAGCGAATGGACACAGAGAGCAGGCAACTGGGAGGGTGAGGGGAAGGGGAGAGAAATAAATTAATAATATTTTTAAAACTTATTAAAAAAACTAAAAAGCAAACAAAGTATTTTCTCCACTTCTGTGTCCATCTGTGTTATCTTCACGAGTTTGCCCTTTACTTTCTTAAACCTGCTTACCATCTAGTTATAGAGGGTAGGGTCACTAGAGGCTTCGTCTTCTGCAATCCAGGGGATGAAGTCTTGGCAGTGAGCGTCCTCCTGGGGCTTTTGCAAAGACATTAGCCCATAACACGTGGTGGGACTTTCTTTTACACCTGATATTGTGTGTCCACTTGTGCTAAACAATTCTTCCTGTTCTTGGTACAGTTCTTAATTTTTGTGGAGCAATTTGAATTAGTTTTCAGTGCCTAAACTTCCTTACTTGTGCAAAAAGAAAGTTACCCATAATTTTCTTGAACCAATGTTTAATAGAACATCTCCTCATGAAGATATATATATATATATATATAATAATATCCATATATAGGAAACAGACTGTCAAGGATACATCCACAGCCAAAAATAAGTTCTGTTGTTTACAACTAAAAAAGTAAGTATTTAGGCTTTGAGTTTTTAGAGAGAAAGCTAGCCCTGGCTAAAGAGAAGTCATAAGCAAAGCCCTGGATGAAAGACAGGCTTTGCTCAAGACTTAGCCATTAGATCCATCAGAATCAATTATCAGACCTGTAAGAGAAAGGAGGGCCCCAATACCAAGGCAAAGAGCTCCTGGTTCTGAAACCTAATATGATGGAGGACACAGAGTGGCAGGGGAATCCGGTGACTCAGAAAAAGAACAGTAACAGCTTTATTGAGTCATTAGAAAAAAATGAAAGCTACAACATAACCCACATCCTTCCCCCTGGACTGTTAGCAGATTATGGTTCATAAATATTGGTTTTCCTCAAAGTACAAGATAAAGGATAATTTTGCAGTGATTTCTCCTGGTTATAAGATTTCATGTCCCCCCATTAGGAAAATAAGTCATTGTACGCTGCACTACGTGACCTTGCCCATCAGGACAAGCCCGAGTCCTGTACTGTATCTGCTCCTGAGTAGAGGAATGCTGGTGGGGGATGTGACTCCATCAGTTCTTGAAATTTAACTTGCACAATAAAACAGTAAGTGAATAAAATGACAGCAGTGATAGTCTCCACAGAGATGATGCATGTTGCATTATCCCTACGGAGTTGCAGTTGTGAAAGCATGGGGACGAGACAGTTGTACCTTCTAAAACTGTGAAACTCTTCAACCGAATGAGCATGTAGAGCTCAGTCAGGAGCGCTGCACATGAACCCCCTGGTGTTCTCAGGAGTGCAGCAGAGGGCGCTCGTCTCTGGACCTCCTGTGCCAGCTTCTGCCTCTGAGATGATGTCTAGAACCTTTGATGGGGAGCACCTAGCATCCTGCCATTGAGATCATTGTGGGTTTTGCAGCCAATACGAACCTGCTCCCGGGTCTACGGAAGTGATTTCAGAAGCTCCAGAAAAGACAATTCCTTCATGATTCTAGAGATGGCAAGGGCTGCCCCAAATTCTGCAGCTAAGAGGGTGGAGATGTTCATGTGTGGGGGTTTATGTATCTAGAGCCAGGCATTCAAAAGGACTGTAATGGAGGGACTATCATGGCATTACCGTGTCAGACTGGCAGAGTGAGCAGCTGCCTTTCCCTGCCAGGCTCAGTGTTGACCACCACTGCCCTGGCGGGGAGGACGAGCAGTCTGCAACCCTCCTGGCTGCTGGCCAGCTGAGCTGAGTTGCTGTGAATTCTGGAATGTGGGCAGATAGGCCTGCGGCATCTGTGGCTGCTGTCCATGGAAGTCAGGCTGCTGTGCCACTGCTGGTAAGTTCGCTGATGGACGTGCAGCATCTGCCCCTTCTGCCCTCCCCGGCCAGGCTGCAGCACCTGGGGCTGCTGTGAATACTGGAAAGTGGGCAGATAGGCCTGCAGCCGCCTGCCCTGGGCAGGCTGTAGTACCTGGGGCTGCTGAGAATACTGGTACATGGGCAGATAGACCGGCAGCATCTGTGGCTGCTGCCCACCCTGGGTAGGCTGCTGCTGCAGATCTGGAATGTGGGCAGACAGGCCTGCAATGTCTGCCCCTGCTGCCCTCCCTGGCCAGGTCGTAGTACCTGGGGCTGCTGAGAATGCTGGTATGTGAGCAGATAGACCTGCAGCATCTGCAACTGCTGCCCTCTGAGGGCACGTTGCTGCTGCTGCTGCTGCTGCTGCTGCTGCCTCCACTGCCACTGCTGGGACATAGGCAGATAGGCCTGCAGGGTCTGTCCCTGCTGCTCTCCCTGGCCAGGCTGCTACCCCTGGGATGAAACATATTGCTGAAGGATCCTCCTGAGACTCTGATCTAAGAGCATCTTCCAGTTGGGAACATATCCAAGCAGCCACTGGAGCAGCTTTCTCATTTCTGACTGTGGATCTCTCAGGCCAACAAGTATCTCCTGGGGATTCTTTGGGCGTCGGGATTTTAGAAAACTCTGTATAAGTGTCTTGAGCATTGGGTTCAATAGTTGTTCCCATTCAGGACATTCCTGCAATAACTGCTGCAAGAGTCTGCAGCCAAGTTGCTGGGACAGCCCTGTGTCTTCTCTGCATGAGTCAGCCAGTGACCTAAGAAGGGCTTGTCCTGGGATGGGATTTTCTTCTCTATTCCCCCACCCCCAAGACTCTTCATTTAGAGAAAATGTGGAAGGTATGGGAGTACTTGGATGCTGTGGTTGGGTAGTTGGACAGCCAGTGTAGAATGGTGAACTGGGCAAGGCCAAAGATGGTCCCACGCTTGCCCTGGACATCACAGAAGGACTCAGGGCCATGCTCACGCTCCTGACTTCAGGGTTCCCTGAGTTGGGTCCCTGGCCAGGAACACCTTCTGACCTCCTAGCAGAGTGGAGGACAGCATGCTGGTCATCACGGGTGCTCAGAACAGGTGCTTGTCATCCTTGGTCCTGTTTCGGTCCCCAGGAGGCCATTGCTTCTTTCCTTGACTGTGTCCAGTTCTTCAATCTGAAGCCAAACCCAAGCAGAGAATAGGAAGAGAGAGCATTAATTTACTTACCACGAAAGCCTCATCAACACCTTATCATGAAATAAGGATCATTTTCTTATAGTGCAAGCTCAGCATGATGGCCTCCTAAGACTAGACACATAGCACAGATTCTTACCCCTAAACGCAGGGATCTGCTAGGGCTTGCCCCATTCTGCTTTCTCGGAATGATCTTTTCTTGGTATTTCTTACAGGCTCCCAGACACCTCCCTCAACTTACCATTTCCTCACACCTACGTGCCTTGACTGAAGCCTTTCCCACACCCTCAAGTGCTCTCCCTGCAACATCTTCCCCATCTTGACAACCTTTTTTCATCTTCCAGGACACAGGTGAAAGGCAATCTTGTGCTTGTAGAAATACCCACTTCTAGGATGACATCCTTGCATTCACCTACCCCTCACCTGTGGGGGAGTGCATTCTGGGTACCAGTAGACTGGGAGCAAAGGCAGAGTCTAAGGCAGTGGTTCTCATCACAGTCACCTGGCACACTAGGGCAGGAGGCCCAGGCTCACTGACACAGGCCTCGGTATTTTTAACCAAGCTCCCCAGCTGATTCTGAACACAGTCAATCGAACATCTCAAGACATAAACTTCAAGTCTTACTCTTAACTTTGCCAGCTGTGTGGCCCTGGAGACATCGTGAAACTCTCAGAACGTCACTTTCCTCAAGGAAAAAAGATGGGACTAGTGAAACATGTCTGCATTTCTTACAGGCTATTAAAGGCGAACCGGTGGGCAGGGTCTTCACAGCCTGAAGGGTGTTATGCAAATGTATTTTTATCCTGGTAAGAGAGATGGGCAGGCAACACACCAGCAGAGAAGCTTGGTGTTACTGCTTGTCCCCACATCAGGAATATCTGCTTCCTTGACCAATTTGTGATGTCCAGAAGGACGTTCCCAGAAAAGCATTTAGGACAAGAAAGAATTTGATTCATACACATTGGCTAACTCTTTAAAAAAGGCATTTAAGCACAATTGATATGCCAAGCAATTTCAATTTTTAATTGCTCACAACAATCCTGATTTGGAGCATTATCTGCCTAAGAAGCTGATGGATTAATTTATGTGTCCAAGTCACACTGCAGTGGAGAAGAGGATATAGAGCACTGCTACCCCTCCTGCTCTGAGTGGAGTGAATACTGCCTGTCCCCTCCCTCACCACAGGCAGGACAAGAAAGCTGGGGAGCAGGCTACGTGACACAGGAAACAGGCTTCCGTGTTGCGTCCTGGTGCATGAAAGCCCCTAAGAGAACAGCCGTGTCAGGCTGGACCTACCCCGTCGATGCCCGCCTGGAGACCCAGTACTGACCTCCAGGTCTCCGTGCAAGTAGGCGACCAAGATGCCAGGCGCTTGCTGGGGTTTTCATACCTTTTTCAAACCTGCTAAAAACAAGCAGCTCATCTTGCAACCTCCTTCCCAGATACCTAGTGAACATCTAAGTCTGTTTTTCTTCCTGTCAATTTTTGTAATTTTAGATACAGAGAACACCGATTCAAGCCCACTCCTTGCTGCACCAGACAGAGGCCCTCCTTTGTCAGTGCCTGCTGTGGACTTACCCGGGGCAGGCAGGGGTGATGCTGCAGGACTCCCAGGGCCACTGCCACCCTCCACTCACAGCTTGCAGGGCCTTCTTCCCTCTGCCCCCTTGAATCGTCCAGAGATTTTTTTTTTTTAAAGAAAATTGAACCTGAACTTCCAGAGATGTACTCTAAAGATTAAGGACCACACTCTGGATGCAATTAGCCAGGCACCATATGTAAGAAGCCAATCTAACTCCAAGTCCCAGCGACCAGGCGAGGCAGGGCAGAAATACCTCCCAGAACACATGATTTTCAATGAAGCAATGCCTCGTCCCTCCTTCCCACCGACTCCCTCCTCCACACACAGCTGGGTTTTCACAATGGGCTATTTAAATCACGTGGAACTGACTTTAGACCATGAGGTGAGGCTCCAAATTAAACTGTTTTCCAAATAACATTTCCCACTGTAAAATCAGAAAAACTAAATCCATCAGCAATTCTTGTAACTATGAGCGGCAAACTGAAGCGAAGCAAGTAGCCCTTGCTAATGGAAGTATAAGTTGGTGCACGCTTTTCCTAAAAGCCATTCAATTTAAGATCGTTTGTCAGAAAAATAGATATTACCTCTGATCTTATAAAATCTCACAGGCAGCTTATCCTACAGGAATCTCTCTCTGTAAAGCAGTGGGTCTCAAAGTGGGGTCCCAGACCAAAAACGGCATCACCTGAGAATGTGTTAGAAAACGCACATTCTTGGGCCCCAGCCCAGGCCTTCTGAATCAGAACCTCTGGGGAGGGGGCCCGATGCGCTGGCCTTTACCAAGCCCTCCAGGTGGCTCTGCAGCACACTCACATTTGGGAACCACTGCTATAGCAGCATGTTCTCAAACACAGCTGCCCGCTGGTACTACTTGTGCAGCTCAAGAAAATCTCGCCTAAGAGACCTTTGATTTCATTGGCAAAGCCCAAAGTGATTCAAAGGTGCAGTCATGTTAAAGACCTATTCTAAGGGAAAGGAGCTCCACAAGCTTCCCATGCTGATTTTTTTTTTTTTTTTTTGGTCAAGTGGGGAAAATGTGAGTGCAGCCTAACTGCTCATATTTTAAAGTCCATGTATAGCCATTCAAAGTGGAAATTACAATTATATTGAAAACTGGAAAATTCTTCTGATTTTATGCAATTATGCATATTTAAATCTAATATTATCTAGAGAAAAAAGCCAGAATGAAAGGAAAATGTTAAATGTGCTTGTGTGTTGTAAAGATTTTTCTAATTATCTTAAAAGCTTTTAAATGTGCTAATATTTTGAATAAAGACCATTTCATAATTTTTTAAAATGTACCCGATGATATCTGTCTTTTTTTTTGAAGTAGCATGCTCTAAGATATAGGCAGTAAATGAATGGATAAAGTTTCAGGGGCACTGAAACTCCATTAAGTTTTTAAGGTATAATTTCAGGAGAGCAAAATGGTATTGGTATATGATACCACACAAATTAATTAAGTTTTTTCCTACTTAAGTATGTTAATCATGATGAAACTGAAACCTAAATCAGTATTAGCTCTCAAAGGGAATGGGGATGATCTGATTGAGAATATAGATAAAGAGCAATAAATTGATAGGTAAGAATACCTGAATCAAGATGGACTTGAACCTTTCAGACCAGGCTGAGAGAAGGCCAGGAGAGAGGGAAGAGAGAGATTTATGTTTGTTTGACTCTTTGGAATTGAATATCTTGCTTCAAATTCTTACAGAGAATCAAACTGAATTTAAGGTGTTTCCCTCCCTCCCCTCCTTCCTTTCTTTTTTAGGAGATACCAGGGATGGAAACTGGGACCTCGTACATGGGAAGCAGGCACTCAAGCACTTAAGCTACATCTGCTCCCCTGAGGGGTTTCTTGATACATTGAACTTAACCTACATCAGAATAGGAAAACTTTCTTGAATGCTTTCAAGGAGTAAACCAATAGGAGCAAACACATAGAATCCCACTAAAAGCATATTTTGAACAATAAAAAAAAGATTATGGAAGCAGTAGAAGCAGCACATATAACCACTTTGAGACAGAAGATTTCCAGTTATATGGAAGTAAATTTAATTTCTCCAATCATTTCAAAGCCTATAATGTGGTAAATATGTAAGGTTACTTTACATGAAAAATAATGTGTCTATTCTTGTTCTCTTGAATAAAATCTGCTTGGTACCTCAAAATGCTGGAAACTTGATTCTTGTAGCCCGAACTCAGACTTTCTATATTTCCACTACTTGAGGATCAGTTTCAATAAATCGTACTCAGTCGCTGGAATCAGGCAGTTGTGTCAGAATCCTGCCCAAATATTCAGGTTTCTTTATAATAGCTTAATTGAATTACAATGCACATGCCCTAAAGTTCACCCTCTGAAAATGTACACACTAGTGCTTTTGGTATATTTTGTGCACCCATCACCACTAATTTTATAACATTTCCAACACCCAAAAAAGAACCCATTAGCACTCACTTCCCATTCTCCACCCTCAACCCCAGGCAATCACTAACCTGCTTTCTGTCTCTATAGAGTTACCTATTATAGACATTTCATATAAATGGAATCCTACAATCATATAACATATAGCCTTTTGTGTGGCTTCTTGCACTTATTTTCAAGGTCCATCCATGTTGCAAGCATGTATCAATACTTCATTCCTTTTATATGGCCCAAGAGTATTCCATTTTATATATATATATATATATACCACATTTTGTCTATCCCAAATGACAGGCTTTTACCATTTTCATTTTTTGGCTATGATGACATAGGTATGGCATTTTGTTATCATCAAACACATTCACACATATTAGACATACATTATCAACTCTCTTGGGTGAATCCTAGGAGTAATAATGGTTAGGTCATATAATAACTGTATGTTGAACTTTTTGTGGAACTGCCAGATTGTTCTCCAAAGCATTTTACGTTTCCATTAGCAAGGTATGAGGGTCCATTTTCTCCACATCCTCACCAACAATTATTGTCCATCTTTTTTATTCTAGTCATCCTAGGGAGTGTCAAGTGTCATACTAGAGATTTCATTCTCTATGGAGCACTAATAGCTAATGAAACTTCTACATAACTGGAGTGGGAGAAAAATCCTCCACCACCAATTCTCCCAAGTGAATGCTAAATCAAAAAAGAAAATGCCATCAAGAATATATACCTCCTTCTCTATGGTAGATGTTTTTTCACTAAACAACTATAGGACCCCAAGTGCATTAAAGAGGGGGAGAGAGAGAGGGTCCGTTCCACATACAGACCTAGGATTCAGGTCTGCAGAGAGGCATGTTCTCCAACACATCAATCAGCACATCTCCAACACTGGCATTTCTGTGCTCATCTATACGAATCAGACTGCCTACATTAGTTTGGGGAATTCTGAGAGTATTGGTAAATCTACTTTGTTTTAGTAGGGTGATTAACATCACTGAACTTTTATTTTGTGTGAATATGTAGGGGACAGGGAGAGAAGCTTCCAGCAGCTACTTTAAAGACAAGATGCAGGCAACAAATTCATTGACCCTTTCCTGAACATCTTGTGTTATGTGATCTGTGGGGAAGGAAAGGAGAACTTGCATAAGGACCAAAGATCCTCACAGAATTTCTAAATTATATAGTTCAGATGGAATTAGGTTGGTGGTAAAATGGAGAAAAAAGTGTGCCTACATTCCAGGTATGGGAAAGGACACCAGAATCAGGTCAACATATCAATGACTCCCGGCAGCTTTATTTGGTTTTTGTTGTTTTTCACTTCTTCCCCCCCACCCTCAACCTTACTGTCTGCTCTCTGTGTCCATTTGCTGTGCATTCTTCTGTGTCTGCTTTAGGTGGCATCAGGAGCCAATCCTGGGACCTTCCAGAGGAGGAGAGAGGTGCTCAATCTCTGGAGGACCTCAGCTCCCTAGTCTGCTGTGTCTCTTATTGTCTCTCCTCTGTGTCTCTTTTTGTTGCATCATCTTGCTGTGCCAGCTCTTTGCTCAGGCCAGCTTACCCCGTGGGCCAGCACTGCTACCTGGGCCAGCACTCCACTTGGGCCAGCTCACCACATGGGCAAGCTCACCATGCAGGCCAACTCTCTGCTCAGGCCAACTCACCACACGGGTCAGCTTGTCTTCACCAGGAGGCCAGGGGAATCAAACCCTGTACCTCCCATATGGTAGATGGGAGCCAAATCAATTGAGCTACATCTGCTTCCCACTGCCAGCATTTTTAAGGTCATGACACCCATTGAAAATTATAATATAACCATACCTCATTTTATTGCACTTCACAAATATTGCATTTTTAACAAATCAAAAGTTTGTGGCAACCCTATGTCAAGCAAGTCTACTCTCACCATTTTTCCAACAGCATGAGCTTACTTTGTGCCTCTCTAGTCACATTTTGGTAATTCTCACAATATTTCACACTTTTTCATTATTATTTTATCTGTTTGGGTGATCTGTGATCAGAGATCTTTGTTGTTACTATTGTAATTATTTTGGGGTACCATGAACCACAACCATATAAGACAGGGAACTTAATAAATATTGTGTGTGTTCTGACTGCTCCACCAACTGGCTGTTTCTCTCTCTCTCTCTTCAGGCCTCCCTACTCCCTGATATATAACAATATTGAAATTAGGCCAATTAATAACCTACAGAGGCTTCTAAGTGTTCAAATGAAAGAGTCACATGTCTCTCACTTTAAATCAAAAGCTAGAAATGATTAAGCTTTGTGAAGAAGGCATATCGAAAGCCGAAATAGACTGAAAGCTAGACACCTTGTGCCAAACAGTAAGCCAGGTTATAAATGTAAAAGTTCTTAAAGGAACTCTAGAATAGCAAGAGCACTTAAAGTGTGACTTCAGTCAACACTCAAATGATAAGAAAGCAAAACAGCCTTATTGCTGATATGCAGAAAGATTTAGTGGTCTGTATCGAAGACTAAACCAGTCACAACATTCCCTTAAACCAAAAGCTAATCCAGAGCAAAGCCCTAACTCTCTTCAATTTGATGATGGCTAAGAGAGGTGAGGAAATTGCAGAAGAGAAGTTTGAAGCTAGCAGAGGTTGGTTCATGAGGTTTGTAACAGTTTGATATGGTTATGAATTCCAAAAACAGATACTGGATTATGTTTGTAATCTGGTCTGTACCTGGGTGTGATTAAGTTATGATTAAGGCTTTGATTGGGCCATGTCGTTAGGATGTTGAGTCCCTACCCCTTGGTGGGTGGGGACTCACAGATAAAAGACATGGCAAAGGACAGAACTGAGGGTTTTTAATGTTGAAGTTTTGATGTTGGAGTTTGATGCTGAAGCCTTAACCTGGAGCCCCAGAAGTAAGCCCACAGAGGAAAGAGAAGTAAGCCCCAGGAAGAGAGGAACCCTGAGCTCAGGAAGAAGCTAGACCCTGGAAGGGAGGAACCCAGGAAGTCTGAACCCTGCAGACATCAGCAGACATCTTGCTTCAACAGATGGAAATAGACTTTGGTGAGGGAAGTAACTTATGCTTTATGGCCTGTTATCTGTAAGCATCTACCCCAAATAAAAACCCTTTATAAAAATCAACCAATTTCTGGTATTTTGCATCAGCACCCCTTTGCCGACTAATGTAAGGTTTAAGGAAAGAAGCCATCTCCATAACATAAAAGTGCAAGGTCAAACAACGAGTGCTGATGTAGAAGCTGCACCAAGTTATCCAGAAGATCTACCTAAGATAACTGATGAACGTGGCTACAATAAACAGATTTTTAATGTAGGCAAGAAGAATTCCTTTGAAAGAGTATGTCATCCAAGACTTCTGAAGTTACAAAGGAGAAATCAATGTCTGGCTTCAAAGTTTCAAAGAATTGGCCGAGTCTTCTATTAGAGACTAATGAAGCTGGTGACTTTAAGTTAAAGTCAATGCTTATTTGCTGTTCTGTAAATCAAGGGCCTTTAAGAACTATGCTAAATCTACTCTGTCTGTGCTCTAGTAATGGAACAACAAAGCCTAGATGACAGCACATCTGTTTAGAAGATGGTTTACTGAATATTTGCCCACTGTTGAGACCTACTGCTTAGAAAAAAAAGATTTCTTTCAAAATATTACTGCTCACTGAAATGCACCTGGTCACCCAAGCATTCTGAAGGAGATGTACAATGATATTCATGTTGCTTTCATGCCTGCTAACACAACATCCATTCTGTAGCCCATGGATCAAGAAGTCATTTCAACTTTCAAGTCTTATTATTTAAGAAATACATTTGGTAAGGCTATAGCTGCCATAGGTAGTGATTCCTCCAATGAATCTGGGCAAAGTCAATTGACACTCTTCTGAAAAGGATTCACAATTCTAGATGCCATTAAGAACATTCACAATTCATGAGAGAAGGTCAAAATTTCAACTTTAAGAGGAGTTTGGAAGACATTTATTCCAGCCCTCATGGATGACTTTGAGGAGATCAAGACTTCAGTGGTAAGAGTAACTGCAGATGTAGTAGAAAAAGCAAGAGAAATAGAATGAGAAGTGGAGCCTGAAGATGTGACTGAATTGCTGCAATCTCATAATAAAACTGGAAGAGTTGTTTCTTACAGACGATCAAAGAAAGTAGTTTCTTGAGATGGAAACTACTCTTGGTGAAGATGCTATGAACACTGTTGAAATGACAACAAAGCCTGTAGAATATTACATAGTTTATAAAGCAGAGTTTGAGAGGACTGACTCCACTTTTGAAAGAAGTTCTGTGGGTAAAATGCTATTAAACAGCATCGCACACTTCAGAAAATCTTTCATGAAAGGAAAAACCAATCGACGCAGCAACTTCATTGTTGTCTTATTTAAAAGATATTGCCACAGCTACCTCAGTCTTCAGCGAATACCATCCTGATCAGTAAGCAGCCATCAACACCTAGGCAAGATCCTCCAGCAGCAAAAAGATTATGACTCGCTGAAGGCTCAGATGATGGTTAGCATTTTTTAGCAATAAAGTATTTTTCACTGAGGTATATACATCATTTTAGACATAGTGCTATTGCTATTTAGATATAGTGCTTAATAGGCTACACTATATAGTATAAACATAACTTTTATATGTACCAGGAAAACAAACACTTCATGTAACTCACTTTATTGTGATCTTTGCTTTACTGCAGTGGCCTGGAACAAAACCTGCAATAGCTCTGAGGTATGCCAGTAAATTTTTAACAAATGTTCAAAGGGATTTGGAGTTTTTACTGGGACTTGGTGAAAAATAATTTTACCTATATATATATATATAATTCCAATATGATAAAAAAAAATACAAGACATTAAGGAAAATAGATATTGAATATAAACTTAAAGGTAAAATAATCTGACATTTTTAATGAGTCCACAAATATGCATTTTTAAGTATCAGGTTTAATGCCTGAAATCAGGCTCAGATGATGGTTAGCATTTTTTAGCAATAAAGTGTTTTTAATTGAGGTATATACATCTTTTTAGACATAGTGCTATTGCTATTTAGACATAGTGCTTAACAGGCTACACTATATAGTATAAACATAACTTTTATATGTACCAGCAAATAACGTGCATATTAATCCTGTCATATTTTTAAATATTTACCGTAAGGTTGATTAAAAGAAAGATCAATGTCCCAGAAGTATCCTGGGGCTGGCCTAGGCCTAGGACCTTGTCTAAGGTCCATTCTTGTGGGAGAATTTTGTAAAACTTGACAAGTCAAATTTGAAAAACAAGAATTATTAAGATAGCTTGCCTTATATTGAGATTTTTAAATTGTAGTCATAAAATGATCTGATGTTAACATAGGACTAGAGATAGACAAATAGATCAGGAGACAGAGAATTTAGAAGCAGACCAACAAAAAAGGGGGAATTTGGACTATAACAAAGATTGCATTAAAATCACAAGATGGGGAGCAGATGTGGCTCAAGCTGTTGAGCACCTGCTTCCCACATAGGAGGTTCCGTGCCTCCTAGAAAACAAAAAAACAAGCAAAATGGAGGAAGCAGATGTGGCTCAAGCGATTGGACTTCTGCCTACCATATGGGAGGACCTGGGTTCTGTCCCTGAGGCCTCCTGGTAAAGGCGTGCCTGCGTGGCAAGCCAGTGCCCACATGGTGAGCCAGGCAGCAAGATGATGATGCAACAAGAGACAGGAAGGGTAGAGTCAAGGTGAGACACAACAGAAAACCAGGAACTGAGGCAGTGTATGTGACAGAGAACCTCTCTCCACATCATAGGTTCCTAGGATCGAATCTCAGTGAATCCTAGAGGATTACTTCTTACAAGGTAAGGCAAATGCACAGATGTAATAAGAAATCAGTGGTCTTGAACTCACAATATATAAACACATAATGTGTGCCAAGAACTACATGCATGTGCAGAGAGAAGGGTATAGGAACATAGCTTGTGTAAAATACTTAAGTTAAATTGACATCAAAGCAAACAAAACTTGTACAGATTGAGGGTTTGAAATTTAAGCCCCATGGAACCACAAAGAAAATATCAGAAAATATGCAAGCTCAGAGACACAGAAATTAGAGTACAGATTACAATAGGCAGGAGGCAGAGGAAATGGGGAGTTAATGCAATATGAAAGTAGAGTTTGAGGAGATGGGGAAGTTTTAGTAATGAAAGGTGGCAAGAACTGCACAACATTGTGAATGTGACTAATCCCACTGAATGGTATGCTTGGGGATGGCTGGGATGGGAAAGTTTATGTTGTATATATTTTCCCACAATGTTTATATTTATGACATTTTAATGCAATGAATTTATTATTTATACATATAGTGCTTAATTTTGAATGACTAAAGAGACAATGACAAGTAAATGCAACATATGATCCTGGATGGGAATGAGCAAGGGATGTGAGAAGATTCATAAGAAAATTATTGGGACATATGAAAAAACCTGAAAATAGGCTGTAAGCTTTATATCAATGTTGAATTTCTTGAACTTGAAAACCACACTTAAGGTGGATATATAAGTGAATACCCTTGTTCTTAGAAATGTATATGGCAGTATTAAGTGTTCAAGGAACATGATATACACAGCCTACACCCCAAGGTTCAGAAAATGGATTGATAAGAGACACAGATGGATAGATAACTGGGATGATAAGACAAATGTGGGCACATGTTAAAATTGGTGGTTTGGGGGTAATTGAGGGGGTTAGGGACATGTTGGTGTTTTCTATGGGGTTTTTATTATTTTTGTAACTGTCCTGTAAGTTTGAAAGTATTTCCTGATAAAAGAAGTTTAAAATTTAAAACATATATTGATGAACTTGCTGTGAGAAAGGACTTTCTGCAGCAAAATAGTGAAGCCACTTCAATCTTGAGTGAATTTTCTATTCTGCACAATTTCTTCCCTTCTAATTTTTCCAATATTGCCTTTATAGAAATTATTGCAGTCTACATCAATTATTTGCTATAGAACTTCCACAAAATGTAATGTGATACAACATCCACAAAATGTAATGTGATACAACAATCATTTGTTTATATTTATGAACTTTTAATGCAATGAATTTGTATGTATAGTTCTTAATTTTGCTTCTTATTTTTCTAACCAGATAAACTGTGCTGGTATATATTCTGCCAAAAATATACCTTTAATTCTAAATAACTGAATAATTTTGCACTTTTTTGTTGATTTTTTTAGTTTGGCCAAATTACTTCTATGAAGCCTAATTTTTTCCAAATGTGATCATGCAACTTACAAATTTACGAAGGTGTTTAAAATTTTGTTTAAAGCTATTTATTACAAAATATAACACACATACAGAGACCTGGATAAAACAAATATATGCCACTCAAATAAGAATTAGGATATCGCCAGGACCACAGCAGCACTCTATGTATCTGTTTCCTGAAATATAGCCAATATCATGAATTTTACAGTAAGCACTTGTGATTTTTTTAAAATATATTTTTAATATTTTAAAAAAATAATTTAAAAAAATTTTAAGAATGACTTCCTTGGGGATTGGCATCAACTTGTCAGACTCATTTAAGCTTCATGTGTAGCTATAGATAATTTCCACTGCTATCTACTATTCCACTGTATGAATATACCATAATGTATACATTATTCTGTTGATAGACAGCTGGGTTGTTCCTATTTGGGGCTAAGTAATTCTCACACATTCTATACATCAATTTACCTGCTTCTAGACTTCAGTATTATTGGCTACATTTCAATTCTCCACACACTTGTATGTATATGTTATTTTTGTGTTTTACTTTATATCATCTCAACATTATAGAAAATATAATAAAACATATACAAAAGTAAAAAGAACCACATAATGAACCACCAGGTACTTGTCATACTGTTGCCCTCCACCTATGCTTATGCTGATTTTTAACTTTTATGATGGAAAACTAGCAAACCTATGCAAAAGTAGGAAGAACAGTACACTGAACCCGCAAGTACCTATCATTCAGCTTCAGTATTTACTAAATAGTGGCCAATGTGGTTTCATCCAAACCTTGACATGAATGATTTTTAAGCTAACCTCGGCCATCATATAACTGCATATGTAAATATTTTATTATGTATCTCTAAAATATCGAGAACTTTCTTGAAAAACATAACTACAATTCCTGGAAACTAATAATTCCTTTCACGGAATATCCAATCATTGCTCAAATTTCCCTAATGGTCACACAATTTTTAAAATTTGTTTTAATCCAGATTCATGTAACGTCTGTATAATTTGCACCTATATATCTACACGTCCCTACCAAAAATTATTATTATGGTTTAAGTAGTCAATATTCATTCTTATCTATGCAACATATTTACCACAATAATTGCACTCCACACCTTCCTTAATCTGGGTCATTCATCTGGCATTGTTTTGCTTTCCTTCAAAGAATAATACCCTTTTATTTGTTTAACCCAAGACTTCTGACAGAAAATTCTCATTTTTGTCTTCAAAACTTTACTTGGCCCTCTTTCTTAAGAGTTATTTTTGTTTGGAACAAAAAGGAACATAGAGTTATCTTTCACTTTTTCTTTCACTAATGATCATGACAAGACAATTTCTTGTTCCTCTGATGTAACCTTTTCATTCCCTGGATGTTTTAGTATTCGACCTTCATCTTTCATTTTCTATAGTTTTCTTATCAGGCTTCCAGGAGCTCATTTTATGTTATGTCCTTGGTATTACTGCATTTCTGATATCTGTGAATAAATGTCTTTCAATCATTCCTGGAAATTTCTCACCATTTATCTCTTAAATACTATTCTCTACATCCTCTGCAACTCAATTAAATAAATACATAAAACATACTATGTATCCTTTATAATTTTCAGTCTCTTTTATATTTGACATCCATTTGCCTCTCTGTGCTTTACTATAAATGATTTCCTCTGAACTATCTCCCAGGTCAATTTGTGTCTAATCTGTTAAACCATCCAATTAGTGTTAAGCAGTTCTAGAATGCCTATTTGGTTAATTTTTCAGAATGATGAGGACACTTTTTGTTGTTTTCAGTAGCCAAAATATTTAACTCCAGTCTTGTATCTCCTGTAAGGGAGATAAACCACTAACTTTGTTTCATCATTTACGTGTGTTAAGAATCTTCCATAGACTCCCTTGTGTCTGCTCTTTCTGCTGGTTCTTACACATGGTTACTATCTCTTTCTGGCCTGGCTATCTGTGATTATGTGCCGAGCATAGTAATTGAAAAATTATTTTCAAAAACTTCTCTGAGGTCTAAGATGATTTTTCTGCCTTCAGAGGAATTTTTCTTGCTTCTGACAGGGAATTTGGGGGCTCCAACACTCCTTGGTATTTTTAACAGACTTTCAGGGCCTAGGAATGTTCTAGACCTCCCAAACATCTTGAAATCTGGCTAAAATTTGTAGGAGGGCTGATTTACTTCCTGTTCATCATGTAAGAAAGTCCTCCAAGGGCCAAGTCAAAGATGAGATTATTATTATAGTCCATCTGCCCTATGGACCACAGGTGTCTCTTTTTTCCCATCAGTACCACAACACTCCCAAAAGCAAATCTCAGGCTGGCTACTCTCTCAGATCATTCTGTGCTGCAAGGGCAAAAGCAGGATGACATGGTGAACTAACATCTTACAATTCCTGCCCTCTTCCATACCACATTCCAGTAGTTACTGTCTTTATAGTTCTTTGATACTCCTTGGAAGATTTTTTTTAAATATTCTGTTCAACTTTGTCAATTTCCATCAGTACATTGATTGGTCAAACTAATGTTGTCTATGCTCAATGGGAAACTATTTGGTCACTAAGAATATTATCAAGCTAACACTGGGGGATGGAAGAAGAGTCCACAGCATACCATAAAACTAAAAATGCAAATTACACAAGAATAGGTAAGGTATCTTATTTTTAAAAAACAAGCACATATCCTAAAATCTCAACACTGAAATGTATGAAACAAAAAAATCTGTACTATGCAAAATAAATATACCGGCATAGAGCAATCCAGAACAGTCTGCATGACAAAAATTCTTAGACCCTTAAAATGTTTTAATTATATGATTCCATACCAATTTTCTCATAGGACTGAATGAAACACAATGAGGACATATTCTTCTAGAGCATAAATCTACAACCACTCCAGCATACTCTTAATGCTGCTGTGTATGTTATAAACATTATTCAGTTAGTCATAGCAATACTTAAAATTTTCTTCTCAGACCTCTAGCAGTGATTTTAGGCATATCTTTTTTGTGACCTCGTGAACACCCAGATGATGTTTTCATGGAATTTTAAACTATAGCACTGAATATTAATTCAACTTCAAAACCTCCAAAGTGTGTAAACAATACCATTTTTAGCATAAGTTTCTCTTTACTAAAGTGCCACTACCATGCAGTGAAAACCACAATTCATAATCAACTGAGCAAGTCAGCTTTAGGCTTTGTGATACCAAATAATTATAAAATAATTTGGAAGTTGCATTTGTTAAAATTTTACAACAAAGTGAAAGGGAAAATTTCAAATTTCATGGTTCAAATTCCCACAAAATGCCAATGTTGTTTTATATATTTGGTGCATGTTCTTATATTTGTATTTAAATGCATAGAAAATGATAAGGAAGGATGCACACTGACCTAACCAGTTTCCTGAATGACAAGTCTCAATACTGGAACTGTACATTATGGCAAATCTTATCTTTACTTGTTACTAATTCATTTAGAAAAAGAATGTTATGTAGTACTTGTGAAATGAAAAAAACAATCAGATCTCACAGTACAGTTTCATATTTCTATTTTAGATGCGTAGGCTAACCTCACCAGTCTCCCTATGGAACTCTTACATAAGTCAGTTCCCTCTCCGATACCCACTCTCTTTATCTTTATGTCAAGGACACCATTATCCAACATATCCAGCTCACTAAAATTTGAACATTCCTAGCATAGGTCTGGTGCATAAAAGGTACTCAAGAAATTTATGTAAGAACCTATCACCATCCAGAGGAGGCTATAAACATGGGGAGGGGAAATGAGTTGCCTAGGGTCCCCCAGCAGAGATAGCTACTTTGGTCTTCCCAGACCTTCTTCTCAATTGCTTCTTCTACAAGGGATACAGATTTCTTGTCTCTTCCAGGATGAGCAGACTTGTTGATCCTGAGCCAGCGGTCATAAATCCAGGATCTCTCAATGCTGAGCAAGCTGTGGGGGCCCTAAAAGCCCCCAGAGATTGACCATGGCTCCTAATCTCTTCCAATTTCCTTTTTAATGGAATGTTACTCTTAGATTGTAGAGAATGACTGCACCCATGAGCTCTGTTGAAACTGTGCAGCCGTATCGTCTGACCTGCCTCCCCATGAAGTCAGCAGGGAGTACCTTATTAGTATATTCATGGAGATTTTTTCAGTGTTAGTTCTACTCTTCCATTTTTATAAAGATAAATAAGGAGATGGAGGCTCCACTTGGATGCCAGGGGGAATAAGACATTCAGAGTCTGGAAGGCTGATTATTAGGCATCATGGCAAACCTCCACTCTTGTCTGCTCCCAATATACCAATGGGATCTTCAAACGTGATCCCAAAAGGGAACTTAAGAGTATGAGATCTTAGGATCTGAGGGAACAGGGGTCTTGGCTAGTTAGAAAGCAAATGATTCCCAGCTCTGCATAAACTCTGAGAACTGTCTATCATACAGTTTCCCCAATAATTGTCCCTGCCTCAGCAGCTGTCTAGTGCCTGGACTGGAAGAGCCTTCCCTTAGCATATGCAGAATGATTCTCAGATTTCTTGAGCTCTTTCTCTGCTACCTCCCTCTCCAGTAGTCTCCTCCCCAAATCAGAGCTGATTTAACCACACTGAACTCTGAAACGTCTCTCCATTATTGAGCCAGGCTATATTTGGCATTTTCCCTACATATGCCGTATCAGGGCTTTTCTCCCAACAGGAAGCTGGGGACATCACAGGGATGTTTTTTTTTTTTTTCCTCTCTAAGGAATCAGTCACACAACCCCTAATGTCCAATTGCTTAAAAGTTGTTTAATATTTTTCCAGTTTTCTAGTTGTTTCATATATTGTGTCCAGTTTTCCAGTAGCTTAGAATGAGACAGCACTTTGTGCAAAAGTTCGTTTGTAGAACAATAAATCTTTTCAATAATTTTATACTTAACTCTGGCATAAAATATTATCCCATCTAGCCATTTAGTCAGCTAAAAAATTTACAAACACACTGTTTGGATTCTTTATTGGAGAGGGTGCTTAAGAACAATGGCTATATTTATTGATATACACCAAGAGAATGCCAAGAAAGATATGAGTACATTGATTTACACTCCACAAATATTTTATTTAAATATAGATTTTGTTTTACAGTTGAAAAAGACACAGGTGTTTAAGCATGAATATTTACAACATGTCATAGTTATCAACCAAGTTGGGGTACATTTTACCTAGGATTATATAGGTTCCAGTAAGCAAGCATATACACACACTATTTCAATGATAAAGCATACTCAACTCAGTGGTTCTTCATATTTATGCTTAAAAACAGTACTTTTAGTTACTCGACTTAATCATGCTTTTCAAATTTAGATGCTATAGCAAATTGGTCATGCCTCTAACTGAATATTTTCAGTAACAATTTTGGTGTCATATATAAAACAGGAGTTTTAGTATATTTCCTGGAAAAAATATTATTTTCATTTCCCAAAGTGATTAATTTCCATTCAGATAAATCCTCTGTCATATGATCAAAAATGAATCATTTTGAAAGTTGTGACACATTCAAAATTTTCATAAGGTGCTCCAAATATCTGCTGTTCAATGGGATGTGACTTTACTCTGGGTAAAATACTTCTCATGTTTATATTAAGTTTCTCCCCTGTGCTATTTCTTATGCAAACTGAGTAAGTGAAATAAGAAAAGGTTTCTGTACTTTCAGGATGTAGACAGGGGTTTCTTCTCTGTGTAGGTTCTTGAATTAATCAATTTTGAATTTTTGTAAAAGGCTTTCCCACATTTGTAGATTCACAGGCTTTCTCCCTTGTGTGTGTTCTCTGATGAGCTGAGAGGGATGACTTTTGGCAGAAGGGTTTCTGCCCTGTGTGTGTTCTCTGATGTACTCTAAGGGATGAATTACGGTAAAAAGTTTTGCCACATTCATTACATTTATGAAGTTTCTCTCCCATGTGAGTTCTCTGATGTTTAGTGAGACCTGACTTCTGGTAAAAGGTTTTCCTGCATTGAATACATTCATAAGGCTTCTCCCCTTTGTGTGTTTTCTGGTGTACTCTAAGGGATGACTTCTGGGAAGAAGTTTTCCCACATTCATGGCATTCACAAGGTTTCTCCCCTGTAGGTATTCTCTGATGTACTATAAGAGATGACTTCTGGAAAAAGGTTTCCCACAATCACATTGAGTTTTTCCCCTGTGTGAGTTTTGTGATGCATGCTAAGTTTTGACTTCACAGAGAACCATTTTCCACATTCATTACATGCATAGGGTTTCTCTCCAGTATGAGTTCTCTGATGGCTAATGAAGTTTGGCTTTTGGGAAAATGTTTTCCCACATTCATTATATTCATAGGGTTTCACTCCTGTGTGTATCCTGTGAGGTACCATGAGGAATGAATTGTAGAGGAAGGTTTTTCCACATTCATTACATTCATAGGGCTTCTCCCCTTTGTGAGTTCTCTGGTGCACACAGATATTTGACTTGTCACAGAATTTTTTTCCACATTCGTTACATCCACATTCATTACATTCCCTTGTGTGTGTTCTCTGATGCACTATGAGGCCTGACCTATATCTGAATGTTTCCCTACATTCAATGCATTCATGTGGTTTCTACCTTGTGTGTATCCTGTGAGGCCTGATCTATTTGTAAATGTTTTCCCACATTCACTACATTCATAAGCTTTCTCCCCTTTTGTGTATCCTCTTATGAACTATGAGAGATGATTTGTGGCTGAGGGTTTTCCTGCAATCACTACATTCATAGAGTTTTTTTCCTATGTGTGTTTGCTGATGTTAAGGAAGAACTAGTGTCTGCCAAAAGGATCTCCCATACTGATTATTTTCATAGGGTTTCTTTCCTGCATATGCTTGCTGATAATGAGAGAGATTTGGTTTCTTGAAGACTTCCCCACCCTCATCACATTCAAAGGTGGTTTCTCATTGTTGAGTTCTCTCAGTATGAATGGGAAGGGACTTCTTGCTAAAACTATTCTCACTCACATTACAATCATGTTTCTCTCCCAAGGGAACTCTATAGAGTTTATTCAGAGTTGACTTTTGTTGACTTTTCCCCAACAGACCTCCTCTCACAGTCATTAAATTCATAGCCATTCTCCCTTATGTGATTTCTATGATGGGCAAGAAGGGCTGAATTATTAGAAAAGGTTTTCACATTTCATGTACTTCTCCCATGAGTATTCTCTCTTATGGGTAATGATGTCTCCTCATGAAAGGCTTTCCCACATTTGTTACATTCAAAAAGCTGCTTCAGAGTTTGAATATTCTGATGCTGGAATAGGACCTCACTTTGACTAATGGCCTTCACAATTCTGTCATACACAAAATGTTCCTCTCTGGAATGAGGATTCCTATGCCTTATACCGAGGAGTAATTTCCCATGTGTATTTAACTGATCAAACTTCCTTACAATGGAGTTTCTATTACTAATAATTAATTCTGAAATATAGTGCAAGCTCATTCCACCTAAGTCAGATTTATCAGGTATTTTTCCATTCACACTGGGTTTGGGTTCACACTAAATATTTTTCCTAATGTTCTATTTCTCACCTTAGACAGTGTTTTGTTAATGAAATCAACTTTCCATAAAGGCTGGTCTTGGTTTTCCTGGATCTTCTCCATCAGGTCATCAACTTTCCAGAATTCTAGAAATGAAAATAATTTACCATACCTTATAATTGTTAACACATTTAATGTGAAAAGGGGACTTAATCTACAAATGCCTAGTATAGCTTGGCCTTTTGGCCTGAAAGTAAGCCCAAGGGCATACTTCTTGCTCCCCTAGATTTAGACAAAACAAACAGTCTGCAGTAGTGGAAAATGGGAGAGGAGTCCAGGAAAAAAAACAGGAATTTGACACTTTAGAAATATGATCTTCAAAATTGAATAAACAGGGGGAGCACATGTGGCTCAAGTAGTTGGGTACCCTTTTCCCACATGGGAGGTCCCAGGTTCAGTTCCCAGTGCCTCCTAAAGAAGATGAGCAAGACAGTGAGCTGACGCAACAAGCTAACGCAATGACCTGATGCAACAAGACGACATAACGAGATGAAGCAAGAAGGAGACACAAGAGACATAACAGCAGGAAGCAGATGTGGCTCAAGCAGTTGGGCACCCTCCTCCCACAAGGGAGGTCCCCGGTTCAGTTCCCAGTGCCTCCTAATAACATGGAGACACAGAGAGCACACAACGAACAGACACAAAGAGCAGACAGCAAGCACAAACGGGTGGGGGGGAGGTTAGAAATAAATCTTTTAAAAAAATAAACAAAGTTAAATAAACAGAAAATATTTCAAACAAGACACTGCTTAGATAAATGCTTGAGACCTAAATGAATAATATGTAGACCCACAAGAAAAATTAGTAGGCAATGGTATTGAGGGGAGATATCACAATAAAAATTATATTTAGAGGAGGCACATCAAAATATGGGTGCTTCTCTTTTACTTCAGGATCCTCACTAATATATATGCTTTCAATCTCACCCCACTCTTTTTTTTAGATTTATTTATTTATTTAATGAGCCCCCCCTTGTCTGTTCTCTGTGTCTATTTGCTGTGTCTTGTTTCTTTGTCCGCTTCTGTTGTCAGCGGCATGGGAAGTGTGGGCAGCACCATTCCTGGGCAGGCTGCACTTTCTTTCACACTGGGCGGCTCTCTTTAGGGGGCACACTCCCCACGTGTGGGGCTCCCCTATGCGGGGGGACACCCCTGGGTGGCGCGGCACTTGTGCGCATCAGCACTGCACATGGGCCAGCTCCACATGGGTCAAGGAGGCTTGGGGTTTGAACCACGGACCTCCCATGTGGTAGACAGATGCCCTAACGACTGGGCAAAGTCCATTCCCCCACTCTTTTCTATTCTACTTACCAATGCCAAATAAAATTTCAGAAAGCAAAAATTTCCTCATGTTCAATAGAACAACCCTGTTGCCTGGAGTGTAATTTTCAGTCCAGCTCTGATTCACATGGAAATCCAATGTCCAAAGAAAGCACACATTTAGGTTATTCTTGAAACAAGATCAGATGCAAAGTTTTATTTGGCTATTATACCTTCACCTCTACCAGAGTTGTTCACTACTAACCTATCAAGGTCATCAAATCAAAGTTTCTCTATTTCTACCTGTTGATTTCACTCTGTCATAAATAAACTTATACCTCACATAATAATTCTTTACTTTGCAGGGAGATACACACACACACACACACACACACACACACACGTACTTCACCATTTCTGGTTTCCAGAAACGTATTTCAGCATTTCTGGTTTCATTTCCTGTGTGAATCTTAAAGAGAGCTTTCAACCTAGTTTTAAGAATATTTATCTTTTTTCTATTTATTATGAAAAGCTTTTCTCTGAACATGACAGCTATCTACATTGAAAACATCATTATCAGTTCTATGTTCAAGACCTACAACATTGAAGGGACCAAGAAATAAGACAGACACAAATCTGCCTTCTGACAGATAAAACCTTACAATTGAATCCTATTTGTGGTGATAACTATCATTCCTCATGGCTGCAATGACTACCCTTTACTCTCCACAAAGCAGACTTCCTCCAAAACTCTCTCATGCCTAACCACAGGCCTGCCCTTATATCCATCCACTGGGTTAGTAGTAAGCCTTTCAGTCAGCTTGACTTATAAGCTAGAAACCCTTCAAGAAATGACTACTGTTCTATATTATCCAAAACAAGCCTTCTCACAGAAGTTATCAATACTAACTATATCACGTTGTATACCATGACTCTATAAAAGCATTCCTTTCTAAACATAGAATTCTGAAATATTTGATGCTGCTTTTGTTATTTTATCACAAATACAACCTAATGTCCTGGCAGGTATTACCATATTTCCAATTTCCTTTGCGCTCCTCTGAATGGATAATAAATCACTCGGCATGTACAAGTAAGTGGGTGCACCAAAGTTACTGGGAAAACTGCCTCAAAACACATCTCTCAGACTCACTGCCACCTTATATCTAATGATTCATAAGCTGAAGATTTTGACCTGAGCATGCCAATTTATAGAGTTCCTAGGTTTCTGAATGAATAAATATGAAAGAACTCTCTCTTCCCAGGCTACACAATAAACAAAGTAATCATCAAATATCTATTATATGTTACCTAGCAGAGGAAGGAAGAGTAAAAGAGATGTCCTTCTTTTGGGGATATCAAAATTTATGGGGGAAAAAAGCCTTAGGCAAGAAACACATCTTGTCAAGTATCAAAATTTATGACCAAATTTTAATTTCTTAAAATGCCAGTCATTAAGTGGACACGATTAATATAGTCAAAAAATATTTCACGAAGAGAATAGAAAACGTGAGCTCAAACCTAAAAAGTGTATAAACCAACAAAAACAAGAACTTAGCAATAGGACTACTATATGCCAGGTATTGTTTTAAGCACTTTTCATGCATTGGTTCATTTAACTATGGACAGGCAAGACACAATGGAATAAGAAGTGTAAATAAGGGAGGAACAGTATGTTTGAGAGACATCAAGAAGACTTTACCGAACAGAACTGAGCTGAAATTTCAGACACCAGAGAAAAATTAATTTAGGCAGGCAAAATGGGGCCATATTTGATACTCATCAAAGAGGAATTTAAATTTGATGTGTTAGGTATTAGGGGCAGTCTTAGACTTACCCTGTCAGGCTAGTCACACAGAAGCTTTACAGTCTAATTCATATTATACATTAGAGGAATCAAAACATAAACCTAAGTGTATGGATCTGCTTGTGAGTGATGTCAGGTGAAAGTGAGATTCTGAAGGATTTTGAAGTCAGTTTACAAAGGTGAAACAAGAACTGCAAGAGAATGGCAGAGATGGAAGATTTAAAGGAATTTCATTTTTGTCAGTTGAAGTACTTCTAATGAATAAAAACCTAATAAGTAAATAGGATGTGAGAAGAATTTTCAATTTGTGAGATATAATTTTAGCTTTTGCTTTGTTGAAAATGTAGGAATCAGAGCCCAGGAGGAATTTACTGTAGGAAGGAATAGTAAGGGGCTCCAGAGCAAAGGGACCAAATAAGATTGTGACATAATTTGGGAGTAACAGGCTTCAAGTCTTGTAAATTTATGAATCACTGAAGAGGTACTATAAAGAGAGACAAACAGAAGGTAGATGAGATGATTTCTTCCATCCACTAGATGAGCCAAGCTTTGTTCCAGGCACAGAGTATAGAGTTCTAAGCATGGCAGTCAAGATGTGAACAAGCACTTAGGGAAGAAGGGTCAAAGAAGCTAATGGTTAATCCTCCAATCCAAGGGAGGAGAGATGAAGGACACAGAAGAGCTTAAAAGAAATTCTGGCGCTCAGTATGACTGCAGGGATTAAGGAAAGGTTAGGAAAAGTCCCTATGGTTCAGAAAACAAACTATTTCACAGAGAAAAAGCATGAGAGAGCAGAAGGAAACACAGGAGATGAGATCTACTGGAAGTCACATCTTGGAATAACAGAATATAATCACCACCACCTCCACTCTCTCTACCCATATTTTAACATTTGATAACCCAAAAAAATCATGCATGCCACACATGTGTATATTATGAAGTATAAAAATCAAATAAAAAATGATGCAAAATTTAAAAATTGTTAAAAAGAGGAATAAAACACAAAAAAAGAAAAAAATGAAAAAAGAAAATCAAACAACAATGAACCCACAACTCACTTAATGTTACCAATATCCTCCAATCTACATGCGAACACCTACCTATCCTATCCCCCAATCCAGAAGAAACCCTATTAAAATCAGTGATTTAGCATTCTATTGCTTTTTGTTTTAATACACATATTGTTTTCCTATATGTATTTTTGAACTTCATTAATATGGAATCATACCATATGTATATTTCTAGAATTGCTTTTTTTTTTTAAACCAGGAAGTCCCAGGGATCGAACCTGGGACCGCCATATGGTAAAAGGGAGCTCAATTTCTTGAGCCACAGCTACTTCCCTAAAATTGCTTTTTTAAAAGATATTTTATTGTCTTTTTTTTAAAAGATACATAGATCGCACAAAATGTTACATTAAAAAATATGAGGTTCTCATATACCCCACTCCCCACCCTTCCACACTCCTTCCACATTAACAACCTCTTTCATCAGTTTGGCACTTTCATTGCATTTGATGAATACATTTTGGAGCACTGCCACACAGCATGAATTATAGTTTATATTGTAATTTACACTACACCCCCCCCCCCCAGTCCATTCAGTGGGTTATGGGCAAGATATATAATGTCCTGCATCTGTCCCTGAAATATCACTCAGGACAACTCCAAGTCCCAAAAATGCCCCCATATTTTACCTCTTCTTCCCAGATGGCCAAAGTAGAAACAACCCCAGGTAGTGGTGCTCCTGAGGGCTATGGAGACACACAGGTCCCTACGGTCACGGCAGATGGCTCTGGAGTTCAGTGCCTTTTCAGTGGGCCCTACTTTGGAATTTGTGCTCCTGAGTGTGATGGAGTTGGGACTCAGAAGTGACCTCTCTACACACATCTCTTCTGTCACTTTTACTGAACCTGTGGTTGGCGCTGGGGTTGGTGTATACTCAGGAGACTTGAATCCCTGTACTGTCCATGTGCCAGCTGGGCTCTGAGCCTCTGCAGAGCTGCAACACCTACTCTACAGTCTGTAGGACTTACCTAGAATTGCTTTTTATTTTTTTTTAAGTAGCAACTTTTTCTTTAATGGTTAGTGCATATTTTAACAGCAATGGTGAGAATGGAAAATCACCTTTTCAGTCACAGTTATATTTGGTGTTTTTTCCCTTTAAGCATAGCATTCATTCTTAGAGGGTTTATTCATTGTTTAAACATTTACTGATCAGTTATTGTCTGGTTTGCTTTCAACCAACTATTTTTTTAATAGATTGTTTCAAAGTTAATAGATCACATAGAACATTACATTAAAAAAAAACTTGAGGTTCCCGTATAACCTACACCCCACTCCCCCAACCCCATCATTTTTGTAAATTGTATTTTTTGAAGATACATACATCACAAAAAAGGATACATTATAAAAAATATAAGAGGTTACCATATATCCTCCATCCCCCCAGAATTGCTTTTTAATGCAATATTTTATTTCAGATCCATTCACACTGTTGCAGCACACAGCATGGATATATTACAACATAGTCATCAACCATTCTGCAAGTAGCCATTCACCAGGGAACCTGTTATTTGTCATTACAATGACACCTCAGATCTGTTTTTACATATTTCCTGGTATCTCCAGCATATACACCTAGAAGCATAATTGCTGAGTCAGAGGGAATGGGCAGGCTCAGCATCATATGGGAAGTAGGACTGTTTTCAAAGTGGTTGTGTGTCAAGCTTATGAAAGAGTTTCTGGTGCATTTGGTATTCTAAGACTTCTTAATGTTTGTCCTTTTGAGACTGTCTCACTGCAGTCTCAGTTTGTGTTGCCTTGATCACAGTAAAGTTGGGCTTTTTCTTATATAGTCATTATTAGCATTCATGTTTCTTTCAGACAGAAATGCCAACTGTTTTTCAATGGATTGCTTGACTCCTTATTAATTGCTCATTCAATAAATATTTATATTAAGTGGCTAGTTCATTTCAAGCATTGTTCTTGGTACTGCATATATATCAATGAAGTAACTCAGACAATTTTCAGACAAGAAAATAATATAGTATATGAGACTGTTTTGCTTGATGAAGAGAAAAACAAAGCAGTCAAAAGGAAACATGGATTAACTGAGCATAAGATTGCAATTTTAAATGGGATTGTTAAGGAAGTACAACTTTTTTTGTATTTCACATTTTAAAGCTTTTATATTTACCTGCTAATACAGCTGGTATTACTGTTTGTTTATGGATGAGTTGGAATCTGATGACATTTTTAATTCCACTTTCCCTAACAGTATTTACTGAGCAATGCTGACATTCCTCAGTTTCTGTCACAGTCAGTTCAGCTATAACACTAGTTTTGAAAGTACTTATTTGTTCTAAAACAACTGATATATTAGGGAACAACTTGAGCATAACTCAAATTCTGCATTTGCTTATGCAGGATTTCATCTTCAGAAAACACTAGGTGAACACAGAAAACTGTACCAAGCTGAACAGCGCCCCAAAGGAATACATAAAATGTACACATGCACACATGTCAAACATCTCAGTTAACTGTGAATTATGAACTACATGCATCCATGTATGGTATTAAAACTTTGTCTGATTTCAGAAAATCCTCTACCAGTTCAAAAAAATTTGCAATCCTTTCAATACATACTACCACCAGCAATGGGAAGATTCTTTAACGGTAAATATTTTTTATGCTATTATGTATACCTTAAACATTTAACAAGTGTAAAACTCTGCTGCCACTTTTATTAAGTTTCCAGTCTTTTTTTTAATGTGTCACTGAAATTTTTGACTTTTGTCTCTCTCACCTTATTTCTCCAATATAAGCTATCTGGTTTTTACTGTACAATTTTGAAAAGCACAGCAAATTTTAAGAATGCATATGACATGTTATAGCAAAACTGACTATACCAAGTTTCTGACGTGCAGGTCCTTCTGGCTTATGATTCTGCCCCACACATCAATGCAGACAAGTCATTGTCTTAGAACAATGTCCACAAAAACATCAGGGTAGAGAAGGCCAAGGGTCCATCCCTCCACAAAAACAGTGAATAAATAGGTAAACACTATGAGAATCAACTTCATCAGAGCTCTAGAACTAGTCAAAGGTCTACAGCAACTAGGCAAAGGTTAATTAAGAATCTTGATAGGCAACTATAACAAATCTACCATAGTTATGAAAGATGTTGTTAATGGGGGCAACTGGGGGGTGGTGGTGTATGTGGGAATCCCCTATACTTTTGATGTAACATTTATGTAATCTAAAGCTTCTTTTTAAAAAAAATGGTAGGGGGAGTCTTTAAAAAAAGAATCTTGATAGGAAAGCTTTGTGGCAGAAAGATTAAATCAGAGTTAAATGAAACAGAGAACAGAAAAATAGTTGGTTCTTTGAAAACATTAATAAAATATATGAGGCAAGTAGACTTGGCCCAGTGATTAGGGCATCCGTCTACCACACGGGAGGTCTGCGGTTCAAACCCCGGGGCCTCCTTGACCCGTGTGGAGCTGGCCCATGCACAGTGTTGATGTGCGCAAGGAGTGCCGTGCCACACAGGGGTGTGCCCCGTAAGGAGAGCCACCTGCGTGAAACAAAGTGCAGCCTACCCAGGAATGGTGCCGCACACACGGAGAGCTGTCACAAGATGATGCAACAAAAAGAAACACAGATTCCCATGCCGCTGACAACAACAGAAGCAGACAAAGAAGAACATATAGCAAATAGACACAGAGGACAGACAACTGGGGCCAGGGGGAGAGAAATTTTTAAAAAAAGAAACACAGATTCCTGGTGCTGCTGCTAAGGATAGAAGTGGTCAGAGAAGAACACACAGCGAATGGACACACAGAGCAGACAACTGGGGGAGGGGGTAGAGAAATAAATAGAAAATAAATCTTAAAAAAAAAAAAAGAAAAGCAGGGATGTTTTAAAAAATAATAAAATATATGAACATTTAGCTAAAATGACTAAGAAAAAAGAGAAGACTCAAATCTCTAAAATCAGGAATGAAAGTGGGACATTACTACTGACTTTCCAGAAATAAAAAGAATAATATGAAAATACTATGAACAATTTTAGGCCAACAAAGTAGACAACCTAGATGAAACCACAAATTCCTAGAAAGATACAAATTAACAAAATGGACTCAAGAAAATAAAAAATACAAATAGATCTTTACTAAGTAAAGAGATTGACTGGTAATCAAAAATATTCAACAAAAAAAGCCCAGGAACAAATAGCTTTACTGGTGAATTCTAGGAACATGTAATTAATATCAGTCCTCTATTCTTTTTCCCAAAAATAGAGGCACAAACACTTCCCACTCATTGAGGTTAGCATTGTCCTAATACTAAAGGGAGACAAAAACATCACAAGAAATCCACAGACCAATATCCCTTATAAAGTTATATGCAAAAATTTTCAACAAAATATTAGCAACCAAATCCAGCAGTATAGAAAAATGAAGATAAATAAGGAAACAGAGTTTGAAAAATATGATAAATGAACTAGATTTAACAGACATTTATAGAGTATTACACCCCAAACAGCAGTATAACATTTTTTGCAATAAAGTTTAAAAGACTGGAATGATACACTTTTTCTGATCATAATGGAATGAAGCTGGAAATCAAAAGTGGGCAGAAAAAGGGAAAATTCACATATATATGGAGATTAAGCAGCACACTCTTAAATAATCAGGGGGTCAAAGAAATTGCAAGAGAAATCAGTAAATGTCTTGAGACATGAAAATGATAACACAATGTCAAACTTCTGGTATACAACTAAGGCAGTGCTGAGAAGGAAATTGATAGCCCTCGATGTTTACATTAAAAAAAAACAAAAACAAAGAGCTAAAAATGAAGACCTAACTACACACCTAAAGGAACTGGGAAATGAACAGCAGATTAATCCCAAACCAAGACAAAGTGGGAAAAGTAATGAGCAGAACAGAAATAAATGATATTGAGAATGATAACAACAATAAAAAAAAAGAATCAACAAACCAAAAGTTGGTTTGAGATCAACAAAATCAACAAACCCTTAGCTAGACTGACAAAAAAAAAGAGATAACATCCAAATAAATAAAATTAGAAATGAGATGGGAAACATTACCACTGATCCTACAGAAATAAGAGAGATCATAAGAGGATACTACTAACAACTCTATGCCAACAAACTAGCTAACAGACAAAATGGACAAGCTCCCAGAAACACACCAACAACCTACAATGACCCTAAAAGAAATATAAGACCTCAACGAATCAATCACAAGAAAAACATCTCCCAAAATTGAAAAGCCCAGAACCAGAAGACTTCACAGGTGAATTCTACCAGGCATTCAAGGTAAACTACTACCATTTTACTCAAGCTCTTACAAAAAAATGAACAGGAAGACATGCTACCAAACTCATTCTTTGAAGCCAACATCACCCTAATACCAAAATCAGATAAAGATACTACAAAAACAAGAACATTACAGGCCAGTTTCTCTAATAAATATAAAGCAAAAATCTTCAAAATATACTTGCACACCAAGTCCAAAAGCACATTTAAAGAATTGTATATCATAAGTGGGTTTTATCCCAGATATAAAAGGGTTGCTCAACACAAGAAAATCAATTAGTTTTATTTCAACATTAATAAAGAAGAAAAATCACATGATCTTCTCAATTGATGCAGAAAAGTCATTTAACAAAATACAGCACTTATTTACTTATTTATACAGCATCATTTTTTACAAAAACACTCCAAAATATAGGAATAGAAGGAAGCTTTCTCAATATTGTAAAGTGCATAAAAGAAAAACCCACAACTAGCACTGTACTCAATGGTGAATGACTAAAAGCTTCCCTGTATAGATTGGGAACAAAACAAGGATGTCCCCTGTCACCACTGATATTCAATATTGTGTTAGAGGTTATAGCTAGAGCAATTAAGCCAGAAAAAGAGATAAAAGGCACCCAAATGGGAAAGGAGGAAGTAAAACTTCCATTATTTACTAATGATATGATCCTATATCTAAAAAATTCTGAAAAATCCACAACAAAGATACTAGAAGTATCAAGTTCAACAAAGTAGCAGCATATGAGATTAATATGCAAAAATATACAGCATTTCTATACACTATGATGAGCAATCAGTAAAAGTCAGTAAAAAATATCCATTTATAATAGCAACTCGAAGAATCAAATATTAAAATTAAACTTATCTGAGGACATAAAAGGCCTGTATTCAGAAAATACAAAATATTGCTATAAGAAACCAAAAAAGAACTAAATAAATGGAAGGACATTCCATGTTCATGGACTGGAAGACCAAATATCATCAAGCTGTAAATTCTGCCCAAACTGATTTCCTGATTCAACACAGTCCCAATAAAATTCCCAATGGCTTTTATTGCAGAAATGGAAAAGCCAATTATCAACTTTATTTGGAAGGGTAAGAGGCTCCAAATAGTTAAAAACATCTTGGGAAGCGGACTTGACCCAGTGGTTAGGGTGTCCGCCTACCACATGGGAGGTCTGCGGTTCAAACCCCGGCCTCCTTGACCTGCGTGGAGCTGGCCCATGTGCAGTGCTGATGAGCGCAAGGAGTGCCGAGCCACACAGGGGTTTCCCCCGCATAGGAGAGCTCCATGCACAAGGAGTGCGCCCTGTAAGGAGAGCCACCCAGCATGAAAGAAAGTGCAGCCTGCCCAGGAATGGTGCCGTACACATGGAGAGCTGACGCAGCAAGATGACATAGCAAAAAGAAACACAGATTTCTGTGCCGCTGACAACAACAGAAGCAGACAAAGAAGACGCAGCAAATAGACACAGAACAGACAACCGGGTTGGGGGGTGGGGGGAAGGGAAGAGAAATAAATAAATAAATCTTTAAAAAAAAGGCAATTAAAAAAATAAAAATAAAAACATCTTTAAAAAGAAGAATGAAGTTGGAGGACTCTCACTTCCTGACTTTAAATCACATTACTCAACTACAGTGGTTAAAAAAAAACACAAAAAAACAAAAAACCCAGCATGGTACTGGCATAAAGACAGATAGATTGACCAATGCAACCGAACTGAGAACTCAGAAATAGACCTCACATCTATAGTCAAGTGATATTTTGAAAGGCTCTTTTAAGCACATCCAGCTGGGCCAGATCAGTTTATTCAATTAATGGTGCTGGGAGAACTGGAGAGTCATATCCAAAAGAAAGAAAGAGAACTTCTATCTCACACCTTATACAAAAATTAACTCAAAATGGATCAAGGAACTAAAAATAAAAGCTACACCATAAAACTCCTAGAATAAAATGTAGATAAACATCTTCAGGATCTTGTGGTAGGCAGTAGTTTCTTAAACCTTAAACCCAAAACACAAGCAATGAAAGAAAAAGTAAATTGGATCTCATCAAAATTAAACACTTTTATGCTTCAAAAGACTGACAAGAAGGTAAAAAGGCAGTCCACTTAATGGGATAAAGTATCTGGAAACCACATATCTGATAAGGGTTTGATTTTCATATCTTATAAAGAGATCATACAACTCAACAATAAAAGGGCAAGCAATCCAGTTATAAAATGGGCAAAAGACTTAAATAGGCATTTTTCCAAAGAGGAAATATAAATCACAAAAAAGCACATGAAAAAAATCTTCAATACCACTAGTTATTAGGGTAATGCAAATCAAAACCACAGTGAGATGTCATCTCACAACTCATATATGGCCATTAATTTAAAAAAATGGAAAACAAGTGCTAAACAGGATGTGGAGAAACAGGAACACTCCTTCACTGGAATACAGAATGTTGCAGCTTCTGTGGAAGTTAGTTTGGCAGTGCCTCAAGAAGCTGGATATAGAACTGCCATATGATCCAGAAATCTCATTACTAGGAATATATTCAGAAAAACTGAAAGCAAGTATGTGAACTGACATTTGCACACTGATGTTCATAGCAATATTCTATGCATATGAACAACTATATTTATTAGCTAAACAAAATGTGCTATATGCATACAATGGAATATTATTCAACTGTAAGGAGAAATGAAATTGGGATGCTTATGAGAACATAGATGAATCTTGAAGACATTATGTTGAGTGAAATAAGCCAGACACAAAAGGACAAATATTGTATGGTCTCACTAATGTGAACTAAATAATGAGTAAACTCACAGTGGTAAACTCTAGAACATAGGTTAGGTTACGAGGAGAATGTGGGTTGAGAATGGGAGCTGATGCTTAATATATGTAGACTTTTTAGTAAGGTTTCTTGTAAAAGTGTAGAAATGAATAGAATTGATGGTAACATATTACAGTGGGCATAACAAACACTGATGTTTTATAAATGTGATTGTGGCTGAAAGAGTAGTCTGTGGACATAAATGTCAATTGAAAGGAAGGTAGAAATAATCTAGGGAATATGTAACAGTGATTTCAGTGGTAGGTGAAGACTGAAGTTAACAGTATTAAATGTAACAAATGTTCTTCATTTACAAAGTTAAGAATAGGATGATACACAGGAAAATTACAACAAATATAACTTCTGGACAATAGTTAACTGTACTATTGTATTATTTTTGCAGCAATGGCAAAGAAGATATTTCAATACTAAGGGACAATAGGGGATAGGCAATTTTTCCTTCTGGAGTAATGAAAACATTCTAAAATTAACTGAGGTGATCACAGCACAACTCTGATGAAAATGAGAACCACTGAGTGTACAATCTGAATGGACTGTACAAAGCATGAGACTGTATAACACAAGGAATTCTGTGGCAGAAAATGGTTTGTGGTTAACAAAACAAATATGAGAACATTCTCTCATGAACTATAACAAACTTATAACACTAGTACAGGGTGTTAATAATCAGGTGGGGGGAGTGGATGTGGCTCAAGTGATTGGCACCCGCCTCCCACATGGGAGGTCCAAGGTTCAGTTCCCACTGCCTCCTCAAGAAAAAAAAAACAACAATGAGTAGACAATGAGCAAAAACAACAAGAAGAAGCTGACAATAAAGAAAAACAATGAGCAAAAAGACCAGGGAGCCATCTTGGTGTAGGGGGGAGGGGAGGGAATAAAATAAAATAAAATTTACTTAAATAATAATAAAAATCAGGTGGGTTGGGGGAGAATACAACAAATGTAAGATATGGGCTATAGTTAGTAATATTCTGGTGATATTCTTTCACAGTTTGTAAAAAATATTTCACAACAATGCAAAGTTTTGGTGGTGGGTGATATTTGGGAGCACTGTATGGTGCTATGCATGTTTGTTTTGTAAGTTCACAACTTTTATTATACTATATATGCTCATTGTTTATGTATGCTCATGCATGAATGATCTACTTCAATAGAATTTTATTTAAAAACTACTACTCTATATCATGATCAGAAATACAAAGGTGGTCCAACCGATGCAAGTCTATCAATGTAATATACCATGTTAATAGAATTAAGGGGTAAAAAACACATGACCATGTCAATTGATATATAAAAAGCATTTAACAAATCCAATAACCTTTTATGATAAAATCACTCCACAAATTTGGAAAAGAAGGAAACTTACTTAACATGATAAAGGGCTTCTATGAAAAACCCACAGCCAACAACAATTATGGTAAAAGACTAAAAGCTTTTCCACAAAGATCAGGGATAAGCAAGGATGCTTTCACCATTTCTATTCAACACTGTACCCGAAGTTATAGCCACGACATTAGGCAAGACAAACAAACAAAAGGCATCTAAAACTGGAAAGGAAGAAACTAATCTATCTCTATTCACAGATGACATGATTACATATTTAGAAAATCCTAAAAAAATCCACAAAAATTCTATTAGAGCTAGTAAACAAATTCAGCATAGGTGCAAGATACAAGAACAATATTTAAAAATCAGTTGTATTCCTACACACCAGCAATGGAAAATCCAAAATGAAATTAAGTGAACAATTCCATTTATAACAGCATCCAGAGATTAAAAATATTAGGAATAAATCCAACTAGTGAGGTGTGAAGACTTACACATAGAAAACCACAACGTATAAAACGGCAATATTCCCAAAATTGACCTCAGATTCAATGAAATCCCTATCAAAATCCCAAATGCCTGTTTTTTAGACATGGAAACACTAAGCCTAAAATTAATACAAAATTGCAAGGAACCCTGAATAGCCAAAACAATCTCAAAAAAGAAAAAAAAAGTGGTAATGGCATAAACATAAACATATCAATGAAATAGAACTGCGAATCCAGAAATAAACCCACAGGTAAAGAATTATTCTTAGAACAAATGGGTTGAGGTATTTGGATATCCACTTGTAAAAGAATGAAATTGAACCACTACCTCATACCATATACAAAAACTAACTCAAAGTGGATCAAAGACCTAACTATTATAATATAAATATAATGTAATATAAAAGCTAAGAATATAAAACTCTCAGAAGAAAACACATGGGTAAATCTTCATGACCTCAGTTCAGCAATGGCTTCTTATATATGACACCAAAAACTTAACAAAAGAAACAATAGATATAAATTTGACTTTATCAAAATTATACTTTTCTTCATGGAAAGCACACTATCAAGAAAGTGAAATGACAACCTCGAGAATGGGAGAAAATATCTGCAAATCATATTTCTAATAAGAGGCTAGTATCCAGAATATAATACAAAACCAACTAAAACTTAAAAACAAAAAGACAAATAACCCAACTTAAAAATGAGCAAAAACATGAATACATATTTCTCTGAAGAAGATATACTAATTTTCCAATAAATACATGAAAAGATTCTAAACACCATTTTTCATTAGGGAAAAGCAAATAACCACATTGAGATACCACTGCACACCCAACAGGACAAATGGCTATAATAAAATAATTTTTTAAAATGGAAAGAAACAAGTGTTGGTGAGGATGGGAGAAATTGGAACCCTCATTTGTACATTGCTGGTAGGCAGATGAAATGGTGCTAACACTGTGGGAAACAATTTGACAGTTTCTCACTCAGTTAAACACAGAATACCAATGGTCCAGCAATTCTACTCCTAGGTATAAAGTGAAAACTGGTGTTCAACTAATAGTTTGTACATGAATGTTCACAGCAACATGTGGAAACAATACAAATGCCCAATGGATGAATGGATAAACACAATGTGGTACATCCATACAATGAAGTACTTTCCAGCCATAAAAAAGGATGAAGTACTGGTATATGCCAAAACATGGATAAACTTTAAAAACATTATCTAGATGAAAGAACTTGGTCACAAAAGGCCAGATATTGTATGATACCATTTATATGAAATCTCCAGAAGAGCAAATCCATACAGAGAGACCAGATTAGTGGCTGCCAGGAACTGGGAGAAGAGGGAGCTGGAGAATGACTGCTTGATGGGTATGGTATTTGGGGGGGGGGGAGTTCTACATATTCTGGAATTAGATAGCGTTGATGGTTGCACAACACTGTGAACATACTATGAATCACTGAGTTACATACTTCAAAATGGCTAAAATGTTAAACTTTATGCTAGTGAATTTTACTTCAAGAAATTCAAATTCTTAACTGCTGAAACATTAAAATAAATCTTGACATATTTCTTGTTTCTTATTTTTATTTCATACAAATTTTAGAACTCTCACATTACATGGTAACAAGGAACAAATTAAACCCTAAACAAAACAAAACATGGTGGTTTGAATTACTGAATCTACAGGTAAATTTCAGAGTGGACTTGTCATTACAACATGTGCTTTAAATCCACATTTACATTTCCTTTAAGATAAGTTTTTCCTATTTTCTCCATTAAAGGTCTTGCTATTGTAAATAGTTTAAATTTTGCTGAACTGTGTTTTCTAAAGAATATTGGTGCTTAAAAATGTAATAGATCAATTTATCTTTATTAAGCCAACTTGCTGTATGTTCATACTATTTTTAATCATTTGTCTACAGATTCCTTTATTTTTTCATAAGAATAACCATAATATCTGTATATGAGCTTGATTTTCCATTGTTGTAAAACACTTATTAATTTCATTTTTGGCTTATTACTCTGGGTAGGATCCCCCAAAACTATTAAATACAAGTAGTGAGAGTGGAGATCAGATTTTTCTGATGTTTGATTTGGGATCCTGTCTCTCTTTTTGAGACTGAAGAAGTCCCCTTTCTATTCTATTTTAGTGAGATTTTTATTAAAAATGGGTGTTGATTTTTACCAGTTTTACTTACATTAAGATGACAGGGGTTTTACTAAAGTATTAATGAGGTAAATTACAATGAAATACTGTCTCATGTTAAATTACCTTACATTGATAGAGTGGAGCCTACTTGATCATGCTTTATTATCTTTTTATTTTTTAACTCATTATTATATAAAATTTCCTGTTAGAGATTAATTTTGGAATCTTCCATTCTTGTTCTTACCTTGTAAGTTTTTTTATAAGATTATATTTATTTCAAAGTAAGTTCTGGATAGTGTTTATTCTTATTCTAATCACTTGAAGAATTCACATGATATTAAAATTATCTAATTCTTGAAAATATGGTAGACCTTCCCAGGAAACAATATTATAATATTGTTTTCTTTCTGGAAAGATTTCTGAACAACTGATTCAATTCCTAAAATATTTTAGCTTTGTATTGTTTTTTTCCTAGAAGTTTTTCCACTCTAAGTTTTCAAATTTAGTAACATGATGGTATTCAGAACAGTGGCTGAGCACCTGCTTTACATGTATGAGGTCCTGGATTCAAACCCCAGTCAATCCTAAAAAAAAAGAAAGAAAGAAATTATTAGGAAAGCACATGTAGCTTCCCATATCCAAGGTCCCAGGTTCAATACCAAGGACCTCCTGGGGAAAAAAAAAAATTCTGTTATGACACATTTTTAAATAAAAACAAAAGCACAGTAAACAGTATAAAGAATGCCCATGAACCCCTCACCTACTCTCAACCATTATCTACGTTTTGTTATCTGTGCTTCATCTATCAATCCCCCAACACACAAATGTGCATTTGTTGCTGGGAACATATTAAAGCAAATCTTATCCAATTCATCCCAAATACCGCAGCATACATGAGAGAATGTGAGTTGAATAGAATAAATTCACCAATATTTATTAAAATTATTCTTATGGGCTAGAACACAAACATGATCGATTATACATTTTGTAATTCTTTTAAATATTGACTCAGAGTTCTGTATACACTGTTTTAAGATTAGCAATTTGTACTTGAAATTTCCTAGATTTTTATTAAAGAATTTTATTTTTGATTTATCAATAATTGAGAGGGGGATGTACTGCAATAGAATTCATTATCTAATTCTATCAAGTTTTATTTGCACCTATCATTTTGGGTCTAATAATCTATCCCAATTGTCAGAGTCTTAATCAGTGACCCGAGGGTATCAGGAATGAAATAAAGAGAAAAGGGGGAAGGAAACAAGGAGAAAGAGCAGAGAGAGAAAGAACGAGAGAGCTGGGATCAGAGGATCTGCGAGTAGAGACTCAAACAACTTTATTACAAGGGGCTCTTATATACCAGTGTATGTGTCTACAAGCAGGCCCACAGCAGCCTAAATGCCATTAAGCATAAACATTAGCATTAACATAGTGTCCGAGTGACATCAAGGAGCAACACTTATTAACCATCAACATTACCTATAGTCTAAAGAATTTTCTTTTTAAAAAAATCTTATCTCAAGGTGCAAAGTCTAAGTGTTCTATACATTACAAAAGGTATGAGCTCATCTTTTCCTTCAGCCTTTAACAGCTTCAGCCCATTTGCTGGGAACTCCCAAATCACTGCATTCCTTAGGTTGCAAGGGTAGTCATAGAGACAGCACATCTCTCCTTGAGAGGCTACTGTGCCTCAGTTTCCAACATTTCCCCCTTTTTTAGTCAAGGTGACCATGCCTGTCTTAGGTTGCCCTCCTCTAAGGGTCTTACCCATCATTGACTACCGTCCAAGCTCTTCAACTTGGGGAAATTATTGAGGTGCTTTTGCTAGCACCAGATTATTCACATGTCCCATGGCTGTTACGCTTTGCAATTTTCTTTGAAAGCACTGTCCGGCACGGGTGAGAATAATGAGCAACAGAACAAGTATGATTAGCACTATTCCTAAAGCTGACAGAAAACTCTGTGATTTCCACCAATTTATTGGATTAAACTTATTGAAATGAGAAATGAAATCATTAAAGACATATCCTTATCATCAGCTACATTAATCTGATTAAGGGATTTCTAATTATCTTTTTCTGTAATTCTTCTATTTCTATTGACATATTACCTTTATGACCTATCAAATGATTCTACTATATCTGATTTATTATATGCAGAGTCAAAGAAATTACTTTCATTCCAACCACACCTCAATCCCCTTAACAAGTTTAAATTATACAATTGATCTCCAATACGCAAAACAGCAGATTCTAAATTATTAACCCAATTATTTAACTGTTCATCAATTGTGCTTTTGGCTATGCCACAAATCACTACCATTTTTGTGCCAATCATGCACGTATTATTGAGTCTGTACTTTCACGCAAAGCTATCATAGCAGTAGCAGAAGCTGTAATGATTCCAATCAGTCCCAAAATGCTTATAATGAGCAGTCCAATAAAGCATTCAGTCCATTTCAAGAATTTTTATGCAGCAATAATTGACTTTCAGAAGATGACTGCCAAATGAACATCATTCTCACCAGTATCCAGATGCATTTTCTTCTTCTGGTCATGGCTGTTGTTTTTCCGTCCTGCAACACACTTCCTGATATGTATACAAGGTACCATTTTCATAAAACAGTGGATCATTCTTAATAGTTATCTTACCAGTTATGAAAACAAATGGATCTTCGACACAGGCTTTAAAATGGTATGTTTAAGGATCAAATGTATTTCCCAGCCATTCATACGGAGGGGCAATTCCAAAAATTATTTTCCACAAATTCTTTTGCAGGTTATGACTGAGTGCCATTGGTCCAAGGGGCCAGTATCCATTTTCCTTTGTGACGGTAACAGTTCCTGCCACAATAGCATAAGAGCACACAGGCCCAAAATCCATAGGCAGACAAAAGCTGCAAGTTCACAGTTCCAGAATGTGTAAAGTTCATGTGATGTATGGAAGCAATTGAAAAATTTTTATGATTAAAGTTAAAATTGCCACAGGTTTCAGTAAAGTATTTTAATCTCCAGCCATATTTCCACATTTTCCCCTTTTTGTTTTAGTAATGAATACAGCTTCAGTGGGTTTGAATAGTGCATCTGAGGGCTCATTCCTCTCAAGAGCAGGAGGGCTCTGATGTCACAGTCATTGGAGTAAGCAGGAAGGAACTTACGGGGGATGTTTATTAGCTGTTGGTGAGTAACCATAATTGCTGGGCTAGGCACCACAAGGTTTGGTACTCGATGATGTTCGCCTTTCTGGTAGAGCCACTCTGCCTTTTCTCAGGTTTCAGTTGTAGGCCCAGGATCTTCACAAAGGCATCTGCGTCAACAGTCTTAAAAGGGATGTTAGAGGAGTGGCAGGGACATGACAGTCACCTGTTACTACCAGCAGGTATCCTGGATTTTTTTTCATAATCTGAGGGTGATTTATAAAAGTCCATCATTTCTGTCTTGTTTTCAGTATTTGCAATCTACTCCTGGATAGGGATGGCCATCTTTAGAGTGACCAGACATTATTGGGTTAAGTCTTTCACTTTTAGCAGGGTCTCCCATGCTGCATACAATTGCCTTTTATATTGCACTTTTGACCTTCCAGAATTGTGATTAAAACCCAAGGGTTACTTTTAGAATTTTGCTTTTTCACAAACTCCACCCAAAGCCAATATGGGTGCTTGCCGCATCCAATTCATAGACTGAGTTAATGTCCAAAATTTACCTTCTTTTTATTATTTAAAGCAGCTTGCTGGAGGTTTCCCTACTTCCTTGAAGGACCTTTACCAATTAATACATACAATGGTTTTAATATTTGAGACTAAGTGAGAGATGAAAGATTTTTAGCACTTCAACATTATTACAAACTCTGTTAACATGATTGCATTCCATCATTTACAACAAGAGGGCATAGTTTTATCCCATCCAACCAAACCACATTTAGGAATTTGATAGAGCAGCAGGGACTTTGCAACCTGTCCCAATTGTTTGCTTAGTTCAGGCTTTTAAGAGAATATACTGAAGATGGTGGCTGAGTGAGCTTGCCTTGCCGTCTCTCCTGGGAAGAGGCAGCTGGGCACTGCTGGAGGTTCTCCGGGACCAGGCTTTTACAGGATTTTTTCAGGGCAGGAAGTGTCTGGACATCGATTTGGTGGGAAGGTAATGGAAAGGACTGGTCTATAAGATATAATTTGGGACTTTTCAGGAGGGGGAGGCAAGATGGCGGCTGAGTGAACTTCCCGGTTACTAGCTCCTGGGGGGAATCGGCTGGGAGGCGTCGGAGACTCTTTGGGACCGGCTGTTTTGGGATTTTTCCTGGTCCAGAGGTGTGTGGACATCGATTTGGAGGGAAGGTAACAGAGAGGATCCATCTGTGAAATATACACGGAGATCCCAGCTACGTGTGGAGGACTCCCTCCTTGGGTAGGCGGAGCCGAGGCAGCTAGCACCGCAGCGGGTGGCGGGCGGGAGAGCCGAGCTGCGCTGTGCTGCGGCTGGCGGCGGGCGAAGGAGCCGAACCCAGCCGAGCCTAGCCGCGCCGCGGCGGGGGGGAGAGCCGAGACGCGCTGCGCTGCGGCGGCAGGCGGTGGGCGGGAAAGCTGAGTCCGGCCGAGCCCGGCTGAGCCACGGTGGGCGGGGGAGCCGGGCCCAGCTGAGCTCGGCCGAGGCCAGCCGTGCCGTGCCGGGCGGCGAGCAGGAGAGCCGAGCCGCGCTGCGCCGCGCCGGGCGGCAGGTGGGAAAGCCGAGCCTGGCCGAGCCCAGCCGAGCCGTGGCGGAAGGGGAAGCCGAGCCCAGCCGAGCCGCGGCGGGCGGCAGGCGGGGGACCCGAGCCCAGCCGAGCCCAGCCGAGCCAAGCCGAGCCGCGGCGGGCGGCGGGCGGGGGACCGGAGCCCAGCTGAGCCCAGCCGAGCCTGGCGGCGGGGTTTCTGTTCTTTGTTTTTTTTTAATTGTTTTTATTTATTTATTTTTTTTATTTTTTTTTTTGTTGTTGTTCTTGTTGTTCTTTTTTTTTTTCAATCCTCTCTTTCTTGTCCCCAATATTCTTCTTATACTATTTTACCTTAACAATACAATAGGTCCTACAGGAAATACCTCACATTTGCTGGGTTTCCTCACCCTCCACTGCCTCATTTCTCTGTGAATAGATTTAGCCTATCTGCACTATCCCCTTTCCCCTACAACTTGATATCCTCCACCATCTGCTATCTCTCCTATATTCCATCTCCCTTTCTTTGATCCACAAAGTGTATAACTCTTAATTTCTAATACCTTTGTTTAGTTTTCCATCTGGTATTCATCCCTGAAACTATTACCTTTCTTTTCTCTTTCCCTCTCTCACGAAAACAATAGCCTCTTAGTACGTACCACATTCCTCCCATATTCAGTCGTCTACCTCATTATAGGTACTTTCCTACTACTATAACTCTACACAATTTACATGATCTAACCTCCATCCTCCCAGAACTCATATTGTTGCTATGTAAACATATATCACCAATACTACTTCACACTTTTTCCTTCCTTACACAATTGACTTTCCCCAGCACTAATACTTTCCTTTAAAGTGAGCTTAACTAGCAATAAGAAATTGGAATAAGAAGAACAAAGTGACAAAGAGAAGATATAACACTTACGCAAAAACAACAGCTAATTAATCTCCAAGACTAGACAAAGAAGCTAAGGAACTGATTAAACCCGTCAAGAAAAAATGTTGACAAGACAGCAACAAAAATCTACAAACCAAACCAGTAATCAGGAAAACATGGCTGAATCCAATCAACAAACTGAAAATCAGGAAGGGGGGCAGGACTTCGCACAAGCAATGAAAGATCTCAGAACATTTATCACCGACAAATTTAATGAAGTAATGAAAGAGGTTAACAGCGTGAAGACAACACTTGGAGGGGAAATTGCAGACATGCGCAAAAAAATAACAGATATGATGGAAATGAACACCACAATTCAAGAAATCAAAAATACACGCAGCAAATATCAGCAGACTAGAAGAGGCAGAGCAGAGAATTAGTGATGTGGAAGACAGTGCATTGGAAATCAAACAGATAGTAGAAGTGGTCAATAAAAAGGTAGAAAAAATCCAGATAGGACTTAGGGACCTGAATGATAACGCAAAACGCTCAAACATACGTATTATAGGCATTCCAGAAGGAGAAGAGAAGGGAAAGGGGTCAGAAGGAGTGTTGCAGGAAATAATGAATGAAAACTTCCCAAATCTACTGAAAGAGACAGATGTACACATCCAAGAAGCACAGCGCACTCGACTGGTCATAAACCCCAACAGGCCCACCCCAAGACATATACTTGTCAAATTATCCAATGCTCAAGACAAAGAAAAAATTCTAAAAGCAGCAAGAGAAAAGAAAACCATCACATACAAGGGAAACTCCATAAGATTAAGTGCTGATTTCTCATCTGAAATGATGGAGGCAAGAAGGCAGTGGTATGATATAGTCAAGGTACTAAAGGAAAAAAATCTCCAACCAAGAATACTCTACCCAGCTAAACTAGCATTCAAAAATGATGGAGAGTTCAAAATATTCACAGATAAACAGAAACGGAAAGAGTATATCAACAAGAAACCTCCCCTTCAAGAAATTCTTAAGGGAGTTCTGCAGGAAGAAAGGAAAAAACAGGACAGTCAGAGATGGAGGAGAGTGTAAAAGCAACAGGAAAGACAAAAATAGAAGGGGAAAATAAAATAATACAAACAAAATATAACAAACACAAATCCAACCAAAATATGGCTACCATAAATAACTCTCTAAACGTAATAACACTGAATGTCAACGGATTAAACTCACCTATCAAAAGATTCAGACTGGGACACTGGATAAGGAAATACGACCCATCTATATGCTGCCTACAAGAGACACATCTTAGACCCAGAGACTCATGGAGGTTGAAAGTGAATGGCTGGAAAACAATCATACAAGCAAACAACAACCAAAAAAAGGCAGGAGTAGCTATATTAATATCAGACAAAATAGACTTTAAATGTGAAACAATTGTGAGAGACAAAGAAGGATACTATATTTTAGTGAAAGGGACAATTTGTCAAGAAGATCGAACAATCATAAATATTTATGCTCCTAACAAGGGCGCCTCTAAATATGTGAGGCAAACGCTGGAAAAACTAAGTGAAAGAATAGATGCATCTACAATTATAGTGGGGGATTTTAATACACCACTATCAACTCTGGACAGAACATCTCAAAAGAGAATCACTAAAGAAACAAAACATTTGAACAGTATATTAGAAGAGCTGGATCTAATAGACATATATAGATCATTACACCCAAACACAGCAGGATATACATTTTTCTCAAGCGCACATGGAACATTCTCCAAGATTGACCATATGCTAGGCCACAAAGAAAGGCTTAATGAATTCAGAAAGATCAAAATCATACAAAACAATATCTCTGACCACAGTGGAGTCAAGCTGGAAATTTGCAAGGGACAGAGACCCAGACTTCACACGACAATTTGGAAATTAAACAGCACACTCTTAGATAAACAGTGGGTCAAAGAGGAAATCTCAAAAGAAATCAATGACTACCTTGAAACAAATGATAATGATAACACAACATACCAAAATTTATGGGATGCAGCAAAAGCGGTACTGAGAGGGAAATTTATAGCCATAAATTCGTATATCAAAAAAGAAGAAAGAGCAGAAATTGAAGAATTAACTGCACATTTGAAGGAATTAGAAAAACAACAACAAAGTAACCCAACAGGAAGAAGAAGGAAGGAAATAACAAAGATAAGAACAGAACTAAATGAAATAGAAAATAAGAAAGCACTTGAAAAAATAAACAAGACCAAGAGCTGGTTTTTTGAGAAGATCAACAGAATTGACAAACCTTTAGTGAGACTAACAAAGAAAAAAAGAGAAAAGATGCAAATACACAAAATAAGAAATGAGAAAGGTGATATCACCACTGACCCCACAGAAATAAAGACTATCATAAGAGGATACTTTGAAAAACTATATTCCAACAAAAATGACAATTTAGAGGAAATGGACAAATTCCTAGAAATACATAAGCAGCCCATACTGACGAAAGAAGAAATTGATGATCTTAACAAACCAATCACAAGCAAAGAGATAGAATCAGTCATTAAAAATCTCCCAACTAAGAAGAGCCCAGGGCCAGATGGCTTCACAGGTGAATTCTACAAAACATTCCGGAAAGAACTAACACCAATCCTGTTGAAACTATTCCAAAAAATCGAAACAGAAGGAACACTGCTTAATTCCTTCTATGATGCCAACATTACCCTAGTACCTAAGCCAAACAAAGACACCACAAGAAAGGAAAATTACAGACCAATTTCTCTAATGAACCTAGACACAAAAATACTTAACAAAATACTTGCTAATCGTATTCAACAACACATTAAATGAATTATACACCATGACCAAGTGGGATTTATTCCAGGTATGCAAGGATGGTTCAACATAAGAAAATCAATCAATGTAATACACCATATAAACAGATTGAGAGAAAAAAACCACATGATTATATCTATAGATGCAGAAAAGGCATTTGACAAAATACAGCACCCCTTCCTGATAAAAACACTCCAAAAGATCGGAATACAAGGAAACTTTTTGAACATGATAAAGAGTATATATGAAAAACCTAAAGCCAACATTGTTTACAATGGCGAAATCCTGAAATCCTTCCCTCTAAAATCAGGAACAAGACAAGGATGCCCATTGTCTCTGCTCCTATTTAACATTGTCTTGGAAGTACTGGCTTGAGCACTGAGACAAGAACCAGATATAAAAGGCATTCAAATTGGAAGGGAAGAAGTCAAAATTTCATTATTTGCAGATGACATGATCCTATATATAGAAAATCCTGAGAGATCTACAACAAAGCTCCTAGAACTCATAAATGGGTTTAGCAAAGTCGCAGGTTATAAGATCAATGTGCAAAAATCAGTAGCATTTCTATACACCAATAATGAGCAAGATCAGGAGGAAATCAAGAAACAAATACCATTCACAATAGTAAATAAAAAAATCAAATAATTAGGAATAAATTTAACTAAAGAGGTAAAAAACTTATACATCGAGAACTATACAAGATTGTTCAAGGAAATCAAAGAAGACCTAAATAAATGGAAGAATATTCCCTGTTCATGGATAGGAAGACTGAATATTATTAAGATGTCTATCCTACCAAAACTGATCTACACATTCAATGCAATCCCAATAAAAATCAACACAGCCTTCTTTAAGGAACTAGAAAAACTAACTATGAAATTCATTTGGAATAAAAAGAGGCCCCGAATAGCCAAAGACATACTGAAAAAGAAAAACGAAATAGGAGGAATCACACTTCCTGACTTCAAAACATACTACAAAGCTACAGTAGTGAAAACAGCATGGTACTGGCATAAGGAGAGACACACAGACCAATGAAATCAAATTGAAAGTTCAGATATAGAACCTCATGTATATAGCCATATAATATTCTATAAAGCCACCAAACCCTCTCAACTGGGAGAGAATGGCCTATTCAACAAATGGTGCCTGGAGAACTGGATAGCCATATGTAGAAGAATGAAAGAGGATTACCATCTCACACCTTATACAAAGATCAACTCAAGATGGATCAAAGACCTAAATATAAGAGCCAAGACCATAAAGACCTTAGAAAGCAGTGTAGGGAAACATCTATAGGACCTTTTAATAGGAAATGGCTTCATGAATATCACACCAAAAGCACGAGCAGCAAAAGAACAAATAGATAAATGGGACTACCTCAAAATTAAAGCCTTCTGCACCTCAAAGGAGTTTGTCAAGAAAGTAAAAAGGGAACCCACACAATGGGAGAAAATATTTGGCAACCATATATCTGATAAGAGACTTATAACTTGCATATATAAAGAACTCATATATCTCAAAAACAAAAAGATAAACAACCCATTTAAAAAATGGGAAAAAGATTTAAACAGACACTTCTCCAAAGAAGAAATACAAATGGCTAAAAAGCACATGAAAAAATGCTCCAAATCCCTAGCTATCAGGGAAATGCAAATCAAAACTACAATGAGATACCAGCTTACTCCCATAAGATTGGCAGCCATGAAAAAAACAGGAGAATACAAATGCTGGAGAGGATGTGAAGAAAGGGGAACACTCATCCATTGCTGGTGGGAATGCAGAAGGATCCAACCATTCTGGAGGACAGTTTGGCAGTTTCTCAAAAAATTATCCATAGATTTGCCATATGACCCAGCAATACCACTGCTGGGTATATACCCATCAGATCTGAAAACAAGGACACAAACCGATATATGTACACCAATGTTCATAGCAGCATTGTTCACCATCGCCAAAAGTTGGAATCAATCCAAAAGTCCATCAACAGATGAGTGGATCAATAAAATGTGGTATATACACACAATGGAATACTACTCAGCTGCAAGAACCAATACACTACAATCGCACGTGATAACATGGATGAACCTTGAGAATCTTATGTTGAGTGAAGCAACCCAGGCATTGAAGGACAAATACTATATGACCTCAATGATATGAAATAAGTTAACTGCCTCAGAGAGCTAGAGTCTGGAAAAGTGGCTTACTGGAAATCGGGGGGTGGAGGAAGGATGTGAGTTAATGTCTGTAGGGGTGGAATCTGTGATGAGCTGGGGGTAAGTATGAGCACAAAGAAGGGACAAAATGGGGGCAAGGGGTTACCTTTGGGTGGTGTTTTCTGGGTTTGAGGGGACTGGGGATGGGAAGAGGGGTAATATGGTCCAAGAAATAGGTGGGAGGGAGGGGCAACATACAAACATGGGAGAGTGCCAGAAGTTCGTTGAGAACTAAATGTTGAGTAAAACGTATCAAAGTATAAGTAGGAGGGTTACCTGGTTAGGACGCTCAGGGGGTATGGTCTGATGCGGGACGGACTCTGGAGGGAATAGCTGAAGGCTCATTTTGCCAAGGTGGGTTCTACCATTGGGTGGGGTGGACCCATATCCTGGGGAAGACTAATGCCGTCGAATAGAGAGAACTGTATCTCTCGTGAGAAAGGACGGCTCCCAGGGCATTAGATTGGCAGGGGTTGTGGGCCCTAAGGGGAGGGGAAAATGGATGTGCAATGGATGGAACAAAGGTAAATAAGGGGGCAAAAGAGGAGTTATGTGAGAGTACACAAGGATGAATATAAAACAGCTAATATTACACCAAAAACATATAGGGGATGACAGACTAATAATGAAAACCATAAGACAAAACATAGGATAACTAAAAAATTTAGAAAACTGTACAACCTAAAGTATGGACCACATAGTAAGCACAAATGTTACCTTGTTTGAAAACTATAGTTTTGGAATCTGTACATCAGTTTCAGGAAATATGATATGAATAAGTTAAAAGATTATTGCTGTGCAAGGGAAAAGGTTTTATGGTGGATCTGGGGAAATACTGTATATTGTATATATGAATTTTGGTGATCTAAGACTCTTCTGAAGGTGACATTATGTTGAGATTCACTTTACGGGAAGTTTTGGATCACAGAGTGGTTCAACAATGGCAGCGGAGGAATACTGATATGGGATGTTATTGACAGGATATATATGGTTGACAGGGAGTTATACAGGGCATATGCCCAGGGTATATGGTAATGTCTATATATACTCATAGTGGAAACAATTAAAAACAACAGCTGGGGGGGTTACTGGGCTTCTGGCCAGGGGGGTCACTGTTGTGGGCCCTGGGAGAGCAGCGGCAATCCTCCAGGTGCAACGGCAAGAACCGGGAAGGAAGGAGGGCCCAACAGTGGGCTCTTGATACTAATGGCTACACTTTTGAGCCTATGCACCTGCAATAAGAACAAGGCCTAGAGTAGCATTGTGCCTGGGGGTTTCCTCCTGACAGCCTTCATGTTACTCAAATGTGGCCACTCTCACAGCCAAACTCAGCGTGTAGATGTGATGCATTCCCCCCAGCGTGGGACACGACACCCGGGGATGAGCCTCCCTGGCACCAAGGGATCACTACCACATACCGGCTGAAGAAGCAACTAGAAAATGACCTTGAATTAAAGATTCAATGCGGAACAGCAGAATATACCTGTCTACATATAATAACATGACTTCGGGAAGCGGTTTGACCTAATGTAAGGGGGAAATGGAAAGGAGAAATGAGATTATAAGGCTGTGAGTCTCTAAAAAAGAGTCTGGAGGTTGTCAGAAGGAATACCCCTATGTACAACTGAACAGAGTCTAAGAGACAGATAAGGTAGATACAACCCCAGGTATTGGTTCTTTTGAGGGATAAAGAGACCCACGGGTTCTATGGTCATGGCAGAAGGGGTTCACTGCCATGACAGATGGCCCTTCTTTGGAGCTGGTGTTTCTGCGTGATGGAAATGGACTCAGAGGGGATCTCTTTTCACAAGACTTGCATGCTACTTTATTGGAATTGTAGTTGGTGCTGGGTTTAAGATATATGTAGGGGATTTGAATCTCTGGACTGATAATATGACACCCAGGCCCAGAGCCTCAACAGACTTCAGCTCCTACACTTTGACTTATTGGACTTACTCCACTCAGCTAACATGGAGTTGAAGAAGGTCAACCACCACAACATGGAGCCTAGAGTGTCTACAACTAGAAGCGGGAAGAGTGCATCCAGTACCCATGTGGAATCTAAGCCCTCACTTGACATAGGTGTGCAATGGACACAACCAATCCAATGTCCACAGAGAAAATGTGGAATGTGCGTGGGAACGGTAGCCATGGGGGCTGCTGGGTGTGGGGAACGGTAGGAAGAGATGAGATGTGGAGGCGTTTTTGGGACGTGGAGTTGTCCTGGATAGTGCTTCACGGACAATTACGGGACACTGTAGATCCCCCCAGGGCCCACTGGATGGAACGTGAGAGAGTCTGGGATATGATGTGGACCATTGACTATGGGGTGCAGTGATGCTCAGAGATGAACTTACCAGGTGCAATGGATGTATCACGATGATGGGAGAGAGTGTTGCTGTGGGGGGAGTGGGGGGCGGGGGCGGTGGGGTTGAATGGGACCTCATATATTTTTTTTAATGTAATTAAAAATAATAATAATAAATAAATAAATTAAAAAACATGTATCATGGAACAATTTGATGAAGTGAAGGAAGAGATTAAGCATATTAAGAAAACACTTGGAGAGCATACAGAAGAAATTGTGATCATGCACAAAAAGATCATGGAGATGATGGGGATCAATACCACAATCCAAGAAATAGAAAATACACTCTCAGCAAATAACAGCAGACTTGAAGAGGCAGAGGAAAGAATTAATGATGTGGAAGACAGTACATATGAAATCAAACAGATAGTAGAATTAATCAATAAAAAGATAGAAAAAATCCAGGAGGGACTTAGAGACCTGAATGACAATGCAAAACATACAAACATACACATTATAGACATCCCAGAAGGAGAAGAGAAGGGAAAGGGGATAGAAGAAGTGTTAGAGGAAATAATGGCTGAAAACTTACCAAACCTATTGAAGGAGATGGATGTACATGTCTAGGAAGCAAAATGCACCCCAAACAGCCTAAATCCCAACAGGCCTACCCCAAGACATATACTTGTCAAATTATCCAAAGCACAAGACAAAGAGAAAATACTAAAAGCAGCAAGAGAAAACAGAATCATCACATACAAGGGAGGCTCCATAAGATTAAGTGCTGATTTCTCATCTGAAACCATCGAAGCAAGAAGGCAGTGGTATGACATAGTCAAGGTACTAAAAGAAAAGAATTTCCAACCAAGAATACTCTATCCAGCAAAGCTAGCATTGAAAAATGATGGAGAGTTCAAAATATTAACAGATGGAAAGAAACTAAGAGAGTATGCCAACAAGAAATCTGCCCTTCAAGAAATACTAAAGGGAATTCTGCAGGAGGAAAGAAAAAACAGGGGAAACAGAGTTGGAGGAGAGTGTAAGAACAACTAAAACTACAAAGAGAGAAAAAAAAAATCAAACAACATAAGACAAACACAAATCCAAAGAAAATATGGCTAATATAAGTAATTCCTTGAAAGTAATAAAACTAAATTTCAATGGATTAAACTCACCTGTTAAGAGAAACAGATTGGGAGATTGGATAAGGAAATATGACCCATCTATATGTTGTCTACAAGAAACGCATCTTAGACCCAGGGATTCAAGGAGCCTGAAAGTGAATGGCTGGAAAACAATCTTACAGGAATACAATAGCCAAAAAAGGGCAGGTGTAGCTATATTAATATCAGATAAAATAGACTTTAAATGCAAAACAATTGTGAAAGACAAAGATGGGACACTACATATTAGCGAAAGGGATAGTTTTTCAAGAAGAAATAACAATCATAAACATTTATGCCCCTAACAAAGGTACCTGCAAATATGTGAGGCAAACACAGAAAAAACTAATTGAAGGAATAGATGCCTCTACAGTTATAGTGGGGGACTTTAACACACCACTATCACCTTTGAACAGAACAGCTCAAAAGAGAATGAATAAAGAAACAAAGGCTTTGAACAATATATTAGAAGATCTGGACCTAATAGATATATACAGAACATTACAGTCAAATACAGCAGGATACACATTTTTCTCAAGTGCACATGGATCATTCTCCAAGAAAAACCACATGCTAGGGCACAAAGAAAGTCTCAATGAATTCAGAAAGATTGAAATCATACAAAATAATTTATCTGACCACAGTGGAGTGAAGATGGAAATCTGCAAGGGCTAGAGGCCCAGATTTGGCACCAAGACTTGGAAGTTAAACAACACACTCTTAGAAAAACAGCAAGTCAAGGAGGAAATCTTAAAAGAAATCAATAAATACCTTGAAACTAATGAAAATGATAACACAACATATCAAAACTTATGGGATGCAGCAAAAGCTGTACTGAGAGGGAAATTCATAGCCATAAATTCATACATCAAAAAAGAAGAAAGAGGTAAAATTGAAGAACTGAACATTTGGAGGAATTAGTTAAAAAAGAAAAAAAAACCTAACCCCAAAGAAAGAAGAAAGAAAGAAATAACAAAGATCAGAGCAGAAATAAATGAAATAGAAAATAGAAAAGCACTCAAAAAATAAACAAAACAAAGAGCTGGTTCTTTGAGAAGATCAATAGCATTGACAAACTCTTAGCTAGACTAACAAAGAAAAAAAGAGAAGATTCAAACACACAAAATAAGAAATGAGAAGGATGATATCACCACTGGCCCCACTGAAATAAAGAAAAACTGTATTCCAACAAGAAAGACAATTTAGAGGAAATGGACAAATTTCTAGAAACTTATAAGCAGCCTACATTGACAAAAGAATAAAATCGATCATCTCAACAAACCAATCACAAGTACAGAGATAGAATAAGTCATTAAATACCTCCCAAATAAGAAGAGTCCTGGGCCAGATGACTTCACAGGTGAATTCTACCAAACATTCCAGAAAGAAATAACAACAATTTTGCTTAAACTCTTCCAAAAAATCGAAATAGAAGGAACATTGTCTAATTCATTTTATGATGCCAACATTATCCTAATACCAAAGCCAAACAAAAACAGCACAAGAAAGAAAAATTACAGACCAATCTCTCTAATGAACCTAGATGTGAAAATCCTCAACAAAATACTTGGTAATCATATTCAACAACACATTAAATTATACACCATGACCAAGTGGGATTCATTCCTGTTATGCAAGGATGGTTCAACATAAGAAAATCAACTAATGTAATACACCACATAAACAGATTGAAGGAAAAAATCACATGATCATATCTATAGATACAGAAAAGCATTTGACAAAATACAGCACCCTTTCTTGATAAAAACACTGCAAAAGATTGAAACAGAAGGAAACTTTCTGAACATGATAAAGGGTATATATGTAAAATCCACAGCTAACATCATTTACAATCGTGAAATCCTAAAATCTTTCCCTCTAAGATCAGGAACAAGACAAGGATGCCCACTATCACTGTTCTATTTAACATTGTGTTAGAAATACGAGCTTGAGCACTGAGGCAAGACCCAGATATAAAAGGTATTCAAACAGGAAAGGCAGTAGAGTGATTACAACTGCAAGTGGGAGGATTGCATCCAGCATCCATGTGGAATCTGAGCCTCCTCTTGACATAGAGGTGCAATGGACACAACCAATCCAATGTCCACATAGAAGAGGTGGCATTGGATTGGGAAAAGTGGACATGGTGGCTAATGGGTATGGGGTAAGGCAGGAAGAGATGAGAGGTGGAGGTGTCTTTGGGACATGGAGCTGCCCTGGATGGTGCTTCAGAGGCAATCACCAGACATTGTAAATCCTCACAGGGCCCACTGGATGGAATGGAGGAGAGTATGGGCCATGATGTGGACCATTGACTATGAGGTGCAGAGGTGCCCAAAGATGTACTTACCAAATCCAATTGGATGTGTCATGATGATGGGAACGAGTGTTGCTGGGGGGGGGGAGAGGTGGGGTGGGTGGGTGGGGTTGAATGGGACCTCACATATATATTTTTAATGTAATATTATTACAAAGTCAATAAAAAAATAAAATTAAAAAAAAAACAAAAAAACAGGAAAGGCAGAAGTCAAAATTTCACTATTTGCAGATGACATGATCCTATACATAGAAAGACCTGAGAAGTCTACAACAAAGCTTCTAGAACTTATAAATGAGATCAGTAAAGTCAGAGGATATAAGATCAAAGCACAAAAATCAGTAACATTTCTGTGCATGGATGATGAGCAATCTGAGGAGGAAATCAAGAAACAAATACCATTTTCAATAGTAAATTTAAAAAATCAAATACCTAGGAATAAATTTAACCAAAGATATAAATGTCTTATACACAGAAAACTACACGAATCTGTTCAAGGAAATCAAAGAAGACCTAAACAAATGGAAGAATATTTCCTGTTCATGGATAAGAAGACTAAATATTATTGAGATGTCTATCCTACCAAAATTGATCTACAGATTCAAAGCAATTCCACTAAAAATCAACATGGCATTTTTTAATGAACTAGAAAAACTAGCTGTGAAATTTATTTGGAAAGGAAAGAGGCCCCAAATAGCCAAAGACATATTGAAAAAGAAAAATGAAACTGGAGGAATCACACTACTAGACTTCAAAACATACTACAAAGCTACAGTAGTGAAAACTGCATGGTATTGGCACAAGGATAGACACACTGACCAATGGAACTGAATTGAGAGTTCTGATATAGTTCCTCATATATACAGTCATCTGACATTCAACGAGGCCACCAAACCCACTCAACTGGGAGAGAATGGTCCCTTCAACAAATGGTGTCTAGAATTGGATATCAATATTCAAAAGAAGGAAAGAGGATTACCATCTCTCACCTTATACAAAAATCAACTCAAGATGGATCAAAGACCTAAATGGAAGAGCCAAGACCATAAAGACCTTGGAAAACAATGTAGGGAAGCATCTATAAGACCTTGTAATAGGAAATGGTCTCATGACCTTCACACCCAAAGCACAAGCATCAAAAGAACAAATAGATAAATGGGACTTCCTCAAAATTAAAGCCTTTTGCACCTAAAAGGAGTTTTTCATGAAAGTGAAAAGAGAACCTACACAATGGGAGAAAATATTTGGTAACCATATATCTGATAGGAGTCTCATATCTGCATATATAAAGAACTCATATATCTTGAAAATAAAAAGACAAACAACCTGTTTTTAAAATGGGGGAAAGATTTGAACAGATGCTTCTCCAAAGAAGGTATAAAACATGGCTAAAAAGCACAGGAAAAAATGCTCAAAATCACTAGCTATTAGGGAAATGTAAATCGAAATTACAATGAGGGGCAGAGGACTTGGCCCAGTGGTTAGGGCATCTGTCTACTACATGGGAGGTCCCCAGTTCAAACCCCAGGCCTCCTTGACCTGTGTGCAGCTTGCCCATGCACAGTGCTGATGCATGCAAGGAGTGCCCTGCCACACAGGGGTGTCCCCCGCATAGGGGAGCCCCACATGCAAGGAGCGTGCCCCGTAAGGAGAGCCACCCAGCATGAAAGAAAGTGGAACCTGCCCAGGAATGATGCCACACACACAGAGAGCTGACACAACAAGATGACACAACAAAGAGAAACACAGATTCCTGTGCCGCTGACAACAATGGAAGCAGACAAAGAAGAACACATAGCAAAATGGACACAGAGAACAGACAACTGGGGTTGAGGGGAGAGAGATAAATAAAAACTAAAAAATTAATTAAAAAGAAAGGAAGTTTGAAATTTGAAGGAGCACACAAGTCAATTTGCAAAAACTGTGAAAGGTGTTTTTTGTATTTTAGTTTTGTTAGCTCCTGGCACTCAAGAAAATCTGTCATATCACTACCTCCTGGTTCTTAACCAGGATCTTTGGGGGTCTGTGGAAAGAGTTCAGGGGTTCATGAACTTGACTTGAGAAAAAATCCACTTATTATCTTTATTTTCTCTGACCTCTAACCAAAATCTAGTATTTCCTTCACTTATGAATATATGCAATAAATTGTTTCTTTCCTATCACATTACAGTTGTTAGGTATCTTGAAAAATCACTTACACTGATTCATATTTTGAAATTACATTAGTTGTTAGACCCAACACTAGTTTACTCTCATAAATCTATCTGCTGCTACTTTCTGAGAAGGGGTCCATGGTTTTCACATGACTGTCAAAGGGTTCTGTGGAAAAAAAGTTTAAGAACCCCTGCACTAGCTGGATACAAATTCATGTAACAGCTCATAGGGAAACAGATGTGGCTCAAGCAATCAGGCTCCTGTCTAACATATAGGAGGTCCAGGGTTTGATTCCCAGGGCCTCCTGTTAAAATGCAAGCTGGCCTCGTGCAGCAAGCTGGCCTGAGTGGAGAGCTGGCTGATGCAGAGTGCTGGCTCACATGGAGGGCTGGCCCATTTAGGAAAGCTGGCCCACATATGAGTACTGGCCCATGCAGAGAGCTGGTGCAGCAAGATGATGCAACAAAAAGAGATACAGAATGGAAGTGGATGTTGCTCAACTGACAGAGCATCTACCTACCATGTAGGAGGTCCAGGGTTCGGTACCCAGGGCCTCCTGACCCATGTGGTGAGCTGGCCCACATGCAGTGCAGCCTCACACAAGGAGTGCCATGCCACTCAGGGGTGACCCCACATAGGGGAGCCCCATGCACAAGGAGTGCACGCTGCAAGGAGAGCCACCCCACGCAAAAAACACAGGAGTGGCAATGGAAACACAGAGAGCTGATGCAGCAAGATGACACAACAAAAGAGAGACACATCCCAGTGCCACCTGATGAGGATGTAAGTGAATACAGAAGAAGGCACAGAGAATGGACAATGGGGAGGAAGGGGAGAGAAATAAATAAAAATAATAAAATCTTCTAAAAAAAAGAGAGAGACACAGAGGAGAGAGTATAAGAGATGCAGCAGACCAGGGAGCTGAGGTGGCACAAGAGATTGAGCACCTCTCTCCCACTCCAGAAGGTCCCAGGATTGGTTCCCGGTGCTGCCTAAAGAGAAGACAAGCAGACACAGAAGAACACAGAGAGCACAGACAGTAAGCACTGAAACAACAGGGAGTGGTGAACAAATAAAGAAAATAAATCTTTAAAAAAGAAAGAAACAGCTCACGGAGTGATGTCATCAACATGGTGACATACGACATCCTCTGGAAAAGTCTCCCCTAAGAATCAACAAATAAAAGGACAAGTTCCACTTGATTAGAACCCTGGAGGATGACAGAGACTGGAGAAGGGCTCCATAATTGCTGAATCAAAGAAGAAGAAAAATGATCTCCAAGATCAGTCAGGAAATTTCTGTCATAGTCCCACCGATCTGGAACCCTCCCTCTCACTCAGTCCTGCACAGCATGGGAGTCATAAGAGGCAGTGTGGCCTGGGTCCCTTCTGTCACAGCAGCAAGTTAGAACCCAACGATACCTGCAGGGACCAAAGCCCACAGAAACCCTGGGTGAACCACAGACCCCTGAGGCATGGTGCATACAAAAAGACCCCATGGGGAAAAGGGAGAGAGAGACCTTGGCAGAACTGTTGGCAAGAAGTGTACACAATCAATCTGATTTCTTTTGACTGGATAACGTATGCAAAATGGATTTTTCTGGAGTTAAACACCTTTAGAACCCCATCTAAGTTCCCAGAGCAAGAAACCTTAACAGGGAAGAAACCAGAGGTAGAAAAGCTTCACATAAAAAAAAAGGTGGGTGATGTAGAAACTAGGGTCGAGGCTCTCAGTTCCAGAAGCTGTGAGCGCCCTGGTCCCATCTTTATTTTCTCTCTTGTGTCTTGCTTTCTGTCCCTTTATTTTTTAAGTTCTGTATCACCTTCCATTCAAGCAAACCTATTGCTGAGTTAGTCTCAGCAACTGGTACCCAAACAGGGAGGGACTTGAAGAAAGAAGGATCACTTTGAGTGAAACTAAAGTTGGTGTAACAGCGCAGAGCCCCAAGTAGTTTAGAAGGCCTTTGAAGTCCTTGGTAAATAAGGATACTCTTGAGTATTTTTCAGGGTTATGATGGGAAACGGCATCAGTTCAACAAAATATTGCCCATATGTCTGTCTCTTGAAACAACTCCTCAAGGCAGGAGGAGCCAAGGCCAGTGAGTCTCATATTTTAGAACTCCTACAGATTGTAGAAAAATATTGCTCATGGTTCCCAGCAATAGGAAATTTAGAATTAGGAGATTGGGAGAGAGTGGCAAAAGAGTTTTAAAAATTACATGTACAATGTGTTCCACTCCCTGTTACCATTTGGCCCACTTGGACTATAATTAAATTTGTTTTGGAACCCTTGCAAACAGAAGAGGAGGAAGAGGAGAGTGAAGATAGCGAATGCAAGGAAGTTCCTCCCACTGAATCTTTTGATGATACTAAATCTAAAGTTGTTTTGCCTTCAGCTCCTTCATTAACTGACTTTAGAAAGTCACTTTCCCCTCCACCAACACCTCCTTTCATATGTCAAAATTTTGTGGTTAAAGCCTTAGATCCAGTAAGATTGGCTTTTCCTTCCTGTTATATTATACATTACATGGATGATATATTGTGTGCTGCTCACTCTTCGCAAACTCTAGTTTTAGCATATCAGGCCTTAGAGCTTAACTGCAGCAGGATTAAAACTTGCCCCCTTGGAGGCAGACCTGGCCCAGTGGTTAGGGCATCCATCTACCACACAGGAGGTCCACGGTTCAAACCCTGGGCCTCCTTGACCCGTGTGGATCTGGCCCATGTGCAGTGCTGATGCATGCAAGGGGTGCTGTGCCACACAGGGGTGTCCCCCATGTAGGGGAGCCCCACACACAAGAAGTATGCCCCATAAGGAGAGATGCCCAGCACAAAAGAAAGTGCAGCCTGCCCAGGAATGGCACCACACACACAGAGAGCTGACACACAAAATGATGCAACAAAAAGAAACACAGATTCCTGTGCCGCTAACAACAACAGAAGTGGACAAAGTAGATGCAGCAAATAGACACAGAGAACAGACAACCAGGGTGGGGGGAAGGGGAGAGAAATAAAAAAAGAAATAAATCTTAAAAAAAAAAACTTGCCCCTGAGAGGAAGCAGATTTGACCCAATGGATAGGGCGTCCACCTACCACATGGGAGATCCAAGGTTCAAACCCAGGGCCTCCTGACACTTGGGATGAGCTGACCCATGTGCAGTGCTGATGCACACAAGGAGTGCCCTGCCATGCAGGGGTGTCCCCCACATAAGGGAGACCCATGTGCAAGGAGTGCACCCTGTAAGGAGAGTCACCCATTGCGAAAAAAGTGCAGCCTGCCCAGGAATGGTGCAGCACACACAGAGAGCTGATGCAGCAAGATGACAGAACAAAATGAGACACAGATTCCAGGTGCCGCTGACAAGAATACAAGCAGACACAGAAGAACACACAGCGAATGGACACAGAGAGCAGACAATGGGGGGAAGGGCATGGGGAGAGAAATAAATAAATAAATAAATTAAAAAAAAAAAAACAACTTCCCCTGAGAAAATTCAAAAGTTTACTCCTGTTTCTTATCTTGGGACTATCACTGACAAAATTACAATTAAGCCTCAGAAGGTTCAGATTCATAAGGATTCTATTAAAACTTTGAATGATTTCTAAAAATTATTAGGAGATAAAAATTGGCTGAGGCCCAAAATGGGCATTTCCACATATGAGCTATCTAATCTTTTTTCCCTATTATGAGGAGATCCTCAGTTAAACAGCCCTCAGGTTTTGATGAAAGAAACAGAACAAGAATTAAAACTCATAGAAAAAAAAATTCAAAGTGCCCAAGTTGAATGCATTAATCCAGAACAGTTGCTGCAATTGCTTATTTTACCTTCCTTACACTCTCCCACAGGAGTCCTTACGCAACAAGATCGTATTGTAGAATGGATATTTTTACCTAATAGCGTCATTAAAATGTTATCTCTTTATGTGGATTTTATGGCCCAGATTATACTTAAAGGCCATGAATGCACTCGTGCCCTTCACAGACAGGACCCTTCTCATATCATTCTCCCACTTTTATGCAAAGAAGTTGAGGCTTGCCTACAAAATCACTGACAATGGCAAATAGCCTTTGCTGATTATATTGGACAAATAGACAATCATTACCCTAAAAATCATATATTACAATTCCTTAAATGCACTCAGTGGATTTTACCTAAAATAACTAAGGCTCATCCAATACTTGATGCCCCTACAATCTTTAATGATGGGTCTGGAAGTGGCACAGCTGGGTATACTGGGTATACAACTAAGAAAATTCCTACTTCTGAATATTTGGCTTAGCAAAATGAATTAATAGCAGTGCTTCCTGCTTGTGGGCTAGTGGGGGATAATAGAATTAAGCTGCTGGAAGAAGAAGAAAACATGGCAACATTGGTGTTCTCTTTTGTTTCCATGCTGATTCTGATTGGGCCTCTTTGGCCAAATTAATAAAATTAGTACAAAATTTTTATCAAGGTGTTAAAAAGAATTTTCAGTTTTGAATCAATAGCTTACTCCTGAACTTCAAGTCTCAGTGTAGTCTTAAAGAGTAGTAACCCAAAAAATGTGTGCCAAATGTCTAAACTGCTAAATAAAAGCTTAACTGCATTTATGCTGCTCAAGTTATCTTAACTGGTTGCTGATTACTAATAAAATGTTTCCAAGAACAAGCTTGCATGTTACAGGCAACCCAGATTCCAGGAGACATCTTAAAAGCAGCAAAATCAAAGATGTGAAATGATGGAGGGCCTGGAAACAGCTATACCAAAAGAGTAAGAATTATGGGTCAAATTAGTAAGTTTTATGTTTCTGTTGGTGTGTTGTAATTGTTTTTGTGTCTGTTTGTTCAACGTCAGTGTGTATTTTGATAGCTCCAGATGATAATATAAATTGATAAATAAAAATTTCTAAAAGAGCTCTATTCAAATGGCCAAAAATTAAATGTGTTTATATTAATACATAAGTTTATATGTTAATAAGATCTCTACAGTGATAGAAGTTGTGAGTCTTAATTAATGAAATTACTATAAGTCTCTTAAAAAAAAATAGTTCTAGGCTACCACATGGGAGGTCTACCAGTTCAAACCCTGGGCCTCCTTGACCCATGTGGCGCTGGTCCATGCACAGTGCTGATGCATGCAAGGGGTGTCCCCTGCATAGGGAGCACCACATGCAAGGAGTATGCTCTGTGAGGAGAGCCGCCCAGTGCGAAAGAAAGTGCAGCCTGCCCAAGAATGGCACTGCACACACAGAGAGCTGACAAACAAGATGATGCAACAAAAAGAAACACAGATTCCCACTGATAAGGATAGAAGTGGTCACAGAAGAACACACAACAAATGGACACAGAGAGAAGAAAACTGGGGGGGGGAGGAGGGGAAGGGGAGAGGAATAAATTTTTTAAAAATCTTTTTAAAAAAATAGTTCTTGCCTAAATTGAAATAAATAGTTTATTTTTCTTCGCAGGATAAAATGAAGGATGCAAAACATAAATGAATATTAAAGAAGATAAAAAGCTGTGGTATTGCTGACTGAAATTTAATAAGTTTGTTTAAAAAAAGTGTATTTTGTCTTAAAAGAAGATGGCTCGTGTTCATAAAATCAAAATGGAAATATGCAGGACAAGACTTGAATGTACATAGCAAGTTGTAGAAGGTATTGTGGTAACATTAAGTAAGGGAATGTGTTCTGTGAAGGTGAAATTTGTCTTAAAATAAAATAATTATAGTCTTTATGGTTATAAATAATTATAAGAAGTTTGTGGATGCATTGTTTGAATTAAAGTGTTTAAATGGCTAATTCCAAGAAGTCATTATTAAACAAAAACTGAATTGATAATAACAAAAAGTAATTTTATTGTAGGAAAACTTGTTGGCAGGCAGCCTCCCCTGTCAACCTGTTTTTAAAAGACTGTTTCTAGTATTGCACGCTACTAGGTATTTGAAATAAAGAAAAGTTATATTTGCTTATAACCAAACTGAATCATTATTTTAACAAGTTTGTTTAGTGTTAATGGTAATTGTATGTCGTAAAAGGTTTGATTGGAAACAGTTTCCAAAATCATTTTGACAATTTATATAGGTACAGTGTATAGAATGTGCTTTTATTATTACAGAAACAGAAAATAATTTTGTCCTAAGATACTTGATTGGTTATTAAGAAAAAGTAAAATTTGAAACAAAACCTGAATACAGAGAGTGCAGAAGGTTCATGGAAAAGGAATTTTTATGGTTAAAATTAAGTAAGATTTAATGGGTCTATCTATAAAGGTTTAAAAGCTTTAGTATCCAGGGAAACTGTTGTGGCTCAACTGATAGAGCATCCGCCTACCATTTGGAGGGTCCAGGGTTCAATACCCAGGGCCTCCTGACCCATGTGGTGAGCTGGCCCACTTGCAGTGCTGCTGCACACAAGGAGTGCCGTGCCACACAGGGGTGTCCCCCATGCACAAGAAGTGCCCCCCGCAAGGAGAGCCACCCATGTGAAAAAAGCACAGCCCACTCAGGAGTGGTGCCACACACATGGAGAGCTGACCCAGCAAGAAGACACAACAAAAAAAGCAACACTGTTTCCCAGTGCTGCGTGACAAGAATGCAAGCGGACACAGAAGAACATGCAGCGAATGGACAGAGAGAGCAGACAACAGGGGAAAGGGGAGAGAAATAAATAAAATAAATCTTTTTAAGTAATACTTTAGTATCAAACAGTATATTAATGCAAAGTTAAAATTTTCTCCTTTCTCTGTTAATGTGACAAAGTTCTCAAGGCATTAGTCTGTTTAAAGTAAAAGTTTATAAAGAGTTTTTCTCCTGAATAATCAGTATACAAAGAAAGTCTGTTTTATCAAAATAACTTCTTATGGTTTAACCTTATCATTTCCTTGGTTAAAAAAAAAAATAAACAAGTTTTATCACTTTTAAAGGAATATAATGTTCAAACCTGCTTTCTCAAAATCAGATCCTGAAAAGTATCTTTTTATTTTAAACTGTTGCAGAAGATTTGTTCTTTTACCTTGAAAAAATTAAAGTAATAAAATAGTTAAGTTCCTTTAATATGTTATAAGTTGAATGGAAAGTGTTTAAAAGTGTTATAAAATTAAAAGAATTCTTTAACCCTCTGTTAGTTTAAGTTGTGTGAGTAAAAAGTTCATAAGAATACTTAAAAAGTGTATAAAATTCCTGAAAATTTACCAGTGTTTCAGCAAAAGTACAATGTTGTTAATCATGGTTGTAGTTATTTTTTAAAAAAATAGTATGTGTCACAGAAACAACCTCTATTGTAAACTAAAGTAACACCACTACCGAATACAGCAGTTCCAAATATTGCTCACTTATTGCAAAAAAATCAATATCCAACTGTGTCATTAACACTTCATTTTAAAACTTGCTAAGACTTTCTTTAGTATCTTCTTATACAAGTCAAGCCAGCCTGCATTCCCCTATCTGTGGGAAACCCAACAACAGACTTCTGCAGTGCTTCCCCAAGGCTGTGTGCACAGCACGACCATCTGCCCTGGCCTGGTGGCAAAGAATCTGGCTGCATAGAAGAAATCTGTGACTGAAACCCCACCGATGACATTACATTAACCAGTAATCCTTTTTCAAAATTAAAAGATATATCAGAGACAACAGTATCTTATCTTAAAAGCCTAAATTAAGTAAACAATTGACACGGGCTACAAAGTCCCTGCTGCTCTACCAAATTCTTAAGTTATTTGATTGGGCAAAACAAAACTATACCCTCTGCTGTAACTGACAAAGTACAATGTTTTCTCATGTTAATATAGTTTGTAATACTGTTGGAAAACTAAAAATCTCTCATCCCTCACTTAGCTCAAATACTAAAACCACTGCATGTGTTAAGTAGGAAAGGTCCTTCATGGGAGTAGGAGGACCTCCACAGGCTGCTTTAAAAAATAAAAAAGTAGAAAAGAGGGAGAAGGTGGACATTGACTTAGCCTGTGAATTGGATGTGGCAGCCCCAATATTGGCTTTGGGTGGGATTTGTGGTAAAAGCAACATTCTAAACAAGTACCCCTTGGGTTTTAGTCACAATTCTGAGAAGGGACCGACAGAACAATATAAAATAAGCAATTGTGTGTAGCGTAGGAAGCCCTGCTGAAAGTGAAAGAGTTAACCCAATAGTGTCCAGTTACTCTGAAGACTGCCATCCCTATCTAGGGGTGGATTGCAAATATTAAAACAATTCAGAAACAATGGGCTGTTGTGAATCACCCTCTATGAGGGAGAGATCTGTAGATGAATATCTGGGACACTTGCCAGCAACAACAGGTAACTGTCTATCATATCCCTGCCCACTCCTCTAACATTCCTTTCAGGACTGTTGAGGCTGATGCCTTTGTGAAGATCCAGAGCCATACCACTGAGACCAGAAAAGAAGGCAAGTGGCTCCACCAGAAAGGTGAACATCATGGATACCAGACTTTGTGGTGCCTAGCGCAGCACACCCAGCTGCCTGCTACTTTGCAACAGCTCATGGACATCACCCATGTGTGTCCTTCATGCTCACTGCAATGACTGTGACATCTGACCCCTCCTGCTCTTGGGAGGGATGAGGTATGCTTTCACTGCTGCAGACACTGCATCAGGACTCTTATAACAAGACAGCTACTATTTCCTGACTAGAAAATGAATCCTCACAACAGTGGACTAAGTTTAAATTCAACACTGAGTTGTGGCCCCAGGTCCAGTGAAAATGCTAAGAGCAGGACCAATGAAGGCATTGAATTTATGAGATAAACTTCCAGCTGCCCCACAGCCCAAGATGGGGGAGTAATAACAATTTGTCACTGCCTATGCCTCAAACTATACAAACTGGGAAAATAAGGTCATTTTTGATAAAGTACTGGCCTATATAGCCCTGCTGGTTGGGAATCTTAAGCCCAATGAGAAATGAAAGTCTATTCATTAACTGCTAGTTGGAAGTTTTATTGTTTGTTGTTGTATAGTCTACTGCACTTATAGATTATGTATAAAATGCAGCTTTGGGCTTGGGAGCAGAATTACAAACTGGAAATATGCACTTATGCCTACAATGCGATTGGAATATATCTAGTTTCTGTGTGACCCCTATGTATATAATAGCAGTGATATTCCTTAGGAATCAGTGAAATGTTATTTGCATGGTCATAAAAGCAATTTAAGCTTAGATATTTCTCAATTACAAGCCCAAATAACAAGCATTCAACATGCTCATTTGCAGTTGCTTTCTGCCTCACAAACTATGACAGGAATTGTGGGGGGATTAAGATCCCTGAACCCTATGATGTGGTTTAGAGTTGGAGAGGCGGTGTTATAGGAGGTATGTTAATTATCTGTTCCTGTCTGCTTTGTATGTGTTTAGGCCTCAGATGCACCCTACAAACCCTCCGGGGATTAATACAAGAAACTGCCCAAGCTGTATTTATTACTTTGCAAAAACAAAAAGGGGGAAATGTGGGAAAACAGCTTGAATTTGAATGTGGGAACTTGGCTTGAAGTTAAAATGTTTCCATGATGCAGATAAGAAGTGTGGGCTTAGGAACACCAGCCTTGACTATACAGAGCACTGTCTTGTCAGCAGGAAAACTGTTTGCATGAGGAGGCATTTGAACTTTGTATGGCCTGTTCCCTATTATTGTAAATGTGGCAGTTCTAATAACAAACAGCCTTGAAAGTAAACATAGATAACTACTGCTTTGTAATTTCTAATGAATACGATGTGGAAACTAGGATCGAGGATCTCAGTTCCAGAAGCTGTGAGTCCCCTGCTTCCAACTTTATTTTCTCTCTTGTGTCTTGCTTTCTGTCCCTTTATTTCTTAAGTACTGCATCACCTTCCATTTGAGCGAACCTGTTGCTGAGCTGGTCTCAGTATAGCTCCACCCATCTGCCCCATGGGATCTAAGCCCCAGGGCAATTAGAGACAGAGTGGGCATCACCATCCCAAAATCCTCAAGGCTGGGGAATGAACAATGGACTAAAGTAAACTTACTATTATTCTACTATAGACTTATTGTTATTCTGGCAATGGAAGAACTTTTATCATTGATGTAGAGGAAGTGGCCACCAGACGTTCTGAGAGGAGTGAGAAGGAAAAATAGGTGTAATATGGGGGCATTTTGGGGACATTGGAATTGTCCTGCATGGCATTGCAATAACAGATACAGGCCATTATATATTTTGTTATAACTTACAAAATTGCATGGAACAAAGTCTAAACTACAATGTAAATTATAATCCATGGTTAGTGGCAATGGTTCACTATGTGTTCATCAATTGTAACAAATGTACCACGCTAATGAAGGATATTGTTAATATAGGAAAGTATGGAAGGGGGAGAGATGGGACATATGGGAATCCCCTATATTTTTTATGTAACATTTATGTCATCTGGATTCTTTTAAAATAAATAAAGTAACAAGTAGCAGACAAAGTATGTCTGGTATACTCTCTCATCTTAGCCTGGTGTACACAATATATGATGCAATCAGCTGTCCACTGTTGAAGGTTAGGATTATGACTGGCCTTGCAATTAATACAAGATTCTGTAACAGCCATCACCCTGGGCTCTTCAGCCTGGCACCCCTGTGGACTTAAGACCAGAGGTTTGTGAAATGAATCGGCATTATGTATAAGACTTGAGAAAGCAGTGGCTTTATGTAGCAAGCTGAGTACAGGTTGAAATATTTCAAAACCCTTTCATTTTAAAATAAAAAAGATGGAGAGAGGATAGAAAGCCTGGATTTAAACCTTTGTAAATGATTTCTAGAGACAAGTCCCTGTTAAATAGTTGTTTTTGCTCTAGTCATTTTTCTAAATAGGAATGAAAAATTAAAGAAAAAGCAAGAATCCACTCATTTTTTATTATGCTGAGATCTCTAATAAAACTGAATTTTGGGAAGCAGACATGGCTCAACTGATAGAACATCTGTCTACCATATGGAGGGGCCAGGGTTCGATCCCCAGGGCCTCCAGACCCATGTGGTAAGCTAGCCCATTCACAGTGCTGCCACGCACAAAGAGTGCCATGCCACGCAGGGGTGACACCACATAGGGGTGCCTCAAATGCAAGGAGTGCACCCTGCAAGGAGAGCCACCCCACGTGAAAAAAGCACAGCCCACCCAGGAGTAGCGCCGCCCACACCGAGAGCTGACGCAGCAAGACGACACAACAACAAAAAGAGATGCAGTTTCCCAGTGTAGCTGGATAATGCAAGCGGACACAGAAGAACACACAGCGAATGGACTCAGAGAGCAGACAATGCAGGGAAGAGGAGAGAAATAAATAAAATAAATCTTTTTAAAAAAACTGAATTTTGAACTAGAATACTCTGGTGGTGGCTGGAGTTCCATCTTTCAAGGGATAATGCAAATCCTGTGGTCTCTGCCCAACATGCTGCCTAAACAAGAGCTGTCTGCAAGGCTTAGTAAATATTGAGTGGTGGCTATGTTTTTCTTTTTATGTAATACTCTACCATGTTATACACAAGTTAAATAAATTTGAGAAGTCATTTTAAAACAGTAAAAAATAAATAAACAAAAAAATCTTTAACAATGAACAATCTGAAAAGGAAATCAAGAAATTACAACATCAACTAAAATAGTCAAATATCTAAGAATAAATATAACCAAATATGTAAAGGTCTGGAGCATGGAAAAGTATAAAACATTGTTGAAAGAAATTTTTAAAAGACCTAAATCAAAAAATAAAATAAAATAAAAAATAAAAGACCTAAATCAGTGGAAGGACATTTCGTGTTCATTAATAGGAAGACTAACTAATGTTAAGATGTCAATTCTACCCAAAATGATTTACAGATTCAACACCATCCCAATCAAAATTCTAATAGCCTTCTTTGCAGAACTAGAAAAGCCAATCAACAAATTTATAAGGAAGGTAAGTGGACCTGGATACTAAAGCTATCTTGAAAAAGAAGAATGAAGTTGGAAGACTTCCCAATCTTAAAACTGATTATAAAACTTATTTTCTTTTAAATTGTATAGAAGGGTAAGGTGCCCAAATAGCCAAAACCATCTTGAAAAAGAAGAACAAAGTTTGAGGACTCATGCTTCCCAATTTTAAAACTTATTACAAAGCTACATTAAGCAAAACAGCATAGTTCTGGCACAAGGACAAACATATAGATGAATGGAATTGAATTAAGAGTTCAGAAATCAATCCTTACAACTCTGGCCAATTGATTTTTTAAAAAGATTTATTTATTTATTTATGTAGGTATGTATGTATGTATGTATGTATTTACTTATTTATTTCCCCTTCTCTCCTTCCACCCCATTGTCTGCTCTCTGTGTTCATTTGTTGCATGTTCTTCTGTGTCCGCTTGGATTCTTGTCAGCAGCACTGGGAATCTGTCTCTTTTTGTTGTGTAATCTTGCTGTGGCAGCTCTCTCTGGGCAGGCTGTGCTTTTTTTGTGCTGGGCAGTTCTCCTTACAGGGTGCACTCCTTGAGCATGGGGCTCCCCTACATGGGGAACACCCCTGCATGGCATGGCACTCCTTGCATGCATCAGCCCTGCACATGGGCCAGCTCAGCATACAGGTCAGGAGGCCCTGGGTTTGAACCTGGACCTCCCATGTGGTAGGCGGACACTATCAGTTGAGCCAAATCCACTTACCCCAACTGATTTTTTACAAGAGTGGCAATTCACTCAACTGGGAAAAGTTAGTCTCTTCAACAAATGATGTTGGGAAACTGGATAGCCATATGCAAAATTATGAAACGTAGGGAAACATCTTTAGGACCTTAAGATAGGAAATATTTTCTTAGACTTTACACCAAAACTCAGACAAAAAAAGAAAAAAAATAGATGGAACTTCATCAAAATTAAAATCTTTTGCGGGACAGATAGAGCTCAAGTGGTCGAGCACCTGCTTCAGATGTACAAGGTACTGGGTTCAATCCCCAGTACATCCTGAAAACAAACAAATGAAAAAACCAGCTCTGATTGGGGAGTGGATGTAGCTCAGTGGTTGAGCACCCACTTCCAGTGTATGAGGCCCTGGATTCAATCCCTGGTACCTCCTAAAAAAACAAAATTAAAATCTCTTGTGCTTCAAAGGACTTTATCATGCAAGTAAAACACAACCAAAAGAATGGTAGAAAATATTTGGAAACCATATTTCTGATAAGAGTTTATTATCTAGAATATATAAAGAATTTTTACAACTCAACAACAAAAAGACAACTCAATTAAGAAGTGGGAAAACAAGCACATGGAAAGATGCTCAACACCATTAACATTAAGAGAAATGCAAATCAAAACCAGAGTGAGATAACATTTCACACACACTAGAATGGCTACTACTTTAATAATGGAAAATAGGCGTTGGTGAGGACGTGGAGTAATAGGAACACCCTTACATTGTGGAAATGTAAAATGCTGCAGCAGCCTGGAAACAGTTTGGCAGTTTCTCAGAAATACCTTATGACCCATCAACCACTTCTTGGTATATACTCCAAAGAAAATAAAGCAGGGATTCAGACAGATGCTCTCATGCCTATGATCACAGCAGCATTAATAACAATTTCCAAAAGGTGAATGGAACCAAAATGTCCATCAACAGACGAATGGATTTTTAAAATGTGGTATATCTCATACAATGAAATATTGTTCAGACATGAAAATGAATGACATTCTGATATATGTGACAACATGGATGAACAAAGAACACATCCCGTTGTGTTAAATAAGCCAGACACAAAAGGATAAATATTTTATGATCTCACTTATTTGAATTAATTAGAATATGTGCACTCAGAGTCCGAAATTAGAATCCAGGTTACCATGGATGTGATGGGGGAGTTTATGTTTTATTGGTGCAGAGTTTCTGTTTGTGGTGAAGAAAAATTAGATAATGGTTGGTGGTGACAGAGGCACAATACTCAATTGTATTCTTGAAAGTGGCTAATTTCAATTTCAACTGTATTTCAACTTCAATTGTATTCTGGTAACGGTATTTCTGAAAGTGGCTAAATTAAGTAGTAGATATGTGTACAACACAGAGTGAACTCTAATGTAAACTATGGACTGTAGTTAATATAATTATAACATTAATGTTTCATCAATTGTAACAAAGGTACCACGCTAATGCAAAATGTTAATGATAAGGAAAACTCTGTTGCCGTAAACCTATAATTGCTCTAATTAGAAAAAAATGGAGGGGAATAAAAAGAACAGCAGAGTCCATTTTAAAACATGACATAACTATATACCATCTAAAATAATCTTACTACAAATATAATGATAGAGGCAAGTAAAAAAGAATAGGAAATGATATATCAAGCAAACATTAATCAAAGAAAAGCTGGACTGTCTCTATAAATATCAGATAAGGTAGGCTTCAGAGCAAAGAAGATTACCAGTACAGAGAAGGACATTATATAATGATAAAAGTATTAATCCACTAAGAAGACATAGGAAAGTTAAATATGTATGCATCAAACAAGAAACTGCACAATATGTATGGCAGAAACTGATAGAACTGAATGGATAAATAGGTAAATCCACAATTAAAGTTGAAGACATCAATAGCCATCTTCAACAATTGACAAAACCAGGCAAAAACTCATCAAGGATATAAAAAAACCCAACATCACCATCAATCAACAAGATCTAATCAGTATTTATAGAACACTACACAATAAAAGCAAATACACATTCTCTTCAAGTACCCATGGAACATGTACAAATATAGACAAGATCTGGGCCATAAAACACATCTTAAAAAAAATGGAAAGAACTAAAATCATACAGAATGTGTTTGTTGAGCACAATGGAATCCAATTAGCTATCAACAAGAGAAATGCCACAGAATATTTTCCAAATGCTTAGGAACTCAGCAACATACTTGTACAAAATTCATGGGTCAAAGAGGAGTCCTTGGGATATTGATGTGGCTCAAGCAATTGGGCTCCCGTTTATCATAGAGGAGGCCCAGGGTTCGATACCCAGGGCCTCCTGGTGAAGGCAAGCTGGCCTGTGTGATGAGCTGGCCCATGCAGAATGCTGCCCTGTGCAAGGAGTGCAGCCCCATACAGGAGTGCTACCCCGCGCAGCAGTGCTGATCCACGTGGAGAACTGATGCAGCAGGATGACACAACAAAAAGAGACACAGAGGAAAGACAATAAGAGACACAACAAGACCAGGGAGCTGAGGTGGTGCAAGAGAATGGGTGCCTCTCTCCCACTCTGGAAGATCCCAAGATGTATTCCTGGAGCCACATAATGAGAATACAAGCAGACTGAGAAGAACACAGAGTGAATGGACACAGACAGCAAATGGAGGGAGGGGAGAGAAATAAACAAATAAATCTTTAAAAAAAAAGGAAATCTCAGGGGGAATAAAAAATACATTATACATTTTAAAATCAATGAAAGTGAAAATACAACATATCAAACTTTCTGGGACATAGCTGAAGTAATCCTGATGTTGCCAGATTTCCTCCGGGTTCTTGACTATGTTGCATAAAAGAATTTAAGAACATGCCAGTTTAGTTAGGCCAGTAATTTATTGAGGAAATGGGAGAAGAGAATAGAAATGGGAGAAAATAACAGATTATGGGTCCCAGATATACTTGCATATTGGTCCAGGTAGAGAGAGGAAAAAGGAACAATTTAACTTATGTGCTTGATTTTTAAACCATTAATTGTTCCTCCCACTTGTTAATGTTTAGGGGAGGAGTCCCAATTGTTTGCTATTTTCATTGATTATCCTACCCATCAATTCCCCTGTGGCGGGGGGGGGGGGGGGAGGCAATGATAAGGTCCCTTGAAAATATCCAGGGCTTTTCCTTAATCCTGGACCATCAAGGAAAATTCTCATGGGTTCTTCCAGATGTTTTCTGGTAGGAGTCTTTCTCTCAGAGGATTTTCAGGTGGAATTCCATGGCCACGTGTTTCATGGCCATACTTTTGTGCCAGATCCTGGACTCACCTTTTCATTCCCTAAAGTAGCCCCTTCACTGAGAAAGAAATTTGTAACACTAAATTCATATATTAAAAAAGAAAAGGGAAGCAGACATGGCCCAGTGGTTAGGTTGTCCGCCTATCACATGGGAGATCCGCAGTTCAAACTCCGGGCCCCCTTAACCTGTGTGGAGCTGGCCCATGCACAGTGCTGATGCATGCAAGGAGTGCCATGCCACACAAGGGTATCCCTGCATAGGGGAGCCCACGCGCAAGCAGTGCACCCCATAAGGAGAGCCGCCCAGCGTGAAAGAAAGTTCAGCCTGCCCAGGAATGACACTGCACACATGGAGAGCTGACACAACAAGATGACGAAACAAAAAGAAACACAGATTTCCATGCCACTGACAACAACAGAAGCAGACAAAGAAGAACACGCAGCAAATAGACACAGAGAACAGACACCTGGGGTGGGGGGAAATAAAAAATAAATCTTTAAAAAAAAGTTTCAAATCAATAATATAAGTCTGCACCTCAAGGAACTATAAATAGAAGAGCAAAATAATCCTAAAGTAAGCAGAAAGAAGGAAATAATACAGATAAGAGCATAAATCAGTGAAACTGAAAGCATTAGAACAGTAGAGGAAATTAATGAAACAAAGAGCTGGGTTTTTTTTTAAAAGATCAATAAAACTGACAAACTCCAGCAAGATTGACAAAGGAAAAACAAGAGCAGATCCAAATTACTAGTATCAGCAATGAAACAGATGATATCCCACAGACCTTCAGATGTCAAAGAATAATACTATGAAATTTCTATACAAATTAACTTGACAATTTTGAAACTTCTTGAATTTTTGAAGAACTTTTTGAAAAAACTACCACAACTCACCCAACATGAAATTGGTAATTTTAATAGCCTTTTAACTATCAAAGAAAATAAATTCATAGTTTTTAAAAGTTTCCCCCCAAACAAAAAATCCAGGCCTAGATATTTTTCTGGCAATGTCTAGCACACATTTTAAAGAGAAATAACACAAGTTTCATACAATCTCTTCCAGAAAATAGAAAACTTCCCATTTCATTTGATGAAGATGATATTTCCCAGATATCAAAACCAGGCAAAAATAGTACAATATCCCTCATGAATATAGATGCAAAATTCCTTAACAAAATAAAAGTAAATATAATTCAGCAAAACATGATGAGGATTTACAACATATGTGACATTTATTTCAGAAGTGCAAGTCTGGTTCAATATTTTAAAATCCATCAATACCATCAACCATATTAACAGGCTGAAGTAGAAACATCACATAATCGTAACAATCAATGTAGAAAACATTTGACAAAATTCAACTCCTGTTCATGATAAAAGCTCCCAGAAATAGGGAAGCAGCTATGGCTCAAGCAATTGAGTTCCCACTTACCATATGGAGGACCTGAGGTTGATCCCCGGGCCCTCCTGGTAGAAAAGAGAAGAGGCATCCCAGACCTGCACAGTTAGGTGCAAGGCCCCCATGTGGCACAGAGATGTGCAAGACCCCCCGTGAGACAAAGCAACGCACCAAAAAGATGATGGTGCAACCAGACAGAGGGAAAAAAAGCTCTCAGAAACATAGGAAGAGAGAACTTCCTCAACTTGATAAATGACATCTACAAAAAAACCTACAGGTAACCTTACACTTAATGGTGAAGTACTGAACGCCTTCTCCCTAACATCAGTGAAAATACAAGATTGGCACTCTTTTCTTATTCAACATAGTGCTGGAAGTTCTAGCTAGGCAATAAATCAAGAAAAGGAAACATAAGGCATGCCAATCAGAAAGGATGATATAAAACTTCTCCTATTTGCAGATAATAGGATTATCTGTATAGAAAATTACATGGAATCTACAAAAAATACTCTAGGTCTAATAAGTGATTTCAGCAAGGTCACAGGATATAAGAAAAGCATGCAAAATACCAATGGCAGTTCTATGTACTAACAGTGGGCACATAGACACTGAAATTGAAAATATAATACCATCATTCAAAAAATTTAACTGCTTAATTGTAAATCAGGGGGCATTTTCAGGACTTGAATTGTCCTGAATGACATTGCAAAGACAGATACAGGGCATTATCTATCCTACCATAACCTACAGAATGGAGTGGGAGAGAGTGTAAACTACAATGTAAACTATAATCCATGCTTAGTGGCAATGCTCCAAAATGTGTTCATCAATTGAAATGAATGTACCACACTAAGGAAAGAAGTAGTTAATGTGGGGAAAAGTGAGAGGTATGGGGAGTAGGGCATATGGGAATCCCTTATATTTTTTATGTAACATTTTATGAATCTAAGTATCTTTTAAAAACAAATAAGAAATACACTTTTTAAAAATTAAGTGTAAATCTAACAAAACACACAGGACTTATATGCTGAAAATTACAAAATATTAATAAAGGAATCAAATAAACTCTTTAAAAAAATGGAAAGACATAACACATTCAGTATTATAAAGATGTTAATTCCCCCCCCCCCAATTAAAATACAGGTTTAACACAATTGTTATAAAAATCCCAGCAAGATCTGTTGTAGGGGAAGCAGATGTGGCTCAAGTGATTGGGCTCCCATCTACCACATGGGAGGTCCATGGTTTGATTCCCAGGGCCTCTTAAGAAAAGCTGGGCTGAGCAGAGAGCTGGCCCACACAGAGTGCTGGCCCATGTGGTGAGCTGATCCAAGTGGAGTGATGGTCTGTACAGGATTGCTGGCCTGCTCAGGAGTGGTGGCTCTAGCAGAGAGCTGGTGCAGCAAGATGATACAACCAAAAGAGATAAAGAGGAGAGACAATAAGAGAGCAGCAGGGAAGTGGATGTGGTTCAAGTGATAGGGTTTCCGCCTACCATATGGGAGGACTCGGGTTTGATCCCTGGGTTCTCCTGGTGAAGAGGAAGAAGAGAAAGCATGCCTGCTGGGAGCCACTACCTGCGTGGTGATCTGAGTGTCCACACAGTGAGCCAAGTGCTTACACAGTAGCCAAATGCCTGCATGGTGAGCTGAGTGCCCACACAGCAAGCCAAGTGCCCATGTGGTGAGCCAAGTGCCCGCATGAGTGCCCACATAGTGAGTCAGTGCCTGCACAGTGAGCCAGTGCCTGCATGGTGAGCCAGTGCCCACATGGCAAGCCGAGTGCCCACACAGTGAGCCAGTGCCCATGCAAGTGAGTCATGCAGCAAGATGATGACACAACAAATGAGAGACAAAGCGGGAAGAGTCAAGGTGAAGTGCAGCAGAAACCAGGAACTGAGGTGGTGCAGCTGACAGAGAACCTCTCTCCACATCAGAGATCCCCAGGATCAAATCCTGGTGAATCTTAGAGGAGAAAAAATAAGAGAAGAAAAAAAGAGAAATAGATACAGAAGATCACACAGCAAATGGGCACAGCAAAAGCAGCAAGGTGGGGGGAGGGGGAAGGGAAGGGAGGAAATAAATAAATAAATAAATAAATATTTAAAAGAGATGCAACAGACCAGGGAGCTGAGGTGGCACAAAAGACTGAGCACCTCTCTCCCACTCCGGAAGGTCCCAGGATGGTTCCTGGTGCCGCCTAAAGAGAAGACAAGCAGATACAGAAGAACACACAACAAATGGACACAAAGAACAGACAATGGAGGGAGGAGGTAAATAAATAACTCTTTAAAAAAAAAAAAGATCCTTTGTAGGTAAAGACAAGATTACTCTAAAATTTGTAGGGAAAGACAACCAGCCTAGAAGAATTAAAACGGCTTTGAGAAAGAAGAAAGAAATAGAAGGAATCAATTTGCTTATATTCAAGGACCAATTATATAGCTACGGTAATCAAGACATTGCAGGATTGGAATAAAGATAGACAGATAGATCAATGGAACAAAATACAAATACACTCAATTGATTTTTAACACAGGTGCAAAATTAATCCAATGGAGGAATAAAAGCCTTTTCAGAAAACGGTGCTGGAACAAGTGAACATCCATAGGCCAAAAAATGAACCTCAACCTATTTCTCCCACATTTTACAAAATTTAACTGAAAATGGTCACAGATTACATGTAGAACATAAAAGTATAAAATTTTTAGAAAAAAAAAGGAGAAAATCTTTAAAATATGATAATAGGAAAGAGTTCTTACTTTTGACACTAAAAGCAAAATACATAATTGGAAAAACTGATTGTAGCAGAGCGTGGGGGTTTCGTCCTCACTCAGGCCCAAGAGTCGGGGGTCTTGCTATTGCCGATCAGCCGGCGGGGGGTGCCCCAAGAGGGAGCACCGGTTCTCCAGGTGTGGGGGACTCGCGGTTGGGGAAAAACCACGGAGACCGCTTGAGAGCAAGAACAGGTCTGCTTTATTATGGAAGTACACTTAGCTATATAGGGTTGGGTAGAGGGAGGGGCATGATGAAGGGAGGGTTGGCTAAGGGGCGGCTGTGGACAGGCTGAAGCTGATGGATAGACCTGAGGTAAGCAGTTACTGGGGAAGAGGGCAGATTGTGGGTTGGCAATATGGGCAGGACTGGCGGGAAGGACGGCAGGGGCTGGAAGGGGAGGAGGGGTGGAGAAAGGCGGCAACAATTGCTCCTTTTGTTTTTAAAAGGAAATAGAGGCAACAAGTTTTGGTGCGCACTGTGGGTGTGAATAACTCGGTGTGCGCAGCAACAAAAGACAAGGATTATGAGGAGGAGGAGGAAAAGGAGGTTATAAGGACGGGTACTGGAATAGGACAAGGGGTGGGGGGAGACCAGGAGGACCGGCTGGCCGTGAGCGGATGACATAGCATCTGGCCAGGACGCATGTGCCCGCCATTAGGGTCGGCGCACACCGGTGCCTGGCGCGCGCTGAGCCTTGCCAGCGAAACGGGCTCGTGATGTCCCCGGACCCCCCGCCCAAGGGGGAGGAACAGTTGGGGAGAAGTGAGGGGAGGAAGACAAGAAGCTATAGGCGTGCCGTCTGGAGTAGGTGGTGCGGGCTGAAGGGGCGAGGTGGACGGCTGGGGGGGACTCAGCGGTGGCGAGGCGTTGGTAGTGGACTTGTACAAAGGAGCTGAACACTGCATTGGCTTGGTCTTTGGCGAGGCGGACTATCCTTCTGATGGCCCAGGGGCCTATAGTGAGGGCTAAAAGGATAATGATAAGGGGGCCTAGGAATGGGAGCAGGTACGGGAGGAGAGAGTGGAAGAATGCGGAGGAGTAGCTCGCGTTGTCGCGTTCTCTTTGGCATCACTCCAGGCTTTCGCGGACCTTTTGTAGGCTATCCTCTGTGAGGCCGGTGGTATTTGTGTATACACAACATTCTTCTCCAAGGGCGGCACAGAGGCCCCCCTCTTTGAGCAGGAGGAGGTCAAGGCCACGGCGGTTCTGTAGAACGACCTCAGAGAGAGAGTTAAGGGAGTTTTTTAGATGCTCGACAGCTTCTTGGAGATAGGTAATATCTTGATTGACCGCGTTCGCGAGGAGGAGCTTTTCCTGTTGCCAAAGGGAGAGAGTCCAATTGAAGGGCTGGTGACTCGGGTTGGCGGTGGGTGGGAGAGCGAGGGAAGCCAGGACGAAGAAAATGGTCGCGAGGCTGTATAGAGGCATCATCTGACGGTGCGGCATCTGTGAAGACAAAAGAAGAGAAAACTCCTCGCTCTCCATGCGTGGCGAGCGGGCAGCATGAGGGGGGCAAAGAGAGCGGGGTAAGGGTTTGAAACACTTTAAGAGGGGGCGTTCCTTGATGATGGCTGGTGGTGGATCCGGGTGAATGGGGCGACCTCTGGGCCGTATCCACTGTCAATGTTATCTCTCACCGAAGGTATAGGGTGCTGATCATTCGGTGGAACTAATGGGTTAGTGGCAGGCCGAATGCAACACCCAGGAACCCAGAGCGGCTGCGGCTCAGAATCTGGAAAGATGCAAGCAAAGCCCCTCCCCTGTGCTAGGAGGGGAGCTGGATCTTGCCAACGATTTGTGGCAGGGTCTTTCCAATGGACGAGGGGAACTTGCGAGGGCTGCCACATGGGTCCCCAGTGCTTATGGGTAGGGGAGAGTCCACGGTCATCGAAGGTTAGGAGATTGTGATGAATGAGGTAGGCAGTCACGACGTCGGCGGGGGCCTTGTGGGGAGAGGAGGCCCTTTCTTTTTGAATGAGTAACTTGAGCTGTTGGTGAGTGCGCTCGACGATTCCTTGCCCCTGTGGATTGTATGGAATGCCAAAATGATGCGTGATGTGATACATCTGCATGAAGCTGGCGAAGGTGGCACTGTGATATGCTGGTCCGTTGTCCGATTTGAGATCCCATGGAATTCCCATGAACAAAATAGCTTGGCGAAGCGCTTGGATGCAGTGTTTAGCACTTTCCCCCGCAAGAGGGACTGCATAGCACAGATGCGAGAAGGTGTCAATTGCTACATGAAGATATTTGAGGGGGCCAAATGCACTAACATGAGTGACATCTAATTGCCACCTTGAGTTCGGGCGGAGGCTGCGGGGGTTAACACCTTGAGGCTGCAAAGGTCCAAGTGGCAGCAAGGACGCGCAAGTTCGGCACGCGCGCACAAGGTGCTTGCAAGTCTCAATGGGTATGTCTGGAAAGAGCTTTCGGATGGACCGCGCAGAGAAATGAAATTGGGAATGCAGGAGCTTGGCTTGATTAACAAAGTCTCCAAGCCGCGGCCCGTCGGCAGGGTTTTCATGTAGGAGGACCGGGTTTACCTGGCGGCTTGACACAGAAGCATCAGCGAGGTCATTCCCTTGAGCCAGCGGTCCTGGTAGGCCAGAGTGGCTTCTGATATGAGCAATGAACCAGGGCTGCTGCCTTGCCTGAAGCAGTCACTGTACGAAAGCGAGTGCCTGATCGATGTTTGAGTCACCTGGTAGGAAAGTAGCAAGCAGGAGGCTGCGACACACCTGAAGAGTGTATAGGCTGTCAGTAAAGATGTTGAGAGGCTGGTCTGGGTGGAAATTGAGGACTGCAGCGACAGCTAGAAGCTCGCCCACTTGAACAGAAGAGTCATTTGCGAACAGCAGTTGCCGTGGCTCAGGATTCTCAGGAGTGTATATGATGGCAGCAAACGCCGTTTTTGAGGCATCTGTGAAGGCAGTGATAGCAGAAGGGATCGGGTTCCGTGCGGGCAATGGACGGAACGGGTTGGAAAATGCCAATTGAGACATTCCCTGCAGCAATCGGTGATGAGGATAGTGGTTGTCAAAGGAGCCGCGAAAGAGCTCTACCAGGCTCTGCATTTGGGCATTGTTCATGATGAGGGAGGTAACTTCCTTGGCATCTAAAGGCCAAACAATGGTGTGTGGCGGGATGCCATACGTTTGTATGGAGAGAAGTACTAAGTCAGTGGCCAGCATGATCCAGGCCCTTGTAAAAGGGCAGATTTTCGGGAGTTTGCTCTTTGACGTATGCAGAAAAAGGAGAGGGCCATCTTGCCACAAGAGACCTGTGGGAGTGATTGGAGTTGGCAGAACTAAAGCCAAAATTGGAAGGTTAGGGGAGAACCGCTCCAGGCGGCACTGCTGCAGAGCGGCGCTAACTTGCTGGACGACTTCTCAAGCAGCAGGAGTGATGGTGATGCTGTGGGTGGCTGCAGTTGGTGGGCTGTCTTTGGTCTGCAAGAGCTCGAAGAGGGGTTGCATCTGCGCTGTTGTGATGGGCAGCGCCGAGCGAAGCCAATTGATTTGTCCGCAAAGTTGTTGGAGTTCAGTCAGCGTCATCTTGTGAGAGACATGAATTTGTGGGCTTGTGGGCTGAATGAAGTGATGAAAATGAAAGCCCAAAAATTGAAAAGGAGGTTGGAGGTTTATTTTGTCTGATTGCACGGTAAGTCCGAGGCTTGAAAGGTTTGTCATCACTGCAGAGAGCAGGTCATTGAGGAGCGCGCTGGAGCTCGCTGCTAAGAGAAGGTCATCCATATAGTGGAGAATGTATGTTTGCTCTGGATGAAACTTTGAGCGCAGCGGCTCAATGGCATGGTTGACATATAGCTGACATATGGTTGGGCTGTTCCACATACCTTGCGGTAGCACTCGCCATTGGAATCGAAGCGCTGCACCCTGGTTGTTGGTGCATGGGACTGTAAACGCAAATCGCGGACAGTCTCGCGTATGAAGAGGAATAGAGAAAAAGCAGTCCTTGATGTCGATGGTCGCTGCGTGAAAATGCTGGGGGACTGCGGTGGGATGTGGGCATCCTGGCTGAGGTGACCCCATTGGCTTGATATGCTTGTTGATTTCGCAGAGATCATGGAGAAGGTGGTATTTGCCGGCGTTCTTTTTGCTAATGACAAAGACTGGTGAATTGTAGGGACTAGTGGATGACTCTATATGCCCTGCTTGTAGCTGCTCTTGGACGAGGGCAGAGAGAGCTTGCAGCTTGTGAGCTGGTAAGGGCCACTGCTCGACCCAGATGGGCTCCTCTGTGTCCCATTCCAGAGGGATAGGGTCAGGTTTTGAGATGGGAGCAGTGGCCCCTAGAAGGGGGGGGGGGCAGCACAGCTGAGAAGGCTTCTGTGGTGATTCGGGCCTTTAGCTGGCTGAGGACATCTCTCCCCCATAAGATGGTTTGGACAGACGAAAGGATGAGTGGGTGAATTTGGCCTTCGTGGCCTTCTCGGTCGCTCCAATGCAGAGGCTGGGATGTTTTCCAGGAGGTGGTGGCCCCAGTGGCACCGATGACTTGAGGGCCAGTTTCCAGGGGCCAGTGATTGAATGCAGCGACTTCGAAGGGAACACAGGAGACTTCAGCACCGGAATCCAGGAGCCCATCGAGCCATTGCCCATCGATTTTGAGCTCTAATGAGGGTCTCTGGCGGCGCATGATGGGCATTGTCCACATTATGGCTTGGGAATTCTTCTGAGGGCCTCTTGGGGGTGGGGCTGAGGCCTGCCCCGCTGGGAGTTTAAAGGCTGCTGGGAACCTTGGGTGGAACAGCAGTCGCGGGCCCAGTGATATCCTTTCCCACAACGCGGACACGGCGTAGAAGGGCCCCTTGGCCGTCGCATCAGCGGGTCTGAGCGAGGCGCTGGGCCTGGCTGGGAGCACTCGCGGATGAAGTGGCTGGGCTGGCCGCACCAAAAGCAGACGGAAGTGGGGCCGGATGAAACAGCCATGGCAGAGGCAAAGGCAGTAGTGAGTGTTTTGACTTGTGGGTCGACGTCACGGCAAGCAAGGACCCATTCGTGCAGAGCCTTGTCGCGTATGGGAAGGACTACGGCCCGGAACGGCGCAAGGCACCCGTCAATGACTAACCCTTTGGCTAACACAAATTGGGCATCCTCACTGGAAATTTTCCGTTGACAAGCTTCCAGGACGCGGGCGACAAATGCTGGGAAGGTCTCACTGGAGTCCTGAAGCAGCTGCATGAGCTTGGTGGGCTGCTTGGTGGAAACTAGAAGGAATGACTGCTGGATGAGGACTTTTACCCGGTGCCAAAACCCTGGGTCAATTTGGAGGTAAGAATGAGGGTCTGCATAATTGTTGGTCCCCGTGTATGCATCGGAGGGATCGAGGACGCCAGCTTGGGCATTCTCCACGATTTGCCGGTCAACAGCTGCTTGGTAATGGGTGCGCCATTCAATAAATTGACCCGGTGTAAGGATGGCACGGGCTAGTGCAATCCAGTCATATGGGAGAACGAGTTGGGTCCCCAACTCCTCAAGTAGTTGCTGCGCATAAGGGCTGCCAATTCCGTCTTCCTTTACAGCTTTGCAGAGGGTCCTGACCTCTTCTGCTGTAAAGGGTAGCCAAGTTTGGGGTCGCTGCGGCGTGGGCTGCGGATTCAGCGGATACAGCTGGGGGGTTTGAGAAGACGTGGCACTGGGGACTGATGGAGCAGCCAAGGCAGGTGAAGGGCTATTGCCGTACGGCGGCGGCAAGGGATAAGCGGAACACGGGTGAGAAAATGGTGGCTTAGCGGCTTCCAGGTGCAACAAGATGGCGGCGGGACCCTTCCGGGCACCGGCCAAGATGGCGGAGCAGCCACATCCGGCAGCGGACAAAATGGCACAAGGGGCGTTTCCGGTTTAGTGGAAGATGGCGACCATGCAGTTTCCAGGCACGAACAGGATGCTAACTGGGCAGGAAGAGGCGGGTAGAGGTGGGAGGAGGAGGACACCGGCAGAGAAGAAGCCGGATGTGCGCCATCTTGGACAGAAGTGGGGGAAGAAGGCGGAAGTCCGCCATCTTGGGGAGCGGCAGGGGTGGTTTCTGTCTGCTGCGGGGAGCTCGGGCGGGGAGGTTCGCGCTCGAGAGCAGCAGCAAGTTGGTTAGACAGAGAGTCAGTGTCAGCGGACTCATCGGGATCACAGTCTAGAGGCCGTTTAGGAGAAGCTTCATAAATGGCCTCGGTCGGAGCGCCAAGGAGACAGGCGCGAATGGCAACGAGAACGGGTAAGAGGCCTGCTGGGAAGGTGCGTTTCTTGTGTTCCATGGCGGAGGTGACTCGATCTATGAGTCACGAGTATGTGTCCAGGCTCCAGAGTTGGCAGGTGGCGAGCCACGGATTAAAAGGGAGCAAGAGATCCCAGTACTTTTGGAGCTGCCGCAAGGAGACGCGGACTCCATTGGCATCGAGCAGGGCAGCAAGGGCTCTGACTTGCGGCGCCTGATGCAATGACAAAGAGGCGCCCATGACGGGATAGGGACGGGACAATGGCGAGGGGTCCCTTGGGGCTCGTCCGGGCGAGGGGTCCCTACCTGGAGAGGAGGACGATCACAGCAGCAGCAGCAGCAGAGAGGGGCCGGGGGAGGAGCTGCCATATTGGGCGCCAGTTGTAGCAGAGCGTGGGGGTTTCATCCTCGCTCAGGCCCAAGAGTCGGGGGGGCTTGCTCCTGCCGATCAGCCGGCGGGGGGTGCCCCAAGAGGGAGCACCAGTTCTCCAGGCGTGGGGGACGTGCGGTTGGGGAAAAACCACGGAGACCGCTTGAGCGCAAGAACAGGTCTGCTTTATTACGGAAGTACACTTAGCTATATAGGGTTGGGTAGAGGGAGGGGCGTGATGAAGGGAGGGTTGGCTAAGGGGCGGCTGTGGACAGGCTGAAGCTGATGGATAGACCTGAGGTAAGCAGTTACTGGGGAAGAGGGCAGATTGTGGGTTGGCAATATGGGTGGGACTGGCGGGAAGGACGGCGGGGGCTGGAAGGGGAGGAGGGGTGGAGAAAGGCGGCAACAACTGATAAATTGGACTTCATCAAAATTAAAACTTTTTGCCCTTCTAAAGAGAGAAATTCTATTTATTTTTTAGGAGGTACCAGGGATTGAACCTGTGGCCCCATACATGTTCAAACACTGAGCTATACTTGCTCCCCAAAAGTTCTCTTTAAATGGGTGAATTTTATAGTAAGATATGTTGACTATATCTCAACAAATCTGTAATAAAAATAAAGTTACCCAATGGAGGAAAATATTTGCAAACTACATATCTAACAAATGACTATTATCTAAAATTAAAAAAGAACTCTCAAAACTCAAAAGAATAATGACAAAAAAACATGAAAAGACCTTTTTCACCAAAGAGGAGACACAATAGACTGATAAGCAGATAAGCACACGAAAAGATGTTTAGCATGATTAGTCATTAGGTAAATTAAAACCACAATGTGATATCACTACACGCTCATCAAAATGGTGTTTTTCCCTTCTCTTCCTCCTCTCTCTGTGTCTCTCTCTCTCTGTCTGTCTCTCTCTCTCCCCCCCCCTTCCTCGCATTCATGGAATTCCAGCAAAAGCAACTTAAACTATCAAGATGTCCCAGTTTCAACCAAAGATTTCAAAACATATGGAGAAACAGGCAAAGGAGAAGATTAAAGCACTAGAACCCATCAATGGGTAAGACCACACCAGGGACAAACCAGACCAAGATTTTTTTTTAATGGTCCTAAATATTTTCAAAGAGCTAGAGGAAAACATAGTCAGAAAACAAAAGGAAATCAGCAAAATAATAGCTGAACACAAAGAGATTATCACTAGAGATGGAAATTATGAAAAGGAACCAGAGTTGAAGACCACAGTAACGATAATAAAAAAAATTCCCCAGAGGGGTTCAACAGCATATGGGAGCTGGAAGAAGAATCAGTGAACTTAAAAACAGTTGAAATCATTCATCAGAGGACCAAGAAAAAGGAAGAATGAAAATAAGTGAACACAGCCTGAAGAACATGTGGGACACCACCAAGCATACCAATATATGCATTGTGGGAGTCCCAGAAGGAAAAGAGAGAAAAGAACAGAAGGAATATTCAAAGGAATAACAGCTGAAAATTTCCCATGAAAGACATAAGTATACACAACCAAGGTACTCATCAAAATTCAAGAGGATAAACCCAAATAGACCCACACCACACCATGTTATAATCAGATTGTCAACTGCCTAAGATAAGAAAGAATTCTGTAAGCCACAAAAGAGAAGCAACAAGTCACATGCAAGGGAGCCTCAATAAGATTAAGTGCCCATTTCTCTTCAGAAACCATGGAGGAAAGAACATATTGGTAAGACATATTTCAAATGCTGAAAGCAAAAAACTGCCAACCATGAATTCTATATCCAGCAAAATTGTTTTTCAAGAATGAGGATAGGATTAAGACATTCCCAGAAAAACAAAAGCTGAGGGATTTCATCAACACTTAAATGACCCTACTAGAAAGGCTAAGTAAAGGGAGTTCATGTTGAAAGGTGTAGCAGTTTGACATTATTGATGAATTCCAAAAAGAAATATTGGATTATGTTTGCAAACTGATCTTCTCCTCTGGGCATATTTGATTGCATTGCATTCAGAGGTTTACTTGATTAAGTAATCAGGTAAATGTCCTGTGCCAATAGAGCATTGAGTCCCCACCCCACAGTGGGTGGGAACTCTCAGATAAAAAGACATGGCAGGGAAGCGGACTTGGCCCAATGGATAGGGCATCTGCCTACCACATGGGAGGTCCGTGGTTCAAACCCCAGGCCTCCTTGACCTGTGTGGAGCTGGCCCACGCACAGTGCTGATGAATGCAAGGACTGCCATGCCATCCATGTAGGGGCATCCCCCGTGTAGGGAAGCCCCACACACAAGGAGTGCATCCTGTAAGGAGAGACACCCAGCATGAAAGAAAGTGCAGCCTGCCCAGGAATGGTGCCATACACACAGAGAAGCTGACACAACAAGCTGACACAACAAGATGATGCAACAAAAAGAAACACAGATTCCCGGTGCCGCTGATAAGGATAGAAGCAGTCACAGAAAAACACATAGCAAATGGACACAGAGAGAAGACAACTGGGGCGGGGGTAGAAATAGATAAAAAATAAATCTTTTTTCAAAAAAGACATGGCAAAGGGCAGAGTTTGGGGGTTTTTGGTGTGGGAGTTTTATGTTGGAATTTGGTGCTGAAGACTTAAGCTAGAGCCCCAGAAAGTAAGCACACAGAGGAAAGAGAAGCAAGCCCCAGGAAGGAAGGAACCCAGGAAGCCTGAATCCTTGCAGACATCAGCAGACATCTTGTTCCAACACATGAAAGTAGTCTTTGATGAGAGAAGTAACTTATGCCTTATGGCATGGTATCTGCAAACTCCTACCCCAAATAAATGCCCTTTATAAAAAACAACCAATTTCTGGTATTTTGAATCAGCACCCCTTTGACTGACTAATACAAAAGGAATAGACACTCATTAATTGACTGAAGCAATAAAAAGAAATAAAGATCTCCAGTAAAGATAATGACAGGGATAAATATAAACACCAGGACTATTGCATTTTTTAGTGGGTAACTTCAATTGTTACTTCTTACAGGATCTAAGAAACAAATGCATAAAATGTAACGATAAATCAGTGGATTGGGACTCATAATACATAAACATGTAACTTGTGATAAGAACTACATAAAGGGAGAGGGAGATGAAAGACTATAGGAACATAGTGTGTGTATACTATTAAAGTTAAGTTGGTATCAAAGAAAACAAGATTGTTACAGTTTTAAGATGTTAAATTTAATCCTTATGGTAACCATTAAGAAAATATTAGATAATATGCAAACTCAAGGAGACAAAAAATAGAGTACAGGTTATCAGGAATGGGGGGCAGAATGGCGCCCCACACACAGACAGCTGACATGACAAGATGACACAACAAAAAGAAACACAGATTCCCAGTGCTGCTGATAAGGATAGAAGCAGTCACAGAAGAACACACAGCAAATGGACACAGAGAGCCAATAACTTGGGGCGGGGAGGGATGCAGAGACAAATAAATAAATAAATAAATCTTTTTTTTAAAAAAAAAGAAAGAAAAAAATGTGTAGGGTTTCTGTTTGAGATTAAGGGAAAGTTCTAGTAATGGATAGTGTTGAGAATACCACAACATTGAAAATGTGATTAATCCCACTGAATGGTATGTTGGAGTGGTTTAAGATGGAAATATTTATGGTGTATATTTGCTAACATAATTAGAAAAAAGAATGGAAAACTACACCAAACTAGGCTATGGACTATAGATAAAAGTAATATTGTGATGATGTTCTTTCATCATTTGTAACAATTGTGTCATAAGAATTTAAGGTGTTGGTAGTGGAATGATGTATGGGAATCCTGTATGGTATGCACTGATTGTCCTTTAAAATTTTGAAATTAAAAAAATTTTGGGAAATGGAGGTGATTCAACTAGTTGGGCAACTGCCTGCCACATAGGAGGTCCCAAGTTCAGATACAAGCACCTAAGCAGACACAACCTCCCACCACAATGAGCTAGATGCCTCCTCCTACCATGAACTGGACACTGCAACGTGCTAGATTCTGCCTCCTGCTGCAATAAGCTACATGCTGCCACCCACCACAATAAGCCAGGCACCACCGCTTGCCACAATGAGCTCCACACTGCGTCCTGCTGCAATGAGCTAGCCTAATAGATAGATAGGCAGGCAGACAGGCAGGCACACAGAATGGTACAATGAAGATGGCATAATGTTAAAATAGGTGAATCTGGGTATCTGGGGTGCAGAAGTTCTCTGTATGGAGTTTGTATTACTTTTGTAAGTTTGTATTTTGTATTATTTTTCTACACTTGAAATTATTTCAAAATTAAAAAGAAAATGAACAGAGTCTCAGGGCACAAAGAATCTAACATTTGTGTTATAGGAGTTCCAGAAGAAGAGAACAAAAAGAATGGAACTGAAAAGAGTATTCAAGGAAACACTTGGCTGAAAACCTCCCAAATGTTACACAAGACACAAACCTACAGATTGAAGAAGCTGAGCAAACTCCAAAGAAATCAACACCTGGACACATAATAATTAAATTTCTGAAAACTAAAGACAACATAAAATATCATGAAAGTAGTTAGAAATGACACATTAACCACAGGACAACAATTTGAATGATAGATTTCTCACCAGAAACTATGAAAGCCAGAAAGAAGGGGCACATTTTTCAAGTGTTGAAAGAAAAGTACCATCATCAGCAAACTCTATTCCCAGTGAAAATATCCTTCAGGAATAAAGAGAAAATAAAGGCATTCTCAGATGAATGGAAATTACAAGACTTTGTTACTAGAAGACCCACTGTTAAAGATTGGCTAAATAAAGTTCTTCAAACAGATAGGAAATGAGCAAAAAGAAGCATCAGGAAGGAAAAGCAATGGAAAGAGCAGGAATATGAATATAAACAAAAAGGAATCCTTTTCTCCATAGGCTTTATAAATCATATTTTATGAATAAAACGAAAATCATACCACTATCTGATTCTTGGATAGTGATATTTAAAACCAGGGAAGGTAAAGGGAACTAAATGGAAGTAAGGATTCCATATGTCATGATATGGGGTAAAATGTTTATATAAGTCAACTAATTAAATTGTTTTCCAGAAGAAAACAACAGAAAAATCAATGAAACAGGAGGAGGGGCAACATGACATCAGAGTAAGGAGCTTCAAGAGTCAGCTTAACCTACAATGCAGTTAGTAATCACCCAGAACTATCTAAAGTATCCTGCAAAATCCTTGGAAGAATGGAAGAAGGAGACTGCCCATCTGCAGTGATGATTCATGAGTAGAGCACTCCATGCTATGGAGATTGGTGCCCATCCCCCACCAACAGTGCAAGCTGCCTCAGGAGCTATTCTCTGGCTGAAGTTGGAACCTCCATTTCCCAAAAATGGGGAAGGAAGATACAGTTGGGCATCAACTTCAGCTACTGATTAGTAAATCTGACTGTTTAAAATCTCATCCTCAGAACACCTAAAGTTTGAACCTGCCCAAGTCAGAAAGAGACTGGTAGCCTCCATTTCAACTCTGCCTCTGGCATAAGGGAAACCAGGGCTGATTGAAAAATCACAGTGATGGGAAGGATCAGCTTCTTTCCATCCAGGTCAGATTGCTGCTCCAGCCTGGGCTCCAGCCCCACCTCCAGCAGGAAAGAAGCTGAGGGGACCTGCACTAGCCTCTCCAGGCAACTATAGAAAGTTTCAGCCTGAACAGACTAGATTGTTGGAGACCTGTGGGCTCCATTACCACCCCCTGATAGAATAGGAGGGGCGGGGGGGGGGTGTTTCCTTAGCTTCTCCAGGAAGCAGCAGGTGCTTTTGGCCAGCACAGACTGGATTGTTAGACAACTGTGGCTCCATTCCTGCCCATGATAGGACAGGAGTGAGGCAGTGTTTCCTCAGCCTCTCTGGGCAACTGCAGGCACTTTGGTCTGCATGGACTAGATTATTGGGCAACTCCTAGCAGGGGAGTTGGGGGGGGAGGGGACAATTCTTCACCAGTCTACCTGGGCAACTGCGGTTAGTTTTAACCGGCAGAGCTTAGTTTTCCATGCATACCTGCAGCACCATACCCACCCTGAGCATGGGAGGAAGAGGTATAAAGGTTCATCAGTCTCTTTGGGCAACTAGAGTCTTGGCCTGCATATCTTGGACTACTGCACATATCTGCTGCTCTGTTCCTACCCTGGCAGGGTAGAAATGTGGGAGAGGCTTCACTGGTTCCTGGGCAACATGGGAAGCTTCAGCCTCCATGGCTTACAGTACCAACTGCATCCTTGGCTCCTATTATGCAACCAGCAAGGGAGAAAGGGCAAGAAACAGATGAAAAAGAGCTGAAAATTTTCAGATTAGCTAAATGTGAAACTATAAAATTCCAAATTAAGTTGAACCAAGTATCAAAGATGGGTTGTAACACAAAGTCAATCAAATAGAAGCCCTAGAGTAAAGAGAGAAACTATCTAGAATAAATATATCTAGTAAACCAGGTGCCAAGACACCAACAAAAAATTACAGTCCATGCCAAGAAACAGGAAGATGGCCCAGTCAAGGAAAAAACTAAGTCTTCAGTTTAAAGAAGCTGAGACAACTAATCATATGCTCAAAGAAATCACCTTAATAAATTCAATGAGATGGCTAAAGAGATTAAGGATATTATAAAGATATTGGATGAGCAGGAAGAAGAATTTGAATGCATACATAGAAGAATAGGAGATCTTAGAGCAATGAAAGTCACAATAAATGAAATTAAAAATACACTGGAAGTATATAACAGCAAATTTGAAGAGGCATAATAAAGGATCAGTGTGCTTCAAGACATGGCCTCCAAAAACAAATATAGAAAAGAACAGATGAAGAAAAGAATGGGGAAAAAATTGATCAGGGCCTCAGGGAACTACAGCAAGTAGCAAACTACAGCAAAAGACATGCAAACAAATGTGTCATAGGTGTCCCAGAAGGAGAAGAGAAGGGAAAAGGGGCAGAAGGAATATATGAGGAAATGGTAGTAGAAATTTTCCCAATCCTATTTGAGGACATAGATATCCATGTCCAAGAAGTACAGCATACTCCCAATCAAATAAATCCAAATAGATACACTCCAACACACATACTAATCAGAATGTCAAATGTCAAAGTTAAAGAGAAAATCCTGAGAGCAGCAAGAGAAAAGTAATGTATCAGGGAAGCAGCTGTGACTCAATCGATTGGGTTTCCATCTACCATATAGGAGGCCCTGGGTTCACGTCCTGGGGCCTCCTTGTGAAGGGAAGCTGGCCTGTGTGCTGTGGAGAGCTTATGGCCCAAACACCACAGAAAGCTGGCACCGCAAGATGATGCAACAAAGGGAGAGAAACAAACACAGAAGAATGTGCAGTGAATGAGCACAGAGAACAGTCAGCAAGCAAGTTGCGAGTGGAATAATTTTTTTTAAAGTAATGTATCACATACAAGAGATGCCCAATAAGATTAAGTGCTGACTGCTCATCAGAAACCATGGGGGCAAGAAGGTACTACTACAATATGTTTAATATACTGAAAGAGAAAAACTGCCAACCAAGATCATATCCAGCAAGATTGTCTTTCAAAAATGAGGGTGCATTTAGAATATTCACAGATAAACAGAAACTGAGAGAGTTTGTAACCAAAAGACCAGCTTTGCAGGAAACACTAAAGGAAGTGCTACAACCTGAAAAGAAAAGACAGGAGAGAGAGGCTTAGAAGAGAATCTAAAATTGGAGATTATACCAGCAAAAGTAAATAAACATGCAAAAAAAGGGGGGTGAAAATAAGATACAACAGATAAAATACAAAAAGGCAAAAGGGGTGAAGAACTGCCTTTACAGTAATAAAATTGAATGTTAATGGACTAAACTCCACCAATTAAAAGGCAAAAACTGGTCAAATGGATAACAAAATATCAGCCATCTACTTGCAGTCTACAAGAGACTCATCTTAGACCCAAGGATACAAATAGATTGAAAGTGAAAGTCTAGAAAAAGATATTCCACTCAAATACTAACCAAAAAAAAAAAAAAAAGGCTGAAGTGGCTATGCTTATATCTGATGAAATAGACTTTAAAAGCAAAGCTGTTACTAGAGACAAGGAAGGACATTATATATTAATAAAAGGGTAATTCCCCAGAAAGAAATAATCATAAATGTATATACGTGGGGAGGAGATGTAGCTCAAGTGATTGGGTGTCTGCTTCCCATGTATGAGGTCCTGGATTCAATCTCCAGTGCCTCCTAAGAACTAACAAACAAGCAAAAGGGCCAGCTCTCATTGGGGAGTGGATGTGGCTCAGTGGTTGGGTACCTGCTTCCCATGTGGGAGGTCCTGGGTTCAATCCCTAGCACCTCCTTTAAAAAAAATGTATATGCACCTATTCAGGATGCCACAAATTACAATGAGGCATACACTGGCAAAACTAAAGGGAGAAATAGATGTCTCTATATGGTGGTTAGGCTATTGGGTCAAGTTGGCCAGGTAATTGTGCCCAGTTGTTTGGTCAAACAAGCACTGGGCTAACTGTAATACAAGGGCATTTATGGACTTTAGTCACCATTGACTATACTGTAGCGGTAAATCATAGATAGCTGGTTATAATTACATCAATCAGGAAGAGTGCCATCAGCAATGAGTGATGCTTAACCCAAGCATTTGAATGCCTTAAAAGGGGAAGTGATTCCAGCATTGACAGAGAATTTCCCAGCTTGTCTTTAGACAGCCAACATCTCCCAGAACTTGTCAAGAACCTTCACTGGACTTTCATTGCAGCCCTTGGTTGCAGCCTGCCTGCAGAACCTGGACTTGTGCATCCCCACAGTTGCATGAGAGTCTCTTATAGAATCACATACCATTGACAGATATCTCTTGTTGATTCTGTTTCCCTAGAGAACCCTGAGGTTCCCTGGAGAATCCTCTACAATAGTAGTTGGAGAATTCAGTACACCATTGTCATCATTGGTTAGAACATATGTATGGAAAAACATAAACAGAGCTTGAATAATATGATAAAAGAACTAAACCCAATAGACATATTCAAAACATTGCACCCCAAAACAGCAGGATATATTCAAGTCCTCATAGATATTTCTCCAGGACATACCATATGTTGTGTCACAAAGTAAACCTCAATAAATTTAACAACACTGATATTATACAAAGACTTTCTCTGATCATAATGGAATAAAGCTGGAAGTCAACAACAGGCAAAAAAAAAAGGGAAAATTCACATATATATGGAGATTAAACAACACATTCTTAATTAGTGGTCAAAGAAGAAACTGTGAGCAAAATCAAGAAATATCTTAAGATGAATGAAAACTAGAACAGAACATATTAGGATCTATAGGATGTAGCAAAGGCAGTACTAAGAAAGAAAATTGTAGCACCAATGCTTACACTAAAAGAGAGGAAAGAGTTAAAATCAATGACCTAACTACACAGCTGGAGAAACTAGAAAAAGAACAGTGAACTATTCCCAAAGCAAACAGAAGGATTGAAAAAACAAAGACCAGATAAGAAACAAATGAAATTGAAAACAAACAAAAAAAAAAGAATAGAGAGAACTAACAAAACCAAAAGTTGGCTCTTTGAGAAGATAATAAAATTGACAAAACTTTAGCTACATTGACAAAGAAAAAAAGGAGAGAAAATGCATATAAATAAAATCAGATATGAAAATGGGGACATTACTACTGATCCCACAGAAATAAAAGAGATCATAGGAGGATAGTATAAACAACTGCACATCAACAAACTAGACAATGTATATGAAATGGAAAAATTCCTAGGAATATGAATACATTTATCCTAGTACAAATAGAAGACCTCAACAAACCAATCACAAATAAAGAGATTGGAACAGTCATCAAACAGTTCCCCAAAATGAAAAACCCAGGACCAGTGGCTTCGCAGGTGAATTCTACTCAGCATTCATAAAAGATTTAATATGAATCTTAAGCTCTTCCAAAAAAAATTGAACAAGAAGGAATGCTACAAAACTCATTCTATAAAGCCAATACCACCCTAATACCAAAGCCAGATAAAGATATTAAGGAAAAATAAAATTATGGACCCATTTCTCAAATGAATACAGATGCAAAAATTCTCAGAAAAATACTTTCTAATCAAATACAACAACACATTAAAAGAATTACTTATCATGATCAAGTGGATTTTATACCAGGCCTGTGAGGGGAGTTCACCACAAGAAAATTAATCAGTGTAATACACCACATTAATAAATCAAAGAGGAAAAACCACATGATCTCAATTGATGTAGAAAAGGCATTTGGCAAAATACAGCATCCTTTCTTGATAAAAATACTACAAAAGATAGGAATTGAAGGAAACATCTTCAACACAATAATGAGTATATATGAAAAACCCACAGCCAACACAGTACTCAAAGGTGAAAGATTGAAAGACTTCCTGTTGAGATCAGGAACAAGAAAAGCATGCCCACTGTCACCATCATTGTTCAGTAAAGTACTAGAAGTTCTAGCTAGAGCAATCAGTCAAGAAAAAGAAATAAAAGTCATCCACATTGGAAAGGAAGAAGTAAAACTTTCTCTATTTGCATGTGATACCTAGAAAGTCCCAAAAAATCTACAACAAGTCTACTAGAGCTAATAAAGGAGTTCAGCAGAGGGGCAGGATAAAAAAATTAATACATGAAGATCCGTAGTGTTTCTATACACTAGCAGTGAGAGATCTGAGGAGAAGTCAAGAAAAGATTCCATTTAAAATAGCAACTAAATGAATCAATTTTTAGGCAAAAAAAAAACTTAATCAAGGATGTATGGGAAGCAGACTTGGCCCAGTGGTTAGGGCATCCATCTACCACGTGGGAGGTCCACGGTTCAAACCCCAGGCCTCCTTGACCCATGTGGAGCTGGCCTATGCACAGTGCTGATGCACACAAGGAATGCCCTGCCACGCAGTGTGTCCCCTGTGTAGGGGATCCCCATGCGCAAGGAGTGCACCCCATAAGGAGAGCCACCCAGCACAAAATAAAGTGCAGCCTGCCCAGGAATGGTGCCACACACATGGAGAGCTGACACAACAAGATGATGCAACAAAAAGAAATACAGATTCCCATGCCACTGACAACAACAGAAGCAGACAAAGAAGAAGATGCAGCAAATAGACACAGAGAACAGACAACTGGGGCAGGGGGGAAGGGGAGAGAAATACATAAATAAATCTTTAAAAAAAATGGATGTAAAGCACTTGTATTCAGAAAACTACAATGCACTGCTAAAAGAAATCAAAGACCTAAGTAAATGGAAGAATACGCAGCGTTCATGGATTGGAAGACTAAATATCATTATGATGTCAATTCTACCCAAATTGATATATAGAGTCAATGCAATCCTGATAAAAATTCCAAAAGTCTTTTTTAAAGAAATGGAAAACGCAATTATCAAATTTGCTTGGAAGGGTAAGGTGCCCCGAAGAGCTGGAAACATCTTAAAAAGGACTTAAATATCTTAATATGAAGACTCTCATTTCCAGGCTCTAAATATTACCTAGTTACAGTGGTTAAAACAACATGGTGCTGGCATAAAAGCATACATGTACACCAATGGAACCGAACTGATGGTTCAGAAACAAACCCTCGCATTTATGATCAAGTGATTTTTGACAAGGCTATCAAGCACACCCAGCTGGGGCAGAACAATATATTCAACAAATGGTGTTGGAGAACTAGATATCCATATCCAAAAGAAAGAAAGAGGACCCCTATCTCACACCTTATACAAAATTAACTCAAAATGGATCAAAGACCTAAAATATAAAAGCTAGAACAATAAAACTCTGAGAAGAAAAGTAGGGAAACATCAAGACCTGGTAGTAGGTGATGGATTTTTAAACCTTACACTGAAAGCAGAAGCAATGAAAGAAAAAAATGGATAAATGGGACCTCCTCAAACTTAAACACTTTTGTGATTCAAAGGACTTTGTCAAGAAAGTGAAAAGGCAGCCTACACAATGGGAGAAAATATTTGGAAACCACATATCTGATAAAGGTTTGATTTCCATGCTCTATAACAACTCAACAATAAAAGCACAAGCAATCCAATTTAAAAATGGGCAAAAGCCCCTCTCAGTTAGAGGTGGAATGCGCATCACCATCCCAGAACCCTCAGGAATGGGGAATAAAATATGGACTAGAGAGAATTTATTGGTATTCTACTATAGACTTATTATGATTCTAGCAATGGAAAAAATTATATCATTGATGTAGAGAAAGTGGCCACTGGAGGTGCTGAAGGCAGGGAGAGGGAAAAATAGGTGTAACAGGGGCATTTTCAGGACTTGGTATTGTCCTGAATGACATTGCAATGACAGAAACAGGCTGTAGCAGTTTGATATAGTTATGAATTCCAAACATAGATATTGGGTTATGTTTGTAAACTGTACTGTACCTGGGCATGATTAAATTATGATTAGGGCTTTGATTGGCTCACATCAGCAAGGTAAAAGGCATGGTAAAGGACAGAGTTGGAGATTTTGATGTTGGAGTTTCAATTTGGAGTTTGATGCTGGAGTCTTGAGCTGGAGCCCCTGGAAGCAACCACACAGGAAGAGAAGCAATATCCAGGAAGAGAAGGCCTGAGCCAGAAGAACACAAAGGGATAGAAACAGCTCCTTAGACATGGCAGAAACCTCAAGGAGAGAGACCGAGCCATTCATCTGATAGTCTACAGCTGACTTTGTGGAGAAAACAGAGGATCTGAGCCCAGAGAGAAGCAAGATCCTGGAAGAGAGGAACCCAGGAAGCCTGAATCCTGGCTGATATTGGCAGCCATCTTGCTCCTACACATGGAAATAGACTTTATTGAGGGAATAACTTATGCTTTATGACCTGGTATCTGTAATAAATACCCTTTATAAAAGCCAGCAGGCTTCTGATATTTTGCATCAGCACACCTTTGGCTAATACACAGGCCATTATATATCCTGCCATAACCTACAGAATGGAGTGGGAGAGAGTGTAAACTACAATGTAAACTATAATCCGTGCTTAGTGGCAAAGCTCCAAAATGTGTCCATCAATTGCAATGAATATGCCACACTAATGAAAGAAGTTGTTAATGTGGGGAAAAGTAGGAGGTGTGGGAAGTGGGGCATATGGGAATCCCTTATATTTTAATGTAACATTTTATGTAATCAAAGTATCATTTAAAAATAAAAATATAATAAAAAATAATAAATTTTCAAAATTTAAAAAATGGGCAGAAGACTTAAATAGACATTTCTTTAAAGAGGACATACACCTCCCATGGCCCACTGGGTGGACTGTGGGAGAGGGTGGGCTATGGTGTGAACCATTGACCATGAGGTACAGCAGTGCTTAGAGATGTATTCACCAAATGCAATGAATGTCTCATGATGATGGAGGAGATTGTTGCTATGGGGGGGGGGAGTGGGGTAAGGGGGGTGAAGGGTATATGGGACCTCATATTTTTTTAATATAACATTTTAAAAAATAAAGACAAAAAAGAGAAAAGAAAAAAAAAAGAATAAGTTGAACCAAATATCAAAGAAGAGCTGTGGGGGTAAAAAATAGGCAATAAAGAGAGAAATTGGACATCAGAATAAATTCATCAACATATTCAGATGCCTAGACATCAACAAAAAATTACAAGCCATACTTGGAAACAGGAAGATATGGTTCAGCCAAAAGAGCTAACGAAATATCATGAAGAAATACAGTATTTAATACAATTAATCATTGATAATTACACAACTCTCCTAAATCACTTCAAAGAATTTAAAGAAAACAGGACTAAAGAAATAAAGGATATTAAGAAGACACTGAGAGAGCATGAAGACCTTATAGAAATGAAAGACACAATGGATAAGATTAAAAATATGTTAGCAGAGGGGTTCAATGGTGGCAGGGGAGGAATTCTGGTGTGGGGTGTTATTGGTGGGGGGGTACATGGTTGGGAGGGAGTTCTCCAGGGCATATGTGCGGGGTGCATAAAAATGTTTGGATATTTTTCACTGGTTACAGTTGGGAACAATGGCTGGGGGAGTGCTGAGTTCCTGGCCAGGGGAGCTCTGTCGCATTCCCTAATGGAACAGCAACAATCCCCCAAGTTACTAGTTTATTGGACTTACCCCAGCCAGCTAACAGGGAGGTGAAGAAGGTAAACCACCACACCAGGGAGCCAAGAGTGCCCACAACTGAAAGCAGGAAAATTGCATTCATCATCCATGTGTAATCAAAGCACCCTCTCAGTACAGAGGTGGAGTGGACATAACCATCCCAGGATCCACAGAATGGAGGAATAAAGTATGGATTAGAGTGGGTTTACTGATATTCTATTCCAGAACTATTGTGATTAGTAATGGAAGTAAATGTAGCATTGATGTGGAGAAAGTGGCCATGGTAGCCGCTGAGGTGGGGAGTGGGAAGAAGAGATATGATGTGGGGGCATTTTCAGGACTTGGAGTTGTCCTGGGTGGTACTGCAGGGACAGTTACTGGACATTGTGTGTCCTCCCATGGCCCACTGGGTGGACTGGGGGAGAGTATGAACTTAAATGTGGACCATTGACCATGTGGTGCAGCAGCGCTCAGAGATGTGCTCACCGAGTGCAATGAATGTCCCATGATGATGGAGGAGATTGTTGTTATGGGAGGAGTGGGGTGAGGGGGGTGGGGAGGTATATGGGAACCTCATATTTTTTGAAGGTAACATTAAAAATAAATAAATAAAGACAAAGAAATTTAAATAAACAAAATACAAACAAAAAATATATTAGAAGCTCATAAGAGCAGATTTGAATTGGTGATTTTGAAGACAGAACACCTGACCTAGAAAATACAAAGAAGAGAAAGAGAAGAGATTGGGGAAAAAAAGGAACAGAACCTCAGGGAATTGAATGATAGTGCAAAATGCACAAACATTCGCATTATTGGTGTCCCAGAAGAAGAGAATGGAAAAGCAGCAGAAAGAATGTTTGAAGAGATAATGACTGAAAACTTCCCAACCCTTATGAAGGACATAAATATGAATATCCAAGCAGGACAACACACCCCAAACAGAATAAATAAACCCAAACAGACCTACCATGAGACACCTTCTATTCATAATGGCAAATACCAGAGATAAAGAGAGAGTTCTGAAAGAAGCAAAAGAAGAGGAAAGCATCACATACAAGGGAAACTCGATACGATAAAGTGCTGCGGCCAGCACAGCAGAAGGTCCCTGAGGAGGGGCGGTGGGAGGTTTTAGAAAAAGAAACACACAAAGATAGCGGGGACCAGGTGGACCTGAAGGAGCGGATGGCAACTTCAGGTATCTGAGCTGTTTGCTCATTTTATTTTATACCACAAGTAGAAAGAGCGCATTCAGCGGTTTTCACAGGAAGTTCTTGTTTCTAGGTCACTACAAATATCAAAGTAACTCTTTGCTCTTATTAGCCCTCTGATAACACAGTTTTCTTGGAATTCTTATTCATACTCAGGAGATTTTGTTCAGCACATAACCTTGCCCAGGGGCCCCTCCTTCATTATCTACAATCTTTTTGTGAACCTTGGAGCCTGCTTCTGGGGACCCTGCTTTGCAGGGTTCTCCACATATCCCCTTTCTTTTAACAATAGGAAAAAGGCTGCCAGCTATGACTGTGCCTGTCTTAGGTTGGCCCCCTCTGGGGTTCTTACCCATTATTGCCCACCAGCCAGCAGGGACATGAGTCTGACCCAGGAGGTGCTTTTTCAAGGGGAATTGTGCACAACTCATTGCGTGGCAAGGCCTTTTGAGTCAGACACAATTGGGTGCGTTCTATTTGCAAGTGGTATATTTGGCGCTGTAGTTGTGCACATGCTATGGGCGACAGGCACCAGAGAAGTAGCAAAAGACAGGCCAGGGCTAACAGATACCAAAAGCTGTGACGGAGGCGGTCCCAAAGGGGCGAAATTTTGCAAACTATTTAACAGACTGTTAGCAATAGCTTCAGGATCTAAACTAGAGAGATGAGCCGATTGGAGGGCCAGGATCTCATCATGTAGGCTTTGCAAATCTATACTAATAATTTCAGGGTTCCAAACCCCTTGTAAGTGAAAACAGATAGTTGTCCAGTTCCACTTTGTATCATTGCCTACCACAGGGGTAACACAGATAAAAGCATACCGAGGATGGCACTGGAGGCGCATCTGATGTTGTAAAGCATCGAGTTGATTACCCAAGGAGATAACAGTTTCTTCCAAAGCATTTAATTTTCGTTCCAATTTGTGATCAATCTGTTCTTGGTCCTGAAGGGCCAAAGACGTATTTTGTGCTAAAGAATTGATGAAATGCGCAGTTTGAATACTCTGAGAAACCACAAGCCCAGCAGTAATAGAGGATGCAATGACTGTTACAAGGGTACTAATGCGGCCACAGTTACACCTAAGGCTTGAGGGCGCGGGGGGGAAGGGGGATGCAATTGTTGTTGAACAATTTGCAACCCTCTGTCTCTGGTGTCACTATACCGGGGGTATTTAAACAGTGCGGGAAGCATAACAAAAGGAGGCCGATGAACTATCAAAAGATCATCATCCCAATTAGCAGCGGTAACACAGTTAAATTACAATGCGAACAGTGTACATAAAAATACCCTTCCACCTCTGTAATGTGAACAGTTCCTGCTCCAATAGCATAACAGGCGGGCGCACAGGCCGGAAGTCCCTAGGCAAACAGGAGCCACAAGTCCGCAGTTCCAGGATTAGTAAAGTTAACGTGATGCGTGGCAGCTACCAGTCGCCTCAGGTCTGGTGAGGTACTCGCTCCGGGCTGGTGAAGACATTGCCAGCAAAACCTCCGCCGACAAAAACTAGAAGCGCAGGTGCGCGGCCAGCAGGTGGGCACGGGGCACACGCCGGGTGGTCCCGGGTGGCAGCGTTGAGTAGGAACGGAAGCGCTTGCCGCCAAGGGGAGCCCCTGAGGTTCCAGGTCTGTTTCACTGGAGCACAGCGGCAAAGGGGGCCGCGAGTGGTGGGCACCAGGCGTGTCATTAGAGAAACCCCATTTGCGAATAGTTTGAATAAGTTTGTTCAAGTCCCGGGGGTCTGCCCTACCGCCTCCAAAGGCGGTTTGATTTTCCCGTCGCCCACGCAGGCAGCCGTGACTGCCACGGGGAGAGAGGCAGAGGTGGACAGCTGGGGTTAGACCCGGAAAGTTAAATAGCTGGATCACCTGTGGGGTTACGTGGCTACCAGAAAACCCACCAAGCAAGGCGGTATTGCTCACCCACCCTGGGACAGATGGGTCTCCCCACGTGAGCGGGTGCGGGCGCGTGGGAGCAGGAAGCACGTCAACAGGCGTGACGGTGTGCGGGGACCGCAGCGGGAGCGTGACTGGAGCTGCGGCCACGCAGGGGAGGCCCCGGAACAGGCGGCGAAGCCACGGGGGCAGATCAGTCTCCGCGCGCAGCCGTGAGGGTCGGGGGCTGTTCTCGGAGCTGGGCGCGCTGCACGCCCTGGCACCCACAATTGGCGATCCGCAGTTTCTGGAAAAATACAACAATGCCCTCCTCCCCACAGGAGCACAGGGCCAGACCTGGGCACTGCTTGGTCGGCAGGTCCTTGCGATAGACCAGACCGCACTTACCTTGCTTTGTCCTTCCAGGGAGCTGCCGCTCCACGGCAGTGATTCCATCATCCGCCCAATTTTTAAAATTAAGAGAGAAGACGCAGTGGGTATTTGGCGCTGTGGGCTTGACAGCTCTTCCAGCCTTCTTCCCTCCTCTGTTTCATCAGGCAGTTTTTAAGAGTGTTACTGGCACGTCAACGGCAGCCTGTCCTTGGGGACCGACTGGAACGCCAGTAATGCGGGAAATTCCTAAGCCCTCGCAAAGGATTGGAAGCCTGAACCCCTGTACCCTGGAGCATTGTCTGTTTTAATAATCTGAGGGCGACCCAAGACTGCAGAGGCGGAAAAACAACGGTTAATAACATGACGCTGCTTTCCCCTGCTTGGCAGGTTGCAAAAACGTATCCAGGAAAGTTATCCACGTTGACATGTGCCCACCACACACGTTGACATGTGCCCCTGCACACATGTGCCCCCGCACACATTGACATGTGCCCCCGCACACAGCCGAAGGGCGCATAACGGGTGACATCCACCTGTCGCGCGTGGCTGGGTCGCATGCCGCAAGGGCTTAACCCTGGCAGTGCTTCAGGCAAGAAGGGAGCATGAGCGGGACAGAGCTTTGCCACGTGACGTGCCTGGCCCCTGGTTAAATGGACAAGAGCCATAAGCCTGCGACATTTAAGTGAATTTTTTGGTGAAATGTCCAAGCTTGGTGGATAGAGGTGGGGTGGACAGGAGCAACGAGAAGATCAGCCTGTGCGTGCCTTCCCGCAGGGCCTGGCCAAGCGGTGCAGGGAACCCCCACGGCGGAAACAACAGGGGAACCTTCGCTGCAGAACCAGGGTTTGGAGGGTCATAAACAAGTGGCAAGGGTCTTCAGAGTTCACGACATTGCTCGAGCTGGTTCCAGCGGGTTGCAACATAATGGCTATCAGAGAAGACACCTAACGGTGCTTGCGAGGTTTGGAAAGCAGGGGTCACTGCACAGAGATCAGCACGCTGCGCCGACGGGGAAGCGGGGTGGCGCCCCGCGGGGAGGTGGCGGCCCGCTGCGGGTGGGGGTGGGGCGGCCAGCGGGGGGGCGGGGGGGCGGCACGCATCTGCCCGCCCTGCAGCTGAACCTTGCATAGAAACTGTCAGAGCAGTAGGGACCGGCTCCCTCTGCGTGACCATCGGGAAAACAAGGGGAGTTTTAAGAAATAGCACAGCCTTATGGGAAGGGTAATGATTATCTACGGAACCAGGATAACTGGCAACAGTTATTTGCCAAGCAGGGGAGAAAGTCCATAGATGATTTCATTGTTCTGTTGCATGGGAAGGACAATGCGGTCGGGTTCCCCACCCAATTGTTTGCCAGAGGAGCCCAGTGAGGGGAAAAGGAGCAGCACAAACGAGCAGGCCAACGGGTTGTCCAGCAGACACTCTCGTTAATTGTGCAGACGCTAATTTAGACTCTTGTAGGTGCAGAGCTCTATGTGCATCAGCTGTTGACCTGCGAGAACTAGGATCAGGATTTTCCTTCCAAACATCCAATAGAGGGCTTAACTCTCCAGCAGTGAGAGATAGGGAAGTCAAAGCCATCAATAGCACCAAGTAAATTTTGAAAATCATTAAGAGTACGCAGAGAATCGACAGGAATTGGAGGGCGCTGGGGGCAACTTGGTCGATGCTCAGTTACACACCCAAGGTATGAGAATGTTCTTGACGCCGGACCTTCTCAGGGGCAATGAGGCCCTTATTTTAAAGGGCAAACTCTATTTGTGCGAAAAGTCGTAACAGTTCAGTTTCCTCAGTGGCCACTAGGAGAATGTCATCCACGTAAGGGATAATGGAGGCAGTAGAAAACTGGCCATGCACTGAGGCAATGGCGTGGCCAACAAAATCTTGACACAAATTAGGGGTACTTGCCATGCCTTCGGGTGAAACGTTCCACAGATACCGCTGCAATAGCTGCCTGAAATTTAAACTGGGAACTGAAAAGGCAAAACACGGGCGGTCATTAGGACGCAAGGGAATAGTGAAAAATGCATCTTTCAAATCAAGCACAATCAACCCACGATGAAGAGGGATTACGTGGGTGAAGGTAGACCGGGCTGCAGAGGGCCCATGACTTGCATTGAGCGATTGACTGCTTGGAGGTCTTGCAAGAGCATCCAAAGACCTGATTTCTTTTTGATAACAAAAATAGGGATATTCCAGGGCCTAAAGGATGGACTAATATGGCCAGCAGCTTCTTGTTCACTTACCAGCCACTCAGCTGCAGACAATGTGTCTCTAGGAAGGTGCCACTGATCCACCCGGACAGGAGAATCGCTTAACCACACAAGAGCGGCAGCGGTATTCTGGGGGACAGACCTTTCAGAGACCCCTGCCGAAAAAAAGAATAACCTAAGCCCCAAAGATCGGCTTGTGAAGGGATGCTGACAGCCAAACCCGTGCCCTGCTGTTGTTTTCCAAGGCCTCATGTGGGATCAAAGTTCTGATGTAACATCTTTTGAGTTACTGCTGATGAGCGGCTGACTAGAAGTAAGCCCAGCCCAGAGAGCACATCCCATCCCTAGAGATCGATAGGCAAGGAAGGTAGGATGGAAGGTTGGAGCCCTCCTCATCCTCCCTTTAAGGAGCTGAGAGCTACAGGAAGGGCGGTGGGCTGCACCGACCCCCTGTAAGTCGGTGGAAGTGGGGGCAAGGGGCCACAGAGCAGGCCAATGCTGTAAAGCAAAAACTGAAATACCAGCCCCAGTATCAATGAGCCCTCAAAAGACGTTCCATTTACAACCAGGCGAGGGGAGGCCGCTCAGGGCGAACGACTTGGGCCCAGTATGCCGCTGCACCCTGTCTGAGCAAAGGACGTAAGGGGGTTGCTGGAACTGACGGAAGTGACAAGCGAGCGAATGGCTTGGCCCTCTCAATTGCCAAGATACACCATGGGCCAAAACAGGAACGCAAATGTATTGAGAAAAAGGAAGATGTAGTCAGAAAGGGGAGCACTTGTAGTGCATAGGAGGTCATTTGGGGCACCCAGGAACAAGTCTCATGGCACCCAAAGGACTGGGTCCACCAGCGCCCTGGGGATGGCTCGTGGCCCCACTTCTGGGGTTAAAACCACCTGGAGGAGGCACAGAGGTCCAGTCCATGGAGAAAAGGCTGGTTGGGCATTGAAGAGTAAAATGAGCCATGGCGAGTAACTGGGAACTCTTTCTGTACCTTTAGACTCTGCTCTTTGTGAAATGGGAGTGTGCTCAGCAAAAATGCCCCCACTATTTGTTGGGGTCAGGGCTGGCCCTGGCCTCCGTTTCCCGAACATTCAAGAGGGATTCCAGTCACGGCGGTTTTAGACCCACACTCATTAGCCCAGTGCCGCCCACGCTGGCAGTGAGGACAAATGCCTGGTGCGGCTTGTGCAGGTGGAGTCATAGAAGTTGCACGAGGCCGCTGGAGAGCAGTCCCTACAGGACATGCACACTTAAAATGTCCTGGCTGATGACAGTGAAAGCCAACAGGTGATTGAGACACGGGTCGGGCAGTAGCTGTCTTAGATGCGGCAGCCATGACCCCTGCGGGGCCTATATCAGCACACAAACAAATATAATCAGTAATAGAAGCAGTTTTCCTAGGAGGGCAAATAGCATCCTTGCACAAACTGTTAGCATTTTCGAAGGCTAGCTGTTTCACCAACAACCCTCCAGCCTCATGATCTGCCACCATACGTCCAAAAACTTTAAACAAATGGGCGACCAAGTCAGCATGCAGCTCTTCAGGTCCCTGCACCACCTCGGACAACTCTGAAGACTTCTCTCCCCGAGAGGGAAGCTGTCTCCAAGCACGCAAGACACACACGCTAAGTTGTTGATACATACAACCATTGCTGCTGTAAGGGTTCACATGCTGCAGTTCCAGTAAGTGTATCTAAGGGAAAAGGTACTCCATGGGCCCAGTTACACTCAGCCTGGGCAGTGCCTTCTTCAAACCCATTACTTTTCTGCGGTCACCCCTCGGGCTGAAGTGTGGTTTGCTGGCCTGGCAAGGGGAGCGGCCGCGGTAGGCCTAATTCCGCTGCCCCCATAATAGGGTGGTTGGTCGGGCCCACTGCCACCCCTGAAGGAAGCTTGGCATGGGCGCAGAGTGCCCTCGGGTCTCCCCTTCTCGGCAGCCATGCTTCCGTGGCCGCCCCTCCTCCCGGATGGCGCCACCCGATGCCTTGTGGGGTGGCACCCTTCTTCTTCCTTCTCCCTGCGCAGGCGTGGGCGGAGAAATCCAGGCTGCCCTTTTCCCCTCCCCCGACAGCAGCAACAGCCAGGCGTGGGTGGGAAACTCAAGTCTCCCCTCCACCCCAGCAACAGCAGCCACCAATCCCTAAACCCTGCCCCTTCCCCCAGCAACAGCGACAGCCAATCCCTAACCACCACCCCTCCCCTGTCCAGTACCGCCCACTGACCTTTCGCTGGCAACCAATCAGAACAGGGCATGGCTTCGACCAATCAGCCTTCCCCAGCCCCTATAAAACTGTTGCCTCTCCCTCAGTAAAGTGGACTTGCGTGTTTACCTTGTCTCCGCGGTAGTTCTTCTGCCATGCGCCCTCCAGTCCTGAGAGCCCCCGACAAGGGCCTGGCCTCCCTTGTCCCCAGTTCGTCGCCTGCTTCTCCGGGCGACCCCGTCAGCCAAACCGCGCAACCCCTTGCAAGACCGATCCCTCGTCTGCTGCCGGACTGACCCCTCGTCCCAAGTGGGACCGACCCCTCATCCCAAGCGGGACCGACCCCTCATCCGCAGCCAGACCCCACCTCTACCTACCGAGCAAGCTGCCGCACTTTTCCATAACAGATAATTCCTGCCTGTCAAACAGGCTTTGGCTAATACTGTCCAATCTTTTGGACAAAGGGGATCTGTACTAAGTCTCCAACAAAGAGGTGAGACGCAGGGCCGTAAGTGCTGCAGGCCACTTCTAAAGCCTTCCATAGTTTAAAAGGAACTGGTTCATGAGAACAAATAAACTGACCGGGAAAAAGAGTAAACCCAGACACATCCTCACCTTCAAACACAGAGGGGGAGGAGACCCTGGACGGGGGCCCTTTCTGACAAACAGGGGCAGCTGCCTGCAGAACCCGTTATCTTCTAAGGACAGTTGGGGCAACTGAGGTTGCCACGCAGCAACTGGGGGCGACTCAAGACCTTCCTCAGGCCCTTCTCCCTCACTTCCTTCCCTGCCTCCGCAGGGGCTGATGGCCACTGTGAAGTGTCATGGCCATGGCCCTTGAGGTTGAGGAGGATACAAGCAGGGCGGCAGCACTTCATCAGCCTCAGCAGTGGGATCTAAGGACCTCGACTCAAAAGCCCACACAGCGAAAGCACGCACAGCCATGTGTCGTGGGCCCTTGGCCGTATACTGTCATTGTCCAACCTTTCGCCACATCTCCTCTTTTACTGTCCCTTCTTCTGGGAACCAAGGGCAAGTGTGCTGAACAAAATCTGAGAATTGTTCTAATTGCTGCGTAGACACTTTTGAGCCCCTGTTTGGTAGCAAGGCTTTAAGCATCTGCCCTTACAAACGGTGCTGGGAAGATGCGCGACTGCCCGTGCTTTACACCTGGCTCTTCCATCTCTGACCTGCTCTGTTTGAGCATCGTGCCCAGGACACCCTCGTCACCTCACGAGACGTTCTCCTGTGCCTCAGGTCCCTGGGCCCTCAAGTGCTGACCTCTCATCAGAAACCACGGAGGTGAGAAGAAAGTGGTATGATGTGTTTAAGGTACTGAGTGAGAAAAACTGCCAGCCAAGAACTCTGTGTCCAGCAAACCTGCCCTCAGAAGTGAGGGCAAGGTCCTTCGCCCCTGCCCTGCTCCCTTCTGGACTGGTCTGGTTCTGGCGCTGCAGCCCTGTGGCCACGCTGGGGGCTGTGCTGGGCACTCGCCACTTGGGGTGCTTTGGGGCTGCCAGTCCCAGGTGTAAGCATGCAGCTCTGGGCGGGGCCTCAGGAATGCTCCAGTGGGCAGCAGCAGCGGTGGCTGTGTGGGCTGCAGTGGTGAGGCCAGCGTGAGCCCCCGGGCTTCTCCCTTGAGCGGCCACTGGAGCAGTGACTTAAAAAAAAATGAGGGTGAGTTGAAAGTCTTCACAGACAAAAATGGATAGAATATGTTACCAAAGACCAGAATTACAAGAAACACTAAAGGGAGTGCTGCAGCCTGAAAGGAAAAAACATATGGTGAAAGCTTATCATGGTGTTTGTAACTAGCAGTGCTATTGTATGGGTATGACAGTGGTTGAAAGGGAAAGTCTAAGGTCATTCATATTACCAGAAGGAAAGCAAAAAACTGTAGCATGGGACTGTATTAGTTAAACCTCATGTAAAACATGAATATGGATGATACTGCATACATAAGACTGCTTTTACAAAACATAAATACAAACATACTACAGAGAAGAAAAAATAGCAGATATGTATGGCAGATGAGGCATAGAGAGATTGAGAGGTGATGAATTTTGTTTGTTCATTTTTGTTCTTTGTTTATTATTATTAGAATAATGAAAGTGCTTTGGGAATGATTGGGGTAATGAATATACATATATGTGAATACACCAAATATCATAGATTGTACTCTGTGGATGGATTTATGCTTTATTACCATGTATCAATAAAATTAATTCATTGTAAAAAAAATAAAACTGCAAGTGTTGGAGAGGATGTGGAGAGATGAATGCTTATTCACTGCTGGTGGAAATGTAGAATGGTACAGCCACTGTGGAAACCTGTTTGGCAGCTGCTAAGGAAGGTGAATATAGATTGACCATGTGACCTGGCATACCACTACTAGGTATATACCCAGAAGAACCAGGAACAGTGACACAAACAGACATCTGCACACCGATGTTCATAGTGGCATTATTCATGATTGCCAAAAATGGAAACAACCCAGGTGTCCATCAGCTGATGAATGGATAAAAAAAATTGTGGTGTATTCACATGATGGAATATTATGCAGCAGTCAGAAGAAATGAAGTTGTGAAGCATATGACAACATGGATGAACTTAGAGGACATTATCTTTTTTTTTTAATTTTTTAGAAGATTTATTTAATCCCCCTCCCCCCGGTTGTCTGTTCTCTGTGTCTATTTGCTGCGTCTTGTTTCTTTGTCCACTTCTGTTGTCGTCAGTGGCACAGGAAATGTGGGAGGCGCCATTCCTGGGCAGGCTACACTTTCTTTCGTGCTGGGCGGCTCTCCTTACGGGGTACACTCCTTGCGCATGGGGCTCCCCTATGCGGGGGACACCCCCCCCCGCGTGGGGCGGCACTCCTTGCACCCATTAGCACTGCGCATGGGCCAGCTCCACACGGGTCAAGGAGGCCCGGGGTTTGAATCGCGGACCTCCCATGTGGTAGATGGACATCCTAACCCCTGGGGCATGTCCGTTTTCCCATAGAGGACATTATCTTGAATGAAGCAAGTCAGGCATAAAAGGACAATTACTGTATGATTTCATTATTATGAACTAAATATAATGAACAAGCTGAAGGAGTTAATAGCTAGACTATCAGTCACCAGAGAATAGAATGAGGTTAGAGAATGTTTCAAAAGCTGAGGTTTAATCTATGCAGAATTGGTTAAAAAACTGTTTGTAAATGGAAATGAAAAGAAATAGTGAAAGCCCATCATAGGATTTGTAATTAGTAAAGCTAACATGGGTATGATAGTGTTTGTTTTTCTTTTTTTCTTTTTTAAAGTAATGGAAACACTTTAATATTGTTTGAAGTGATGAATGCACAACTCTGTGATTATACCAAATGTAATTGGTTGTATATTTTAGATAACTTATATGGTTTGTGAAAAAATAATAGGGTGGTTTGAGGGGGAAATATAGCAAATGTAAAATATGAACTATAGTTAGGAGTAATACTCTGACAATGCTCTTTTTTCTTTTAATGTTACATTCAAAAACTATGAGGTCCCCATATACCCCCCACCCCCCTCACCCCATTCCTTCCCCCATAACAGCAACCTCCTCCATCAGACAATGCTCTTTCATAATTTGTTACAAATGTTTTAAAATAATGCAAGCTACTGGTGGTGGGATGAGGTATGAGAGCACTGTATGTTACACATGTTCTTTTGTAAGTTCACAACCTTTACTATACGCTTATTGTTTATGTTCATGTATGAATGATATACTTTAATAAATTTTTAAATGGAAAAAAATTTCAATTGAAAGAAAGCTGGAGAATAAATTAAGGACTGAATAATACAGAGAACCCAGAGGTGGATTAGGATTGTGGTTAATAGTACAAATACAAGAATGTTCTTTTATGAGCTAGAACAAATGTACATCACTATTACAAGATGGTAATAATATGGAGATGCATGGGAACAACATGATTAATGTAACTTATGATGGACTATAGTTAACAGCAATATTGTAACATTTGTGCATCAATGTCAAAGAAGGTACTGTGTTAATAATAGAGGGGATATGGAAAAAAATATACCAAAGGTACACTATAGACCATAGTTAGTGGTAATAGTCTGATGATGTTCTCTCATAATTTGTAACAAATGTTCCACAACAATGTAAGGTATTGGTGGATGGGTTATTGTATGGGAAATCTTCACATCATGCATGATTGTTTTGTAAGTTCACAACTTCTCTAATAAAATATATTAAAAAGAATGCAAAAAAGATCAATGAAACTAAAAGCTGGTTCTTCAACAACAACAAAAACAATAAAATTGACAAACCTGTAATAAGAGTGAAAAAGAAAGACACATATCACCAATGACAGGAATGAAATAAGGAATGTCACTACAGAAGCAATAGCCTTTAAAAGGAAACAAAGGAATACTATGATGAACTTTGTGTTGATAAATCGACAACTTAAAAGAAATTGATTGATTTCAAACTACTAAAACTCAGTCAGAAAGAAATGAATAATCATTAAAGAAATTGATTTCATAATTACAAAGGTTCCAAAAAAAAATCACCAGGTTTGATTGTTAAGTTCATGTGTCAACTTGGCTAACTTATGGTGTACAGTTGTTTGGTCAACACAAGCACAGGCCTGATCATTATTGTAAGGATATTTCTTGGATTTAAATCATCAGTAAATTGATTGCATCTATGGCTGATTACATCTACATCAATTAAGGAGATTGCCTTCAAAAATGAGAAAAGTCTCACCCAGTCAGTTGAAGACTTTAAAGGGAGAACTAATGATTTCAGCAGTCAGAAGGAAGAATTTTCATCTCTACTTCAGCCAGTCAGCTTTTCCTGTGAAATTCATCAAAAATCCTCACTGGAGTTCCCAGGTTTCAGCCTGCCCTACAGAATTCAGACTTGCCCATCTCTACACTTGAATGAGCCAATTTTTATAATAAATCTCATAGTATTTACATTATAAAATATATATATTATATATATATATAATATATAAATATATTTACCATATATATCCTTTCGGTTGTTTCCCTGGAAAACCCTAATACACTTGGTCCAGATGAATCTGATGGAAGATCTACCAAATATTTAAAGAATTAATATCAGTTTCTTTCACAAAATAGAAGGGACATCCTCCAGCTCATTTCATGAGGCTAGTATTAGCCTGATATCAAAACTAGACAAAGGGGAGTAGATGTGGCTCAAGCAGTTGAGTGCCTGCTTCCCACATGGGAGGTCCTGGGTTTGGAACCCAGTGCCTCCTTAAAAAGAAAACAAAAAACAAGCAAACAAACCAAAAAGCCAGCTCAGGGAAGCCAAAACGACTCAGTGGCTGAGCACCAGCTTCCCATATACAAGGTCTGGGGTTCAATCCCAGGCCCCGGTATCTCAAAAAATAAAATAAAAATAAAAAGCTAAATAAAGATAGTACAGAAAAAGAAAACTGCAGACCAAGATGTCTCATGACCATGGATACAAAAATCCATAACAAAATAATAGCAAACCAAATTGAACAATATATAAGGAGAATTATATATTATGACCAAGAGGGATTTATTCCAAGTAGTAAGGCTGGTTTTAACATTAAAAATCCATAATGTAAGCCATGTATATATCCATGCTAATGGAGAAAAAAACATGATCATATCAACTGATGTAGAAAATTACAAAATCACAAAATTACAAAATCATTTACAAAGTCTGACACCTGAACAAACTGTTGGCAAGTTAGGAATAGAAGATAAACCAAAAGAAAAAGAAAAAAGAGTTAACACAGCAAGCCTGAGATTGATAGCCTTAAAAATGCCTGGTTGCAATTTTGGCCCTTAGCTGGCACCTGGGACTATGAATTTCAGAAATATTCTCACCATTCCCTGGTAAGAATGGCTCCCTAGGGAAGCGGACTTGGCCCAGTGGTTAGGGCGTCCGTCTACCACATGGAAGGTCTGTGGTTCAAACCTCAGGACTCTTTGACCTGTGTGGAGCTGGCCCATGCACAGTGCTGATGTGCACAAGGAGTGCCCTGCCATGCAGGGGTGTCCCCCGGATAGGGGAGCCCCACATGCAAGGAGTGTGCCCCCTAAGGAGAGCCACCCAGCATGAAAGGAAGTGCAGCCTGCCTAAGAATGGTGCCGCCCACATGGAGAGCGAGATGACACAACAAAAAGAAACACAGATTCCCATGCCACTGACAACAGAAGTGGACAAAGAAGACGACGTAGCAAATAGACACAGAGAACAGACAACCGGGGTGGGGGGAGAGGAGGAAGGGGGGGAGAGAGAGAGAGAGAGAGAATTTTAGTATGTGCTAGACAGAGCACCTTGGACACTGAGTCTCTAATGACCTTCCTCAGTAGACAACACTTCACATGGGTGGTCACAGTGTGGTGCAGGAGGAAGTAAATGCCTCCTGTGTGATTCCACTGGGAGAGGACTCTTGGAAATGTGTGCCTCTTTCCCTCTGACCTTCACTTCCATGCACCTGTTCCCTTGGCTGGTTTTGCTTTGATTCTTTTCACGGTTATCAGTATTAGTCATGACTCTGACTACATGCTGAGTCCCTGTGAGTTCTCCAATAAAATCACCAAACCTGGGAGTGTCATGGGGACACCCAACACAGAGAAATCACCAAAACTTGATATGAAGAATCTACAAAAAAGTCTAATGTCATACTTAAAGTTAAAAGACAATGTTTTCACCCAGCAAAGATGTCTATTCTCATCAGTCTTATTAAACATTGTACTGAGTTCTAAGTAACTGCAATGAGCAAAGAAAAAAAGTCATAAAATTTTAAACTGTCCCTATTTGCAGACAACATGAAAGTCTACACACAAAATCCCAATGAATCTACAAAAAAAAAAACTCAAAGGAGTTCAGCAAGTTCACAAGATACAAGATGAACATGCAAAAATCAATTGCATTTTGTGTGATCTATTTATCTTTTTTAAAAAAGACAATTTTAAAAAGCACACACAAAAAAAATAATTGCATTTCTGCAACCCACAAATGAACTGGCAGAAACCAAAAGTAAAAACACAAAACTATTTATTCCAAGAAAATTAAATACTTAAGTATAAAACTAACATGTACAGGATATGCATGATGAAAATTACAAAATACTAATGAAAGAATCAAAGAACTAAATAAATGGAGAAATGTACCATGTTCATGGATTCAAAGACTCAACACAATAAGCATGTCAATTCTCCCCAAACTTACCTACACATTTAATACACATCCTATCAAAATTTCAGCAAGGGTTTTGTACATGTAGATAAGCCTATTGTTAAAAATTGTGAGGAAAAACACAGGTCCTAGCATAGCTAAAACAATCTTGACAAAGAAAATAAAGTGGAGGAAACTTGAAGTTAAGGCTTTATGTGGAACTATGGCCATCAAGACAGTGTAGTATCAGCAGACGGACAGACACAGATCTATAAAACAAAAGAAAACCCAGACATGGACCCACACAAGTGTTATAATTAATTTTTTATTAAAGTGCAAAATTAACTCAATGAAGGAAGGATAGCCTTTTCAACAAATGATGCTGGACCAACTGGTCAAAAATTGAACCTCAAGTTAAACTTCACACCTTATACACAAACTAACTCAGAATGAATCACAGACTTAAATATAGAATAAAGCTATTAATATATACACTTCCTGGAAGATGGCAAACTAGAAAGACATGAAACTCTCTTCTCTCCCAGAAAAATAGCCAGAGGACAGGCAGAAACAGCCTGGGGGTCAGGGGGGGTGGAATCTTCTAGGGTTTAGAACACTGGGTGAAGGCCGGACACAGCCCAGGAGAGAGAGGGACGGAAGAAAAGAACCGTGATAACCAAACTGCAAGTTATAAAGAGGCAGCTGCTCCTGCTGGCAACCTCGCCCACACAACAGACACTTTTGAATTCTCCACCTTGGGGCCAGCAGATGCAAAGGGGGCCCCAGGGAACCACCTCCCAGGAAGCAGGAAAGAGAGGGCACAGCCTAAGGCTGACTCAGCTCTTGACCCACAGATTTGGTCTGCTGTGTCCCATGAGCCCTTCCAGGCCAGGTGTGGCTGTGCCAGTTTTTGCCTTGGGAGTTGGCAAGGGGCTAAAGAGACCCAACCCCTCAAATACCCTCCCTACTAACTGGGACTAGTTGTTGAAGACACAGAGGGCAGTGGAATTATTTCCTACCTGGGAAAAGGGAGGTGGCTGCCAGTGAAGGTTGGAGAACTGTCTCTGAGAAAGTTTAATTTATGAGGCTCTTAGCCTCCAGGCAGATCCTCTATCACATTGATCCAGTCCCTCTTGCTGCAAACACACTCCAACCAGTCTTTGAACTGAGAGGACTGCCAAAGAGCACCATCTTCTGAAGGACAAAAGATCTGCAATGAAGAAATCAAAAGTAAATAAGAGAGGCTTTTCTGGCCTTTATAGCCTCCTTCCCCAAGGCTCTAGGAAGCAGGTCTGCAGCCCATTACTGGGTCCAGAACCCACTTTTGAGCAACTAACAGTGACAATCCTAAAGACCCAGGTTGAAACAAGAATCAAAGAACAGCCGTAACACACAGCCTCCCTCCACTAAATCCCTACAAAAGAGAAAGAAATTGAGCATCTGAGCAAACTACTTCCTAATCAGATGCCTAGATATCAGCAAAGAACTATGAGCCATACTAAGAAAATGGAAGATGTGGCCCAAGAAAAGGAACATATCAAAGCTCCAGAAGAGATGCAGGATTTGCAAAAACTAATGAGATGCACACAAATTCCCAAAATCAAATTAATGAGTTGAAAGACAGTATGGTTAAAGAGATAAATGATATCAAGAAAACATTGAGTGAAGTGGATTTGGCCCAACGGATAGGGAGTCCCCCTACCACATGGTAGGTCCAAGGTTCAAACCCCGGGCCTCCTGATCCATGCTGTGAACTGACCCACATGCACTGCTGATGTGCACAAGAAGTGACCTGCCATGCAGGGGTGTCCCACGTAGGGGAGCCCCACATGCAAGGAGTGTGCCCTGTAAGGAGAGCTGCCCAGTACAAAAAAAGTACAGCCTGCCCAGGAGTGGTGCCACACACATGGAGAGCTGAAGCAGCAAGATGATGCAACAACAAAAAAATGAGACACAGACACAGACAAGACACTGACAAGAATACAAGTGGATAAGGAAGAACACACAGCAAATGGACACAGAGAGCAGACAACTGGGGAGGGGGGAGGGTGAGGAAGGGTAGAGAAATGAAAAAATAAAAATAAGAAGAAAGAAAGAAGACATTGAGTCAAGAAGCAGACATGGCTCAACTGATAGAGCATCCTCCTACCATATGGAGGGCCCAGGGCTCGATACCCAGGGCCTCCTGACCCATGTGGTAAGCTGGCTGATGTGCAGTGCTGCTGCTAGCAAGGAGTACCGTGCCACACAGGGGTGTTCCTGTGTAGAGGTGTCCCTGTGTAGGGGTGTCCCCATGTAGGGGTGCCCCACATGCAAGGACTGCACCCTGCAAGGATAGACACCCTGTGTGAAAAAAACACAGCCCGCCCAGGAGTGGCGCTGCACACACAGAGAGCTGACACAGCAAGATGATGCAACAACAGCAAAAAAAAAGAGACACAGTTTCCCAGTGCTGCCTGACAATGTAAGCAGGCACAGAAGAACACAGAGAACGGACACAGAGAGCAGACAATGGGGGAGGAAGGGGAAAGAAAAAAATAAAATAAATCTTTGAGAAAAAAAAAGACATTGAGAGAGCACAAAGAAGAATTTGAAAACCTGAATAGAAAAGTAACAGCTCATGGGAATGAAAGAAATGATAGGTGAGATCAAAAATACTTTAGAGGGAATTGTGGGAAGATAGTGATGGGCTAACAGGCAGAGCTGGATACTCTCACAAAAACTCCAGAGAAAGAGTCAAAAGCTGTGCATGGGAACGGCTGTGAGGGTCTGAAGACCAGGACAGTGCTACACAACTCCCAGAAGGGTGAGGGACAGAGAGGTGAAGAAGCCAAAAAGACAAACCTGAGTTCCTGAGCCCCTGAGGCAGCCAGGAGAGGCTCTCCTCCCTCACCCCCAAGATATTAAGCTGGGGTAAAACCCCTGGCTCACTGTAGCCAACTGAGAGGGGAACAGACATCTTCCTCCCTGTCAGATGTTTCAAAGGAAAAGGGAGGGGAGGATGGGCTGCTTTCCTTCAGTGAATTCGGCCAGCAGAGCCCTCTTTGAATCTCTGATCTGGAGATTCAACAAAGGAACACAGGAAAGCCAAGACTGAAACACCTCTGTGGAAAGATGCACTGTCTAGTGCCATCTGCTGGCGGTTCTGGAAACTGCACTGACAAAAACTGTGCTCTCTGTATCCAGTCCCTGGGAGAAAACCTGCACCCTACTGGTGATTCCCTGGCCTGGTTTTGAAAGCCTAAGCTGGGAAATTTTAAAGTCTGAGAATAAGTTGAACAAAATATCAAAGAAGAGCTGTTGGGGGAGAGGGGGAACAATAGGCAAGAGAGAGAAATTAGCCATCAGAGGAAATACACCAAGATATTCAGATGCCTGATGCCTTGACATCAGCAAAAAATTACAAGCCATACTAGGCCCAGCCAAAAGAACTAACCAAATATCCTGAAGAGATATAGGATTTAATACAATTAATCAGTGATAATCACACAACTCTCCAAATCGCTTCAAAGAATTTAAAGAATATATGATGAAAGAAGTAAAGGATATTAAGAAGACACTGGGAGAGCACAAAGAACAATTTGAAAGCCTGCAAAGAAAAGTAACAGAATTTATGGGAATGAAAGTCATGATGGACAAGATTAAAAATACATTAGAGGCACATAAGAGCACATTTGAATTACTTGAAGACAGAATCAGTGATTTTGAAGACAGAACATCAGAACTGGAAAAGACAGGAGAACACAAAGAGAAGAGAATGGAAAAAATGGAACAGAGTCCCAGGGAACTGAATGACAATGCAAAATGCATAAACATTTGCATTACTGGGGTCCCAGAAGAAGAAAAGAATGGAAAGGGGGCAGAAAGAATATTTGAGGAAATAATGACTGAGAACTTCCCAACCCTTATACAAATATCAATATCCAAGAAGGACAACACATCCCAAACAGAATAAATCCAAATAGACCTACCCAAGACACCTACTATTCAGAATGACAAATAACAGAGAGAGAGAATTCTGAAAGCAGCAAGAGAAAAGCAAAGCATCACATACAAGGAAAACTAGATAAGATTAAGTGCAGATCTCTCATCAGAAACCATGGGAGAGAGAAAAGAGTGGTATTATGCATTTAAGGTACTGAAAGAAAAAAACTGCCAGCAAGAATTCTGTATCCAGCAAAGCTGTCCTTTAAAAATGAGGGTAAGTTTAAAGTCTTCACAGATAAAAACTGATAAAATATGATACCAAAAGACCAGATTTGCAAAAGATACTAAAGGAGGTGCTGCAGCCTGAAAGGAAAAATCAAGGGTGAGAGATTTGGAGAAGAGTTTAGAAATAAAGATTATTAGGAAGAGTGTAAACTAAAGGATAAGAAGACAGACAATAGAACAATATGACAACAGAGAGCCAAAGAATAAAATGGATGAAGCAATTTGAAGTTATCAAGTATCCCTTCACATCTATCCGATGAACCCTGAAGTATGGAAAGAAGACCTTTCTCAGGTGAGAACACTTCAGGAGAAGCAGAAAGTGGCATAGAAGATTAAAAAGAGTGAATCAAAAGCAATAACTCCCCCCCCCCCCCCCCCCCAGCTTGGGGCATGATGAAAACAATCAATGCATCCGGAAAAAAAAAAAATCTTGACCAAAATGGGGGAAAGCTAAAGACAAATGAGCTTGTATGGCTGAGACTTGAAAGTGAGTCAGGAGGCCATCCCAGAGATAGTGCTTATGCACATACCAACAGGATTTCATTGACAGCCAAAGTAGGTACTACCCCAAATAGTGAAGTTCCTCAGGGATACGGAGACATCCAGACTCTGTAGTAAGGGCAGATAGCTCAGGAATTTGGCCTCTTGCCAGAAAGCCCTAATCTGGTATTTATGTTCCCCAGTGTGACAGAGTTAGACCCAGCAGTGGTTTCCCTATGCAGGTTCTTCTGTCTTTCTATTTGAACCTATAATTAGTACTAGAGTTGGTAGGTGGACATCCAAGAGACTTAAATCTTTGAGCTGTCCATGTGCCAACTGAGACATGAATCTCAATGGAGTTGCAACACCTACTCTCCAATTCAATGGACTCACTCAGGACAACTAACAGGGAGGAGATGATGGACAAACAACATACCAAGGAACCAAGAGTGCCTACAATTGCAAGCAAGAGTGTCCCATCCAGCAGATGTATGAAATCAAAGCCCCTCAATTAATGGAGTGGGCAAACCATCCCAGAGTCCTCAGGATTGAGAAATGAACTATGGACTAAAATAAACCTACTAAAATTCTACTATAGACTTATTGTGATTCTAGCAATAGAGGAAATACCATTGTTTTGGAGGCAGTGACCCATGAATGTTCTGGGGTTAGGGAGAGGGAAAAACACATGTAATAGGGGGTGTTTTTGAGACTTAGGAATCATCCTGAATGACATGATGATGACAGATATAAGCCATTATATATCTGGCCATAATTTACAGAATCGAATGGGAGAGAGTGTAAACTACAATGTAAACTATTATCCATGCTTAGTGACAATGCTCCATTGCATTCATACATGCAATGAATGTACCACACTGATGAAAGATGTTGCTAACATGGGAAAATGTGAGAGGTGTGGGGAGAAGGGCATATGGGAATCCCCTATATATTCTCTGTAACATTTATGTAATCAAAGTATTGTTTAAAAAATAAAAAAGTGAAAAGAAAGAGTGAGTCATCAGAAGTAACAGATTTCTCACCAAAGTCAATTCCTAACTATGACTTTGAAAGTGAAGACATCATTCCTGTTTCTGCAGCTATTGCTGCGAAACAGAAGACAGCTTCCACAAACAAAACACTGGTTATTGTGTCTGCTTCTGTAGAGACTGTAGAGACTGTCACTGAGATGGTGCCCCAAAACCAGGTGGCTCTGTTTTTATCAAAGCCCGATGATGGAAAATGCATAGCATGAATTATTTGAATCTTTTTTTCTCATCGTTTGAAGTTTTAGACATAGAGACATTTAATCTGGAAGAACAGGGCAAAATTCCTGTTTGTAAGGTAAGTTTTTCAGATGAAGTATATAAATTGAAACAGTAGCATTATTATATAGTGTTTGGACTATGTTTTGGTAAATTATGGTTTATAGTTAAGATTAGAATTCTGGAAGAGGAATCTCCTATATTTTTTAATGTAATATTGTGTATGACCTATGTATCTTTTAAAAATAAATAAAAGATATAATATTAAAAAAGAGCAAAATGTTATTGATGTATAAATTTAATTTAATCCAAATATATGGATGAATACATTTTAAAGACACAACTTGAAAAGCAAATTCTTAAATAGTAAGTAACTTAGTGTTATTAAAACGCTGACTCATTGACTTTTGTATTATGATAAAGGAAATAAGTGATTGCTTTCTCTCCTAGAAACATAGTGCTGTTACTATACACTCTGTTTTCCTTCCCTCTGTGCAGTAAGTTTGTCACATGGCTTAAATGTTTTTAATATTAATTTTGATTCAAAGTTGTGGTTCTGTTACATGTGGAATCTTCAAAAGCTCAGCCAAAAATGCATGCAAATTGAACGTTCTGAAGTTTCTCTTAATTTTGATTTGTGCTTAAGTTCTTGGCATTAAAGAAGTTATAACAAGGCAGTTGCCTCCTTCAGTATTTGTTAGATGTGTGAAGTACTGATAAGTGTCACAATGATAGTTTTATTTTTTAGATTACATTGGGTTTAGATACCACAAGTGAGTCATGTTTTAAATGTGCATTTTTTTAATGAGTGGATTTTACAGATACATCATAATAAATTGTACTGATACATTTAAAATATATATAGGGGATGATGTGGGAGAGGAAGGGGCATACATGGGAATCCCTCATACTTTCAACGTAACTTTTCTGTGATCTAAAACCTCTTTAAAAATAAAGTTCATTATATTAAAAGAAAAAAACAATTAGAAGCATACAACAACATATCAAAATGATAGAAGAAAGAATAAGTGATACCAAAGACAGAACAGCTGAAATTAAAGAGAGAAAAGAACAGACAGAAAAGAATGGAAAAAAACTGAGCATGGTTCAGGTAGTTCAGTGATAACAAATGCAACAAAGTACATGTCATGGGAGTTCCAGAAGGACAAGAAAAGGGAATGGGGACAGAAAGAGTATTTGCAGAAATAGCTGATAATTTGCCAACTCTCACAAAAGAAATGAACTTACATTTCCAAGAAGTCCAGAGTATATCAGAACAAACGAGAAGAGACCTAGTCCAAGACACATACTACTCAGAATGTCAGCTGTCAAAGATAAAGAGAAAATTCTGAGAGTAGCAAATGAGAAGCAAACCGTCACACACAAGGGATGCCCAGTAAAACTGGGTGGATTTCTCATCAGAAACCATGGAGGCAAGAAGACAGTGATATGATACAATGAGGATACTGAAAGAGAAAACCTATCAGCTGAAAATTCTTTATCCAGGGAAGCAGATGTGGCTCAACTGATAGAGTGTCCACCTACCATATGGGAGGTCCAGGATTCAAACCCAGGGCCTCCTGACCCATCTGGTGAGCTCATCCACACACAATGCTGATGCCGTGCCATGCAGGGGTGTCCCCCGCATAGGGGAGCACTACACACAAGAAGTGTGCCCCGCAAGGAGAGCCACCCTACACAAAAAAAGCACAGCCTGCCCAAAAGTGGTGTCACACACTCAGAAAGCTGATGCAGCAAGATGACACAAGGGAAGCACACTTGGCTCAGTGGATAGAGCATCTGCCTACCACATGGGAGGTCCAGGGTTCAAACCCTGGGCCTCCTTGACCCATGTGGAGCTGACCCATGCGCAGTACTGATGTGCACAAGGAATGCTGTGCCACCCAGGGGTGTCCCCCGCATAGGGAAGCCCCACACACAAGGAGTGTGCCCCATAAGGAGAGCCACCCAGCACGAAAGAAAGCCCAGCCAGGAGTGGTGCCACACACATAGAGAGCTGATGTAGCAAGATGACGCAACAAAAATAGACATAGATTCCTGGGCCCCTGACAAGAATAGAAGCGGACACAGAAAGAACACACAGTGAATGGACACAGAGAGCAGACAATGAGGAGGGGAGGGGAGAGAAATAAATAAAAAATAAATCTTTAAAAAAAAAGAAAATTCTTTATCCAACAAAATTGTCCTTCAAATATAAAGGCAAGCTTAAAATGTTCACAAACAAACAGAAACTAAGAGAGTTCGTAAAAAAGGATCTACCTTTGTGGGGAATATTAAAGAAAGCCTAGGGCCTCAGAGAAAAAGACAAAAGAGAGAGGCTTGAGGGAAGCAGACATGGCTCAACTGATAGAGCATCCACCTACCACAACGAAGGTCCAGGGTTCAAACCCAGGGCTTCCTGACCCATGTGGTGAGCTGGCCCATGTGCAGCATGCCATGCACAAGGAGTGTCTTGCCACTCAAGGGCACCCCTGTGTAGGGGTGCCCCACATGCAAGGTGTGTGCCCCACAAGGAGAGCTGCCCCACATGAAAAAAGCACAGCCTGCCCAGGAGTGGCACCACACACACGGAGAGCTGACGCAGCAAGATGACGCAACAAAAAAGAGACCAGATTCCCAGTTCCACCTGATAATACAAGTGGATGCAGAAGAACACACAGCAAATGGACACAGAGCAGACAACAGGAGGGTAGGAGGAGAAAGGGAGAGAAAGAAATGAAATAAATCTTTAAAAAAAAAGAGAGAGGCTTGGAGGGAAGTATAGAAGAAAAGCTAAAGGATAATCAAAGGAGTAAACAGATGAAAATAAGATATGACATATGAAAAACAAAGAATAAAATGGTGGAATTAAATAATGCATTTACAGTAATATCATTGACTATATGAATGGACTAAACTCCCCATCAAAAGATACAGGCTGGGAAGCAGATGTGGGTTAACCAATTGGGCACCTGCCTACCACATGGGAGGTCCCAGGTTTGGATCCCAGTGCCTCCTAAAAGAAGATGAGCAGACACTGCCCCACTGCAATGAGTAGATGCCCCAAGCCAGCAGACACCACCCTCACTGCAACAAGTAGATGCCACAAGCCAGCAGACACCGCAGCCTGTGGGAAGCAAGTGTGGCTCAGGCTATTGGGCACTCACCTCCTTATGAGAGGTCCCAGGTTCAGTTGCCAGTGCCTCCTGGAGAAGGTGAGCAAACAGTGAGCAGACAGAGGAGAGAACCATCTGAAGGAGGGGGTGGGTAGATAAAAAAGGAAAATAAAGTAAATAAATCTTCAAAAAAAATAGGCTATGGAGCAAATGTGGCTCAAGCAGTGAGGGCCTGCTTCCCACATGGGAGTTCCTGGGTTCAGTTCCCCGTGCCTCCTTAAAAAAAAACAGCTTAGGGGAGCCCATGTGGCTCAGTGGTTGAGCACAGCCTTCCCACATACGAAGTCCCAGGTTCAACACTCGCCCCAGTATCTAAAAAGGAAAAAAAAAAAAAGATATAGGCTGACTGAATGGATAAAAAAACATCAGCCAACCATATGCTGCCTACAAGAGACTCACCTTAGACCCAGCGATAAAAACAGGCTGAAAGTAAAAAGTTGGAAAAAGATACTTCCCACAAATAATAACCCAAAAAGAGCAGGGCTAGCTATACTAACATTAGACAAAGCAGACTTTCATTGCAAAAAAGTTATGAGATAAGAAAGCCATTTTATATATATAAATATATATATATATTTTTTACAGAAAACTCTGCACCTTTTTTTCATTCCATGTCTTTTTTTAAAATTGACTTTTTAAAAATGTTTTTCCATTATATATTAATAAAAGAGACAGTCCATAGGAATATAGAACAGTTGTAAATATCTATGGACCTACCAGGGTGCTCCAAAATACATAAGACAAACTGACAAAACTGAAGGGAGAAATAGACATCTCTACAATAAAGGAGGGGGAGCAGATGTGGCTCAAGCAGTTGAGCACCCACTTCCCACAAAGGAGGTCCTGGATTCAGTTCCCAGTGCCTCCTAAAGAAGACAAACAGACACAATGAGATGATGCAACAAACTGAGGCAACAAGCTGACAAGTAAGTAGACACAACAAGCAGGGAGGAGATGTGGCTCAAGCAGTTGGGCACCCACCTGCCACATGGGAGGTCATGGGAGGTCCTGTGTGGGTCTGGTTCCCAGTGTCTTCTACAGAAGATGAGCAGACAATAATCAGACACGATTAGCAAACAACATGCAGAGACAAGCAGACACAGCAAGCAAACAACAAGCAGACAGACAAGGGAGCCATCTGGAGGGGGGAAAAATAGTAGATTTCAACAGACCACTCACATCGTAGATAGAACTAGACAGAAGATCAACAAGGAGACAGAGAAATTGAACAACATGATAAACAGGTTAGACCTAACAGATATATACAGAACATTACACCTAAACTCAGCGGGTTATACATTCTTCTCAAGTGCCCATGGATCTTTTTCCAGGATAGACCGTATGTTGGGAACAATGCAGCTCTCAATAAATATAAAAAGATTGAAATTATACAAAGCACCTTTTCAGATCATAATGGAATGAACCTGGAAATCAATATTTGACAGGAAGGATGTAAATTTACAAATATATGGATCTAAACAATATACTTTTAAATAATCAGTGGGTCAAAGAAGAAATGTAAGTATAATCAGTAAATATATTGAGACAAATGAAAATGAGAACTCAAGTTATCAAAAATTATGGGACACAGTGAAGACAGTCTTGAGAGGGAAATTTATAGCCCTAAATGCCTATATTAAAAAAGAAGGAAGAGCTAAAATCAAAGACCTAAGTGAACAACTGGAGAAACTAGGAAAAAAACAGCAAACAAATCCCAAATCAAGCAGAAGGAAAGAAGTAATAAAAATCAGAGCAGGAAAAATGAAATCGAGAACAAAAAAACAGTAGAGAAAATCAACAAAACCAAAAGCTGGTTCTTTGAGAAGATCAAAAATAACAAACCCTTAGCTAGACCAACAAGAAAAATAAGAGAAGATACAAATAAATACAATCAGAAATGAAAAGGGGGAAGTTACAACTGACACCATAGAAATAAAAAGGATCATAAGAGGATATAATGAGAAATTTTATGCCAACAAACTAGACAACCTAGATGAATGTACAAATTCCTAGAAATGTACAATCTACATTGACGCTAATACAAATACTAGAACTTAACAAACCAATCACATTTAGAGATTAAATCCATCATCAAAAATCTCCCAACAAAGAATTCCACCAAGCATTTCATGAAGAAGTAACACCAATCCTGTTTAACTCTTCCGAAAACTTGAAGTGGAAGGAAAATTACCCAACACATTTCATGAAGCCAACATCACCCTAATCCCAAAGCAATATAAGGACAGTACAAAAAATTACAGGCAAATCTCTCTAATGAACATAGATGCAAAAATTCTCAACAAAATACTTACAAATCAAATCCAACAGCTTATCAAAAGACTTATACTTCGCAATCAAGTGGGATTTATTTCTGGTATGCAAGGCTGGTTTAACATAAGAAAATCAATCAAAGTAATACACCACACAAATTGAAGGGGAAAAAAAAACATATGATCATCTCAATTGATGCAGAAAAGACATTCAACAAAGTCCAGCACCCTTCCTTGATAAAAACACTTCAAATGATAGAAATAGAAGGATATGGGAAGCAGATGTGGCCCAATGGGTAGGGCATCCGCCTACCAAATGGGAGGCCCAAGGTTCAAAGGAGAGTCACCCAGCACAAAAAACGTGCAGCCTGCCCAGGAATGGCACCACACACATGGAGAGCTGATGCAGCAAGATGACGCAACAAAGAGACACACATTCCTGGTGCTGCTGACAAGAATACAGGCAGACACAGAACAACACACAGCAAATGGACACGGAGGGCAGACAACTGGGGTGGGGGGGGAGCGGGGAAGGGGAGAGAAATAAATAATAAATCTTTGGAAAAAAAAGAAACAGAAGGATTATTCCTCAATATGCTAAGAGGCATATGTGAAAAACCCACAGCCAGCATTGTCCTCAATAGGAAAAGGATGAAAGCTTTCCCTTTAAGATCAGGAACAAAACAAGGATGCCCACTGTCACCACTGTTATTCATCACTACACTAGAAGTTCTAGCTACAGCAATGAGACAAGAAAAAATAAATAAATAAAAGGTATCCAAAAAGGAAAAGAGGAAGTAAAACATTCACTATTTGTAGATGACATGACCCTATATTTAGAAAATTCTGGAATGTCTATGATAAAGCTACTTGAGCTAATAAATGAGTTCAGCAAAGTGGTAGGATACAAGATCAACATGCAAAAATCAATAATGTTTCTCTAAACTAGTACTGAACAATCTGAGCAGGAATTCAGGGGGGAAATTCCATTTACAATAGCAATGAACAGACTCAAAAACTTAAGAATCAATTTCACCAAAGTAGTACAGGACCTGTATTCAGAAAACTACAAAACAATGCTAAAAGAAATCAACAGAGACCTAAACAAACAGAAAGACATACCATGAACTATTTTTGGAGCTGAAATCTTTGTACTATTAAAGCAACTAGTTTCTAATTTCCAGTTTCTGCATAGAATCACACAAGTGGTTTATGGAGTATTTGGATTGCAATTATAAATGATTTTTGATATGCAAGTTAGTATTCTCAGTTGATTTTATTTTATATTCCTAATGGGATGTTAAAGCCATTTTGTCTTTTGTTTTTTTCCTAAAGGAAAAGAGAACCCACGCTTTTATGGACACTAGGTAAACACCTTCAGCTTAAAATTTTGGTTAAATATTTTACTTTATTGTTATCTTCCAGGTGTCTAAATCTCCAGTCTGTCTGTTGTACTTGTAATTTAACTCTGTAATGGAATAGTTTGTTGCCAATTATTTATATTAAGTAATTTTTAAATATTTACAATATTGTTAACTAATACACTATTAAGTTATTGGCCAAAAAAAAGGACATTCCATGTTTGTGGACTGGATGACTAAGTATCTTGAAGATGGTAATCCTACCCAAACTGATTTATAGATTCAATGCAACACCAATCAAAATCCCAATAACCTACTTTAAAGAAATAGAAAAGGCAAATACCAAATTTATTTGGAAGGGATAGTGTACCCAAATAGCCAAGAGCATTCTACAAAAGAAGAGTGACATGGGAGGAATTTCACTGCCTGACCTTGAAACATACTACAAAGCAACAGTGTTCAAAACAGCATGGTATTGGCATTATGACAGACACATCCATCAGTGGAATAGAATTGACAAACAGAAATAAACCTTCATCTCTATGGCCAACTGGTTTTTGACAAACATACTAAAGCCATGTTAACAGGACAAAACAGTCTCTTCAACAAATGGTGCTGGGAGAACTGGATATCTATAGCTTCTCCCTATATAAGAATCAACTCAAAATGGATCAAAGACCTAAATATAAAAGCCAGGACCATAAAACCCCTAGAAGATAACATAGGGAAGCATCTCAAAGATTGTGTAGTAGGTGGTGGTTTATTGGACCTTACACTGAAGCACAAGCAACAAAAAAATAAATAAATGGGAGATCCTCAGAATTAAACACTTTTGCATCTCACAGTACTATGTCAAAAGGGTAAAAAGGTTGGCAACTCAATAGGAGAAAATATTTGGAAATCACATCTGATAAGGATTTAATATCCATGACATAAAGAGATGTTACAACTCAACAATAAAAAGACCAACAACCCAATTTAAAAATGGGCAAAAGACTTAACAGACATATGTACAAAGAAGAAATACAATTGGAAAAAAAAAACATGAAAAAATGTTCAACATCACTAGCAATCAGAGAAATGCAAGTCAGAGATAAAAACGAGTTATTTCACACCTGTGAGAATGGCCACTATTTAAAAAGACAGAGATCTACAAGAGTTGGAGAGGATGTGGAAAGATAAGAACACTTATTCACTGTTGGTGGGAATGCAGAATGGTACAGCCACTGTGGAGAACTGTTTGGAAGTTCCTAAAGAAGTTGAATATAGATTTGCCATGTGGCCCTACAATACCACCACTGGATATATGCCTGGAAGAACTAAGAGCAGTGACACGAACAGACATCTGCACACCGAAGTACACAGCAGCGTTATTCATGATTGCCAAAAGCTGGAAACAACCCAAGTGTCCATCAACCAACGAACGGATAAACAAACTGATATTTCACATGATGAAAATTACACAGCTGTAAGAAGAAATGTCATAAAGCATATGACAACATGGATGAACCAAGAGGACATTAGGTTGAGAAAAGCCAGACACAAAAGGACAAATATTGTATGATTATGTTACTATGAACTAAATATATTGAGCAAAATATTGTATGATTCCATTTATATAAAATGTAAATATAAATCAATTTATAAAGATGAAATTAGATTAGTAGTTAGGTAGGGCTGGGGAAGGAATGCCAATGGGTATGGAGTTTTTCTTTTTGGAATAAAACTGTTCTAAAGTTTCTTGTGGTGATGAATGCACAATATTGTGATTATACTAAAATCCATTGATTATACACTTTGGGTAGATCATATGCTATGTAAATATATCTCAATAAAACTATTTCTGACTACTGAAAGAATAGCTAGAAATAGCAGCTATGTACAGCAGGGGAAACAAGAGCAATTGAGAGCTGAAGAATTTTCTTGTTTGTCTGTTTTTTGTCAATTATTATTACTGAAATAATGAAAATGCTCTAATAACGACTGAAGTGATGAATGCACAACTATGTGATTATACCAAATACCAATGATTGTACACTTTGAATGAATTGTATGCTTTATTAATACGTATCAACAAAATTGATTTGCTAAAAAAATTTTTAAGAGAAAATAAAGATATAAACTTTTAGAAAAAAATGGGAGAAAATCTTCACAATCAAGCAAGAGGCAAAAAATTCTTATACTTGACACCAAAGTACAATCCATAAAAGGAAAAATTAATAAACTGGACTTCATCAAAATTAAAAACTTTCATTCTGGGGAGTGGACATGGCTCAAGTGGTTGAGTACCTGGTTCCCACATGGGAGGTCCCAGGTTCAGTTCCCAGTGCCTCCTAAAAAGCAACCACCACAACAACAAGCAAAACAAAATACCAGCTCAGCGGAGCCAAAAATCTTTCACTCTGCAAAAGATCATGTGAAGAGAATGAAAAGACAGGCTACAGACTAGGAGAAAATTATTTGCAAATCACATATCTGGCAAAATACTAGTATTTAGAATAAAGAACTCTCAAAATTCAACCATTAAAACTCATTAAATGCAATGAATGTACCACACTAATGAAAGAAGTTATCTATGTGGGAGGAGTGGGGGTGTGGGGAGTGGGATGTATGGGAACCTCATATTTTTTAATGTAACATTTTGTGTTATCTATGTATCTTTAAAAAAAAGATATTAAAAAAGGTGGGGGAAATCCAATTAGAAAGAGGGTTGCATGAAGAGACATTTCACCGAAGAATATTTACAGCTGGCAATAATCACATGAAAAGATGTTCAACACCATCAGCTATCAGGGAACTGCAAATTAAAACCACAATGATATATTACTACACACCTATCAGAATGGCTAAAATTTAAAAATAGTGACAATATCAAATGCTGGTGAGGATATGGAGAAACTGGATCACTAATATATTGCTGGTGGAAATGTAAAATAGTGCAGCCACTCTGGAAAAGTATGGTAATTTCTCAAAAAATACACATGCACTACCCTACCATGCAGCAACTGCACTCTTGGGCATGCATCTCAGAGAAATGAAGACTTATGTTCACACAAAAATCTCTAACCATGTTATACCAGCTTTATTCATCATAGACAAAAAATGGAAATAGCCCAGATGTCCTTCGGCGGGTGAATAGCCAATAAACTGCAGTACACCCATACCATGGCATATTACTCAGCAGTAAGAAGGAACAAATTATTGATATACATAAAAACTTGGATGAATCTCCAGGGAATTATGCTGAGTGAAAAAAGCCACTTTTAAAAAGTTACATGCTGTATGTTCCCATTCATACAGCATTTTTAAAGTGACAACATTTAGAAATGAAGCACACATTCCTGGCTGCCAGGAGTTAGGGATGGATGAGGGGCACAAGAGGGAGGTGGGTGATCATTATAAAAGGACAGCACACAAAATCCTTGTGGTAATGGAATAGTTCTTTATCCTGACTATGGTGGTGGATACACAAACCTACATGTGATAAAGCTGTACAGGACTAAATACACACACACATAAATGAGAATAGTAAAATTAGGAAAATGTGAACATGATCAGTGCATTGCATCAATGCCATTATCCTGTTTGTGATACTGTGCTATAGTTTTGCAAGAAGTTATCTTTGGAAAAATTAGGTAAAGGGTACATGGGATTACTATGATTTCTTACAAATGCAGTTTACAATCTAAAATAATCTTATCAAAAATTTCCATTAAAACAAAAAAATACATAGATATTAAGTATGGGAAACCTTATACATTTCATGATTCAAAAGGAACCATAAAAGATTCCTTTCCACAGTATGTCTATAGCAGAATACCTTCAACAAAAATGCATCATATCTGAAACAGGTATTCTAAGATAATACTTTAAGATCAAAGTTTTAATTCCCAAATTAAACCCAAATCCCAAACTAACATAGTTTCCTTCAGATAAGATAAGAGAATATTTACGGCCAAAGGTTATCTCACATTCACTACATTCATAAAATTTTTCTACTATATCTGTTTTCTGATATGTAGGAAGGTTTGACTTCTTGCAAAATGCACCAGTATACTGATTAGTTTTATAGGCTTTCTTTCCTATATGTGTCTGTTGATGCTCAGTGAAATCTGGCTTCTTGCAGAATATCTCCCAGTTTTCATTAGAGTCAAATGTACTCTCTCCTTTATAAGTTCTCTGAGTGTGAGTGGAGAGTGACTTTCTGCTGAAACTCTTCTCACTCACGTTACACTCAACGTATTTCTCCCCCACCAGAACTCTACGGTGATTAATTAGAGCTGACTTTTCCCCAACAGACCTCCTCCCACAGTCATTAAATTCACAGCGACTCTCCCTTATGCAAGGTCTGTGGTGGACAAGAAGGGTCAAATTATTAGAAAAGGTTTTCGCATATTTATTATACTCACAGGGCTTCTCCCATGAGCATGCTCTTTTATGGGTATGAGGGCTGCCTCCTCATGGAAGGCTTTCCTGCATTCATTATATTCAGAAGACTGCTTCCAAGTCTGAATATTGTGATGCTGAAACAGGTCCTCGTTTCCACGATGGCTTTTCCAATTCCATCATATGCAAAAGGTTCCTCTCTGGAATGAGGATTCTCATGCTTGGTACAGAGGTGCAATTTCCCATGTGTATTAAACTCCTCTGGTTTATTTACAAAAGAGTTTCTATTACTAATAATTAATTCTGAAATATAATTCAAACTCATTCCATATGGGTCACATTTACCAGATATTCTTGATGAAGCAGGGTTTGTGTCCAGATAAAATGTTTTTCCTAATGTACTACTCCTTGCCTGAGACAATGTTTTGCTGTTGATGAACTCGACTTCCCGCAGATGCTGGTCTTGGTTTTCCTGGCTCTTCTCCACCAGGTCATCAACTATGAAGAAATCTAGAATGAGAATAATTTATCATAGTTTATAAATGTTAACACAGGAAAAGGAAATGTATACTCAAATGTCTTATTATAACCCAGCCTTTGGTTGTGAAAGTGATCCCAAAGGCATCATCCTTCTTGGCTCCCGTATGTGTGGAAAAAAACAAATAACTTGCAGTAGGGGAAAATTACAGGGCCTCCAGCAATAAAACACAATAATCTGACCTTTTGCCAATGTAACTTAAAAAAATGGATAGAGAATTTGAAATAAACATAAACAACAATAAAACAAATGTTTGACTAACTGCTTGGTCCTGGAATGGGGAACCTCACAGAAAACAGAATCAGCCCAACAAGTCAAAAAATAGTAAGTAGAAGCACAAGGAAAATAGTAGATAATAATGTAAGGGGAGATCTCAAAGCAACAATTAGATGGAGATCTAGATGGGGACCTCATCCCCTCTTATCTATTTTACATACAACCACCAAATTAAATTTCAAAAATAACTAATACACACATTCAAAGGAAAATTCTACTATGTGGGCTACATATGCATTCCAGCTGCAATTCACAAAAAGCACTAATGACCAATGTAAGTACACATTCAGGCTGTTCTTACAACAGGGTCAGATGCATACCTTGAGTCATCTAGTATATCATCTAAAACTCAGTCTGAGGATCACTTATACAACCAATTAAGTCATCATCATTAGAGTGTAGGGTACTTCTCTTTGCATTTGTCTTCTGATTTGTGTAATAATTGTCAAAAGTCTTCCTCTTGTCAATTTTCTGCTCTTTGACATTAAGGGCAGAAAATGAAAAATTCTGAATTCTCAACTGTGTTCAATGAAATCTCAAAAAGAAAGAAAAACTATAAAGATGTTGTCTCCAGGCTTCTCTTTTTTTATAATTTTTTTGAGGAGGTACTGGGGAGTGAACCCAGGGCCACATGCATGCAAAGCAGATGCTCAGTCACTGAGCTACACCTGCTCTGCTCCAGGCTTCTTTTATACCTTCATCATAGCCGTCACAATATTTTAGGAAATTCAATAAGAAAGCGGAAGGATGATTTAATAATGATAATTTACTTCCCTATTGTAAATATTATAATTTTTTTAGGTATCGGCAGGGGATTGAACCCAGGACCTCGCTTGTGGGAAGAAGCCAGTACTCAACTACTGAGCTACATCAGCTCCTGCATTATCTTTCTAAGGAAATTCATCATTCTTCTATTTTCTTAGCATTTCAGTCTATTTTCACATTGTTGGACATAATTAATGAGTGGTGTTTAAATAGCTGCTAAGGTGATAAAATAGCAAACTGTTTCAAATTTAGGAAAAATAAGATCAACTACAATCTTACAATGTTTCTTAGATTATAAATGGGACCAAGTGGCTCATATGGTAATTGCAAGATAGGTTTTATTCAATTAAAAAACCATAAGTAAATTTCCTTTGTTCATTCAAATTAAATTTTTATGAATTATAAAAAAATATAAAAGTCAAGAAACCACAATCATTACACAGAATTGCTCAAAAAAAAAAAAAAAAAAACCTCAAAAACTAAAATTGGTCACACTGGAGCCCTGGTGGTATGGCTCTCAAACACCATGCAGCTAGATTTTTAAAAGTCCAATCTGACAATATCTTTTAATAAGAGAGTTTAGACCCTTTCAGTATACTGTAATTACTAAAATATCTGGATTTGGTTTCCTGTTTCATTTACAGTTTCCATGTGTTCATCCCATTGTTCATTTCCATTGTTTCATTATCTTTTTTTAGTCTGATCCAATATACGTGGTGATTTCCTTTCTTTTCCATTTTCTTCTCTTTAAAACTTTTAAAGCACTCTTGCTGCTCCTGTGGGGTGAACTGTGTCCCCGAGCCCCACATCTGTCAAAACTAAGTCGGGCCACTCGGGAGCCCGAGGCCGGAGCTGTGATCCCGCCCACTGCCAGGCAGGCCAGGCCAGGCCAGGCGCGGGTCAGTGAGGCACCTCCATCAGGCCAGGCACGGGTCAGCGAGGCACCGCCATCAGGCCAGGTGCGGGTCAGCGAGGCACCTCCATCAGCCAGGTCTGCAAGGAATTCAACAAGAAGACAAACGACACCGCAGAAGGCATTCCTCTGCCACTAAGATTTCTGCAAAGCCTGACAGGACATTTGAAATCAAGGCTGGACAACCCACTGTTTCCTGCCTTCTGGAATTGAGAAGGGGCCCGGCAGAAAGAGAAAGGTGGCAGGCCTGGTGACCTTGAAGCACAGGAATGAGGTTGCCCACATCAAAGCTCAGGACAATGCCCTTCCCTGCAGACATGCCCTTGTCCTCGGTTGTCCACTCCCTCATCGACTCTGCCTATTCCCTGGGCTTTCCTGTGGTGAAGGAACTGGCAGCTTTCCAGAAGAAGTGAGCCATATTTCTGGCTGCTAGAAAGAGGCAGATTTAGCAACCTGGGCAGAAGCAGCCCAGAAATGACCTCTACCCCCCACATTCCAGGGCTTTTAAATTATACATTTGTACACATATGGCTGAACCAAGGGATCAACCCTATACAAAGACCATTGTCACCCAGAAAAATAAAATGAAAGTTTAAAGTTGTGGGAGCAAGCAGGTGCAGCTCAATGGTTTGAGCACTAGTTTCCCAAGTACAAGGTCCTGGGTTCGACCTCTCTAAAAATCAATCAATCAATCAATCAAGTTTTAAAGCTGTACATGTTACAAACTTGTATCATTTTCCAATTAAATTTTATCATTCCTATTTAACAATAAAATTTCTTCTAAACAATTAGAGGATGTTAGAACACGATTCTGATTGGCTTATATGCTACCATTTTTCAACATTTTATGTTTATTTGTGTCCTTTCTATACTGAACAGAATATTACTACCATTTTATATGACAATATTTGATTAGATAACCTATATGTTTGCTTATTTCCTCCCAAAACTGCTGCTTCCCATTTCCCCCATCTCAGTCAAAAGTATCACCATGTATCCAGTGTCTCAGGATAAAACCTCTCAGATTATCCTTGATTATTCTTTTTCATATACCCATAACCCAATCTAACAGCAAATCCTATTTGGCTACAACTTCACAATATATCAAGAGTTCAATCATATCACCTAACTTTCACAATTTCCCAACTAATACAATCCACAATCATCCTTCCCATTGACTCTGGCTAACTGATCTCCCTGGTTTTACTCTTACCCTCTTTCCCCAACCCTCTGCCAGCATTTCCACTGCCCAATAGCTAGAGATTTATATCAATCAGAGCATGTGCTCGCTTGCTCAAAACCTTCCAAAGACTTTACCTCATTAGGATAAAATTACTGAATTCACAATGGCCAGTAAGACCAAGCATAACTGAGCCCCAACTACTACTGATATCATCTCTTACACGCTCCCCAGACACACTCACTTCAATATACAGCCTTGTTCATTGCTATTCTACACTCTGATCTCAGCTTGGTGGCAGGGGGTATACCATCTAGCCAGAATATTCAGAACCCACTGGCTCACTTCACCCAAATTTGTGTTAATCATCACAGTGACCTCTAAGAGGCCTTTTCCTAATTGCACTTTCATAAACAACACACCACATTACATTATCTTCTACCATTAGAATGCAGGCTTCACAACAGCAGAGTCATGATATTGTCAGCAGCTATCCCCCTAGCACACAGATATAGCTGGCAGGCGTTAGGTATTAAATACTTGTTGAATGAATACATTAACAGTTAAAACAGGACAATTGACTGATACACCAATGTACATAGCCAAAAGGTGGAAGCAACCCAAGTGTCCATCAAAAAGTAAATGGATAGACAAAAGGAGTATACACTGTGTGTAGTATATACACACTGTGGAATATCACTCAGCCATAAAAAAGGAGTGGAATTCTGAGACATGTGACAACATGGATGAACCTCAAAGACATCATGCTGAGTGAAATAAGACAGACACAAGAGGACAAGTATTGTATGCATCCACATCTATGAAATACCTAGAATAAGTAAATACAGAGAGACAGAAGACAGATTAGAAGTTACCAGTGCTGGGGAATTGGGGTAAATTGGGAGTTACTGCTTAATGCGTACAGAGTTTCTATTTGGGGTGATGAAAAAGTTCTGGTAATAGATGGTGGTGCTCAAAGAACAATATTGTAAAAATAATTAACATCACTGATTCGTACACATGAAAGTGGTTAAAATGGGAAATTTTTTGAGGTATATATGTTACAACAATTTTTTAAAGGCAAATAAAATGGATACAGAAAGAATAAAAAAATACCTGTAATGAGATAAGCAAGGACTGGATTTTTGGAAGGGAAAAAAAGAGCATTTAGCTATTATCTGCAAATGTGATACATGCATCTGAGGCAGGCAGGCCAATTATTCTCAGTCACCTCCAAAGTTCTGGTAATTCTAAGGAAAGGTTCCTGAAAATTCAGAGATGCCAGTGTCTGAATGAACTCCCTGGTTGTGGCTCCCTGTGTACTCGCTAACTCACCTGGGAGGCTCTGGCTTTGGCTCTCTTCCTCTAACCATGGCTCCTCTCCTTGCTCCAACTTGAAGATCACTTCTGCTTTGGTTACACAATACCCTGTGGATGGGAAATGACAGTGTTTGGGCCAGGTGGCCTGAAGTTCAGGATTTTTAAAAGAGGACAGGGCATGCCCCAAGAAGATAGAAGCTTAACAAAAATAGGCCCACTTGAACATTTCACTGGAGAGAAGAACACAAAGTTTTTATAGTGTCCAAAAGGAATCAATCAGTTTCTGACTCCTGAATTTCAAGCTTATAAATCATTATCTCTACAAAGAAACCATGTATATATCTGCAACTAAAAAAGGAAACAAATGTTATTGGGAGTTAGATAAAACACAACCTCTACCCACTGAAAGGAGGTGGCTGTAGTTCTCCAGCATCATGTCCCTGTACAGGGTCCTGTGAGCAGGGTCCAGGTGCTGCCACTCCTCCTGGGTGGAGCCCACGGTCATGTCCCTGAATGACAGTGACCCCTGGAACAGCACATTCATATTCAATGTAAACTGACTGAACCTGGATTACATACAACATATGTTTGGTAATTAACACTTGTCACGTTAACTGTTCATAGATGAAGAGAAACTGCGACATAGGATGCCTACTACAAATATTATATGTTGTGGAAAATGAGAAATCGCTCCCCACAACATATAACATAGTATAAGGATTCTTCCAGGGCACTAATTTTATTTACACATTTTCACACTAGGTCCTGTCATCATGCCACAAGCTGTCCCAATTCCTAAAAATAAAAAGATGATTAAGAAAATAATCTGGTCAGAGGCATAAATATCAGCAATAATTATTACAGTAGAATGCTAAAAATATCTGAAAGGTGGACAAATAATTGCAAAGGAAGAAGAAAAGTTCTATTTTGAACTATCAGACTGAGCTCCATTGAGAAAAAAAGCTTTGAGTCTTGACCCATAAATCTTGTGTTCCTTATAAATATGGACTGACTACATCAACAAGGGCTTGGAGGCATAAAAATACTTGATAAATTAATGGAACTAAAAATAGCACAAGATGATAGGAGAATAGGGTTTCAGATGTATTAAGATAAAGCCTCACAGAACTTCAGGAGAGATGGCAGGGAGTAGAATTCCAGGGCTCAGTCCTTCTACCAAAACAACTATTAAAGAGGCAGAAACTGTCTGAAACAAGAATTTTGAAATCCCAGAGACCAAAAGAACTATGTACAGCATCCAGGGAAGAGTGGGAGGATGAGGCTAAAAAATTACAGTAAAGAACTGTAAATCACCCTCTCCACTCACAGCATCTATCAGTGCGCACTCCCCATTCTCACTGCAGGCCGCCATGGGGTCCAGCCCCTGGCTATACGGTGTTGACAGAAAGAGACATAAAAATCCTCCTCGCCAAGAAGAGGGCTGGGCACGGCTGATCAATGGATCATGGCCTGTGATTAGCAATTTGGATTGATCGCTGGGTCCTGGCCTTGAGGGCAGCTATTATTTCAACCCAGCCCAGGACAAAGGTGGTGGCAGCCACTGTTCAACTCCCATTACAGCCTCCCCCAAACCCAAAGACTGCAGCAGGCATTGTTTCAACCCTCCCCAGACAGAGGAGATTTAAACATGGAGCACCTCCTCAGGGGCTGCAGGAGACAATTAGCTGACGGGCTATATTTGCTGGGCAGGCCGGAAATGTTCAGCTTTGGGGACATCGGAGAAGCTCTTAGCATCCTTCCTTATCCCCTCTATAGGGCATGCGGAGGCAGCCTGCACCTGTTCTGTGGATCCCTGACCCTGTTTTGGTTAGTAAAGACCGACTTGGGAAAGTCCTCTGTGGGGTGACCCTCCTACCAGAATTTGCTCCAGGCAAAAGTAGCATGAGACAATGAAACAATGTAGGAAACTACAAAGGCAGAAAGTCTGGGACAAAGTCCTGCCAACTTGAAATATCCAGGAAAGGGAAGTATGTCCCCTCTCGGACAACCAAACTCCTATAAACAGGTAAACTCCAAAACAACTAACAAGCAAGAGCCCAAAACAGAACAGAGACCCAGAACAACAGGAAAAACAATGCATGCTGCTTTTGCCTTGGCTAGATGCCTGCCTTACAAGAGGGCTGAAGTTCAAAACATATGTCTGATCACCATTTGGTTACGAAAGCAAGAAACAGACATCCAAGGGAGTAAATTTCAAATTTAACATTTAAAATATTAAAATGTACCATGGGAAAAAAGAGTACAAGAAAAAGAAACAGGAAATGATGGCCCATCAAAAGGATGAGGACAAAAATCCAAAAAACGTCAACGAAGAAAATAAGAATGTGGACATATTGAACAAAGCCTTTAAAAAAAATTCAAAAATACTCAAGGATGGGAAGCAGTTGTGGCTCAACTGACAGAGTGTCTGCCTACCATATGGAGGGTCTAGGGTTTAATACCCAGGGCCTCCTGACCTGTGTGGTGAGCTTGCCCATGCGTAGTGCTGCTGCATGCAAGAAGTGCCGTTCACACAGGAGTGTCCTCCACATAGAGGTGCCCCACGTGCAAGGAGTGTGCCCTGCAAGGACAGCTGCCCCACGTGAAAAAAGCACAGCCCACCCAGGAGTGGTGCCGCACACAGAGTGCTGATACAGCAAGATGATGCAACAAAGAAAGCGACACAGTTTCCTCGTGCCAAGTGACAAGAATGCAAGTGGACACAGAAGAACACACAGCAAAATGGACACAGAGAGCAGACAATGGGGAGAAGGGGAGAGAAATAAATAAAATAAATATTTAAACAAATAAAAAAATAAAAATACTCAAGGAAATAAAGGAAAGTACAGAGAAAGAACTAAAGGATATCAAGAAAACCATGAATGAACAATATGAGAGTCTAAGCAGAGAGATAGAAATTTTGAAAAGGAACCAAACAAAATTACTCAGGTTGAAGAACTCAATAACTAAAATAAAAAATGCCCAGGATTTCTGGCAGAAGAAAGAATCACTGAACTTGAAGACAAGTCACCTGAAATGAGTCAGTTGAGGAATAGAAAGAAAAAAGAAATATTAAGTGTGGGACACCATCCAGCATATCAATATACACATTATGGGGGTCCCAGAAGGGAAAGAAGGAGAGAAAGTGGCAGAAGGGATATTCAATGAAATAATGACAGAGAACTTCCCAAACTTAACAAAAGATATGAATATGCACATCCATTAGTATAACGTGCTAAAATGCAAATGCAAAAAAAGTTATGATAAATCTATGGTTTTGGACATAAAATGTGCAAAGATATAAGTGGTAACAAGTACAAAAAATTGGGGGGATGACAAAGGGGAATAGGAAAAATATATATGCATGCTATTGAAGTTAAGTTGGTATCAAACCAAACATGATTATTGTACCTTTAAGATGTTCAATTTTAACCCTATGGTAAGCACAAGGAAAACAGATGAAAATTTATCTAGATAGAAAGAAGGCACTCAATATGGTACAAGAGAAGAAAGATAATAAATATAAAAGTAGGCTTTAATGGAACTGGGGGGAAATGGTAGAAGACTTACAAAGGCCAAATAGCAATATGGGAGAAAAAAGTCCTGTATTATCAATAGTGACTTTAAATGTAAATGGATAAAACTCTCCAGTCAAAAGGCAGAAATTGGCAGAATGAATAAAGGATGACTCAACTGTAAGCTATCTGCAAGACACTCACCAAAAAGTCAAAGATGCAAGTAGGTTGAGGGTGAAAGGATGAAAAAATATATACCACGCAAATAGTGACCAAAGTGAGCTAGGGTGGCTATACAACTACCAGATGAAGTAAACTTTAAGTCAAAAACAGTTATGAGGTGCGAAGCAGATGTGGTTCAAGAGACTGAGCTCCCATCTAAATACAAGGGAGGTCATAGGTTCAGTTCCTGAGGACTCCTGGAGAAGGCGAGCTGGCATGATGGGCAGGCAAGGTGAGCTGATGCAACAAAGAGACACAAAGAGGAAAGACAATGAAAGATACAACATACCAGGGAGCTGAGGTGGCTCAAGTGATTGAGCACTTCTCTCCCACATGGGAGGTCCCAGGTTTGGTTCCCAGTGCCTCCTAGTGGAAACGAGCAGACACAGAGAGCAGGCAGTGAGCACAAACAATGGGGGTGGTGGTGATGAATAAATAAATAGATCTTTAAAAAAAGTTATAAGGGATTACAATGGTCATTACATACTTATAAAGATCTTGGACAATTCAACAGGAAGATGTAACAATTATAAATATATATGAACCAAACAGCAGAGCCCCAAAATATGTGAACTAAATACTGACAGATTTGAAGGAAGAAATTGACAGTTCTACATTAATAGTAGGAGATTTAACATACCACTCTCAATAATGAATAGAACATACAGTCAGAAGATCTATAAGTACTGAACTTGGAATGATATATTAAAACAACTAGACCTAACAGACATATATAGAACACTTCACCCAACAAAAACAGAATATACATATTTCAAGCACACATGGGTCATTCTCCCATGGATAGCCTCTATGTTGGGTCAAAAGTCTCAGTAAATTCAAAAATATTGAAATCATTCAATGTATGCACTCTGAACACAATGGACTAAAACTAGAAATCAATAACAGAGGGAAAAATGGAAATTTCAAGTATGTGGAAACTAAACAACATACTCTTAAACAATCAATGGGTTAAAGAGAAAATCAAAAGCAAAATTTGGATATCTCTTGAAGTGAATGAAAATGAAAATGTAACATACTCAAACTGACAGGATCCAGCAAAGGCAGTGCTGAGAGGGAAATTTATAGCTTTAAATCCTTACATTAAAAAACACTTCAAATTAGAAACCCAACCTCAAAATTAGAAGAGCTAGAAAAGGAAGAGTACACCAAACCCAAAGTGAATAGAAGGAAGGAAATAAAGATAGGGGGAATAAATGAAATAGAAAACAAAAATACAAAGGAAACAATAAAACCAAAAGTTGGCGCTTTGAAAAGATCAATAAAGCTGATCTTTAGCTAGACAAAGAAAAAAATGAGAAAGGATATGTATAACAAAAATCAGAAATGAAAAGGGGAACAACACTACTGACCCCTGCCGAAATTAAAAGGATAATATGAACAACTGTATGCCAATAAATTAGATAATATAAATGAAATGGACAAATTCGTAGAAACACACAAACTACCTACATTAACTCAAGAAAAAATAGAACATCTCAGCAAACCAATAACTAGTAAAGAGATTGAATCAGTCATCAAAAACCTCCCAACAAAGAAAAACCCAAGGTATTTTCATTTTCATTACAATAATAATAATAATAAACAAACCAAAAAATCACACAAACGAAAAGAAAAGCTCAGGACCAGATAGCCTCACAGGGAATTCTACCAAACGTTCCAAGAAGACAACTTCAATTCTGCTCAAACTCTTACCATTAAACCAAAGCTGAATAAAGATACAAGAAAACTACAGACTAATATCTCTTGTGAATGTAGATGCAAAAATCCTCAACAAAATACTAGGAGACCAAATCCAATAGCATACTGAAGGAATTATATGCCAATGGCAAGTGGGATTTATCCCTGATATGCAAGGTTGGCTCAACATAAGAAAATCAATTAATGTAATATACCACATTAACAGAATGAAGGAAAATAACCACATGATCATATCAATTGATGCAGAAAAAACAACTGACAAAAGCAGTACCACTTCTTGATTTTAAAAAAATTTATATCACTAGGAATAAAAGAAAACAACCTCAACATGATAAAAGGCAAATATGAAAAACCCACAGCTAACATCTTAATGGTGAAAGACTGAAACCTTTCCCTCTAAGATCAGAAATAAGACAAGAATGCCCACTGCCACCATTGTTATTCTACATTGTACTGAAAGTTCTTGCCAGCACAATTAGGTAGGAAATAGAAATAAAAGGCATCCAATTTGGAAGGGAAGAAGTAAAACTTTCCCTATTTGCAGATGGTATGATCCTATATACAGAAAATCCTGAAAAATCCACAACAAAGCTCTCAGACCTAATAAATGACTTCAGCAAAGTGGCAAGGTACAAGATCAACATCCAAAAATAACAATAGTGTTTCTATACACAGGCAATTAATAATCAGAAGAAGAAATCAAGAAAAATATTCCATTTATGATAACAATCAAATGTTTAGGAATAAATCTGACCAAGGATGCAAAGGACTTGTACACAGAAAACTACAAAACATTAAAGAAATTAAAGACATAAATAAATGGAAAGATAGTCCATAATCATGGATTAGAAGACAAAACATTACTAAGATGTCCATACTCGGAAGCAGATGCGGCTCAAGTGATTGAGCTCCCAAATACCACATGGGAGGTCCTGGGTTTGGTTCCTGGGGCCTCCTGGAGAAGGTGAGTTGGTGTGATGGGCCAGCGCAGAGAGCTGATACAAGATAACACAACAAAGAGATACAAACAGGAAAGTCGATGAGAGTCACAACAAACCTGGGAGCTGCAGTGGCTCAAGCAATTGAGCACTTCTCTCCCACATGGGAGATCCCAGGTTCAGTTCCCGATGCCTCCAAAAGAGAAGACCAGCAGACACAGAGAGCAGACAGCAAGTGCCAATGAGGGGGGTGTGAATAAATAAATAAAATGCATCTTTAAGAATGAAAATAAAATTTACAAAAAGATGTCAATACTACTCAAAGCAATTTATAGATTCAATGTAGTCCCATATAAAATTCCAACAACCTTCTTTGCAGATATGGAAAAGGCAATCATCAAATTCATATGGAAGGGTAAGGGGCCCCAAATAGCTAAAAGCATCTTGAAAAAGAATGAAGTCAGACTACTCACACTTCCCAATCTTGAAACTTGTTATAAAGCCACAGTAACCAGTACAACATGGTCTTGGCACAAAGTCAGACATATAGACCACTGGAATAGAATTCAACGAGGTGGCAAAAATCACTCATTTGGGAAACAACAGTATCTTCAACAAAGGGTGCTGGGAAAACTGAATCTCCATTTGCAAAAAAAGGGAGCAGGACCACCACCTCATACAATATGCAAAAATCAACTCAAAATGGATCAAAAACTTAATACAGGAACTAGAACTATCAAACTTTTAGAAGAAAATGTTGGGAAGCATCTTCAGGACCTTGTGCAGAAAATGGTTTCTTAGATTTCATACCAAAGCACAAGCAACAAAGAAAAAATAGGTAAATGGGACCTTATCAAAATTAAAATTTTTCTTACTCAAAGTACTTTATCATGAAAGTAAAACAACCTACACAATAGGAGAAAATATTTGGAAACCATATATCTGATATAAAGGATTAGTATCCAGAATATATAAACCTTCAGTTTAACAACAAAAAGACAACCCAATTTTAAAATGGGTAAAGGCTTGAATAGACATCTCTCCAAAGAAGATATACAAATGGCAAGAAAGTGCATGAAAATATGCTGAACATTATTAGCCATCAAGGAAAGGCAAATCAAAACCATAATGAGATAACATTTCACACCCACTAGAATGGCTGCTACTAATAAAATGGACAATAACAAACGTTGGAGAGGATGCAGGGAAATAGGAACAGTCATTCATTGCTAGTGGCAATGTAAAATGGTAGCACCACTGTGGGGGACAGATTGGCAGTTCCTCAGAAAAGTAAGTATAGAACTACTATATGACTCAGTAATCCCACTTCTAGATATATACCTAAAAGAACTGAAAGGAGGGATTCGAACCAATGTTCATAGAACCATTATTCACAATTGCCAAAAGATGGAAGCAGCCCAGATGTCCATCAACTGATGAATGAAAAAATAAAGTGTGGTATATACATACAATGGAATATTATTCAGTCATAAAAAGGAATGAAGTCCTGATACATATGACAACATGAACCTAGAAGATATCACTTTGAGTGAAATAAAGCAGAAACAAAGGGACAAATATTGTATGATCTGACTCAAAACAATAAAGCAAACTCAAAGAATCAGAATCTAGAATATAGGTTACCAGGGGATGGGATTGGGATAGAGAATGGGAAGTTAAGGCTTAAAATGTACAGGGTTCCTATTTGGAATGATGGAAACATTTTGGTAATGGATGGTAATGATGGTAACACAACATTGTAAATGCAAATAGCACTCAAATATATATCTGAATATGATTAAAAGGGAAATGTTAGATTGTATATATGACAATAGAATTAAAAAATTTTTAATCCATGTGACTACACTACACAAATAGGAAACCTAAATTAAACCATGGACTTTAATTAACAGAATTATAAAAATGTGCTATCATCAATTGTAACAAATGTTGCATACCAATGCAAGGTGTTGGTGGTGGGGTGGTATATGGGAATCCTTTTCTAATGCTTTTATGCGCCATTGTTCGTTAAACCCACAATTTCTCTAATAAAGAAAAAAATAAAAAGCCTCACAGACATAATCAGGAACAAGATTATAAGTAATTGGGGACTTATCCCACAGTTTAGATGTTCCATAATGTTTGATCATTTACCCCTTAACTAAAATTTGAGCACTCACCCAGCACAGTTATTTATACATTGATATATATGTGAAATCTCATCCATATTTTTGTAAAATACAGATACCCGTGTATAAATATGCTAGTATTTCCTTCATACATTCAGTGGATTTTCTTGGGCACTCCTTGAGGTAGTGTTCTCTAAGGGTCCCCAGGCCAACAAAATTAGCATCACCTGGGAACTTGTTAGAAAACCATGTTCTCAGGTCTTGCCACAGACCTACTGGGGCAGCCAGCTTCCAAGATGGCCTCCAAAGATTCTGGCCTCCTAGAATTCATGCCTTGGTGCAATCTCCTCCCACATTAAATAGGGATGAATTTTTAAACCAATAGGATGTTGCTAAAGCTGCCAATACAAAATTACCAGAAATGGGTTGACTTTTATAAAGGAAATTAATTTGAGGTAAAAGCTTACAGTTCTGAGACAGTGAAAAGTCCAATTCAAGGCACCATCAGAGATGCTTTCTCACCAAAGGCTGGCTGCCAGCAGATCCTGGAGGGTCTGCCAATCTCCCTCTACTTTCTCCTCAAGCTCAGCTGTGGGCAATCTGGCTTCTCTCCCTAGGCATAGCTCCTGGAGCCTCTTGGGGCTTCTCTATCTTTCTGCAGCTGTAGGTGAACCTGGAGTCCTTTCCTTCACATGGCAGGGTCAAAATGGCAGAGCACCCTTTCTCTGTGTCTTTTCTGTGTGTTCTCAGTTTATATAAGACCCAGCAAGAGGGCAGAGACCCAACCTGGGTCATGCCTCACTGACATATACTCTAATCAAAAACCTGAAAGCAATCTAATCAAGCGCTCTAATCAAAGGCCCCTTAACTGAATTTGATGCAATCAAAGGACCCCACACTCACAGGAATGGATTATTTAAGAACATAATCTTTTCTAGGATTCACAAAATTCAAACCATCACAACAGAGTGTGATTTCTGAGGCCAGGTCAGAAAAGACATTGTTCCCTTTCACTTAGTTCCCTCCTGTTTGCTTTCTCTATGAAAAGCCAGCTGCCATGCCATGAGGTCACTCAATCACCACAGCAAGGTCCACATGATGAGGAACAGAGGCCTCCTGTCAAAGGCCAGCACTAACTTGCCAGTGATGCAAGTCAGTCATCTTAGCAGTGCATCCTTCAAACCAGTCAAACTACAAAATGGCTGCAGCCCCAGCTGACCACGAGACCACAACCAGAACCACCCTGCTAGGCCACCTGTAAATACCAGGCCCACAAAAATGGTATGAGATGCATTATTTTTCTGCAAACCTACAACTACTCTAATAAAAAATATAAATTAAAAAAAAAACTACATGAGATAATAAATATTTGTTGTTTTAATCCACTAATTTCTTGGGTAATTTTTTACACAGCATTAAATAACTAATATACAGGAAGTGGACTTGGCCCAGTAGATAGGGTGCCCATCTACCACATGGAGGTCCACGGTTCAAACCCCAGGCCACCTTGACCCGTGTGGAGCTGGCCCATGCGCAGTGCTGATACACGCAAGGAGTGCCGTGCCATGCAGGGGTGCCCCCGTGTAGGGGAGCCTCACACACAAGGAGTGCACCCCGTAAGGAGAGCTGCCCAGCACGAAAGAAAGTGCAGCCTGCCCGAGAATGGTGCCGCACACATGGAGGTCTGACACAACAAGATGACACAACAAAAGGAAACACAGATTCCTGGTGCCACTGATAAGGATAGAAGCAGTCACAGAAGAACACACAGTGAATGGACACAAAGAGCAGACAACTGGGAGGGGGAGAAAAAGAAAAATAAAAAATAAATCTTAAAATTAATTAATTAATAATACAGCTACATAATCCATTATTCTGGGAATAGGGCCTAGCAATGAGTGTTTTAACAAGCCCTCCAGGTGATTCAGATAGACACTAAAGTTTGAAAACTAGACCCAGAGATGGGTTGAAAAACTTCCATAAAGAGCCATACAGTAAGTTATATCTTAAAAGCCATATAGTTCTTGTCAAAATTAATTAGCTCTGTCATTACAACATGAAAGCAGCCACAGACAACACATAAACACGGGGGTTTTTCTGTGTGCCAATAAAACTTTATTTACAAAAACAAGTGGCACTAAATTACAGTATGCCAGAAGTGGGATGGCTGTCACAGTGACGGCTGTGGCACACTGTGGCCTTTAAGATGGCAGCGGGCCTGCAGGAGGAGGACCACTTTAGGTTGCCATGCAGGCATGTGGAGCAGGACAGTATCACTGTACTCACATGAACCTCACTGAGACGGCGATCGGGGCACCAGAGACCTACCAGGGCCACAAAAATTTAATTCCTTTTTCACCTTCGATTCAGTTCCAAGGGCTCCAAGGACTCGTCAAAATTCCTAACAAGCAATCTCCCCAAAGAAGTACATAACTTTAGCTTTTATTTGTCAAATGTGGGTAAAGATAACCCTCAAGGCAGTTTCGACTGCATCCAGCAAACATTCTCCAGCTCTGGAGCCTCCCAGCTCAAATGTATGGGATTTAAACAAGATTAAAAAAATTTAATTTGTGCAACAAACAACTGGTATCAGATGACACAAGAAAGAATGATCCAGGCAGAGAAGAAATCCCACAACCATAGCACAGAAGTTATCAAACCATATATGGTTATCAAGCCATATACGTAGGAAAAAGAGTGCAAATTCAGAAAGCAGCTCAAGATGTTTCAGATGCAGTACCTAAGAGAAAAAGGTCAACTCCCATGAACCCTACAAATACAATTCAAAAGACACACAGCAGCAGCAGTGCTTCTCAGCAGCCATAAAGGGACAAAGTGATTCATTTACTGGCACTGAAGGCCTACAAGAAACCTGAGCTGCTTGCTCCACTGCAGAAAGATGGCATCAATTAAAAAGACAAGAACTTCCTCAGAGCAATTCTGAAATAGGTAGCCAATCTGAATCCTAATGTCCTCTCATATACCTTAAAAGATTATGTTTTAAAGAGCCTCAAAGAGGGAAGCGGACTTGGCCCAGTGGTTAGGGCGTCTGTTTACCATATGGGAGGTCTGCAGTTCAAACCCCGGGCCACCTTGACCCGTGTGGAGCTCGACCATGCACAGCGCTGATGCATGCAAGGAGTGCCCTGCCACACTGGGTTGTCCCCTATGTAGGGGAGCCCCACACACAAGGAGTGCGCCCCATAAGGAGAGCCGCCCACCGTGAAAAGAAAGTGCAGCCTGCCCAGGAATGGCACCACATACATGGAGAGCTCACACAACAAATGATGCAACAAAAAAAGAAACACACATTACTGTGCCGCTGACAATAGAAGCAGACAAAGAAGACACAGCAAATAGACACAGAGAACAGACAACCGGGGTGGGAGGGGGGAGGAGAGAGAAATAAATGAAGAAATAAATCTTTAAAAAAAAACATATATATATATATATATATATATATATATATATATATATAAGAGGTTCCCATATATCCCACACCACACCACACCCCACTCCTCCCACATTAACAACCTCTTTAATCATTGTGGCACATTCATTGCATTTGGTGAATACATTTTGGAGTACTGCTGCATCACATGGGTATTAGTTTACATTGTAGTTTACATTCTCCCCAGTCTATTCAGTTGGTTATGGCAGGATATATAATGTCCAGCTTCTGTCCCTACAATATCATTTAGGACAACTCCAAGTCTCGAAAATGCCCCCACATCACATCTCTTCTTCCCTCTCCCTGCCCTCAGCAACTACTAAGGCCATTTTCTCCACATACATCAATGATAAAATTTCATTGCTAGAGTTACAACAGCTCTATAATAGAATACCAGTAAGTCCACTCTAATCAATATTTTATTCCTCCATCCTGTGGACCCTGGGATAGTAATGTCCACTTCACCTTGAAATCTAGAGGGGGCTTAGATCCCACATGGCTGATGGATGTGATTCTCCTGCTTGCAGTTGTAGGCACTCTCAGTTCCCTGTTGTGGGGGTTGACCATATTCACCTCCCTGTTAGTTGGCCTGGGTAAGTCCAATGAACCAGAGAGTAGGAGTTACAACTCTGCTCAGGCTCAGGACCCAGCTGGCACATGCCCAGTCCAGAGCTTCAAGTTTCCTGAGTATACACCAACCCCAGTACCAACCACAGGTTCAGTAAAAGTGACAGAAGAGGCATGTGTAGAAAGGTCACATCTGAGTCCAACTCTATCACACTCAGGAACACAAATTACAAAGTAGGGCCCACTGACAAGGCACTGAACTCCAGGGCCATCTGCCATGACCATAGAGCCTGTGTGTCTCCATAGCTCTCAGGAGCAACAGTACCTGGGATTCTATCTAATTGTATCTACTTTGGCTCTCTCTGGGATCCTGCTGAGACGTGCATAAGCACGACCCCTCTGATGACCTCCCAACTCTTTTTTGAAGACTCTTAGCCATATAATCTCATTTGTCTTTATCAATATTCCCCTTTTATTCAAGGTCTTTTTCTAATTGCATCATTAGCTAGTGATTGGTAGTAATCCCTTGGTACCAGGGAGGCTCATCCCCGAGAGTCAAGTCCCATGCTGGGGGTAAGATAATGCATTTACACGCTAAGTTTGGCTTAGAGAGTGGCCACATTTGAGCAACACGGAAGCTCTCAGGAGGTAACTCTTAGGCACTCTGCAGCTCTAGGCCTAGTCAAAACTTCAGGCATGCAGGCTCATAAGCATAGTCATCAGTATCAAGGGCTCATCTTTGGACCATCCTTCTTCACTGGTCATTGCCCTTGCACTTGGGGGATTGTTGCTGTTCCATGTATATAGGGTATATAAAAATGTTCAGATATTCGTTGGGTATTTTCATACTAGTTAGAGTTACAAACGACAACTGAGGTAGTGCTGAGTTATTAGACTATGAATTCTAACTCCAATTCCCCTAGCACTCAGAAGGCCAGAAGACTCAAGACTACCTTCTGATAGTTTTAGTCAAAATGGTAGTTATCCATTTATAAACCCCCTCATCATGACTCTTCTACCTTCCACTTACTTGTTAAGTTTATTTCTCTAAGACTTAAAGCCTTCCAATTGCTCCTATGCTGGTTGAGCCTTGAAATCCTACAAGTTATGTGGCCAACTCCTACTCTCCTGTTCTTAGGGCCTTTCCTGGACATCTAACAAAATGACAGTGATTGACCAGTCCCAGCCCCAAAACAAGGGATATCTCCAACTGCAAGCAAAACGATTTCATTCCTCTGCCCCATAATATCTATATCCTTTCTCAGCCTGAAGCAGTCAGAGGGCACATCATCCCAAATGCCTCAAGACTGAGGAATGAACAAAAATAAGGTGGTGGGGGGAGTGTAACTGCTAACTAAAGTAGATTTATTGTTATTGTGGTTATCTTATTTTAACTGAGTAATTGTAACAATTTATATAAAAATAAATTTTTAAATTAAAAAAACAGTAGTATCTACTAAGAGAAAGAAACTAGACAACAGGTACTACATATTGTTTGACTCCATCTATGGAAAATAGAAATAGAAATAAATTGAAAAACAGAAACAGAATAGCAGATGTGTATGCCAGGGGAAGCATAGAACGATTGAGAGGTAATTTTTAAGGGGTAGAGCTTTTTTCCTTTTTTTTTTTTTTCATTATTATTATTATTGGAATGATGAAAATTCTCCAATAATGACTGAAATGATAAATGCGCAACTACATGATTACACCAAATACCAATAATTATACACTTTGGATGAACTGTATGCTTTATCGGTACGTACCAATAAAACTGATTTGTTTGGAAAAAAATAAAGAAATGACACTGAGACTGTTGAGGGAACTTGCCAAGTTAAATAACTCCAGTCACGTTCCAATGAAGGAGTTAAAGAGAGCTGTGCTGCCTCAAAAGAGTCTTCCTCAACACCGGCACTCCCAGATTATTTGATAAAATATATTGTTATTGTCTCCTATGAGCAATGCCAGAATTACAGGGATGACTTCAATGCCAAGTATTATGAGTACAGGGCCTTGCAGACCAGGATGGAGACTGTTGCTAGATTTATCAGACTTGGTGCAAAATGAAAGTACCTTTCTTTGAGCTCAAAAAAGCATCAGAATGTTCATGAAGTTTTACAAGAGTATCAGAAGATCAAGCAGTCTAGTCCTAATTACCAGGAAGAAAAATACAGATGAATTTTCATAATAAGCTGGCTCATATTAAAAGACTAATAGGCAAATTTGACCAACAGCAAGCAGAGTCACGGCACTAGAACTCTGCTGGGGCCAGAAGATGAGAATAAAGTTAAGTTTATTTAATTAAAATTCCAAATGAGTTGCATGAAGATTCCAAAAGGATGAAATTTCACCTGTTGAAAGTTTCAGTATTAGTAAACTTGAGTTCCCTTTTTTTTTTCCACTTTACTTCACTTCCCTGTATTTTTGAAGCTTTCTCTGGTCCTGTTTTTCCCCTAAAGACTTGCGTTTATGTCAATAAGAAATCTTTTATTTTAGGCAGATAGGGGAGATACAGTATCTATACGTCAAGTCATTTTTTTTCATCAAAAACTTATGTTTGTCACTAGGAATTTTTTTGTAAGATATTGGGAACCCAATTCTCACACTTCAATGTTGTGTGCATAAAAAAAAATAATAATAATATCCAAAGTCAAATGCTTCAGGATAAACATAAACCGATTTTCTGACCCTTCTTAATGTGAACTCTTTGCCATAAGTTGTAGAATGATTAGAATTGCGCACAAAATACAAAAAACTAAGTATATATGTACGTACGTAGATATACATACACATATGTATATACAGGCTTACTTGATCTAGAACAGTAAATCTGCCTGCAAGTTAACTCCTCATTGCAATGGTTGCCTTAAGGTGTTTACTAGTTGAGTACATAGTGTGGTTAAACATAAGCTACACCGCTTCCCACTTGATTAGAGCAACAGGAAGCACACCTACCAGAGTCTGAAGCGTGTGCTTGAACTGTGTGTGTACAGGTTATGTGGATGTGAGCAAGCATCAGAAAAAAAGCTGCAACTCCTAGAAGACCAAATGCTAAGGTTAAATACTGACAGATGCTACTACAAGGGCTTTTTTCTGTCAAATTGTTACTTTATTGCAGAAGACAATGCATTTCCATTTCAACAGTTTGTCAGCTTTAATAATGTTAGGTAAAATCATTATGTTATTAAAATGAAAGAGGCCTACAGTTTGGGAACAAAAGTATAAAATTAAACATGCAGGTACCTACTTACATACTGCTATAATGTTTTGTTGGTTTTCCTTAGGAGGTACCAGAAAATGAGCCCTGGACCTCCCATGTGGGAAGCAGGCTCAATTGCTTGCACCACATCCACTTCTACAAAGTATTTTTTGAAGACACATATGCAAAGAGGTTATTACCTACATGTAATATATATCTGAGGTTTTTTTTTGGTTTGTTTGTTTGTTTTATCCTGGGCACCAGGATTATTAAAAAGCAGATATAGTTAAACATATCATACTGTGATTCATCAAAACAGCACACATTTTCATTTCATGGGGCATATATGTGACTTAAATTATCACTTGTTTCATCATGTGGGAACATAAATTATGTGGTTAAAAATATAAGGACTTTGAAGTAATGTTAATTCAAGTTGTACTGTCATTTAGTATTGTCTTTCCAAAGTGCTGCCAGTTGTAAAGGCAAGCATTATGTTTACAAATCTGTTTTGAAATGTTTGTCAAATTTGGGGCAGTATCTTTAATAAAGATGTTTGTCTCCAGCATCCAAAAACAATAACTTTTTAAAAAGTGACAGAGGAGTGGGCATTGCTCAGTGGATGAGTGCCTGCTTTCCATATAAAAGGTCACAGGTTCAATTCCTAGTACCTCCTTAAATAAATAAATAAAACTAGCTTCTTTCTTTCAAGTAGCAACTTCCTTAATAATAATTTTTAAAAATTTATTTTTGCATCTTGGGATGTACATGTTCCTAGAAGGAAAGCTAGAGTATAAAACAAGGGACTGAAACCACAGTGAACTCAGGTGTGTGGTTAGTAATACAAATACAAGGAAGTTTGTTCAGAGAAAGCCTGGTGAGGCTGCCCCAGGGAGCAAAGGGAGTGAGAGTGCTGGCTCCCCACCGGTGCTCTGGAGGCGGAGCTCAGGTGCTCCGGTCGAGAGCAAGCCTCACCACTGCCTGCCTGCAGCCCAACGCTCTTGAAAGGACAGCGAGACTACAGTGAACCAGCTCCCTGGGGGCACTACAGGACCCCTGAGCAATAAGCCACAGCTCCGGCCACTGGTTTCATCGCTTCTTCTGTAGCTGTCATTTTGTTTGGCTCAAACTTTCTAGCACTATAAAAATGTGATAATGGCAATGGAATGTTTCTTCAGTGGGTTCTTTGTGCTGCCATATGGTTGATTGCCTTAGATGGTCAATTTCTGATATTACCTAGCCCTAAATTTTGGCCTTTTGCAAAGCTTGGCAGCTGCATTTGGGCAACAGAGAACAGAGCTGTTGTCCCAATTATCAAAACCACTGGTTTACAGAGCAGATGTGGCTCAAGTAGTTGAGCACCTGCTTCCCACACAAGAGGTCCCGGGTTTGGTTTCCGGTGCCTCCTAAAAAAAAAAAAAACAAACAATAAGCAAAATAAATGAAAAAACCAACTCAGGGTTACCAACATGACTCAGCAGTTACGAAGTTCTGGGTTCAGTCCCCAGCCCTGGTACCTCAAAAAAAAAATTAGTTTAAGCCTTGGAATCTTAATCTAAGGATCATGTAATGGATTAACTGGCTGGGCAAGCTCAAGGCTTGGCTGGTTTGGAATGGCTGCACAAGAATATCAAAACCCCTGCTAATTACATTGGAGCTGGGCTATCAGTAGGAAATGCTTTCATATTTTTGTTTGTCAAAAGTGAAATACCAAGTAACAGACATACCACAGATACCACACGTTAATCACAGAACATGCAATCAACCAACTCAAGATAACTGGTATGAATATTACTGGGTGGATAAACTTCCTACAGTGGGAAACAGATATGGCTCAACTGATAGAGCGTCTGCTTACCATATAAGAGGTCCAGGGTTCAGTACCCAGGGCTTCCTGGCCCTATGGTGAGCTGGCCCAAGTGCAGTGCTGCCACACACAATGAGTACCGTGCCACGCAGGGGTGTCCCCCATGTAGTGGAGCCCCACTAACAAGGACTGCGCCCCACAAGGAGAGTCACCCTGCATGAAAGAAGTACAACCTGCCCAGGAGTGGCACCACACATATGCAGAGCCGACACAGCAAGATGAAGCAACAAAAAGAGACACAGATTCCCGATGCTGCCTGACAAGAATGCAAGCGGACACAGAATAATACACAGCGAGTGGACACAGAGCAGACAACAGGGGAAGAAGGGGGGAGAAATAAATAGGTTCTAAAAAAAACCTTCTACAGTGCTACACCACACAGTGGGCTGTAGTCTCACAGTGATAGCTGGAATACTCTGGATCCACATTTGCCAGTCATTTATATCAAGGACCACAGTAGACAAAATGGTGGTAAATATGTAGGGGCAAGTCAATACGATTTTGACTATGTCTTCGTACGCTTCAGTGGCATCTTTCTCACAAGTACAGTCTACTTTTTGGCTTACTACATAGCCATGAAAAATAGTCCTAAACTATATTCTGAAGCAATCTTAGGAGGATTCCTTTGAGGAATCCTCTGGGCAATAGCTACCTGCTGTTAGCTAATCGCTAACTAATCACTCTCTTAAGTGTGTGGTCAGTTTTCCAATCATCATTGCTGATCCAGGATTCATAACTCCAGTGTGGGATATCTTCCTGTTTAAGGAAATACAGAGTCTAAAATACTACCTGTTAATGATATTTATATTTTGTATCATCTTGATGGGAGGATTAGGCCCTGCTCTTTCTAAGATCTAACAATCAAAAGACCAGCAGATGGCAGCAGTGGTTAAAAGGCCATCTCTGCCACTACAGCAACAATGTTCCTTAAAGAGTTCATTTTCAAATTATAAATGGACCTCAATCATTCTTTTTTCACAATATATATTTATGTATTCCCTTCCTGTCCCCCTCCCCCCCACCCTGCTTTTGCTGTCTGTATCCATTCACTGTGTGGTAGTCTGTATCTTTTTGTTTTTTAAGATGTATTTTTATTTCTCTCCCCTTCTGGCTCCCTAACCCCCCCCCCCCCCACAGTTGTCTGCACTCATGTCCATTTGCGGTGCATTCTTCTGTGTCCAGTTGCATTCTCGACGGCACTGGGAATCTGTGTCTCATTTTGTTGCATCATCTTGCTGTGTCAGCTCTCTGTGTGTGCAGCACCACACTTCTGGGCAGGCTGCGCTTTTTTTCGTGCCGGACAGGCTCTCCTTGCAGGGCACACTCCCTGTGTTTGGGTTTCCCCTATGTGCGGGACACTCCCACATGAGATGGCACACCTTGTGCGGCAGTACTGCACTTGGGTCAGCTCACCACACAGGCCAGGAGGCCCTGGGTTCGAACCCTGGACCTCCTATATGGTAGGTGGACACTCTTATCAGTTGAGCCACATCTGCTTCTATTTCTTTTTTTGGTCTTCTCATTTTTTTTTCTCTTCTAGGATTCACCAGGATTCAATTCTGGGACCTCTGATGTGAGAGGTTCCCTGTTAGCTGCGCCACCTCATTTCCTGGTTTCTGGCTCACCGCACTGGCACTCAGCTTGCCATGCAGGAACTGGCTTGCCATGTGGGCACTGGCTTACTATGTGGGTGCTGGCTTGCCACGGAGGCACACTTTCTCTTCTTCTTTTTCACCAGGAGGCCCCAGGGATCTAACCATATGGTAGGCAGAAGCCCTATCACTTGAACCACATCTGCTTCCCTCAACCATTCTTCAAGTGTGTAAATGATTGTTCCCCACAAATGTGAGAAACATGGAAAACTGAGTTGCAGTCAAGTAGAAAAGGGAAAATTCTTCTGATGAACTGTATATGAAGGACTTAACCAAGTGATTAAAATGTCTACATTTTCACAGCATTATTTGAGAGGGCTCCTTTTACCACAATATGTAAACATTATTGCATAATCCAGAAAACCATATGGAGTCCATTTACAAAGAACTTACAGTCCAAATTTCCAACTTACTATCCTCATTAATTGAGAGAGGCAGAAATAATTTAGCAGAGAAAAACTTACTTTATAATAGAATCAATTCCAAATGATCTGGATCCTAGATAAAGAAAATGTCAAGGGTGGTAACTGAATGTTCAAAAGTCCATTTCGTTATTTTTAGTGAAAACTTAAATTCACTTCAAATCAGTATTGCCCAACTCTACCTCACCCACCCACCTTAGCTCTAAAGATTTTTATTATCCCTAGATAAAATCCATCCTCAAAGAACAAAAAGTTTTCACCATTTGAACCTCTATTATATATGTGTGTATATATATAATTGTGTACGTATACACACACACATAATTGCATACATATACACACATACACACATGGTATACAGAAATATATCATTCAAAATTTGGGGGAACATTCTAGAGATACTGAAGTGAGTTCTAGCTTATCAGAATGAGAATTTTAAATGGACCAACACGTGTTTGGATGTATCATTTATTATTTTTTTTCTGAAATTCCTAGAATCTCTGTTGTTAACTGGTAGTTTTCCTGTTTTTCTCTTGTATTGATTTGTCATTTCCACTAGGCAAAGAAAATGACAGAAAGCTGGCTTTATTTATTTATGAAAACTAAACTGGAAACACTAGTGCAATGTTTATCACAATGCTTTCCATACTCATAAGAAATCAAAATTCTACAAGCTCTCACCTGTTAGTACAGTAATTGCTGTGCAGGAGAGATAGAACAGCATTCTGCTTAAATGAATGGACTCTGGTTTAAATCTTTTTTTTTTCCAAGAAAAGAAAGAGTTTATAGCCTGGTTGGCCAGCAAGGAGCCTCAGATTAGTCTCCTGGTTTGAATCTTATCTCTGCCTCTTCTTAGTTTTGACTTTGAACAAGTTTTTGAGCCTCCCTATATCAGATTCTTTATCTCTAAATTGGAATAATGATAGTATCTATCTCCCATGAGAGGTTCAAATTAAAATCTGTAAAATAAGTTCAAGAGTATCCGGCACTTGGCAAACACTATATAATTGTTCGCTGTTAATATGTGTTGCTTGAGAAGGTAAACATGTATCTATGGATTGGAGAATACCTTTTAAGAAGTTGTCTCACCTCTCATCCAAACAATTATACTTCTTCCTCTAGCTATGAATTCAACATAACAATGATACTGGTGTCCCTGTTTTAATACTGATTTGCTTATATAAATAAAATATTTGTAACATTTTATAAATAAAATTCATTTTAATTTCAAATTGAGAAAGCAGACTTGGCCCAGTAGATAAGGCATCTGTCTACCACATGGGAGGTCCGCGGTTCAAACCCCAGGCCTCCTTGACCCGTGTGGAGCAGGCCCACACGCAGTGCTCATGCGCACAAGGAGTGCCATGCCACGCAGAGGTGTCCCCGTGAAGGGGAGCCCCATGCACAAGGAGTGCACCCTGTAAGGAGAGCCACCCAGCACAAAAGAAAATTCAGCCTGCCCAGGAATGGCGTCGCACACACAGAGAGCTGACACACAAGATGATGCAACAAAAAGAAACACAGATTCCTGTGCTGCTGACAACAACAGAAGCAGACAAAGAAAGAACATGCAGCAAATGGACACAGAGAGCAGACAACACGGGGGTTGAAGGGGGAAGGGGAGAGAAATAAATGAAAAATAAATCTTTAAAAAAAATAATTTCAAATTGATATGTCATTGATTATGCTGATAAATGGAATAAACTGACATGATTTTTTAAAAGTTTGGGGAAGCAAATGTGGCTCAAGTGATTGAGCTCCCACCTACCACATGGGGGGGTCCGGGTTTGGTTCCTGGTGCCCCTGGAGAAGGCAAGCAAGACAGCAAAATTGGCCCAATGGGCAGGCATGGTGAGCGGACACAACAAAATGATGCAACAAGGTGACACAAAGAGGAAAGACAATGAGAGATACAACAAAGCAGGGAGCTGAGGTGGCTCAAGTGATTGAATGCCTCTCTCCAACATGGGAGGTCTCAGGTTCAGTTCCCAGTGCTTCCTAAAGAGAAGACAGGAAGACACAGCACACACAGCAAATGGACACAGAGAGCAGACAGTGAACACAAATGGGGGGCGGGGGGCAAATAAACAAATAAATCTTTAAAAAAAAAAAGGTTGTTCAGGAGCTATAAAACAAATATATGCCATAAGTACAAGTATACCTGAATGGGGTATAACTGTATTCTTGTTGTCATAGGTATGTTCTCTGGATAGGTAGAAGCTCATACAGTAGCTATCAAAATATTAAACTTTCATCCTGGGGAAGTCCTGCTTCTTTCTCAAATGAGATGGTAAAAAAAACAAAAAACAAACTCTGGACTACATAAGCCTTACCTAATAAAAGAAAACAGTCCAATATGCCAAGCCCTCAATCTTAATGCTTGCACTTATGAAACTTACTCCTGTAATAATGAAACTAAGCCTAATTATAATCAATGCCTAAGAGTTACCTCCTGAAAACCTCCTTGTGGAGGACTTCCCTGTAAGCCAAGCTCTGCAAATAAACTCACCACCTGCTCCCAAAGTGGGACATGACTTCTGGGCATGAGCCTCCCTGGCATCGAGGGATTATTACCAAGTGTTAACCAGCAGTGCATCTGGAAAAAGACCTTTACCAAAAGGGGAAAATATTAAATAAAACAGAGTTTTTAAACAAAGCCTCAATCAAAAGTGCTCCTCAGATTTTATACACCTGTATGATTGTTTTGTAGGTTTGCAACTTCATAAAAAAATATGTTTAAAAAAAAAAAAGTGCTCCTGAGGGCTCTAGGGACATCCAGACACCATAGGCAAGCCACAAAGACTCATGCAATCAACCCTTGGTGGGCCCTATTTGGGAAAATATGAAAATCTATTTCCCAAATATAACAGTTATACTTATTTAAAATTCCCCTAATCATGATTCTTCTACTCTTTTTATACAAACCTGTAATTTTCAATGCACTTGTCAAATATGTTTCTCAGAGATGTATTTCCTCTTCCCCATGATATCTAAGACCCCTCTCAGCCTGAAGCAGTCAGAGCAGGCATCATCCCAAATCCCTCAAGACTAAGAGAAGAACAAAAATAAGGGGGGGGAGGGGGGAGGGGGAAACGGACTTTGGCCGAGTGGTTAGGGCATCTGTCTACCACATGGGAGGTCCGCGGTTCAAACCCCGGGCCTCCTTGACCCGTGTGGAGCTGATCAGCTGGCCCATGCCCAGTGCTGATGGGCGCAAGGAGTGCCCTGCCACACAGGGGTGTTCCCTGCGAAGGGGAGCCCCACGTGCAAGGAGTGCACCCGTTCAGGAGAGCCGCCCAGCACGAAAGAAAAGTGCAGCCTGCCCAGGAAAGGCGCCGCCCACACTTCCCGTGCCACTGACAACAGAAGCGGACAAAGGAAAAGAAACAAGACACAGAAGCGGACAAAGGAAAAGAAACAAGATGCAGCAAAAAGACACAGAAAACAGGCAACCGGGGGAGGGGAGGGGAATTAAATTTAAAAAAATCCTTAAAAAAAAAAATAAGGGGGGAGGGAGCAGATGTGATTCAAGCAGTTGAGCCCCTGCTTCCCACATGGGAGAGCTGGAGTTCAGTTTCCAGTGCCTCCTAAAAATAAATAAATAAATGAATGAAAAAACTAACTCAGGGGAGATCGATATGGCTCAGTGGTTGAGTGCCAGCTTCCCACATTTGAGGTCCCAGGTTCAATCCCCAGCCCCAAGATCTCAAGTAAAATTAAAAATTAAAGAACTGTATTATATGAACAGAGAACCCTAAGTTCAACCACGGACTTTAACAGTACAATTATTAACATGTCCTATCATCAGTTGTAATGAATTTTCCACACCAATGCAAGGTGGTGGTGGTGGGCTGGTATATGGGAATCCTGTATTTTATGCATGATTGTTCTGTAAACCCACAACTTCTCTAGTAAAGAAAAAATTAAAAATTGAAAAATTAAATTTTTTTAAAAGAGGCAGATCAGGTTTGACCTATCTATAGACTAGGCAAACAAGGTAAAATACGATCATATCAAAACTGATCTCATAAAATGGGCCCTAAAGAACCAAAGGGACTGCCTCGTGAATAACTGAACAAGCATTTCTAACGAGTTAGCAGGTGATGCTCATGCTGCGGCTGATCCAGAAACCATGCTTTCAGACTATCTTCGCCTTAGGATTTACGGCCTTAGGGTATACAGCCCCACATCTCAAATCATAGGTACAAATATTAGCACCAGTAAAGACATGAAATAAACACTGGACTTCCATGTCCACACTTGCATTGCAGGAGCAATGATGTATAATTGTGGTAACCAATACAGTAGCACCTAGCTACATGGGCTATTGAACAACTGAAATGTCGTTAGGCTAAACTGAGAGTGCCATACGTATAAAATACACAGCAGATTTCAGAAGCTTAGTTCAAAAAAAGGAAATATTTCACTGAGAGTGCCTTTTCAAATATCGATTACATGTTGAAATGTATTATTTTCTGTATCCTGATTTAAATTAAATAGGTTATTAAAACTAATTTCACTTGCTTCTTTTTCACTCCTTTTTTTAATGTGTGGGCTCATGTTATATTTCTATTGGTCAGCGCTGAGCCAGAAGGACAGTGGAGATTGGCTTAAGGGAAAAGAGAGGGCAAAGGACAGTAAGAGAGCTGATTCAGGCAGTAATAATGGAGGGGCAGAGGAAAGATGATACACAGGGATATGATGCATCAGTCACCAAAAATCAGGCGCCTGACTCATGCTATAAAGGGAATATGGGGAAATGATCACCAAGGGTATCTTTACGAGCATCCAGGTAAAACCCAGTACCATTTGCAAAACCAGAAAGTGGAGAGAAAGAGGCTGGGCTTCAAGTGTTTCTGGGAAAAGCAGGGCAGGCTCCCCAGGAGGCAGCTGGAGGGATGCTTCTGGGGCTCAGAACAGAAGCCCAGGATGAAGTTAAGGCCTGGGGGAGTTGCTGGCATCTCAGTGGTAGCTGAAGCCAGCAGTGAGTCAGACGGCTCCCAAGGGAAGAGCCTGTGGGGGCAGAAGAGCAGGTACCGGATCTGAAAGAGCCCTCCTCAGGAGCCTGGGAGAAGCCCAGGCCATGAAGAATGAGAAAAAAATTCTCTGAAAGGGAACACTAAACCCAGGAGAGAAGAGTTTAGTAGGAACCCAAACAACCACTAGTTTTTCACTTACAGAAAATGAATAGAAAATGAAGCAGATATTTTAGGGAAATTAGAAATAGAACAATAAGAACTAAGATAATCAAAACAACTGAACATGGAGAAAACAAAATTACAGCAAGAAATGGAAGAAAATCAGCTTTTAATTCCAATGATACTCTTACATATACTGAGAAGAAAATTACTAAAATAAAGAACAGACTTCTAGAACACAGGACAAAAGTCCACATAGGAGGTGCTAGGAGGAAGTTTTCAGCTTATCAGTAACACTGTGAAGGTCACCACCCAGGGGCATGGCCACCAGAGGGCGGAGTGAAGCGTGAGCTGTAGAATGCTCCCCTGCCCCACCTTACAGCACACCAGCAGGGCTCAGTGCAGGAACAGTGGCTGTCAGCTCCAAGAGCTGCGAGACAGACTTCTCAACAGAGTCTTGGGAAGTACAGAGGGAAGTGCAAAGTCAAGAGGGAAGGAAAAACAAGGACACTCGAGGAATCTGAAGCCTCTCCCACCTATAGGTCCAACAAACATTAAACAGAGCCCAACTCCTAGGCAGATTTCACATAAATCCTCACACTAAAGCCTATTATCTCAGTTCTTATTACCAGATACAACATGTTCAGCTTTCAACAAAAAATGACAGGACATGCCAAAAGGCAAGAAAAACTTACCCTGAAGATGCAAAGCAATCAGAATCAAACTCAGGTGTGGTACAGATGTTGGAATTATTACACAGGGACTTTAAAATAATTACGATTAATACTTGAAGAACAGATGGAGGGAAGTGATGTGGTTCAAGTGATAAGGCCTCCGACTACCTTATGGGAAGACATGGGTTCAATCCCTAGGGCCTCCTGGTGAAAAAGATGAGAAAGCGTGCCTGCACAGTGAGCCAGTGTCCCCATGGCAAGTCAAGTGCCAGCATGGTGAGCCAAGTGCCCACACAGTGAGCCGAGTGCCCATGAGGTGAGCCGAGTGCTCATGAGGTGAGCTGAGTGCCCATGTGGTGAGCCAAGTGCTCACGCAAGTCCTGCATGGTGAGCTAAGTGCCCACATGGTGAGTCAAGTACCCATGCAGTAAGCCGAGTAAGTGCCCACATGGTGAGCCGAGTGCCCACAAAGGTGCCCGTGTGGTGAGCCAGTGCCCATGTAGTGAGTCGAGTGCCCACGTGTGTGCCCACATGGTAAGCCAGTGCATGCGTGACAAACCAGTGCCCAGGTGATAAGCTGAGCCCCCGAGCAGGGAGCCAATGCCCACACAAGTGAGTCACACAGCAAGAGGATGACACAACCAAAGAGAAACGAAAGGGAGAGTCAAGGTGAAGCATGGCAGAGAACAGGAACTGAGGTGGCACAATTGACAGGGAACCTCTCTCCACATCACAGGTCTCCAGGATTGAATCCCAGTGAATCCTAGAGGAGAAAGATGGAAGACAAAATGAGAAATAGATACAGAAGATCACACAGCGAATGGATACAGACAGAAAAAACAGTAGGGCAAAAGAGGGGAGGGGAGAAAAAAAGAGCAGATGGATAATGTAAGCAGAAAAACTCAACCAGAAACGCTAGAAATCAAAAGCATAGTGACAGAAAAGAAGAATGCCATTGACAGGTTCATCACACAAAGCCAAGGAAAGAACCAGTGAACTTGAAAAGGTGTCAACAGAAATGTCACAAACTAAAATGCAAAGAGAAGAATTAAAAAAGAGAGCATTCAAGAACTTGGGGACATCAAAAGGTATAATAAATGCATGACTGAAATACCAGAAAAAGAAAGAGAATGGAGCAGAAGAAATACTGGAAGTAATAATAGCTGAAAACATTGTAAAATTAATGACAGATAAAGGGAGCTCAGAGAACATCAAAGAGAATAACTACCAAGAAAACCACATCTAAGAATATCATATTGAAGTGCAGAAAACCAAAGACAAAGGGAAAAATCTTGAAAGAATACAGAAGGGAAAAACACATCTTACCTAGAGGGGAACTAAGATAAGAATGACAGTAGACTTCTCATCAAAAACCATACAAGCAGGAAGAGAGGGGATCATGTGAAATATGAATATGAGTAATACTGTATATATAACACTGCTTTTCTTTGAAACTGAACAAATGTATGTTAATGATACAATATGTTAATATCAGGCAAAAAAAACACAACACATTATGCTAAATGAAAGAAACCAGATACAAAGTACTAAATATTATATGATTCTATTTATATAAAATGTAAGTATAAATCAATTTATAAGTACGGAATCAGATTAGTGGTTATGTAGGGCTGGGGAAGGATAAAGGGTCAAGAGGCTATTGCTAAGTGGTACAGGGTTTTTCTTTTTGGAGTAATAAAATTGTTCTGAAATTTTTTTGTGGTGACAAATGCACAACATTGTGATTATACCAAAAGCCATTGATTATATACTCTGGATAGATTTTATGGTATGTGAATATATCTCAATAAAACTTTAAAAAAGAGAGAGGAGTGAATAATATTAAAAGTCTTGAAAGAAAAAAAAAACACTAATCTAGAATTAATGATTAATGAAAAAGACACACTGAAGCTTATCTTTGTTTAATTCTGATGACAATGAATCAATCTGAAAACCTTCCAAATGAAAACAAAAGGTTATTCATAAAGAAGAGAACTATCCTAGCTTTACGTGTCTCAACTGCAATGCTAGAAGGAAAAAGATTGTTTAAGATCATGAAAAAAATAAATTTCAATCTAGAAATTCTACACATAAACAGTTTTTCAAAGGCAAAAATCAGATGTATTCAGACAGCAGGGCCTCAGGAGGAATACATCACCCAGGTAACTTCTGTAGAGAAAACACCTGAGGAGGTGCTCTAACAAACACGCAAACACCTCTCAAGCCAGGGGAATATGAAAGGTAGGGAAGAAATGGGAAACAAAAAAATCTTGTTATAGATAGATGGTTACAACTAAATGGATGGTATTAACATGATTTGACATTTATAATGTAATGTTAGAGTAGAGTAATTGAAACAGAAGAGAAGGGGAAACCAACTAGCAAAATGAAGGAGTATGGGTATCAAGGTGGGGGGATTGAAGCTTTGTGAAGGTCATCTAAGGAGATCTGGAGAAGGAGTGACAACCACACCATGAAGCAGCAGAAGAACAAGTAGCTAATCCTGATATTACTAGATAAAGGCTTAGTTATAATTAAGGATCAGCTGGTAACTATGAGAACTGAAAATCAGAAAATTACCCGATTAACAGAAGAAAAATGAATAAATGAGAAATCTGAACAAGCCAGAACAGGCATATTAAAAGAGTATGATTAATGTATATAACATATATTATTATATTCTTACAGAGTCAGTAAACTAAGATGGATAAATATAATCAAATATATGAATAATTGCAGAAAATATGACTGGATGAATTTATCTAAGAAAGACTGTCATATTGGTTTAAAAAAATCTTGCCATTTGTTGTTTATAAAATATAAATCTAAAACAAAGTGATAAAGAATGGTGAAAATTGCCCTATAAAGTCTCTCTGTAAGATTTATGTAATAGAAATATGTTTCAAAAATTTTTAAGTTAAAAAAAAAAAACCATAGAGGCAAGAAGGCAGAGATTAAATCTAGCTGCCTCTTTTGTAAATAAAATTTCATTGGATCATTACAAAAAAATAAAAATAAAAAAGAATGGTGAAAATGAAGGAATGGACAAAAATTTCAGGAAAATGCAAATAAAGGGAAGCAAGCGTGGCATTATTATATTATATAAAGTGGAATGTGCAGCCTTAATCTTTCAATGGGGCAAAGAAAGGTGGCATGTAATGATAAACGGCAAAATTAATCAAGAAAAGACAAATCTGTGTGTATCCAAATAGAGGTAGGAAAAACTGCTACAATTATAAGAGAATTTGTTTAAAGAAAACAAAACCACATTACACTGGGAGAAAATGTATATCTATATAGAAGAAAGCTCAACTATCAAATAGAGATCATTTAACTCTTATGTTTTAGAAAATTTTGCAAAAACTGGTCAGGTAATAATAATAACTAAAATTTAGTGGATACTTTTATTTAGAAGAGCGACTTTTAAAGGATATTATAAATATATTTTTCCTCTTATAACACTATAAACCTATAACAGATATATTTTCCCCATTTAACAGATGTGAAAATCGAGGCAGAGAATGGTTACCAACTTCCCAAGGTCACCCTGCTCATCTGACAAGGCTCTACTCATAATCATTATGCTGTGCTTTGCTTAGAGAGAAACTGTTACTGAATTCTAAAAGTCAGAAGTTTTACAAGCTACACTGTCTTGACTGTGGGCTATAAAACTAAAATGGAAAAAAAAATTCACCCAAAAGTTATTGATTCGTGAAATGAGATACAGTGTACAAACAAAAACTTTAGATCAAAGAAAAAACAATCAACATCCAATTTACAATTTCCTAGAAAGAAACAGAAGGGAATAAGTTACATGAAAACTTGAGAGCCACAATTAAAGCTACTACAGAGAAAAATTGTCTTTAACTGATTTTTAAATTGAAAGACTGAAAATAATTATAAACTCTATATTTAGCTAAAAGAATTTTGAAAAATAACAAAATAAAAAGAAAGCATGAAAAGTAAGGATAAAATTCTAAATGAATGAAATTAAAGCCAAAATAAATGAGGAAGGCTAAATAAAACCAAATGCACTTTTTCAGTATATCCTAAAAAAGACATTATATACCCAATGGGCAAATTCGAGGGGAAAAGTAAAACAGCAAAATTATATAACAGAGTTGAGGAAAGGCATATATCCACAAAGATGGAAGAGTAATAAATTATAGAAAAATCATATGTGACATTTCACAGCAATACGTTTTCAGAATATAGAGGAAACAGATTGTTTACTAGTAAAATTTTAACAAAACTCATCCCCAAACAAGATAATCAGATCAATAACTGAAGATGAGATTTGCAAATCTACTGATGATTTAAAAACCAGCAGCACTGGAATCTTTAAAGTAAATTCTAGTCAGTCTTTCAGGAACAGATGAGTCTGGCATTGCCATATACTCTTCCAAAAAATATGGAATGCTCCCCAAATCATTACTGAACTATGGTAATCTTAAAATTAAAACCTTATGAAGCAGTACAACAAAAGAAAACTACAGGACAATTTCTCTTATAGTTTGGATGCAAATGTTCCTAATGAAATGTTAGCAAACAAAGTACAGAAGATTATTATTAAAATAATACATCATTTACCTAAGATGTGGAAGATATATATGCTAATTCAAGCCTACTGAGAACTGAAACAAATGGACCATTTGGCCTTTTATCTCTGTATAAAAGGGATTCAAAAATCTTGTTCGGGGCTTGAGATTGAAACAGAAAGCTCCCGAGTCTGGCCGGCCGTCAATAAACCATTTTTCCTTCTCAAAAAAAAAAAAAACAAAACATCATGATCCATTGGAAAATTCTCTCTATGAAAGTGGTAGCTTTCTTTTGTTCACAGCAGTCTTTTCATCTAAAACACAGTAGGTGCTCAATAAATTTTTTAAGTAAATGGAAGGACAAATAGGGTTTATTTCAATAACATAAGGCCAACTGAAAATAGAAAACTTATCCAATTTATTCTCAATGATGAATCATTACACCATACCTTAATCTTGTGTGCAAGAAGAAAATCACTAGCTAATGAGCAATTAGATGCAGAATTTTAACTACACATTAGCAATATTGATTTAATAATGGAAAAGGGAGGAAAACATAACAACCTGGAGCAATGTTGAAAATGACAAATAGCTACAAAGGTATATGACTTAGATTAAAAATCATGTAAAATGTTAGGGAAGAGATCATACATCTGGTAATGCGTCTAGTGTAAAATACTGTAACAACGCAATAATAAAAAGACAAATAATCCAATTTAAAAAGGGGCAAAGAATCTGAATAGATAAATCTCCAAAGAAGATACACAAATGTCAATAAGCACATGAAAAGACACTCAACATCATTAATCATCAGGAAAATGCAAATCAAAACCACACAGAAATATACCTACTAGGATGGCTATTATTTAAAAAATGGAAAATTACTAGTGTCAGTAAAGATGTGAAGAAACTGGAACCTTCATATAATTCTGGTGGGAATGTAAATTAGTGTAACTGCCATAGAAAATGGTTTTAAGAGTTCTTCAAAATGCTAAACACAGAGTTACCTACCATATGATCCAGCAGTTCTACTCGTTGGTATACACCCAAGAGAACTTCAAACATATGTCTACATAAAAACTTGTACGTGAATATTCACGGTAGCATTATTGGTAACAGCCAAAAAATGGAAACCCAAATGTCCACAAACTGATACATGGATTAAAAAAGTATGGCATATCCACACAATGGAATATTACTTGGTCATAAAAGAGAACAAAGTACTGACACACTACAACATGGCTGAACGATGGAAACATGCCAAGTAAAAGAAGACAGACACAAAGGCCACATGCTTTATGATTCCCTTTATATGAAGTGCCAAGAATAAGCCAATCTATACAGACAAAAAGTAGATAGTGGTTGCCAGGCAATGGGGATAAAGAAGGGTGGACAGTGATTGCTAACAAGTTCAGGGCTTCTTTTGCGAGTGATGAAAATGCTCTAAAATTAGACAGTAGTATAGCTGCACAACTCTGTAAATATACTAAAGTGAAGTGCACACTGAAGCGTACACTTTAAAAATTATGGAAGGCGGACTTGGTCCAATGGATAGAGCATCCACCTACCACATGGGAGGTCCAAGGTTCAAACCCTGGGCCCCCTTGACCCATGCGGAGCTGGCCCATGCATAGTGCTGATGTGCGCAAGGAGTGCTGTGCCATGCAGGGGAGTCCCCCGAATAGGGGAGCCCCATGCGCAAGGAGTGTGCCCCATAAGGAGAGCCACCCAGCGCAAAAGAAAATGCAGCTGCCCAGGTGTGGCACCGCACACATGGAGAGCTGACACAACAAGTTGATGCAACAAAAAGAGACACAGATTCCTGGTGCCACTGATAAGGATAGAAGCAGTCACAGAAGAACAGACAGTGAATGGACACAGAGAGCAGACAACTGGGGAGGGGGGGAGAGAGGGAAATAAATAAATAAATCTCTTTTTTTAAATTATGAATTATATCTCAATAAAGCTATTGTTTTTTAAGTATTACTGAAGGACATAAAACAATGTTTTTGAGAATTACGACTTATCAAAATATTGAGCCATCAAAATTAACAATAAGGGAAACGGACATGGCCCAGTGGATAGGGTGTCCGTCTACCACGTGGGAGGTCCATGGTTCAAACCCCGGGCCTCCCTGACCCGTGTCAAGCTGGCCCATGCGCAGTGTTGATGCATGCAAGGAGTGCTGTGCCATGCAGAGGTGTCCCCTGCGTAGGGGAGCCCCATGCACAAGGAGTGCTCCCCATAAGGAGAGCCACCCAGCGTGAAAGAAAGTACAGCCTGCCCAAGAATGGAGGTGCACACACGGAGAGCTGACACAGCAAGATGATGCAACAAAAAGAGACACAGATTCCCATGCCGCTGACAACAACAGAAGCAGACAAAAGAAGAGCACGCAGCAAATGGACACAGGGAACAGACAACTGGGGCAGGGAGGAGAAGGGGAGAGAAACAAATAAAATAAAATAATTAACAATAAAATTTTAAGGTAAATATTTAGCAAGCCAATTATTTTGTTTGTTTTTCTTAAAGTTTTTACAAGAGGGAAGAGATTTCACTAGATATATATTTTTTTTAATTCAGGAGGAAAAAGAGACAAGTAAATCTCCAAACAAAACTGCAGAGTGGGCTTTTGCCTTACTAGGCATTAACTATTTATCACAAAGCTGTTTTGATTGAAAGAAAATTAGGTCAGTGAGGGAAAAAAGTCCAGAAATAGATTCAAATATATATATAGTACCTTAATATACAATAAAATCACAACTTCAATTTAGAAATGCACAGGATGATTAATTTATTAAATATAGTTGACATAACGAATTTTAAAAGTTTGAGCAATATAGGTATGAAACGTAAAACAAAAAACAAAGAAACACTCAAAGTAAAGACATTTAAATCTACTATTAAAAGATAAAAATTTTAGATAAAGGACAACCAGCAAGATGGCAGCAGAGTAAGGGGCTCTTAGGGTCAGCTTGTGCTACAGGGCAGTTAGTAAACACTCAGACCTATCTGCAGCACCTGTTTGGGCTCCAGGAGACCAGAAGAGGATCCTGCAACATCCTAAAAGGAATGGAAGGAGGAGACTGCCCATCTGCAGAGAAGATTCATTGGTAGAGCGCTCCATGCCACATCCTCCACTGGAGGCATAAACCACCTCGGGAGCTGTTCCGCAGCTGGAATTGGAAGTCCCAATTCCCAAAAACGAGGAAGGAAGAGGCAGCTGGGAACCAACTTCAGTTACTGATGAGTAAATTTGGCTGGCTAAGGTATAATCCTAAAAACAGCTAAACTTTGAGCCTGTCCAAGTCAGAAAGAGGCCAGTAGCTGCCATTTTAACTCTGTGCCTGGCATGAGGGGAAGCAGGGAGGGCTGAAAATCACAATGCTGCTGGGGACTGGCTTCTTTCCACCCAGATCAGATTGCAGCTCTAGCCTAAGCCCCAGCCCCACCTCTGGGAGGGAGGAATCTGGGGGGACCAGAACCAGACTCTCCAGGAAACTCCAGGTCATGCTGCAGAGACCAATGATCACCCTACTTTGGCAGCACAAGCAACCCCAGGAGCTATTCTATGGCTGGAATTGGAAGCTCCATTTCCCAAAAACAGGGAAGAAAGAGACAGTTGGCCACCAATTTCAGCTACTGATTAGTAAACTTGGCTGGCTAAAGTATAGTCCTAAGAACAGCTGAAGTTTGAACCTGTCCAAGTTGGAAAGAGGCCAGTGGCTGCCATTTGACTCCACCCCCAGCTCAAGGGGAAGCCAGGCTGACTGAAAATCGCAGTGATGGTAGAGACCAGTTTCTCTCACCCAGATCAGCCTGCAGCCCTAGCCTAGACTTCAGTCCCACCTCTGGCAGAGAGGAAGCCAGCAGGCCCTGCACCAGCCTATCCAGGTCCCTTTGGCTGGCACAGACTGAACAGTCGGAAGTCTACTGGGGTAACTGCAGTCATCTTGGACCCACACTGCATAGACTGCAGCTCCATCCCCTCTCCAGGGAGGGCAGAAAGGAACATGAAGTTTCATCAGTCTTTCTGGGCAACTACAGTCTAGCCCTGCACAACTTCGATTATTCCACACAGCTGTGACTCTGCCCCTATCACTGGCAAAGGAGAAAGTTGGGAGAAACTTCATCAGTCCCTGAGGCAATGACAGCTGCTTGTGCCGCTACAGCTAATAGCACCAACTACATCTTTGGCTCCTACTGCACAACCAGCAAGGGAGAAGGGGCAGGAAGCCCTAAACTAAAGAGAAAAACTGCACCCAGAATACATACTCTAGTAAGCCAGATGCCAAGATGCCAACAAAAAATTAAAATCCACACCAAGAAACACAAAGATGTGGCCCAGTTAAAGGAACAAGATAAGTCTCCAAATGACATAAAGGAGTTGAAACAACTAAGCATAGATGTTCAAACAAATCTCCTTAATAAATTCAATAAGATGGCTAAAGAGATTACATATATTAAGAAGATATTGGGGGAAGCAGATGTGGCTGAAGTGACAGAGCTTCCTCCTACCATATGGGAGGACCTGGGTTTAATCCCTGGGGCCTCCTGGTGAAAAAGAAGAGAAGGCGTGCCCACACAGCGAACCAGTGCCCACACAAGTGCCCACATGGTGAACCGGTGAGCGCAACTGCCCACGTGGAGAGTACAAATGCCCGTGTGGTAAGCCAGTGCCCGTGCGAGTGCCCATGCAAGTGTCCGCATGGTGAGTCAGTGCCCACGCAAGTGATTACAGCAAGATGATGATGCATCAAAAGAGAAACAAGGGGAGAGTCAAGGTGAAGCACAGCAGAAACCAGGAATGAGGTGGTGCAATTGACAGGAAACCTCTTTCCCCATCAGAGGTCTCCAGGATCAAATCACAGTGAGTCCTAGAGGAGAGAAAATGAGAAGACAACACAGACAACAAAAACAGCAGGGTAGGAGGAGGGGAAGGGGGAAAATAAGTAAATCTTAAAAAAAAAAAAAAAGAAGACCCTGGATGAGCACAAAGAAGAATTTGAAAGAAAGCATACATAGAAAAATAGCAGGCCTAATGGGAATGAAAGGCACAATAAATGAAATTAAAAATACATTGGGGGAAGCAGATTTGGCCCAACAGAGCGTCCACCTACCACATGGAAGACCCAAGTTTCAAATCCAGGGCCTCCTGACCCATGTGATGAGCTGGCCATCACTGCATACTGATGTGCGCAAGGAGTGCCGTGCCACGCAGGGGTGTCCCCCGCAAGGGGGGCTCCATGCACAAGGAGTACACCCTGTAAGGAGAGTCATCCAGTGAGAAAAAAATGCAGCCTGCCTGGGAATGGCTCTGCACACACGGAGAGCTGACACAGCAAGATGACCCAACAAAAGGAGACACAGATTCTGGCTGCCGCTGACAAGAATACAAGTAGACACAGAAGAACACACAGCAAATGGACACTGAGAGCAGACAACTTGGGGGGGAGGTAAGAGAAATCTTAAAAAAATACATTGGAATCATATAGTAGCAGATTTGAGGAGGCAGAAGAAGGGATTGGTGAGCTTGAGGAAATGGCCTCTGAAAGTGAGCATACCAAAGAACAGATGAAGAAAAGAATGGAAAAAATTGAACAAGGCCTCAGGGAACTAAATGACAGCAAAAGATGTGCAAACATATGTGTCATGGGTGTGCCAGAGGAAGAAGGGAAGGGAAAAGGGGCAAAGGGAATATTTCAAGAAATAATGGTAGAAAATTTCCCAACCCTACGGAAGGACATAGATATCCATGTCCAAGAAGCACAACAGCTCCTATCTGAGGAAAATCTGAATAGAACAACTCTGAAACACATACTCATCAGAATATCAAATGCCAAAGACAAAGAGAGAATTCTGAGAACAGAGAAAGAAGAGCAATGTATAACATATAAGGGATACCCAATAAGATTAATTGCTGATTTCTCACCAGAAACCATGGAGGTAAGAAGACAATGGTATGATATATTTAAGATACTGCAAGAGGAAAACTTCCAGTCAAGGATCTTACATCGAGCAAGATAATCTTTCAAATATGAGGACGAGTCTAGAATATTCACAGATAAACAGAAAATTAGAGAATTTCTAACCAAGAGACCAGATTTTCAGAAATACTAAAGGGTGTGCTAGAGCCTGAAAAGAAAAGACAAAAGAGAGACCTGAAAGAGAGTCTAAAAATGAAGATTATTATATCAATAAAAGTAACTAAAAGGGTCAAAAGAGTGGTAAAAATAAAATATGACAGATAAAATCCAAATAATCTATAATAAACTTATCCAATAATGTGAAGCACCTGTATTCAGAAAACTATAACTGACTGTTAAAAGAAATTTTAAAAGGCCTAAATAATTGGAAGAACATTCCATGCTCACAGATTAGAAGACTAAATATCATTAAGATGTTAATTCTACTCAAACTGATAAACAGATTCAACACAATCCCAATACAAATTCCACCAGCATTTTTAAAATAAATTGAAAACATGAACATCAAATTTATTTGGAAGGGTAAGGGGTTCTGAACAGCCAGAAACATCTTAAAAAGGAAAAGTGAAATTGGAGGACTCATCTCCAGACTTTAAATCATTTTACCTAGCTACAGTGGTAAAAACAGCATGGTACTGGCATGAAGACAGACACATAGACCAATGGAATCAAACTGATGGTTCAGAAACAGATCCTCTTATGTATGGTCAAGTGATTTTTGACAAGTCTGTCAAACCCACATCCCCAGCTTGGGCAAAACAGCCCATTCAACAAATGGTGCTGAGAGAACTGGGTATCCATAGCCAAAAGAAGGAAAGAGGACCCCTATCTCACATCTTATACAAAAATTAACTCAAAATGGATCAAAAACCTAAATATAAAAGAACCATAAAGCTTCTAGAAGAAAATGTAGGAAAATATCTTCAAAACGTGGTGGTAGGTGGTGGATTCTTAAAGGAGATAAGAGGAGGACTGAAATGGACTACTGATGTTTAAAATATATAGAGTTTTAATTAGCTTTACTGTAAAAGTGTGGAAATGTATAGAGTGGATGGTAACACATAGTGAGTAACAGCTAGTTCATAAATGGGGATGTGACTGAAAATGATAGTCTAGGAATATAAATGCCAATTGACAGAATGCTAGAGAATAATCTAGGAACTGAATAGCACAGTAAACCGAGAGGTGGATGAGAACTGTGGTTAAGGGTACAGATACAAGAGTGTCCTTTTTTAGCTAGAGCAAATGTACATCACTATTGAAGCATGCTGGGAATGTGGAAAAGCATGGGAAAGATATAACTGGAGTGACCTATGGACTGTGGTTAACAGTAATAATATGATATTCTTGCATCTATGCCAAAGATATAGTGTGTTGATAATGAGGCAGTATGTACAATGTGTGAGAAATTTACACTATGGACATGGTAACAATCGGATGATATTATCTATAACCTGTAACAACTGTGTCACTATAGTGTGGTATGTTGATAGAGGTGTGTTGTTTGGGAATTCTGCAAATGTGCATGGCTGTTTTGTAAGTTTACAACTTCTGTCATAAAAATATATTTAAAAAATAATAATAGGGTGGATTGGGGGAAAAATACACCAAATGTAAGATAAGGACTATAATTAGTAATAAGATTTTGACAATATTCTTTCATAATTTGTAACAAATGTCTCACAACAATGCAAGGTGTTGGGACCCCTGTATAATGTTATGCGTGTTTGCTTTTAAGTTCACAACTTTTACTATACACTTATTGTTTATGTATATTCATATAAAAATTAGGTAAAGATAATAATAATAGGGTGGATTGGGGGAAAAATACTTTGGTTAGTAGTAACATTTTGACGATGCTCTTTAATCATTAGTTAAAAATGTTTAACAACAATGCAAGGTATTGGTGGTAGGGTGAGGCAGTGAGAGTCCTGTATGATCTTATATATGTTTGTTTTGTAAGTTTAAACTACTACTATTCACTTATTGTTTATGTATGTTTATGTATGAGTGATATACTTCAATAAAAAAATCCTAAAGGCAAAAAAAAAAATTAGGTTAAGATTTTAAAATTAAGCTACATCGTACTTACAAAGGAAAATAAATGGCACACAAAAACTCATTCATTCATTCATTCAACAACTTCTGAATACTTTCTATGTGCCAGGAACTGTCCTGGATACTTGGGAAACATCAGTGAACAACAGCTTCTTACCCCCCTCCCTTAGATTTCAGGAAGGTTATAGTCATTCAAGAGGGGAATAAGAGATGATAAACAATAAACAGGGAAGTCATGTGGCTCAACCAGATGGGCGCCCTCCTACCACATGGGAGGTCCTAGGTTCAGGTCCCAGTGCCTCCTAGAAGAAGACGAGCAGATGCGACCCTCACCACAAAAAGCTAGAATGCCACCCCTGCCTCAAGCCAGCAGACAGCACAGCCCATGGGGTGCAGATGTAGCTCAGGACACTGGACACTGGCCTCTCATGTGGGAGGTCCCTGGTTCGGTTCCCAGTGCCCCCTGGAGAAGGCCAGCAAACAATGAGTAGAAGATGAGAGAACCATCTAGGTGGGGGAAGGGATAAATAAAGATAAAAAAATAAATAAATAAATCTTACCAAAAAAAAAAAAAACAATAAAAAGAGTAATGAGCAAACTTCATGTGAGAAGTGCTATGGCAAAAATACAAAACAGATGAAGGTACGGGGGGTGGGAATGCTAGGGATTAGTGCAGCAGTTTTGAACTCGGGGTCCAGGTAGACCTGCCTGAGCTGTGGGCTCTGAACATGGTCCAGAGGAGGAGAGGGAGTTGGCCACAAGGTCCCTGGGGAGAGCACACTCCGGGCAGCAGGTAAATCTCACACAAGGATGGAGATGGCATTGTGCCCAGTATGTTTCTAGAACAGCAAGAAGGCCAGTGGGGCTGGTGCAGAGTGATCAAGGGCTGAGGAGGAGGCAAGATACAGAAGTAATGAGCCACATAACCCTTTGGAAGAACTCTGGCTTTTACTCAGAGGAAAATGAAATGCTGGGCAGAGGAGTGCCATACCTGACTCATTCCCCAGGTAGCGAGAACTGCTCTGTGTCCCCTGACATCATCCAGGCAAGAGATGCCTGAGGGTTGTTTTGGGTAATTGCAGGTGATTAGAAGAGGTCAGATTCTGGATATATTTTGGATCTAGAGCCAAGAGGTTCTGCTGATAAGTAAGATGTACAGCATGAAGGAAAAACAAGTCAGGGATGATTCCAAAGGGTTAGCTATCAATCAAGAAGGGGAAGGCTGTGATAAAACAGGTTTGGGAAGGAAGTGGCCAGTAAGTCAGTTGCAGTCATGTTCAGCTGTGTCTATTAAACATTCAAATAGAGATGTAGAGTAGACCGTTAGATATATGACTCTTAAGTGCAGGAAGAGGTCTGGGTATGGTGGTTTTAAGCTGTATATTCCCCAGAAAAACATGTTCTTAAATCTAATCCATTCCTGTGGATGTAAATCCATCGTAAGTAGGTCCTTCTGATGAGGTTACTTCAGTTAAGGTGTGGCCCACCTCAATCAGGATGGGTCTTATTCCTGTTACTAGAGACCTTTATAAGAGAATGACATTCAGACAGAGAGAGAGAAAGCCACAGAAGCAAGAAGATGAAATCAATGAAACCCAGAAAAGAAGGGAGAGACCAGCACATGCAGCCATGTGCTTCGCCATGTTGCAGAGGAGCCAAGGAACACCAGCAGCCAGTCTTTGGGAAGAAAGCATCACCTTGATGATGTCTTGATCTGGACTTTTTTTAGCCTCAAAACTTTAAGCAAATAAATTCCCATTGTTTAAGCCAAATAATTTCATGGTATTTGCTTAAGCAGCCTAGGAAACTAAAAGAGTATGAGGAATCATTGGCCACAGAAATACTTATGAGAATCAACAAGAACACCAAAGGGTAGGTCACAGATAGAGAAAGGATGAGGAGCAAGGGCTGAGCTTCGGGACTCTCCAACATCAAGAGGTAGGAAGAAAAGGAGGAGCCAGCAAAGGAAAAGGAGCAAGCAATCAGAGAAGGAAAATTAAAAGAATGTTGTATTCTGGAAGCCAAATGAAGAAAGTTAAATCAGAAGGAAAAAAGTGATCAACAATGTCAAATGCAGCTAACTGGTCAAGCAAGACGAAGCCTGAGAATTCACCACTGGATTTAGCATTTAGCGACGTGGAAGTCACTGCTGCCCTTGACTAAAATATTAAGAGTAGGACAGGACTAAAACTTTTAGTTCCTATCAAGATGCTAAATTAGCACAAGTGCAATCCAGAGAAATGTAAAGAAAGAGAGCAAAGCAAACAGAAATCCTGGGTGCCAATGTGGTTATTTTTGAACTGTCATGTGTACAGCCATGGCTTTGGCCTGGAGGTGTAGGCAGGTATACTGATAGACAACATTGCTTTTTCCCAAGCTTTCCCTGGAACAAAGAGCACCTGCTCCCACACCTGGGGATGAGAAAAGATGAGCTGAGAAGGAACTGAACTTATATCATATTCTAAAGGATAATTTCCCTAATATAAAGAAATGCAATCAATAATTTTAAAACTTTCCACAAAGAAAATCCAGACCCAGATGAGATCACTGGTGAAATTTTAGGAACAATTAAAAAATAAATAACATCGGTCTTACACAAATGCTTCCAGAGAATAGAGAAAGAGAAAACACTTAAGATGTATTCCAAGGTTAGTATAAAATTAAGATAAAATCTGACAAAAACATAGGAAAGGAAAATTACACTTTATCTCATGAATAAAGACAAAAATTCTAAACCAATAATCATGAATTACATTTTTTTTTAAACATCAAAAATCAAGTTGGATTTTTTCCTGGAAAATAAGATTGGTTTAACATTTGAAAATCAAAACATTAATAGAGGGAAGCGGATGTGGCTCAACTGATAGAATGTCCGCCTACCATATAAGAGGTCCAGGGTTTGATTCCCAGGGCCTCCTGGCCTGTGTGGTGAGCTGGCCCATGAGCAGTGCTGCCATGCACAAGGAGTGCCGTGTCACACAGGGATGACCCCTGTGTAGGGGTGCCCACACTCAAGGAGTGCGCCCCACAAGGAGAGCCACCATGCACAGAAAACGCAGTCCACCCAGGCATGGCACCGCACACACGGAGAGCTGATGCAGTAAGATGATGACACAACAAAAAGAGACACAGATTCCCAGTGCCACCTGACAAGAATGCAAGTGGACACAGAAGAACACACAGTGAATGGATACAGAATGCAGACAAAGGGGGGTGAGGGAGAATGGGAGAGAAACAAATAAAAAAATCTAAAAAAAAAAATTAGTAGAATTACCTCAATTAATATGTCAATATTATTTAATCCATTAAAAGAATAAAGGAGAAAACTATATATTCATTTTAATAATAAGTAATGCAGCATCCCTTGGATGATAAAAACTCCTTGCAAACTAGGAAAATAATGAAACTTCCCAAAAAATATGCACCAAAAAAATTACAGCAAAAATCACACATAATGATAAAATATTGAAAAGTTTCCCTTGAGACTGGGAAGAAAACAAGGACGTACTACTTCTAGTTCATGGTATATTAAAACTCCTAGGCACTGCAAGAAGGAAAGAAAAAAAAATAAAAGTTTAAGGACTAGAAAGGAAGCAATTTCCATCTATTAATAGATAATTGCATAAGTAGAAAATCCAAAATATTCTACAGATAAAATAATAAAATTAATAAATGGTAAAGTCACCGAATACAAGGTCAATATACAAAAAAATCGGAAAACGGACTTTGGCCCAGTGGTTAGGGCATCCGTCTACCATACGGGAGGCCCGCGGTTCAAACCCCGGGCCTCCTTGACCCGTGTGGAGCTGGCCATGCGCAGCGCTGATGCGCGCAAGGAGTGCCGTGCCACGCAGGGGTGTCCCCCGCGTGGGGGAGCCCCACGCGCAAGGAGTGCGCCCGTGAGGAAAAGCCGCCCAGCGTGAAAAGAAAAGAGCAGCCTGCCCAGGAATGGCGCTGCCCACACTTCCCCTGCCGCTGACGACAACAGAAGTGGACAAAGAAACAAGACGCAGCAAATAGACACCAAGAACAGACAACCAGGGGAGGGGGGGAAATTAAATAAATAAATCTTTAAAAAAATATATATATATATATACAAAAAAGTCAACCACATTTCTACATACAAGCAACACACAAATAGGGAAAAAGTTTTCAAGTACCTATTAATAAATCTAACAAAAGAAGTACAAGGACTCCACATGAAAAATTATCAAACCTTGCTGAGAAAAATTAAAGACCTAATAGAGAGAAATACCATGTTCATAAATTGAAAGGTCAATATTAATATGACCTATACTATCTACAGATCAATTTGGTTTTCAAAGCAATACCAAATTCCAGCAAGTTTTTGGGGGAGAAATTTATAAGATGATCATAAAATTTATGTAGAAATACGAAGAACTTAAAATAGCCAAAGCAATCTTTTTTGTTGCTGCTGTTGTTTTACTTTTTACTTTCAGGAGGTACTGGGGATTGAACCTGGGACCTCATGTGTGGGAGGCAGGTGCTCAATCACTGAGTGACATCCACTCCCCCAAGCCAAAGCTATCTTGAAAAACAAAGGTGGGGAACTTATATCCACAGATATGAACACTTTTTTTTGGTATGATTGCATTTATTTGAATCGCCCAGAATAGGCAAATCCATAGAGACAAAGTAGATTAGTGGTTGCCAGGAGCTAGAGACAGGGGCATGGTTAACGGCTATGAATGGATATGGGGCTTCTTTCCTTTAATTTTTATTGTGGTAACATACACACAGGATTAACATTTCTCATTTTAAGTATACATTTCAGTGATATTAATTACATTCACTAAGTTTTGGTAGTGGATGGTGGTGATGGTAACACTGGGTTGGCTTTTTTGGGGTGATGAAATGTTCTGGGATTAAATAGTGGTGATGGTTGTACATAGCTGTGAATATAATAAAGTCACTGAATTGTACACTTTAAAAGGGTGAATACTTGGATATGTGAATTATATCTCAAGAAAAAAATAATGGCATTTGCATAAATTTAGTTTGCCTACTTCTTTACATTCTGCAGAGAATTTGGGATATGGACAAAGTCTCAAAAAATTATAATTTTTTTCCTCTGACCTAGTTCAGACATTGACGTCAAATGGAAGGGCAAGGAGAAAGCAAAAGGGCAGGTCTAAGACTGTGGTGCCAGTAATTATGGTTCTGAAGGTATTATGTGAAGGGGAGTGAAAAGAACACTTGAGCTGGGCCTACAGTGGACCTGGCTCTGCTAACATTCCAGGCTTCTCTCTGCCCTCCAGCCACAACCATCACCTTGCATCATCTGAACTACTGCAATTACCTCTTTCTTTTTCCCTTTTTTTTTTTTTTTTAAGTACCCAGGGGCCAGGGATTGAACCCGGAACCTTGCACGTGGGAAACCGGTGCTCAACCACTGAGCCACTTCGGCCCCTAAGCTGAAGTGTTTCTTTTCATGTTTGCTTGGTTTTATCATTTGTTTGTTTTTCTTAGGAGGCACTGGGAAACAAACCAGGACCTCCCATATGGGAAGCAGGTCTCAATTACTTGAGCCATATCAGTTCCCTGCAAATGCTTTTCCTTTTTCAATATATTTGTACATTTAATAATTGAAAATATAGACAATAACTTGAAAAAGAAAACAGTTGAATAAAAACATACATTTCTCAATTAAATGTAATGGACACATAAATTTTTTTAATCATTCAATATGTTACACATATTATTTATGTTATAAAGCTACAGTAACAGGGGCTGGAAATATTGGCACAATGCTAGACAAAGAGACAACTGCAATAGAACTGAGAATCCAAAAAGAGACCCACAAGTAGATGGCTACCTGATTTTCAACAAAGACGCCACTGCAAATTTGAAAGGAATGTCTTTCAATAAATGGTCCTGGAGGAAATGGATAGCCATAGCTCATATCAAAATATGTATGTAGATATGTATATGTGTATCTAAGTATACATACGCATATGTGTATATGTATATAAAATACTTTAAGATGTATCATACTTAAATGTGAAAGTTAAAACATTCAAATTCTAGATGAAAATAGAATTTTTGAGTTAGGAATAGGTAAAGTTTTTTTTTTCTCCTTTCTTATTTATTTTTTTAATATTACATTCAAAAAATATGAGGTCCCCATATACCACCAACGACCCTCACCCCACTCCTCCCCCCATAACAACAATCTCCTCCATCATCATGAAACGTTCATTGCATTTGGTGTAAAGTTTTTTTAAACAGAACATAAAGAGCACACAGAAGTAAAGACTGGACTAAGAGCACATAAAAAAAAATAAATTGGACTTCATTAAAATTCAGAACAAGTATCAGACTCAAAGAAGATATTTCCAATACCTCTATCTGACAAAGGACTCATATAAAGAATATATAAAGAACTCCTACAAGTTAATATGGCAGAGACAAACACCATTTTTTTTTAATAGGCAAAAGACCGGAATAGATTTTTTTTTAACCAAAAATCAGATAAAGATAAAATAATGGCCAGGAAATATATGAAAGCATGTTTGATACTATCAGGCATCAGAAAGATGCAAATCAAAACCAAAATGAGCTCTTCTGTCACTTATTGAACCTGTGGTTGGTGCTGGGGTTGGTGTATACTCAGGAGACTTGAATCTCTGGACTGTCCATGTGCCAGCTGGGCCCTGAGCCTCAGCAGAGTTTCAACTCCTACTCTCTGGTTCGTTGGATTTACCCAGATCAGCTAACAGGGAGGTGAAGATGGTCAACAACCACACAAGGGAAACGAGAGTGCCTACAACCACAAGCAGGAGAACTGCAACGATCATCCATGTGGGATCTAAGCCCCCTCTCAATATAGAGGTGGACTGGACATCACCTCCCAGGGGCCACAGGATGGAGGAACAAAATATGGATTAGAGTGGACTTACTGATACTCTACTATAGAACTATTGTGACTAGTAATGGAAGAAATTGTAGCATTGTTATGGAGAAAGTGGCCATGGTAGTTGCTGAGGGCAGAGAGAGGGAAGAAGAGATGTAATGTGGGGGCATTTTCAGGACTTGGAGTTTTCCTAAACGATATTGCAGGGACAGATAATGGACATTATATATCCTGCCATAACCCACTGAATGTACTGGGGGAGAGTGTAAACTACAATGTAAACTATTATCCATGTGGTACAGCAGTGCTCTAAAATGTATTCACCAATTGCAATGAATGTGCCACAATGATGAAAGAGGTTGTTGATGTGGGAGGAGTGGGGGGGGTATATGGGAACCTCATACATTTTTTAATATAACATTTTTTGTGACCTTGTATCTTCAAAAAAATACAACTTAAAAAAATGATGGGGGTGGGAGTGGGGAGTGGGGTATATGGGAACATCTTATGTTTTTTAATGTAATATTTTGTGTGATCTATTAACTTTAAAGAAGATAATTAAGAAATAAAATAAAATTTTTTAAAAAAGAACGAAAAAAACAAAATGAGGGGAGGAGATGTAGCACACGTGGTTGAGTACTTGCTTCCCATGTATGAGGTAACAGGTTTGATCCCCAGTATCTACCTAAAATAAAAGAGAGAGAGAGATACCACTACACTCACAAGTTTGGGGGGGGAGGGGGAGGGGGAGGGGAAGGGGGTAGAGAGAGAGAGAAAGCCTAAGACCAGATGTGACTCAAGCAGTTGAGTACCTGCCTACCATATGGGAGGTCCCAGGTTGGGTTTCCAGTGCCTCCTAAAAGAAAACGAGGAGACATAGAGAGCACACAATGAACAGACACAGCAAACAGACAGCAAATGCAAACAATGGGGGGAGGAAATAAATAAATTAAAAAAAAAAAAAGCATCACCAACAAAACCAAGTGCTGACTAGGCTATAGAGCAACAGGATCTCTTGCATATGGCTGACTATATCATTTGTATCAAATAATACAATTACTTTGGAAAATGTTTGGTGGAATCTATCAAAGCTAAGCATATATATGTGCAATAAGCCATCAATTCTACTTCCAGATTTACATCCCTCAGAATCAAATGCACATGTACACCAAAGAACATGTGCAAACACCCAAATTACAAACAGCCCAAATGTCCATCAAGACTAGAATGGGTAAATTGAGGTATCGTCACATGATGGGGGAAAAAACCTCCTGCAACATGCAACAACATGGCTATCTCACAGATGTAATGTCGAATAAAAGGAATCAGACACAAAAAGAATATCTATTGGGAAGCAGATGTGGCTCAAGTGACTGGGCTTCAGCCTACCACATGGGAAGACCCAGGTTAAAGCCTGGTTAAAAAAAAAAAAAGCAGGCCTGCCTGGCAAGCCAGTGCCCACACAGCAAGCTGAGTGCCCGTGCAGCAAGTCAGTGCCTACGCAAGTGAGTCACGCAGCAAGGTGATGACGCAACAAAAGAGAGACAAAGAGGAGAATGAAGGTGAGGCGCAAGAGAAACCAGGAACTGAGGTTGCACAAGCGACAGGGAACCCCTCTCCATATCAGAGGTCCCCAGGATCGAATCCAAGTGAATCTTAGAGGAGAAAAAAGAGAAGACCAAAAGAGAAACAGATACAAAAGATCATACAGCGAATGGACATAGACAGCAAAAAACAGCAGGGTAGGAAAGGGGAGAAAAAGAAAAAAGAAAAAGTATATTTTTTAAAAAGAATATATATTGTATGATTCTATTTATATGAAGTTTAAAATCAGACAAAATAATATATAACGATAGAGGGCAAAATAATGGTTACCCTTGAGTGGCAATGGGGGAAGTAAGGTCTTGGAGAGAACACAAAATAGTTTTCTGTCCCATATCTTGAACTGAGTGACAGCTATCTATGTACAAGAAAAATTTGTCAAGTAGTTCACCTGGGCCTTGTGCCCTTTAACTCAATCAAAAAAACAAAAATTAATAACTTGAAAGTAATAAAACTTGATCACTGGCTGTGTAGCAGGTAAAAGACATCCATTAGGATAAATGCCATTCTTCACTTGGATGACAGGCTGGTTGGTGATCATATTGGATGGGAAATAAAGGGAAAGAGTCGGGGGCTATAATACTTTTATTTGAATCGATGGAGTTTAAAGAGCCTTTGGATACTTACAGAGATATACAGCAGAGTGGTGGCCTTTAGGGTCTAAAAGTAGGGGAAAGACAGAGCCAAGCAGTCTGGCAAATAATGCCTTCCCATAGAGGCGAATCAGGGAGAGTAAGGATGAAAGAGGATCAAGAATGGACACCTTGGGAGAAGCAATTAAGAAAGGCACAAGAGGAAGATAGCTCCGTGGAGAGAACTGAAAAGAAATAATCACAGAGAGAGGAAAAAAACAGAAACCAGCCAAGACAACACTCTAGGAGAGACTGGACATGAGCACCAACTGGACAGAAAGCTCAATTAAAGCAAGCACTAAAGTATCCACAACCTTGCCATAATAAGGTCACTGGTGTCCCTCATCAGACAGATCCACAAAGTGAAGCAGTTTAAAATGCCAAAGGGAAATGGGAAAACATCTGCCAGAACGCACAACTTGAAATCTATCTCCTGCACCATGTATACATAATATCTACAGAGATTATCTGAAGGTGATACAAGTCTTTCTTTTCAGAGATATCCTAAATTCTATGCCTGGCTCAACTAGGACCATCAGAAAGCAATCCACGGGACCAAGGTGTTTTGGCCCCTGGAAACCTGGATTGGCTGAGTTCACCTCTGACACAGTGCCATGCTTCCCCTGAGGATCAAGGGCAGGCTGCAGGCTGCGCTGATTTCAGGTACTCACTTAGAAAGCATGTCTATGTTACCTTTACAAAAACCAGGAAAGGAACATTGTCTAGACTTCAATGCCAAGAGCTCTAAATGCCTCATGAGGATTTAGCATGATTTCTTTCCATGGTCAATGCAAAGCACATCCCAGATAATGTCTGCATTATTGCTATGCCCTGAAAAAGATCAGACAAATCAGCTATAACATCATAGCGCCTATATAGTTCTGTATTCCACTTTGTCCTGATATTGATAGCCTTCCGTGTATTATTCCTGATGTTAATTTCCATCCATTTCTGCATTCCCATTCTCAACTACAGACCTTAAAGACCTCGTACAAGACACAGTAAACAAAGTAAGGAATAAAATAAACAGCTCACCTGAGATCTGTCCATTTTCTGCTGCTCTGGGAAACATGTAGAGAATAATGAAGGGGGGAGCTGGGGAAGAAAAAAGAAAGAATGAGACCACAAGAAATCTAACCTGCCTTTCCCCTCCTGGATTCTCTTGCCTAAAAAGCTCCACCTGCCAGGTGAATAGAACGCCCTCCCATAGGAAAATGTCCTTTGGCCCTTCTCTATGTTGGTAGCAGTTTCTCCATCTTTTGACAGAAACCAGTTTTGATGTAGTTCAGTGGCTGAGCGCCTGCTTCCCATGTGCCAGGTCCTGGGTTCAATCCCTGGTACCACCTTTAAATAAAAATGAAAAGAAAAGAAACTGGTTTTTTACTTAACTATACCAGAAAACCTGACTGCACATTCACCCTCTTGGACTCAGCAGTTCTCATCTTTCATGTTAGGCAGAAATTGGCAATCCAGGACGCCCTTCCCCCACGACCTTCTGAGCCCAGGAGTCAGGATGGAAGCAGCATCTCTCAGCGCCCCGTCTGCTAAGGGGCATGGAGCCAGGCCCCCTGGTCACCTGCAAATAGTGGGGCATTTGAAAGGAGTCGAGGGCAGTTAGGGAGGCCTGAGAGGAAATTCCTTAGAGTAGGTGGCACTTCTTTTCCACCCCCAGACCACACCCTCTCAAATCCTCAAATGAAGCAACACTTCCTGGGCAGGCCGGCCCCTCTGCCTTGGCCCCAGCTCACATGTCTCTTCTGAAATCTGGCTCAAAGCTCCTATTATAGTTTGGGGTGGCTTCTGGATGGAGCTCAAGGATTGCAAATTGCTTCTAGCCATTCACAGGTAGGTTTCGCTTTCTCTGGCTCTTCTGCCTCTGCTCTGAAGCTCTGAGGGTGGGCCATCTTCCAGGTGGGATTTTTCTTCCTAAGGTTCCCTCTTGGCCGCACAAGAGCTGCTTTGTTCCCAGGAACCAGGACCTGGGCCTAAGCGACAAAATTATTTGAGTCGGGACAGGTATCAGAGCTCCAAACCTTGGAGCTCTCTGACCCCAGGATCTCAGGCTAGTCTTTCAAAAAACGCAAATAAACCCGGACCTCTGGGGATACACAGACTGGCCGGTTCCGCTCAGGCCCAGAACCCTTGGATAGTAGCGCTCTGATAGGACACCAAGGACCTAGAAACACAATGGTCACATAATGAAACAGAGGCCACATCTGACACAGGACAGTGCCATCCTTGAGCTCCTGCCCTGAAGCACACAATGCTGAGTTTGGGTAGAATCGCTGTTTGGAAGGAGGAAACGGGAAGGGAGGTCGCCGTGGACGCGCTCACCGGAGCCCGTCCCCTGCGGCTCCGGGGGAAAGCGCTTCGGCCCTCGACTTGTGGCAAGGGACTCTCCCGACCTCCCGGTGGGCGAGGGCTCAACGCGACACCTCTCTGAGGCACGCAGGGTCCTTCCGGAAATGGGCGGAGGGCAAAGCGAAGAGCACCCGAAAGAAGCCCGAGAGCGCCCCGCGGCGGCCTCTCCTGAGAGCCCGGCTCCGCCTCCGGCTCAGCCGCAGGGCCCTCCCCAGCCTCCGCGAGCTCTTCCGCGCATGCGCCACCCCGCTCGCGCCAGCGCCCTCGAGATCGAGCGAGATGGTGCATGCGCAGAGGGGCCTTACCCGTTTCCGGCGCAACGGGGACCAAGGCCCATTTCCCGTCAGCCCCAGCGGCTGATTGGCGCCCTGGGCTCGGCGCGGTGCGGCGTGCGGCAGGGACTGCCAGGAGCCCGCAGGGGCCGGCAGGGGGCGGCGGGGGCCGTCAGGGAAGCGGCAGGGGGCGGCAGGGGGCGGCAGGGGGCGGCAGGGGGCGGCAGGGAGCGGGCGGGACCCCACGTGGAAAGCCTTATTCGGACTCTATAAGCGGAAAGAGCTGGAAGGAGGAACAGCGCGGTGACAGCAGGGCTTTGCTCCTGGCAGTAAAGCGCACAAGGCTGGTGGGGTAGCAGAAGTAGTGGAGTTGATAAAATATTGTAAAGCTAGTATAGTGTCTCATGCACACCAACTGAAAGGATCGTTCCTTGTATTAGAGTTTTCTAGGGAGACAGAACCAACAGGTAATATGTGTAAATATTAGAGTTTTATATGAATTGTCTCAAGTGACTGTGGGATGCACAATTCTGTAGGGCAGGCTGGGAACTCTGATGAAAGTTTTTCAATGAATTTCCCAGGCTGGCAGAAATAGAAATGGGAATTCTCTCTTCTGGCTGCTAAAATCATCACATCTCCTTTTTTATATTTATACTTTTTTTTTTCCTAGCCCCCTCATTGTTTTTGTGCTGGCTCTCTGCTTTCTGTGTGCATTTACTATGTGTTTTTCTGTGTCTGCTTGTTTTTTCTTTAGGTGGCACTGAGAACCAATTCTGGGACCTTCCGGAGTGGGAAAGAGGTGCTCATTCTCCTATGCCAAATCAGCTCCCGGTCTGCTGCATCTCTTACTGTCTCTCCTCTGCGTCTCTTTTTGTTGCATCATCTGCGTCTCTTTTTGTTGCATCATCTTGCTGCGTCAGCACTCCTGCACAGGCCAGCACTCTTGCACAGGCCAGCATGCCATGCAAGTCAGTTCTCTTCTTGGGCCAGCTTGCCACTCCAGCTGGATCACCTTCACCAGAAGGCACAGGGGATCGAACCCTGCACCTCCTGTATGGTAGACTGGAGTCCCATCGCCTGAGCCACATCTGCTTCCCATTACCTCTCCTTTTCAGGCCGCCGACTGATTGGCTCAAACTTCTCTCCTCATTGAAAGCTATCTCAATTGATTGTAGATCTAATCAGCCATAGATGCAATCATCTTACTGATTATTTAAGTCCATGAAATATCCTCACAGTAACAAGGCAAGCCAGTGCTTGCCTTGACCAAACAACGGGACACCATCACCTGACCAAGTTGACACATGAGCTTATCACACACACTCCTGTAGTTTACTTAGTCTGTTTTATGAGAAAATTTTCACACAGCCTTGTCACTCTTAAAAGGACTGTATACAACCTTTTAGCATTTCACAAAAAACGCGATTTGAAGGGCATAAGTGTTATGTAGCTTGTTTCAGTAAACAACTATCTTTTTCTTGGTCAAACAAAACCTGGCATTTTCTTACAAACATTTCAAATAGAAATGCAATAGAATTCAATGAGCAATAGATGTATTCATACCTTACCTAGAGTCACCAGTTGTTAATATTTTGACATATTTTCTTTATTTGTATATACTAATTTTTATTTGTGCTGAGCCATTTGAAAGAAATATTTAAAAAAAAAAAAAAGCTGTACTGGACTGTGGGAAACAGGCAAGGATGACTTTATTCATAGCTACCAAGGAAGGGGAGAGAGAGTAAACCTCAACTCCATTGATAAAAAGGACAGCAAGCTTTTCAAGGGCTGCGTGTGGCTTAGAGGACGGTAGAGGTTTGATCTTTGACATTGGCAGTAGTTTAATGAGAGTGGAGTTAGGAGCACTTGGTTAGATTGTTTTACTCTGCAGTAATTAGGCCACCTGTCATCTGTAAGAGCTGGGACAGAGGAAGGGAAGAGGGGGAAGGAAGGGCCAAGGTTGATAGCTTGGAATAGCTAGTATCTGAACTTGTCTTTCCCCTCCTTTTCCCCCTGCAGTCTGAGTTGTTTTTCTCTGCAGTCCTTCAGTTGCCAGATAAATTTCAAAGTAGTCAGGTTGGAGGAGGGAGACTGTAGGGGCATGCAAGGAGCAAGGCCGGCAGCCTGTTCAAGAGAAAACCAATCTTGGTCAATAAATTGCAGACATGATGACACTTCAGCCCTAAATATGTCATCATGAATCTTTTACAATTAAGGACATATTCCTTCATAATCACAATACCATTATCACACCTATAAAATTGAACAGAAATAAAAAAAAAAAGTCTATCAAGTTCCTGTTCAAATTTCCCCAGTTATCCCAAGAATTTCTATTACAACACTTTTATTAAGATGTTTGAAGTTATTTTAAAAAACAGGATCAAGTTAAGAATTATACATTTAAAAAAAAGAATTATACATTGTACTTGGTTTACTTATCATTTTACCCTTTTTAAATTCCAAACAGTCCTCACTCTGCTACCACTGCTTTATTTTTTTAATAAAATTTTTATTAGAGAAGTTGTAGGTTTACAGAAAAATCATGGAGAAAATACCAAGTTCCCATATACTTCCCTCCCATTATTGACATATTGCATTAGTGTGGAAGCTTTGTTATAATTGCTAAAAGAATATTATAATTGTACTATTATCTATAGTCCATAGTTTACATTAGGGTTCACTGTTGGTGTTGTACAGTGCTATGGTTTTTTTGGGCTATTTTATTTTTATTCTAGTAACTTATATACAACCTAAAATCTCCCCTTTTAACCACTTTCAAATATATAATTTAGTGCTGCTAATTATATTCACAGTGTTGTGCTACCATCACCACCCTGCTTTGTCTTTTGTGACATTCCTTTATCTTGTTCAGGAGGACAAAGAAAGTAGAAGGTGTGCCTGAGACATTGTGATTTGACAAAGTACAGGGAAGTGCAAAAAAGAATAACAATGTCACATCAAAAGGGCATCAGACCTGGAAGTGGACTTGGCTCAACGGATAGAGCATCTGCCTACCACATGGGAGGTCCACAGTTCAAACCCAGGGCCTCCTCGACCAGTGTGGAGCTGGCCCATGTGCAGTGCTGATACACACAGGGAGTGCCATGCCACGCAGGGGTGTGCCCCAAGTAGGGGAGCCCCACGTGCAAGGAGTGTGCCCTATAAGGAGAGTTGCCCAGCGCAAAAGAAAGTTCAGCCTGCCCAGGAATGGCGCCACACACACAGAGAGCTGACACAGCAAGATGATGCAACAAAAAGAGACACAGATTCCCCATGCCACTGACAAGAATGGAATTGAACACAGAAGATCATGCAGCAAATGGTCACAGGGAGCAGACAATTGGGGGGGGCAAGGGAAGATTAAATAAATAAATAAATAAGAAATCAGACCCAATTTGAAGTGGCTCCCACTGGACAAAATTTGAGCATTAAGTAGAAAGTATAGGAAATTAAGTAGACACACTTCTCCTATTCCTCTAACTAAGCTAATAGTCATGGACATTATATACAATAAGACTGAAAGTCAGGGATAAGAAGGCAGATGGCCAGGGACCTGAAAACCCCAGGAAATAATATGCATCAATAAAATTGACTTGTTTCAAATAAAAAACAGGAAAAACATAGCAGTGAGTTCCAAGCATTATCTTTTTGCATCATATATCCCAAACTGGGGCCTGGAGAAGCAGGCAATCTGGAAACACTGACAGGTACAGATAAGACCATCCCCAACAAAAGTCATAGTTCTCTAACCAGAGGACAAGGAAAAGGTCAACATAGTAAGACAGAAAACATTTAGACAATAACTGATATATTCAACTATACACAATAGTAGTAGTAGTAATAATAATAATAAAAGCTGCAGACCTACCTCCACCCAGTGGGGAGCTTAGCCTTCCATCCTTTTACATAATTATAGCTAGCTCCCTCCTCCAACAGTGTCAAGAAAGGCTGAGTGTAAAGCTAGGATTTTCATGAGCTTCCAGCAATAAGCCCCACACCTCCTCTAAAATGTCAGTGTAGATGACTTACGGAGGAGCGACTAGGCCCCTCTCCCTCTCCCATCCATGTGGTGTCCTCAGGGAAGAGCCTGGACTCACACTCCTGCCCTGTCTGACTGAGGAATATTTATTGCCCTGCTGTCGATGGAGGCTAAGAGGAGAACCCCAACTTTCACCCCTACCAGCACCCCTCTCTCTGGCCTGTGCTGCATCAGAGGGGGCTTGTGTAACAAAGATTTAAATAAGAGCCAAAGTCTGGTAACATAATACCCAGGATACAGTAAAAAATCACCCATCATGCCAAGAATGAGGAAAATCACAACTTGAATGAGAAATGCAATCAAGGCTGACACCAACAGTGGGATGAACCAGAGGTTGGAATTATCTGACAAGGATTTTAAAGCAACTATCATAAAATGCTTCAATGAATAATTATGAACAATTAAGTCTTGATAAAGAAAGAGAAGATATAAAGAAGAAACAAATGGTAATTTTAGAACTGAAAAAAATACAAGTGCAATAAAATACTCAGTGGTGGTTTCAACAGTAGAATAGAGAGGACAGCTGAAAAAACCAGTGAACTTGAAGACAGAACAGTAGAAATTGCCCAATCTGAAAAGAGAGTAGACTGAAAAAATTACTAGGACAATGTGGAAAAATAATAGCATTTACATCATTGGAGTCCCAAAACGAGAAAAAGGTAGAGCTAAAAAATCATTTGGCAAAATAGTGGCTGAAAAATTCTCAAATTTGACAAAAGACATAAGTCTACAGCCTGAACCACAGACAGGAAAAACCTAAAGAAATCCATGCCAACACATATCATAGTGAAGAACACATCACTGAAAATGAAATAAAGAAAAAAATTATTGAAAGCATCAAGAAAAAAACAATTCATTAAAGAATAAAATAGAGAGAAAAAAAGAATAAATGGAAATTTAATAAATTCTTAGACAAAGGTAAACCAAGAGAATTTGTCACCAGAAGACCTAACCTAAAAAAATAACTAAAGTAAGTTTTTGAAAGGAAAAGGAAGTGAAAAAAAGAAGGGAAAAAAGGAGTAAAAATATGATTAAGTACAACAGACTTTCCTTTCAAGTTTTCTAAATTGATTTTGATGGTTGAAGCAATAATTATAATATTGTTCCATGTGTTTCTCAATTTATGTAGAGATATTTAAGACAATTACATAAAATAACAGACTTTTTAAAAATGAAGACTACATTTGATTGTAACATATTGAATATAAATAAATTTTTAAAATCCATAAGTCTATAGTGATACACATGAGAAAGAAAATAAAGAACACCTCTTCTTGAAAGAACACCAGCTAATGTATGCAAAAGGAATGACAAAATGAGAAAACACCATTTTGCAATCTCCAATGTAATAATTGATTGAGGAAAGTATCATTGATATAAGCGTAAAGTATCAGAGTAAAATTTATTGGAGAATAAATCATTCTCAAAATGTCAAGGATCGCCCCTAATTTCAAAGGGAAACAAAGTATCTTTCTGATGGAAAATATCATAAAACAATTAATCAAACATAGTATTATTGAGAGATGACCAATATAACATCTATCATTTCTTCTACTTTAAGAAAAGCCAGAATATAAATTCTCATTCACAGTAGCATCAAACATATACATTAGTTAGCATTAAAATTTTTTAAACCTCCAAAGAAAATTATAAGCTGGACTGTGCTACATGGGGGGGGGGGGGGGGAAGTCTTGAATGAATAGAAACACATACCACTTTCCTAAATGAAAAGACTGTTTTAATCCAATCAAATGTCTTCAGGGTTTTCGGTTTTTGTATATGTTTTTGCACCTTGCTGTTTCATTTTATTTTGTAAAAATGTTTTTAAATATAATTTATTCCATGGTAAATTTATATCATTAACATTTTTAGTATATTTTTTATTTATTTTTAAAAGATACATAGATCACACAAAATGTTACCTTGAAAAAATAGAGGAGATTCCCATATGCCCTCATTAACATTTTAATAATGGCTGGTTAGCAACCAACAAAATTCCTGAAATTAATTACAGGAATCAATACAAGCCTGTCAGGACAAGCTAGCTCTAGCAAACACTGTATATGCTCCTCTTTTCCAAATAGTCTAAATGATAGATTTAACTTATTTTTGAAATAATTATAGATTCACAGGGAATTACAGAGATTGTAACCAGAGCTCCCTCATACCCTTACCCAGTTGTGTCCTTCACCTCCCTTCACTCTTTAGGTGAGGTATGGCTTCCTGCCTCAGGTTATAGGGAAGGCAGAATACACGACACCTCCCACTGGACAGACGCCATCAGTGGCAGCTTATTGGGCCATATATACACAGACTGGGCAAGAGAATATCAGGTTCTACACAGGGCTACCTGGGGGATGCACTAGGGAGCAAAGTGAGCAAGGAGGGGCTGTGGGGGGCAGGCTCTGTTTGGTTCCTGCTGGATGTGTAATTGTTTTGTTGGGAAAATTCCCTGGACTGGCAGGGGGCTGGAGCCCATTACTGGGGGATAAGCACATGCCGTGACTGGTCTCGTGATAAGGAGAGTTGCTTGGCTAGGATCTTATCCACAGGAACAGAGTTAGGTTAGGTCTTTCCAGGCCCTCCTGGTTTTACCAGATGTGAAGGCAGCACTTAATATTGAATTTTAGATGAACTGGAACAAATTATAAGGTGTTAATATAGGGTGGTATACGGAAAAAGATACACCTAATGCAAACTATGGTCTAGAGTTAACAGTGATTTTTAATATTCCTCCATCAATTGTAACAAAGGTACCACACCAGTGCTAAGTGTCAATAACAGGAGAGAATCAGGGGTGAGAATTTCTTCTTTTTGGAGCTATGACAGTGTTCTAAAATTGATTGTGGTGATGAAAGCACACTGTGATTATACTGAAAGCCATTGATTGTACATTTTGGGTGGATTGTATGGTGTGTGAATAAAACTACTTTTAAAAACATATACTGAGGGGGAGTAGATGTGACTCAAGCAGTTGAGCGCCCATCTCCCACATGGGACGTCCCAGGTTTGGTTCCCAGTGCCTCCTAAGGAAGACAAACAGTGAGCAGACAAGCAGACATTGAGCAAAAACAAGTGGACAATGAGAACAGACAAGGAGAAAAAAAGGACAAAAACAACAAGCAAGACAATGAGCAAAAACAAACGAGCAGGAGGCAGATGTTCTCAAGCAGTTGTGTACCCACCTCCCAATTGGAGGTCCCAGGTTCAGTTCCCAGTGCCTCCTAAAGGGGAAAACAAAAAACAAAAACAGACAACAAGCAAACAGACAAGGGAGCCATCTCTGGGAGGGATATTGAGTCTCAGTTATTGGTCTTTCAGGACCCACTTCCCCATAGTTTACAATTTTCCTAACTGGAGTACATTATTGAAACCAGGAAACTGACACTGGTATAAAGTATGTGTGTAGTTCTGTGTCATTTTACCGCATGTATAGATTTCTGTTAACACTACAATCCAGATCCAGAACTCTTCCATCACCACAAAGATCTCCCTTGGGTCCCCTTTTTGGTCACACCCACCCTCCACCCTCCCTAATCCCTGGCATACACTCTTCTGTTCTCCAGCTCTAATTTTGTCATTTTGAGAATGTTATACAAATGGACTCACACATTATGTGACTGCTTGAAATTGGCTGTTTTTCACTCAGCATAATGCCCTTGAAATCCTTCCAAGTTGTTGCATGTATCAATAGTTCATTTCTTTTTATTGCTGGGTAGGATTCCATGGTATGGATATACCAGTTTGTTTAACCTTTCACCTCTTGAATGGATTTTGGTTGTTTCCAGTTTTTAGGTATTACAGTCAAAGCTGCCAGGAACAATCAAATACAGGTTTTGGGGAGGACTTGAGTTTTCATTTCTCTGGGGTAAATACATAGAAGAGCAGTTGTTTGGTCACATGGTAATTTCATGTTTTGTTGTTTAAGAAACACCAATTTTCCAAAGTGGTTGTACTATTTTACATTCTTACCAGCAACATATGAAATCCAGTTTCTTCACATCCTTCCCAGCATTTCATGTTGTCACTGTTGTTTTTTTAGCTATGCTAATAGGTATGTAATGATAACTCCTGTGGTCTTAATTTGCATTTCTCTAATGGCTAATGATGTTGAACATCTATTTACATGCTTATTTGACATCTTTATATCCTCTTTGGTGAAATGTCTCTTTGTGTCTTTTGCACATTTTCTAATTGGATTTTTACTGTTAAGTTTTAAGAATGATTAATATATTCTACATATGAGTCTATTGTCAGATATTTGACATACAACTGTTTTTCCCCATCAGTAGCTTCTCTATTCATCTTCTTAATAGGGTCCTTCAAAGAGCAAAAGTATTTTATTTTGACAAAGTCAAACTTATTTAGTTTTTCTTTTATGAGTTAAGCTTTTGGTGTCATTTCTACAAACTACTCACCAAGTTCTAGGTTCCAAAGATTTTCTCCTAGATTTTTTCCAAACTTTTCAGTTTTACAGTTTACATTTAAGTCTTTGATCCATTTTGTTATTTCTTGAATAAGGTATAATAAGGTTTAAGTTGACACTTTGGGGTTGCTGTTCTCGTTTGTTTTGCCTCTGGATAACCAATTGCTTCAGCACCATGATAAAATCCTATCCTTCCATGCGTTTGCACTTTTTTTATGGGGGTTCTTTCTGGGTTCTCTATTCTGTCCATTGATCAATATATCTCTCCCTTTGCCAAAATCACAGTTTTTATTATTATACTTATGTAATAAGTCTTGAAATTGAGTAAAGTGATTCCTCCTACTTTATTCTTCTTTTTTCAAAATTATTTTAGCTATTCTAATTTCTTTGTGTTTCATATAAACTTCAGAATAATCTTGTTGATGGCTACAAAATCTCTTGCCAGACTTATGAGAACAGTATTAAACTGTATATCAGTTTGAGGAAAATTGACATCTTTACTGTGTTGAGTATTCCAAACCACAAACACAGTATTTAGATCCATTTCTGTAGAATTTCTTTGATATCTTTCAATCACTGTTTTGTAGTTTTCAGCATAAAAGTCCTGGGGTATGTTTGTTTTGTTTACACCTAAGGTTTGTTTTGTTTACACCTTAGGTTTATACCTAAGTAGTTCATCTTATTTGAGTGATTATAAATGTCACTGTATTTTAAATTTCAGTTTCCAAATATAATGGCAAAATTTTTAAAAGCAACTTTAGTGAAATTATTAAATAGAACAATTATAATCTTCATCAGAAGAAAAAAATATAAAATAACGGTGAGATATGAATGATGTATACAATGATATGTAGGTATGTAAATATACTACTGTAAGATTCCAACCTGTTTGGTAGTGCTTCCATAGAAGAAAAGTACCAGAACGAAGAACACTGGAATTTCTTACTTGATAAAAGTATTTCAAAGCTATGGGGAAAGAATTCAATTAATCTTGTTAGGACAACAAACCATCTGGAATAAGATTGTACCTGTACCTCATCCATAATAAAAAAGAATTTTATATCAGTTCAGTTTTTGAAGTTTTTAAGTAAATTATTGTTCTTAAAGTGAATAATGTAAAATATTAGTATTTAGGTGGAATGTGCCTAATATTCAAGGCAGAAACAATAAAGTTAATGACTGATAAATTTCATTATTGAAAACTAAATGCAAATGTAAAAAAGCCACAAAAATACCATTTTGACTTATTAGAAAAGTTTAAAAAGAATAATAATTATCTATGGTTGGTAAAGGTTTGGGCAACTATTCCTGGCCATAACCATCTCCAACTTTGGGAGGCTACTGGGTATCAAAATATAAATGGACTTTTAACCTGCCAAGTCTATTTCTAAGATTATATACAAACATAATTGTCCAAAGATCTATAAACATTGTTTCAGTTTATGATTCAGAAAAAAATTTTTAATTAATTTTTAAAAGAGACAGTTTCACTGGATCATGTAGAATATTACACATGAATAATTAAGGCATGCTCCCATTCTTGTGAAAATTACATGCATATTCTAAAGTCTAAAACCAAAATGAAAAAAACAACAACAAAACCCATGTTACAATACACAGCAGCAAAGTACAGAATGTGTAACTGAAGACATGGCAAGAGTCACTCCCTATGTACTTATTAATTTTCCTATTGGGAATAATGTAGAGAGGCTGCACCCTCAAAGAACATAAATCTACAAATGTTCTAAAGAAATTTTGTTTTAATCTGCTTTTTATTTCCCCAGGATTTCCCAGTTGACTATCATTTTAACAGCACCATACACAAAATCAAATTTTATTAAAAATCAAAATCTATTCCAGAGTTATCAATTTTCACATTTTACAAAATCATCATTAACATCACTACTAAATGAATACTTGGGTGAGCTCGGTTTTCAAAAAAAGATTCTGAATTATTTTTTAGTTTTCATAATAAATAAGAATTTTATTAAAGAGAAATATTTTCTTCCAACAAATCATAATAATGGATACCTTTAAAAGATTCTGAATTATAACAACACTGAGTAGTAAAATAGCAACACAAGTTACCAGATCAGTCACAGAATTGTCAAAGCCATACAAAACATTTACAGGATACAGGCAAGCAATGAACTGAAGTTTTGAGTGCTAGTTAAAGGGACCAAATATAGTAACAACATAGCCCCCATTTTACTATTCAAGAGTGTTTTGAAATTCTGATTCCTGACAATTTTTAAAAGATTAAGAGAACTACCTACAACTTTCAAACATTTATTCTTATTATTTTAAATTTGAGTGAATCCTGATTTAAATTCCATAAAATGTGACAGCACTATATTACAGAGGTAATCCTTGCTTTCTCAGGATTTTGGGTTTTTTTTTTCAATATTAGGAGAAGTTTATTGAATAAAAACTTGCTTTCTTTATACAAAAAAATACACAGTCTCAAAGTGCTAAGAAATGTAAATATCCAAGTTATAGCTAACAGGTGGCAAGTCAACATCCAGGGTTGACAGAATGCTTGAAGGGGCCTGCTAGAGTGGACTCCCACATCAGAGAAGGCATCAATTAAATATCAGTCTCCCAACAACACAACTGAAATTTCAGTTATGATAGCATGGTAACTGTGAGTAACTGCATAAAGTACAGACTTCTGTAAAAAATAATATTTTGTGTACTCTATGTATCTTTAAAAATACACAAATATTTTTTTAAAAAAATAAAAAATAACCACTTACTGTTCCTTGCATAGACAAAAGAAGGGTTTTCCTAGAAAATAAGCTGTATTAACTTGAACTGTCTTAACTAGTACTAAATGCAGCACTATACTTCAGCACCCATTTTGGTTCTGTTTAAGACTTGAATATGTCAGTACATCTGTGTCCTCTGGTTTCTCTGTCCTTTTTTCAGGGCCACTTGGTATAATCTTCTGATGTGAGTTCAACAAAAGCCTCACCACTCCATCTGCCTTCCCTGGTGCAGATGAAATGAAAGCCTGACGCTCCATCTTGAATTTAGCAGTTGGAGAGGAAATTCTGCACATCCTCAATAGAGCAAGGCCAGGGCAAGCCACGGAGCTTGACCACGAATCCTTCGCCTCCCTCGGGACCCAGCATCATGGAGACTTGACAGGGCAGGTGTCAACCAGCTCAGTGTGCAGGTTCCTGTGGCTGAAAAGAAAGAGAAAACTACCTTACAAACTTTTCCATTTAATAATGGAAATTTAATAAGAAGAAATAATAAACACTATTTTCCTCATTTACAGGTGGGGAAGGTAAGTTTGAGTGATATTAAACAAAGGCCTTAAAGAAGACATTTTAGGGAAGCAGATGTGGCTCAAGAAGTTGGGTGACCACCAAACACACCAGAGGTCCCGGGTTCTGTTCCCCATACCTCCTAAGAAGACAAGTACACAATGAATAGACACAGAGAGCAGACAGCGAGCGCAAACAATGCGATGGAGAGAGAAATAAATAAATGAAAATAAATCTTTAAGAAAAAAAAAAGACATTTTAGAGCTGAGATTTAATTCCAGGTCTCCCTGATTCCAAAGCTTGTACAACCATTCTTACCCCACCCCCAAGAACTACCTAACACTTCTCATAGATGTGCACAATTAAACAGAATCAAAGTGACTTTCAGAGCACATACTGCAGTCCCCTCTCTGACAAAAATTCATAGAAATGACAAAAAATATTTTAAAAATATAAATGGGTATCATAGCTGGAAAATGAGAAAGGTCACCCTCAATGTACATAAAATTTTGAAGAATTCAGATAGGATGACCATAGGGTTAGACCCATCACCCAGAACGCTGTAGGAGATGACAGTTGAAAAGCTGCGAGAAGCTCCATGGGTGGTCCGAGCCCTGAGGCTCCCTCCTCCCTGAGCCTGGAGAGGCAGCTGTCTGCTCACTCGCAGGCTGAGGGTGGCCAATGAGGCAGCGGCAGTGGCCCCCTCTCCCCCAGCAGCCAGGCACCTTGGGAGTCCCATGCCATTACACTGCCCCCTGGCACCCCACACCCCACTGAATGTCCCATCCTGCTATTCAACAACCCAGGTAATGACTGCAAACTCATGGAGTTAATAATTAGAATATAGGTCACCAGAAAAGAGAATGAGGTTAGAGAATGAAAGTTGAGGTTTAATCTGCACAGAATTGCTAAAAAGTTTTTGTAAATCTTTGGAAATGTGCAGAAATGGTGAAAGCACATCATAGCATTTGTGTAACTAGCGGTGTTAATATGGGTATGATAGTGGTTGAAAGAGAAAGTCTAAGGTCATATACATTACTAGAAAGAAAGCTAAAAAAGTAACACAGGACTGTGTTGCGTAGCAAAACCTCATGTGAAATAGGAGTATGGGTTAACATTGCGTATATATCACTATTTTTCTTTGAAACAGAACAAATATATATTAATATTACAAGATGTTAATAGAGGTGGTGGACTTGGCCCAGTGGGTAGGGCATCCATCTACCACATGGGAGGTCCTCGGTTCAAACCCCGGGCCTCCTTGACCCATGTGGAGCTGGCCCACATGCAGTGCTGATGTGCACAAAGAGTGCCCTGCCACGCAGGGGTGTCCCCCATGTAGGGGAGCCCCATGCGCAAGGAGTGCGCCCCAAAGGAGAGCCGCCCAGCACGAAAGAAAGTACAGCCTGCCCAGGAATGGTGCCGCACACACAGAGAGCTGACACAACAGGATGATGCAACAACAAGAAACACAGATTCTCATGCCGCTGACAACAGAAGCAGACAAAGAAGACGACACAGCAAAATAGACACAGAGAACAGACAACCAGGGTGGGGAGGGGGAGGGGAGAGAAATAAATAAAAAAAAAATAAATCTTAAAAAAAAAAAAAGATGTTACTAGACAAAAATACAACCAATGCCAACTATGGGCAATAGTGTATACTAATATACTTAAAATTTTCCATTAAGGGTAAAAAAGAAAAAAAAAAGGATGCAAAATGTTAATAGGGGAAGTGGATGTGGCTCAAGTGATTGGGCTCTCACCTACCACACGGGAAGTCCCAGGTTTGGTTTGCGGTGCCTCCTGAAAAAGGCGAGCTAGTGTGATGGGCAGGCACAGTGAGCTGATGCAACAAGATGATTCAACAATGAGACACAAAGAGGAAAGACAATGAGAGATACCACAAACCAGGGAAGTGAGATGGCTCCAACAATTGAGTGCCTCTGTCCCACGTGGGAGATGCCAAGTTCGGTTCTGGTGCCTCCTAAAGAGAAGAGGAGGAGACAAAGAGCACACAGCAAAGAGACACAGAAGCAGACAGTGAGCGTAAACAATGAGGGGGAATAAAGAAATAAAATAGTGTGTAGTAATCTATTAACAATCTTCTATTAAGGGTAAAAAGAAAAAAAGGTACTACAAATTGTTTGACTCCATCTATACAAAATATAAATACAAATAAATTAGAGAGATGGAAACAGAATAGCAGCTATGTACGGCAGGGGATGGAAAGAGAGATTAAGGGGTAGAGTTTTTGGTTTGTCTGTTTTTTATTATTATTATTGGAATAATGAAAACACTCTAATATTGATTGAAGTGATGAATGCACAACTCTGTGATCACAAGAAATACCACTGACTATACATTTTGGATGGATTGTATGCTTTATGAATATGTATCAGTAAAATTGATTAAAAATAATTCGGGGAGCCAATGTGGCTCAGTGGTTGAGTGCTGGCTTCCTACAAATGAGGTCCCAGGTTTAAACCCCAGCCCCAGTACCTCAAAAGTAAATTTGAAAATTAAAAATAAAAATAATTTAGTAGATGAAGGCCATCAGTGCACCAATTTTCTTTCTTTTTTTCTTTTGAGGTAGCAGGGATTGAACCTGAGACTTCATATGTGGGAAGTGGATGCTCAACCACTTGAGCCACATCTGCTCCCCTGGACATGGCCTCTTCTTCCTATTCTATTTTCTTGGTTGTTTTTAACCCCTTGAAAGTAAATTTTTAAATATATTAAAGTAATGAATTAATTCCATAGAAAGATAAAAAAAGAAGAAGAAAACAGGTAAATAGAGGACTTGGAGTCAGTGGCAGGACTTTCCAGTCAAGAAATGCAAGCACAACATCCGAGGAAAACCAGCACCCCAAAGGGCGGCTGCCAATCAGAAGGACAAGAGCTAACACCGAAAACACCTAGCCAGTACAGAAAAATGGGGATTTTGAAAGATGTTTACCTGACATAGCCAAAGAAATGAGAGACAAGACATCTATAAAAGGAGAAATGCCTATTATGAAAAAGAACGAATTAGGGGGAGCGGATGTGGCTTAAATGGTTGAGCGCCTGCCCAGGTTGGATCCCCAGTACCTCCTAAAACAATAACAAAAAGCAAACAAATGGAGGAGGGGAAAAAAACCTCTGGGGAGCTGGTATAAATTAGTGGTTGAGCACTGGCTTCCCACATATGAGGTTATCAATCCCCAGCCCGGTTAACTCAAAAAAAAAAAAAAAAAAAAAAATTAGGAGTCTGAGATGTTAAAAAGGTCAAAATACGAAAAAAAAAATTTAGATAATATTAACGAAATAGCAAAGAAGAAGAAAATTTGAAGCATAAGACAGTGAGCTGGAAGATCTGGTCAATGTTCCAGAATGCAGTGCCAAAGAAGAGTAAGCATGAGTTATAGTTTTAAGGGACTGAGCTAGGTTTCTAGTGGCCAACTACTAAATGTTTTAGAAGCAGAGAGAAGAGAATGCACTGGGGCAGTACTTTAATAGTAAGATAATTTCTCCAAACTGGAGAAAAAATATGATCCCCTGGATTATATGTACTATTATATTAAAACAGGAGACTATTGAACATAGTAGGAATATACAAGTCAGGTTAAGACAAGGGTGCTTTCTTGTTAGGTTTATATTCATTCCATATATTATCATCAAAAAATTTTTTGATAATTTTATTCTTCTGTGATAGTCTTAATTATAATTGTTAAGTATAATAAAACTTGCAGTTAATAATACTTGCTTCCATATTTTATGTTAGGAGGAATATTTTCACAGAATATAATTGGTGATGGAAGTTGAATTTCACCTTGATCAAACCTTTTCAATTTTTACCTACGGTCTAGGACTTTTTATCATGTCATAATTAACAGAACCAATAAAATAATGTGCCTTGTGGACAGGAGCAACCACCTGCTTTACCCTTTTAAGAAATTTTGGTTAAGGTGAAAATGAATGACGACTACAACAGGACTTTTGGGCAGCTCTAGAAAGGAACCACGATTTCAACCTATTCTCAACTGTAAATGGATATAACTTTCTGATAAAAACATAACAATAAAATAGAAAGGAACCAAAATAAGGCAGCAACAATTTTTCCGGGAATCCAAGAGAGCAATGGCTTCCATCTGCTAAGGGAATGTAATTTGGATCCTAAAATTCTCAATTAGAAAAAAAAAAATTAAGTATAAGGCCTATAAACGCAGATTTATTTCAACCCATGAGCACTACTTGAAAGAATCATTAGATGATGTAAAGTACCAAAACTGAAAACTGATTCTAAGGGCGCTCAAGGCTGGGGGCGGCGCGGGCTGAGTGGGCGTTGCCAGGCTCCCTGCCGCCCCCGCCGCCCCCCTCGCGCCCTGCCGCCCCCGTCAGCCCCGCGCCCCCGCTGCCCCTGCGCCCCCGCCGCCCCGCGCCCCCGCCGCCCCGCGCCCCGCCAGCCCACGCGCCCCCGCCGCCCCGCGCCCCGCCAGCCCACGCGCCCCGCGGCCCCGCGCGCCCCGCCAGCCCCGCCGCCCCGCGCCCCGCCAGCCCACGCGCCCCCGCCGCCCCGCCGCCCCGCGCCCCGCGCCCCGCCAGCCCACGCGCCCCGCGGCCCCGCGCGCCCCGCCAGCCCCGCGGGAGGCCCGGAGCGTGCGCGGCGGCGGGGCTTCCTGGCGGTGCCGGCCTCGTGGCGCCGCCCGCCCTGCCGCCGCGGTGCTGCGGCCCTAAGATTTACCGAGCCCTGCTCCTAACACTCCCTGTGGAACTGAAAGCCTCCCTGGCCGCGGGGCGGGGACTGGCCTGAGCACTGAGCCTTCGCCGGAGCCGGGTTGGTGCGGCAGCTGGCTCCCTCCCCGGCCGGCCCGGGGCACACTGGCCAGCGCCCGGGGGCGTTCGTGCCCGCGGAGGCCTGGACACTCCCGAGCCTGGACACTCCGGCTGGCGCCCCGCGTGGGCGTTCCGTCTGGAGCACGGCTGGTGGAAGGCCCCTCCGGCCGCGCTGTTAAAGTACGATTCCTTTGGTGATTTTGTTCAGGTGTCGGGCACGCCGGGCAAAAGGGCCCTGGGGGGAGGAGGTGGCGCAAAGGGTGGCGCGCCTGCTTCCCACCTGGAAGGTGCGATTCAGGCCCCAGTGCCTCCAAGAACAAAAGGAGCAAAGCAATGAGGGAAACAACTCAGAAGAGCCCCTGTGGCTGGGGGGTGGGGGGGGTGGGGTGGTTGTTCGAGGTCCGAGGCTCAATCCCCAGCTTCGGGGTCTCAAAAAAGAAAGGGGTGGGGGCACTGGTTTGAGTTTGAATCCCCTGCTACTTGACAACCCTGCAGAATTATATGTGGAGGGCACAGGAGATCTTTACAAATGACCTAGGAAATAAAGAACCCAAGTGTTTGATAGAGACACTGCGGAATGGTTAGGAGCCTGGGCTGTTTCACAGGAAAGGGACCTTCTTGGGTCCCATTCACCGGATGGGAAGTACTGGGTGATGGCACAGCTGGATCTTACTCGTGGCCGTGCCCCAGTGGGACGCACTGGCGTCTGTTCTGTGCGCACCAGCCAGCTTGCGGCTCAAGTTTCACCTCATCTCTTCTTTTTTCCTAGGAGGTCACGCTCAGCACCGAGCTGCACCCTGTCCACTCATCTCATTTCTTAGATGTGGGTAGCAAGACTCGAGCAATCTGCATGGCAGAAACGGAGGCAAAACAAGCACAAAAGGACGTTCCTTTGAGTAGCTATTTTCCTTCATTTGATTCATGAGTTTTTTCTTGGAGGTCTTTCAAGTGGAAGTTTAGTCTCAAATTCATGGTCAGGTTCTTAAAAATGAAATTCAGCTACAAGAATGTTTATTTTTACCTAATCTAATATCATAAAGATTTGTTTTTGTATTATTAAGAAGCACGTTTTGTTGCCTTCGGGGGACTGTTACTTGTAAATACGTGAGGATATTCCACGTCCCTGTCCCCCGTGGCCTCTCATCCGTCTGCTCACTGTTCACGGTAGTTGTCTGCTCCCTTTCTCTCCTTTAGGAGGCACCCGCGGGAAGGCATGTGGGAGCCAGACACGCAACTGCTTCAGCCACATCTGCACCCCAAGGATATTTTAATGAAATAAATGTAATTCTGGAAAAATGAGGTTAGAAAGAGGGACTCACCTAGATAACTGCTAATTCTTCCTGGTCGACTAATTCTTCCTGGGGGAAAATGGGAACAAAAATAGGTTGAGAGGATATTTGATTGGAAGAACTGCAAACTTACTGATGTGGAGAAAGTGGCCACAGTAGTTGCTGAGGGCAGGGAGATGAAAGAAGAGATGTGATGTGGGGGCATTTTCAGGACTTGGAGTTGTCCTGAATGATATGGCAGGGTCAGATGCTAGATTTTATATCCTGCCATAACCCACTGGATGGACTGGGAGAGAGGGTGAACTACAGGGTAAACTATTATCTATGTGGCGCAGCAGTGCCCCAAAATGTGTTGGCGGTGTGCGATGAGTGTGCCACAATGATGAGGGAGGTTGTTGGTGCGGGAGGAGTGGGGTGTGGGGGATACAGAACATTTTTTTCATTCCCCCACCCCCAGCCCGGGAAGCCCGGTGCGCGAAGAACAAGCCCGCAGGGCCCGCGCCCTCCCCGCCCCCCTGCCGCCCACCCCCCCAGGGCCCGCGCCCTCCCTGCCCCTCTGCTGCCCACCCTCCAGGACCCGGGCTCCCTTCCCGCCTCCCCACGCACCTCCCACTTCGCGCCTGCCTGTTCCCACTGCCGGACCCCTTCCCCGCGGTCCCGCTGAAAGGCCGCCTCCGCGAACCCGGACCTCCCCCAACCTCGGCCCTCCCCCAACCTCGGTCCTCCCCCAGCCTCGGCCCTCTCCAGCCTGGCTGGGGCGGCCACGCGGCCCGGCGCGCACGCGCACATGGGAGGGCGGGGCCGCGCGCTCGGCGGGCGCCCGCACTAGCCCGCGTGCGCGGGCCCGTGGGCTGGTCCCGCGACGCCACCGTGCCGCCGCGGCCAGCCCCAGGCAGCGCCGCGTGGGCGGCCCCTCCAGGGGGCAAAGCAAGTTTAGCGCCCGGCGCGGTTAGCCACGAACGATCTTGGCCCTTTAACACGCTCCTCGCTCTTATATTTCTCAATGTAACATTTTTTTGTGATGTGTGTATCTTTAAAAAAATACAATTTACAGAAATGATGGGGTGGGGGTGGGGAGTGAGGTATATGGGAACCTCATGGTTTTTGTATGTTTTTTAATGTAACGTTCTTTGTGCTCTATTAACTTTCATTTTAAAAGTGTGAAAGAAAAACTGGAAACGTTTTTTCACCTTAGGTAAAATGAACTGCTGGAGACGAGTCAGACGTGCTGTGTAACTTGCGTTCCCTCTGAGCGCTAGGTCCTTTAGAGGTAAAGAGGAAAGGCAGGCCACCTCGGCCCTGAGTGGCTGTCAGCCACGGGGAGGCCAGCTGCGATCGCGGCCCCGAGGGCGCCGGCCAGCCCTGGGCAGGAGGAGCGCTGCCCCGAGCCAGGCGGGAGGCGGGAACCCCAGCAGGAGCCTGCTAGGCCCTGAGGAGGGAAGCAGGGTCCTTAGGCACCGTGTGTCACAGACCTGCTGAGAACTTCGGTGGGTTTTTGTTTTTTGTTTTTAAATCCAACTTGGCTTTGTTCCTTCGGTTATAAGATACTACTTAATATCAAAACCTGTAAATGTAGGAATAAAATGGCATCTAATTACTTTCCTGAAAGGGATTCCTCCAGATAATGTGAATGTTACGGATAGCATTAAAAATAGGGCTTGTTGTTTCTTTTTTTTTTTTTTTTTAACATAAACTCAGTTCACTTCCAATATTTTTCTACCTCAATAGGAGGATTATTCATATGGAGATGTGTGCCAAACACTTGGGAGATACTGAGATAAATAAGTTCCTATCCTATTTTAACACCTTTCTCTCCCCCTTTGTCTGAATATTGGCTTTCCAGCGTAGGCCACCTTTCTTTCTCCTAGTTTAGGTTATGTTTGGCAGAACTTTGCCATATTATGATCTTTCAAATCATTTTTCCCCTTTCCTAGTGTAGCAGTTTGATATAGTTAAGAATTCCAAAAATAGGTATTGGATTATGTTTGCATTCTGATCTGTACCTGTGCAAAACTGAGTTATGATTAGGGAGTTGAGATAAAAAGCATGGCAAAGAACAGAGTTGGGGGTTTCTTAATGTTGGGATTTTGATGTTGGAGTTTGATGCTGAAGTCTAGTGTAAGAGCCCCATGGAAAGAGACAGAGCCGTTTGCCTGATAGTCCACAGCTGTCCTTGTGGAGGGACGCAAAGCCTAGAGAGCCTTATAATCTACAGCTGTCCTTGTGGAGCAAACAGGAGCTGAGCCAGAGGAACCCAGGAAGCCTGGACCCTTGCAGACGTGGCAGCCATCTTGCTCCAACACGTGACAGTAGACTTTGGTGAGGGAAGTAACTTATGCTTTATGGCCTGGTATCTGTAAGCTCCTACCCCAGATAAATACTTTATAAAACCAATTTCTGGTATTTTGCATCAGCACCCCTTTGGCTGACTAATACACCTAGCATCGACCCCCTCTCCATTCCAGGTTACACTGTGAATTTTCCTCATCATTCTTATAGTTGGGAGTCTGTTTTCCAGACTTCAAGAATTCACATTTGTTTTTTAATGCTTGGATCATATATAAATGCAGTTAAGAAAGTAAATCTGCCAACAGGAATTCCTGTCCTGTATACGAAGAGTGTTTATAAATGTAGTTGTGCCACTGATCAAGTGCTATGATCTTGAGTCTCGTCTGTGCCTTAATTTTCTTTTCAGTAAATGGGAATCTGTCTTTCCACCTTCATAGCATTTGCACACTTTAAACATTATTGGATTTTAAGGCTGGATAGATTGGGTAGCCAACATGAAAACTGTTAACTCTCAGGTTTTTGCACTTAGGATCACCAAAATAAATCATTTAGAATCATTAAAATGTGCTGTAAATTTATAATGACTTTAAATTGTTTTATTCTCTACTATACATTTTTAAACCAATGAAATTTTTAAAAAACCTGATTCTAAAAGGAAGACATGGCATTAAACAACAGTGATGCCATAAATGTAAAAAAAAAGATATTGACAAGTCTAAAATATAGATTTTTAAAAATAAAATTCCAAAACTAAGATTGCAAATAATTTCCACATGGAAGCTATCAAATAGAATGTAGAGCAGGCATGTGTGTAATATGAGACCTAGTAATCCTGCTGCTGTGAATGTGCCCAAGAGGAATTCTCACAAGTGAAAGGCAGGAGGCAGATAAAAGAGCATCAATTAAAAGTGGTAGACAGAGAAAGAATCAATTAGAAGCAGTCTGAATGGAATGAATACACATAGAGCAACATAAGTGACAAAAGAACAAAAAACCACCAGTAGAATCTTGGTTATGTTCATTACAAATAAGTGGTCATAAAAAATTATAACTAGATGGGAAGCAGTTGTGGCTCAACTGATAGAGCATCTGCCTACCATATAGAGGGTCCAGGGTTCGATACCCAGGGCCTCCTGACTCATGTGGTGAGCTGGCCCATGTGCAGTGCTGTCACATGCAAGGAGTGCCATGCCAAGCAGGGGTGTCCGCCACGTAGGGGTGCCCCATGCGCAAGGACTGCATCCCTCCAGGAGAGCCACTCCACGTAAAAAAAGCATAGCCCACTCAGGAGTGGCACCACACACACGGAGAATTGACGCAGCAAGATGATACAACAAAAAAAGTGACAGTTTCCCAGTGCCACATGACAAGATGCAAGTGGACACAGAAGAACACACAGCAAATGGACACAGAGAGCAGACAACGGAGGGGAAGGGGAGAGAAATAAAATAAATCTTAAAAAAAAATTATAACTAGAGATCAAGCTTACAATGTAGTTTGTAGAACCGATGGGCTTATTACTAAGTAGCATAGCCAGTATTCACAGCTCACGAATAACCTAACATGGCTGAAGTAAAACTAAAAGTATGTTTTAAAAAAATTATACATTTTACAAGTTCACATATAAATAAAAGGATATCCACAATACACATTAGAATTGCTGCCTATATGAGTTCAGGGAATGGAAGTAAGATACGGGAATTAATGGAACTAAGAACATAAATACAACAAAATGACCATAAGTATTTTTAAATTAAGGAAAAAAATTTCCTCACTGTCTATACAACTGGGGCTCAAATAAAAAAAAATACATGTAATAGCTAAATAAAGAACGTATTTATTTATATTAAAACAAATATGGAAGTCTTCCACTTCTGGGCAAGATGGAGTTTCAGGGCCCAGGTTAACCTACCCACCTGAAATAGTCGCAAAATTGACAAAACACGAAACAACAGTTTTCAGGCAATGAAGGATAGTAATATCACTGATAAATGGGAAACAAATAAGATGAGCCCTACAACTGGCCCAGCATACTTCCTGGAGAGAGATTTTAGCCTGTGGTACCAGGGTAGACAGTTAAGATGGAGCCTGGAGGACTCCCTGGGTTAAGGAGATGGAATTGAGAGTGTGGGGAGATCAATACAGCTACCCAGTGTTCATAGGATAAAGTATCAAAGGGGAGAGTGTTGCACAGAGAGGAGCCCCCAGAGATCTGCAGAGGGTCCCCTTGAATATTCATTTAGCACGGTACTGATCAGGAAATTACTCAGGCTCAGGCAAAGACCCATCCAAAAGGATTGGAGGAAACAATACCCAGGACTCTTGGAGGACCTGGAACAGTGCCTGCAGTGGGAGAACTTCATAATTCATAGGCCACTGGGTAGAGTTTGCAGGAAGAGCTTGCCTCAGAGGTGGGGGAAAATAACTTTCACCTGAGCAATGCACTGGACTTCCCTAAGAAATCATACAAAGACTAGGAAGACCGAAGAGGACAAAACCGTTTTTAGGTAACTTAACTATGTCCCAAAATAAAGCTCAAGAAGATTTTTTGTAATACAAAAATATCCAGCATCTAACAAAGTAAAATTCACAATGTCTAGCATCCAACAAAGGATTATGAAGCATGCAAACTGACAAGAAAACATAACCTTTAGTGAGGGGAATAATGAATGAATCAAAACAGATCCAGACAGATGCAGGTGCTAGAATTAGCAGAAAAAGACTTATAAAGACAGTTATTACAACTATATTCTATATACTCAAAAAGTTAAGTACAGGCTTGGAAAATACAAAAAGACCCAAGTCAAATGTTTAGAAAAGAAAACTAGAAAGTTGAGATGAAAATCACTCATCATACCAAGAAGAAGGAAAACTTAAATGAGAAAAGAAAATCAACAGTCATCAACACCAAGATATTAGAATACCTGAGGATTCTAAAAGCAGCCATAATAAAAATGCTTTAATGAGCAATGCAATTATAAACATGCTTGAAACAAATGAAAAAAAATTGATCACCGCAGCAAAGATACAAGATTTTAGGAAGCATTGAACAGAAATTCTAGGACTGAAAATTTTCCTGAAATAAAAAAAGTCTCTGGATGAGCTTAAAAACAGGATGGAGGCTGGAGGAAAAAAAAAAAATCAGTGAAAAATAGAAAAATAAAATTACCCAATCTGAACAGCAAAAATAGAAAGGAAAAATGAACAGAGCCTTAAAGAATTGTATGACTACAACAAAACATCTAACATTCATGTCATCAGAGTCCCAGAAGGGAAGGAGGAAGAACATGGGGCTAGAAAATTATTCAAAGAAATAATAGCAGAAAATTTTCCAATTTTGGAAAAAGACTTCAAGGGGTAATATGGGAAAACTATGACAATTTCTACATAATTAGACAATTCTGGTGAAATTTACCAACACTTCAAAAGCTACTATATGGGAAGCGGACTTGGCCCAGTGGATAGGGCGTCCATCTACCACATGGGAGGATGGCGGTTCAAACCCTAGGACTCCTTGACCCGTGTGGAGCTGGCCCATGCGCAGTGCTGATGCGCGCAAGGAGTGCCCTGCCATGCAGGGGTGTCCCCCGCATAGGGGAGCCCCACGCACAAGGAGTATGCCCTGTAAGGAGAGCTGCCCAGCGACAAAGTGCAGCCTGCCCAGGAATGGTGCCACACACACAGAGAGCTGACACAACAAGATGACGCAACAAAAAGAAACACAGATTCCCGTTCCGCTGACAACAACAGAAGCAGATACAGAAGAACATACAGCAAATAGACACAGAGAACAGACAACCAGGGCGGGGGCGGAGGGGGGGAGGGGAGAGAAATAAATAAATAAATCTTAAAAAAAAAGCTACTATAACCAACATGTGATAGATCATTTAAATAGCCCTCAAGTTACTAACAAATTTACTTGTAATTTTAAAAACTCCCCCAAAAATCTCCAGACCCAGATGGTTTCACTAGAGAATTACACCAAATATTTAAAAAACAATTAAACCAATTTTATGCAATCTACTCCAGAAAATGGAAAAAAGGGGGCAAAAATTCCCAATAGAGGGAAGCAGATGTAGCTCAACTGATAGAGCGTCGGTCTACCATATGGAGGGTCCAGGGTTCAATCCTCAGGGCTTCCTGACCTGTATGGAGCTGGCCCATGCGCAGTGCTGCTGTGTGCAAGGAATGCCATGCCACACAGGGGCACCCCCACATAGGGGTGCCCCACATGCAAGGAGTGCACCCTGTAAGGAGAGTCACCAAGCGTGAAAAAAGTGCAGCCTGCCCAAGAATGGTGCTGCACATACGGAGAGCTGAAACAACAAGATGACACAACAAAAACAAGACACTGATTCTGGGTGCCGCTGACACAGGCAGATACAGAAGAACACAGAGCAAATGGACACAGAGAGCAGACAACTAGGGGGGAGCGGGGAAGGGGAGAAAAATAAATAAAAAATAAACCTTAAAAAAAAATCAATGCAGGGAAGCAGATGTGGCTCAAGTGATTGAGCTCCTGCCTACCACATAGGAGGTCCTGGGTTAGGTTCCCAGTGCCTCCTGGAGAAGACCAGCAAGACAGTGAGCTGGAGCAATGGGCAGATGTGGCGAGCTGACTCAACAAGATGACGCAACGCAGGAGACACAAAGAGGAAAGATATAAGAAAAGCAGAGAGCTGAGGTGGCTCAAGTGTTTGAGCACCTCCCTCCCACATCAGAGGTCACAGAACCAGTTCCCAATGCATCTTCTAAAGAAGATGAGCAGACACAGAGCACACAGCAAATGGATATAGAGAGCGGACAGCAGCAGACAGTGAGTGCAAACAACGGGGGGGGGGGAACAGGGAATGAATAAACTAAAAATTTTTTAAAAATAATCAATGTAATCTAGAGGATCAACAGGCTAAAAAGGAGAAATCATATAATCATATCAGTTGACACTGAAAATACATCTGACAAAATCCAACAAGCTTTCATGATAACCCCAAACGAGTTAGGATTAGAGGGACCACCTCGACTTGATAGCTTGATAAAGAGCATCTAACATAGTTAATGGTGAAAAACTGCATGCTTCCCCCCAGGTTGGGAATAAGGGAAGGCTGTCCACTTCACCACTCTTATTCAACATTGTACTGGAAGTCCCTGTCAGCCAAATTAGGCAAGTAAAGGAATGAAAAGGCAGATTGGAACAGAAGACGTTAGAGAGCCCCTTGTGCTACATAGAAAATCCCAAAGAAACTACAAAAACCCCCTGGAACAAATAAGTTAAGCAAGGTCACTGGATACAAGATCAACTGTTACAGATTGAGTTGTGTCCTCCAAAAGGACATATTCATATCCCAACCCCCAGTCTCATGAACGTGACCCTATTTGGATACAGGATTTTGAAGATATGATTTCTTAAGATGAGACCAATCTGGATCAGGCTCTGACAGAGAGAAGAGAGCCATGTGACGGAGGCAGGGATGGAGTTATGCCACCAGCCGGGCAGAACCCTACCGACTTCAGGGGAGCCTGGCTCTGCCAGCAGCACCTGGGTTTGGACTTCAAGCCTCCAGACTGTGGGACCAGAAATTCCTGTTGTTTTAAGCCGCCTTCAGCAGCACCACCCATTTTGTGATACTTAAGTTAGGCAGCCCTAGGGAACTAAGGTGTCAACATCAATGTACAAAAATCAATTGTATTTCTATTAGCAATAAAGTATGTGTAAATCTAAACTAAAAATACAAAACCATTTTCAATTGCTCAAAAAAACTAAAAACTTAGATATAAATCTAATAAAATATAGATGGGACTTGCATGCTGGAAGCTACAAAAAGCTTATGAAAGATATCCAAGAAGATCTCAGTAAATGAAGAGACATGCTGTGTTCATAGATGGGAATTTCTCCCCAAAATGATTTATTGGTTTACAACTTTTCCTATCAAAATCCCAGCAAGGGAAATCAAGGGAATCCAGAAGAGAAAGGAGAGTCCATCACCATGTGACAGTTAAAACAAGGCCCAACGATAGCTAGGAGTGAGCCCGGAATGCCACAGCCTTAAGGGAGAAAGCATCTCCTTGTTGACACCGTGGTTTTGGACTTCTCCTAGCCTCGAAATCACAGTTAACCTGATGAGGCTGACTGCTAACAAGTTCTGTCCCACCTTATGCCCTGTTCTTTTGGTGATGATTTCACTTCTGTCAGAAGCTGTCCCCTCCAAAGCAAACATGCAATAGAAGAAACAGATCTCAGCAATGGCACAAGACCCACTCAAGCATACTCAGCTATTGCCTTGTTATACACACAGAACCAGCAGAGCTGAGATTTTACTTGGTACATGTGGCTCGGTGGGTCCACACTAGAAAAGGTTGTTTCATGGTTTGAGGATGCTGTTAATATCCAGCTATGCTCAGAGATGTAGCCACCAAGTGCAATTAATGTCCCATGATGATGGAGGAGCTTGTTGTTATGGGAGGAGTGGGGCGAGGGGGGTGGGGGGTATAGGTGACCTCAAATTTTTTTTAATGTAACAACAACAAAAAAAAAGACAAAGAAAAAAATACATATATAGCTATGCAGCTGAAGTGAAGATACTTCAGTCTCCTTTCCAAGAATGGCTTCCAACAAGACATCATGGATTAAAATGGACTGTTCCTAAAAGCAGGCTATCACAATTTTTCAATGGAAGGCTCAGCTTAATCACAGCCACAGGAGCCCAAGTTCAGGAGGCCCAAATCCCCGGCTCTGCCCACTTTATATTTTGAATCCCAGACAGAAGAGATGCTGGCCCTACCTGCAGGCCCCATTCTGGCATCCGGGCTGCTGAGCATCTCTTCTTGTAGGTCGGCCTGGGAGGGCCTCCTCGGGAACTCCCAGGCCAGGCCCTGCACCTCGTGAGACTGATCAATGCTCTTTCATTCTGACAGCCCTTGGGATTTCTCTTCTGACCCTGTGAGAGATGTGAAACAAGATGTTTTTAAGCAGCAGGTGGGCATTCTGTATAAAAATAAGGTCAGGGTGCCAGGAAACAAGGGCTCTGGTCTCCTTCACCTTGGGAATGCTCCTGGGAACATTTCTTCTTCTTTGTGGCCAGCACTCATGCCATTCAGTGGAGACATCACCTAGCTGGATGTGAACTGTCAGGGCCTCTTAGAAGAGAGGATGAAGATTATACCAAGGGTTGTTTAAGTCCAGTTTTCTGGGTTTGAAACCATCCCAACACTTATAATTTGTCTACAAGGCTTTATTTTCTGACTTTTTGTGTCTATTCCAGAAGCCTTGGTGCTTTGCATTCACATATAACCAAGAGCCATGACCCTCAGTCCTTCTCCAGGCTCCAGCTTGAACCCCAAGAGCTAGGGGCTTCTGTACATTCTCCAGAAAGTAATGAGGGAAGCAGATCTGGCTCAACTGCTGGAGCATCTGCCTACCACATGGGAGGTCCAAGGTTCAAACCCAGGGCCTCCTGACCTATGTGGTGAGCTGGCCCACATGCAGTGCTGATGCATGCAAGGAGTGCCGTGCCACACAGGGGTGTCCCCCACATAGGGGAGCCCCACACGCAAGGAATGCACCCTGTAAGGAGAACTGCCCAGCACAAAAAAAAATGCAGCCTGCCCAGGAGTGGTGCCACACACATGAAGAGCTGAGGCAGCAAGATGACACAACAAAAAAGAGATGCAGTTTCCCACTGCCGCCAGATAATGCAAGCGGACACAGAAGAACACACAGCAAATGGACAGAGAGCAGACACCTGGGGGGGGAGGAGCAGGAAGGGGAGAGAAATAAAATAAAAAAATAAATCTTAAAAAAAAAAAAAGTAATGGGAAGGTCCTAAGAGACAAATGATTCCCAGTCTCTAGAACTAGAGTAAATAATGTCTCACTTATCTGTCACTCATAATGAATTTTTCAGAGTACTTTAAGTATCTGAACTTTTAGAAAAATACTTTGGAGGGAAAATTTCCCCAAATGGATCTCTTGTTTTGTTATCTTTTTAAATATTAATACATCTAAAAATTTAAATATTTTTAAACAACTTTGATGATTAATCAATCAACACTAGAGCTTCTAAGATGCTTTGGCCTGGTGCTACAAAGGCACTCAACAGCTCTGGGTTTTTTTTCCAATCACTTTCTAGTGAATTGACTATAACATTTCCAAAGTTCTGAAATGGCTAACAGACCACAGAAAGACTTTTCTTTAGGAACCTGCTTGGCCCGGCCCAGGGCCGACTGCCGTCTCCCAGCCGAGGTGGGCCGGTCCTGGCAGGTCGGCTGAGCGCACTGTGATGGTCCACACCGCGGATGGGGCAGCCGCGTGCGGGAAGGGGGACAGCCGCACACAGCAAGGTGCGCCTGTGAGGCTGGAGGGCAGGAGGGCTGATCCCTGGGGCGAGGGACTAGGCGGGTGGGGGCTCGCGGGGACTGGGGCGCCCAGCAGGGGCTGGTTTCTGGAGCCCAGGCTGCTTGCACAGATGCTTTCCCCGCCTGGCACATCACCAAGGACTCATGCATCTTACACTTCAAACCCACGTGCCACAATCAAGGTGTCAGGGAGAAAAAGCAAGGCTGGGGCAGGGCAGGGGCAGCACGTGTGCCCCAGGGCCCTTCCAGGCCTGCTACTGGCTGCACCCTAGACAAGACAGCTGGCGCGGGGGGAGGAGCGTTTGGGGGATATCGGGGGCCTCGGCCTCTCTCTCAGCCCCCCAGGGAAAAGGCAGGCTGTGGGTAAACATGGCCTCACAGCTCTGCTCCCCCAGAAGCAGGGTCAAAGGCCGCCGGTGGGGAGGGCAGTAAGGGGTGAGAGGTGTCCCAGCGGTTCTGGAAGATGCAGGTGACCTAAGGACGGGGGATAGGCTCACGGACCTCGCAGAGCAGAGGAAGCCAGTCCCCAGGGTCCCCAAGGGCTGCCAAGGTCCCCAAGGACCCCCACAGCAGCACAGGCAAGGAGGCAGCCAGGGCTCGGCAGGACCCTGCAGAGGCAGGAGGCCGGTTCCCTCGGGTGCAGGCTCAAGGATGGGGCCAGGCCGTGGGACCACCGGTCAGCCAGCGTCCACCACCCCCAGGCAGGAGCAGGTGGTGCAGCCCCTGGAGAAACCGAGTCGAAGAGGAGTCAGCTCCCTGAGGACAGAGGGACAGGAGCTCTCTGAGGGCCGCATGCCATCGTGCACGCCGTGGTCCAGCTCCCCATTCCTGCAGGGACACCCCCTCCCCATCCCGCCGAGCTGCGCTCCTGCCGATCACCCCACAGCCCACAGCGGGCAGGGCGGGGCGCTCTGAGCCGTCCACTCCTGCCCGACACAGGGACGGTGCCCAGCTCTTGGGGCACTGGCACAGCAGGAACAAAACGAATGAAACACTTAGTGAGTCCCAGAAACCGCCCCGGTGCCCCCCTCACTCCGCCAAGCCCTTCCGGGCCCCACTGTGCCCAGGGGCTCCGTGCACCCCGCTGCTGTGGGGTCCCTGCCTCTCCGTGTGAGCCCCAACCTCAGGCCACAGCTTCTCCCTATGGCGAAGAGGGAGGAAGACGCTGCCTGCAGGGCCTCGGGCGCTGGGCCTTTCCCCAGGGCCCAGCCCCCTGGGTGGGTGGCTGTGGGTGGGAAGGTGTGCCCCACAGGTGGGGGTGGGACCCAGGGGCCACCAGCCAATCTCAGGGGCTGCACGGAGCACCCTCGCCCCGGAGCGCCCCAAGATGGGGCAGCGCGGGCTCAGCACCCACTGCGGCTTCAGGCAGCTGCCGCCTTCCAGAGACATGGCCCCTTTGGACACCTGCCCCCAGGGGACACCCAGGCACCCTCCTTCCACCTGCTGACTGCCAAGAGACCTTGTCCAGTGTCCTGCACTGCCCAGCGGGCGCTGTGGGTCCCCAGGACCACCTGGAAGGCCCTTGTTCGCCACAGCAACTGTGCAATGCCGCAGGAGGGGAGGGTGCCCCCCGGAGCTGGGACTGCAGGGTGGGATGGACGTTCACGGGGCGCCCACAGGAGCTTCCTGGGTCCATGATGAGGGCCCGCCTGCTGTCCACGGAGCACACCCCTCCACGGGACCTGTCTGGGCCGGAGGGCTCCACTGGGGAAGTCTGACACAGGACCCGGCCCCCAAGCTCTGAGGCTGGGGTTCCACGGGCTGCAGCAGTCCTGGCACGTGGGGGCAGGAGTGCCAGGGCATGGCCCTGAGGCTGGGCCTTCTGGAAGCCACGGGACTTGGGCCGGGCAGCCTCCACCTTGGGGGCCCATGGAGGCCGCTCTGTGCCCAAGGGTGATTTTGTCTCTGGGCCAGAGGGTGCCATTAAAAGGACATGAGACTTACGGTCAGCCACCCCTGGCTGAGTCTGAGCTCTTGATTTGGGAGGCAGACACCCGCTGTGGCTGGCCTCTGGGAGCCTCGGTCTCCCCATCATAAAATGGGACTCAATGTTCTGTTATGGGTTGAACGGCGGCTCCCAAAAGCACTTGCTTGAGTCCTAACCCCTGAACCTCTGACGGCCCTTGGGATGGGCCCTAATCCAGTACAACCAGTGTCCTTACAAGGAGAGAGGACTGGATGTGGCTCGGTGGTTGAGCACCTGCTTCCCATGTATGAGGTTCTGGGTTCGATCCCCGATACCTCAAATAAAAAGGAGGAGGAGACACACAGAGAGACAGAGGGGAGAAGGCTACAGGGCAGCCAAGGTGGGATGCCCTGGCTTGGCAGCCTGCCCCTGCCAGAAGCCGGCAGAGGGGTGTGGGAAGTCTCCCCTGCAGGCCCCAGAGGGAGCCTGGCCAGGTCTGGATTCTGGACTCGGGGCCTGCGGGAATCCTCTTCTGTCGTTTAAGCCCCAGCCTGTGGTGCTTGGTCGTGGCAGCACCAGGAGTTGAAGATGCTTTCTTCCCCACAAGGTGGATTTGGGGATGCGGTTCTCCTGCCACTGTGACAGGGATGGGTAGAGGGTGCCCCCTCCCCAGGGGGAGGCGAGGGCTGAGGACAGTGCCTTGGCCATGGAGAGGGCTTGCAGCAATGGCTCGGGCCGGAGGTGGGCAGGAGGGAGCGACGGGCCATGGAGTCTGACATGTCCCCTTCTCCATGTTACAGGGAGGGAAACCGAGGCACAGGAGTGTGCAGAGCCCCAGCTGATGTCCCAAATCCTCCTAGGAGCTGGGGTCAGGCTGAGGACGTGCACCCAGCAGGACGGCCAGTCCACTGTCCTTCTGCCGTCTTCGAGCGTGTGGGGGGCTCCTGCTCCGCCCAGCCCCAGGCCTGGCCCCATGCCCACCCTCTGCACCTGCCCCCTGGGTTCTTCTAGACCTCCAGGAGGGGCTCTGAGCACCACCCTAAGGTGGGGTCACACCCAATACCCACAGCCCCATGCACTCTGGGCACAGCCTCTGCCCACCCCACAGAGCAAGGCTTAGAAGCAGCACGGACCTGCTCGAGGTGGCCAGCAAAACAGCAGGGGCCCTGCGGTTCAGTGGTGTGACTCAGGGTGCCCTGACACCCCTGAGCTTCCGGGACGGAGCAAGGCTGGTGCCGCTGGGGGCTCTGGTTCCCCGCCATGGGACTTCCCTCGCACGGCAGTGTGCCCAGGGGCCCAGCAGCGCTCCAGTGCTGTGAGAACTAAGGGAAGCAAGCCCGCCCGCAGCCACACGCCTGGCACCCTGGAGTGGCAGCCCTGTCCAGAGGAGCCTTCCCAAAGTGCTTGCCCGCAGAGCCGGTTCTTCCTGCCCGCCCACGGGGCAAGGGTTCCCGGAGGAGCGCTGCAGCAGCAGGAGGCTCTGCCGTGCCCCTGCCCACCCGGCCGGGCCTGGGACCCACCTCCCTGCCCACATAAACACCAGAGGAGGGCCGTAATCCCGCTTTGCCTCCAGGAGCCAGGCACCACCCCAGCGCAGGCCCAGGGGTGGCCTGGCTGAGGGACAGCAGCGGTAACTGAAAATGCAGTGTCCTCGGCCATCAGCTGCGAGTCACGGCTGCACCTGCACCAGAGGGGCCGCACAGGTGAGTTGCCTCTTCACTCAGGTGCTCAGGAGCTCAGCCATCAGGCGTCTGCCTCCTGCAGGCCGAGGGGATGCCGGTCGCCCCGAACCCCTCCTGAGCCGCCCTCCATGATCAGCGTCCCAAGGCAGGCAGCAGTAGTGTGAGAAGAGACTGGGGTGCAGGGCTGGGCTGAGCAGGGGGCAGCCACGCCCCAGGGGTGTCGGGCAGGCAGGGCCCACCAAAGGCTCCTGCCAGACCTGTGAACAAGGCCAAGCTCAGATCCTCTGCCTGCGTGGGTGTGCAGGGACTCAGAAACAGGCACTGCTGTAGGCTGGCCCAGAGACTGCAGGAAGTGATGCTGAGGAGGCACAGCACAGCGCAGGCTGGAGGGAGCCAGGGCGTGGAGGAGGGCGAGGTGGCAAACACGCAGGGCTGGGCAGATGAGGGCTGCACTGAAGGTGGGGGTGACGCAGGGTGACGCATGAGAGGTGCAGGGAGCTGGGGAGGGGGAAGGCACGCATGGTGAGAGATGGGAGATTGGGGGACAGGCACTCAGGGCGCGAAGAGAAGGGGTGTGGGGGGCAGAGCTGGCATCCCAAGGGCCACGGGAACTGGGGAGGCCCAGGACGCCTGGGCGGGCTGAGCGTGGTGGGTGGGCTGAGGCCAGCGAGGAGGCGGGAGGGGGGAGGGGGGAGGGTGAGCAGGGGCCCTGGGGGAGGAGCAGGGGTGAAGTGGATGGAAACCATGGAAGAGCCCAAGGAAAGCACAGGCGGGTCTCAGCAAGCTCCATGGCCCGGGACAAACGCCCAACACCCACCCCCAACAGCACTCCAAAGATGGCCAGGAACAGGGCAGGCCCACAGAGAGACAGCGTCCTGCACTCCCCCCACAGGCCGCCCTGCTGCAGGAAGAGCTCAGAGAGCATTAAAGCTCGGAGCCATCCATCTTCACTGGTGAAATCTGCAAAGTAACTTTTCTTTTTAATTTTTTACATTTAATTTTTAATTATTTTTAATAAAGGTACTTAAAACAAATACATAGTTTCAGAATCAAAGAACTGTAAAAGCCTTCTAAAGAAAAAGAAATGATATTCCTGTTTTTCCTTAGCATATCACTTATTTTTTGAGTGGATGTTGAGAGAAGAGCTGCCATAACCCACTGGGTGGACTCGGGGAGAGGGTAAACTACAGCATAAACTATTATCCATGCGGAGCAGCAGTGCTCCAAAATGTAGTCACCAAACACAAAGTAACTTTTAAGGTAACACAGAGCTCAAGGCAGGGTAAAGGCCAAGGTCACGGGAAGAAAAGGAGAAAATGGGTGACAGAGAGGTTTCCATGGACGTCATGTGGGAGGAACGCCGGCCCTGGGCCACAGACAGCGATTAAAACACAGCCCATCTGAGTGTGTGTGTGCACACGTGTGCGATGTGTCTGTGTGTGCAAGTAGCCCTGTGTACGTGTGTTTCTGTCTGCATATGCGTGTTTGTGTGCCTCTGCATGTATGCACATGTTTGTGCATGTATATGTGTGGTGAGTGTGTCTCCATGTCTGCATCTAGCATGTGTGTGTATGTCTGCACAACATGTGTGCAGAAGTGCTGGGAAGCATACATGTTCCATGTCACATGTACGCGTGTGCATGGACTCACACAGCAGGCGATCACAAGCACTCTCAGGATAGGGGGGCCTCATCTCTCTCCTGCTCTCTTTCGACTCCTCTTCTCTTCATTTATCCCTGTTGGCTGTTTCCCACACTTTCTCTGGTGAATATGTATGGCTTTGTCATCAGCATAAGAAAAATGCACATCCTCCTAAACCCAGGGCATGAGGCTTCCGCAGTAGTCCCCTGGGGGAGAGGGAAGGGGGTCCTTGCCCTCGGGGGCTTCCTCGCAGGCTCCTGGAGAAGGGAGACAGGTTCCCACCACTGGGTGTGACCCAAGGAAAGGAGGGGGCCCTGGGCCCAGGGCAGAGGAGATTTGTGCCCTCCTGGGTGGGTGTCAGGAGAGGCTGCATCAGGCTGCATGCGACAAAGGCCCCTCGACACACCTCTCAACTCTTGATCGTAAGGAACCCAGGAAATCACCTCCGTTCTCTCACGACTGGAAACGTGTTCTGCCCTGCGTCCTGAGCGGTGCACACACTTTGCCTCTCCTTTCCTCAGACCCCCTAACTTCTCCTCTCCAGCTGGCAGAAGGCAAGGCTCTGCATAGGTGCCAAGCTGTGCCACCCTGCAGGAGCTGATCTGGGGCAGCCCAGCAGGTCCCTGAGCCAGCCTATCACACACCCTCCCCTCTACTTCGTTATTTCCTCCAAATCTTACACTATTCCCCACCCCCAAAGTATTCCTTTCTCTCCCCTTCTGCCCCCAATGCCTTTCAGGCCCACCCTGCCACCTCTTCCAGGAAGCCTCCCTGGCTCCTCGGGCATCCTCAAGGAATGCACAGCCTCTTCACAAGGTGCACCTTCCACTCTACCCCGCTCAACTCTCAAGGGTGGGGAGTGGCTCCCTGGAGGGCTGCACAGTGAGGCTTCTGAGCTGGGGTCTCCGTGGACTCCCATGTTCTGAGTTAGATTAATGATGCCTGCCGCAGGCCAGGCCAGGGCAGAGCAGGCGCAGCTCTGGATCTGCATCCCTCTGGCTCCTCAGTGCCCCTCATTCAACAACTGGCTGGTACTTTGCATTCCTAACCAGATTATTCATTTACTCGTTAAAGAAAAAAATTAGTGTTTACCATGTGCCAGGGTCTTGGAGACACAGTGCCCGCTCCCTGCGTTTACCTTCTTCAGGAACGGGTCATGGGAGGGGATAATGATAAACAGATCAACAGACAAATGGAAGGTGGTGAGATAGTCTGTGGACAGGCAGTTGGGGTGTTTACATGCAGGGAGGGCTGTTGGAATCTGCTGGCTGGGACGTACAACACCTGAGAAGAGGTAGTGGACACAATTCATGGGCAGACGTTAAAAGGGGTAGATAAGATGTATTTGCATTTTTCACCAGTTCTTTAAAAGTAAACATTTTTTGCCTCTGAAAATATTCTTTACCAAACACTCTACCCTCCCCACCCCCCAAAATACAGCTACACCATTATCAAATTGAAAATAGGGGCATCTTTATTTTTACAACATCAAAATGTTTTTTCACATGATCGATAATGGAAGCAGTTCTTGAAGCACCTGTATCACAAGAGGCTGGTACTTAATAAACAGCCTGTGAAAGTTAAGTGATTTCAAAGGAGCTCTTCATCATTAATTCTAAAACACATAATCAGGATTGAAGTTGAAATATGTATGGGATATCAGTCACTTAATAATCTAGCGGTGGCATTGATAATAATTCACTCTGAAGCAATGGCAGAAGCATCTGGTCTTTCCCATGGTGGAAGCAGGACAAGGCACCTGGCAGGGGAGGGGACACGAGCATGTGTCCAGAAGGAGCTCATGGCCGGCAGCACAGAAGAACACTTTATTTAAAAAAAAAAAAAAAAAAGAACAGGATTCATGGCTGAGGAGAGATTAAGTGGCCAAGAGAACCTATAGTGACCGGATCAAAACTACCTGATTCCCAAAAACTGTGGAGACAGAAGTGCGGATGTTTGCAGGTTTAGGGAGCCCCTTGTGAAGATGGGGCCTTATAGAATCCCAGTGAAATTATGAGAGTGTGTTGTCTAAATGCAGCCTTCAAAGGGACCCGGCTTGGCAAGACAATTCTCAAATTGCTCCTCAAGTCCCAGCAAGACTTTAATGGCCAAAATTGCTGACTCCTCAGTTAGTTTCATTTAATGATCACCTGGCTCTGCTCTGGGGGCTGGAAGGAGAATCTGCAGAGGGGGGGTCCTGCCTCTCAACACAGCAAGCTCCTTCCCTCCACCCGTCCTGCTCAGAACACCAGGCAGGGTGCAGAAACTGCGCTTATATATCTGCTGTGGGAAATGGGGAGTTAGGGCTTAATGGGTTCAGAGTTTCTAGGGTGTAGAAACGTGTTGGTCACGGATGGTAGGGATGGTAGCACGACATTGTGAATGTATTTAATACCACTGAACCCTATACCTGAAAGCAGTTATCTTGGGAAATTTGTTTTATGTATGTCACCCTAATAATTTTTTAGAAAAGAAAAGCCAAAAAGCAAACCCAGGGTAAAAACTACTGACTTTTAATGATTATGGACCTATTATTTTTGCTTGGAATTTGAGGGTAAAATATCAATCAAATTGACTGTTAAAAAAATCTGTTGGATGATATTGAGGAGCTAACGAGTCAGTAAATGATTATGACATGGCCAAGATGCAGGAAAAAAACAGATGCAGATGGAAAAGCCTAATATTTGTGCCCTACAGGCACTGGCAGTTCTGGAATAGTGTCAAAATTTAGAGGTGGACGTGGTAGTAAAGGAGGCACAAAGGAACATGTGCAGAACAAAAGAGAACCGAAAAATCAAAGGGCAAATAATTCTTTACCCTGCTACACCTGAAAGATTTCTCCATTAAAGAAACCACACTTTGCTACATTACAGAGGAGAGCATTCTATAACTGGGAATTGTGTAAACAACCCTAATAGCCAGGCCTACCAAAGGAATCCATAAATAAAAGGAGTCTCAATTTATACTACATTGCCATAGGAAGAAAACAAAAAATGAAAGTGAAAACGGCCATAAACAACCATGAGGCAGAGGAAAACTGAATCACACTCCAAACTAAATTAAATTTCCTCAAAAAAGCATTTGGGGGTATGAGAAAAATACCTTCAACAGGATTATGAAAATTAAGAACATAAATGGACAGAAGACAGGAGAGAAATGAAGCAAAATTCACTGAACTCAGGAACAAATACGTAAAGTTGACAATATCACATCAGCAATTGAGACTAAATTAAAGATGCCCAAAGAATAATAGAATGAATAAAAATGTAATTAAAAGCACTGAAGAAGGAATGGAAAACATTCAATAAAATTAAAATAAGGGGAGGGGTTAAAATGAATGGTAGGCAAATAAGTAAAATCCAGTATGCATATTGTTGGATTCCTTTAAGAAGAAAAACAAAACAACACAGTACAATATTTAAAACTCTAATCCAAGAAAAGTTTTTTTTTCTCCCCAAACTTAAGATCTGAATCCCAGGGCTCACAGTCGGACCCGGGTGGCGGGAACGGGCATTAAGGCCCTCCGCTTGGGGTTCGGGCGTACTGCCCGCCCCTCTGCCCAGCTGCACCCGCTTCCCCCTCGGTGGCCTAACCCTGCCTCTCCCCCGAGGGCCACCGCCGCGCCATGACAGCCCCGCCTCGCTGCCGCCGAGAACCCTGGCTACCCTGTCTTCTGCCCGCAACCAGTGATGCACTCCTGCACGAGCCTATCAGCCATCTGCTGGCCCCCGGCCATGCCCCCTGCCCCTCCCCCGTCTTCACCCTATAATAACCGCTGTACTTCCTGAATAAATCAGACTTGCGCACAGATCCTGGTCTCCTCGGTAGTCTTCTTCCCACCGCGCGTCCTCCGCACCTTGCCGGCCCCGGAGCACCTTCTCGGAAGGCCCCTCCGTGTGTTGCAGCCCTCTGCCTGAGCCCACACCGCCCCTGCAGCGGCCCTCCAGGCGAGCCCACACTGCGACATTTGGCGTCCAACATGGGGGCAACAACTTCCCGGCCAGACCCCCACCCGCCTCGCCCGCAAGGTAAGGACCCCCGTCTTCGCTAGGCCCCGCCGTCGGTGCCATGGGCGGCCGTCTTTCCTCCCACCAGGCGCCTCAGGTTAGGGCCCTTGCCAGCCTTTTAGACACCAATCATATGAATGTCTCAGTAAAGCAGCTCCAAATGTACTGGGACCTTTTGCTGCCTTTCAACCCCTGGCTCTCCACTTGCCAGCTGTGGGACCCGGACACATACACTAACCTCATTGACCGCGTCATGGCGGCTATGGAATATGAGAACAAGCATTTTCCCCCCAGCCTTCTCCCCATGCTCATCGCCATTCGCTCGTGCCTCCAGGGCACCCCCGTCAATTGGGTCGCTTTCCACTGCACCTGCGGTAAGAGCAAGGGAGAGGGGTCTCAGTCAGACAGTGATTCCAACACCGAGTCCTTGTCCAGCTGCCTCAACAACGCCCTGGACTCTTGCCCGCCCAAACCAGACGCGCCTACCCCAAGATGGCGAACTTCCGCCTTCTTCTTGGGAGGATAAAGGGAAGTCCCTCCCCCTATACCCGCCCCCTCCGGCCACGGTGCCATCTTGGCCCCCACCGGAAGAGGAGCGGCCGCCATCTTACAAGCCGCCTACCCCCTGGGGCAGTCCGCCATCTTGTGAGGCGCCGCCATCTTGGGACGAGCCACGTTCTCTCCCCACCCCCTGGGCACCCCCCACCGCGGATCCCTCATCCGCCAGAGGGCCCATGGGTACTTGGCCCCCACGGGCAGAGGCCCCCGCGCATCAGATGCCGCTCTTATACCCGCTGAATGCCGCCCCCTCGCGGCACCGTCCGCAGGATCGGTACCCCTTTACAGCCGACAAAATAAAAAACCTCCACAAGGCAGTTAAAGAGGACGGCCTCGGTAGCCCGTACGCCCAACATTTGCTTGAGGAGCTTAGCACTCAGCTCACGGTTCCGTATGACTGGGTTTCCCTTGCTCGGGCCATTCTAACCCCCGGCCAATTCATCGACTGGCGTGCTCACTTTACATCAGAGGCAGAAAAGCAAGTGGCACACAACGCCCGTGTCGGGGCTCGCCATCCCCCGGATGCTTACACAGGCACGGGCCAATTTGCCAATCTGGCCCAATATCACAACGCCCCCCCCCCCCCGAGTTCTGGCTCCAACTTCACGAGCTGGCTTTCCGCGCTTTCCGCAGCTGCTCCGCCACCAGACCTGAGCCACTTGCCAAGCTAGTCCAACGAAAAGATGAAGACTTCGCCGACTTCGTATCCCGGGTTCAGGAGGCCTGCAAGTTCAAGGTCCCTGGCGAGCATGCGCAACAAGCCCTTGCCCGGGAACTCATTCTGGAAGGGCCACCAATGCCTGCCGACAAGACATCCTACCAATGAAGGAAAGGGGAGTACACAACTGGATCCTGGCCTGCTCCCACATAGACCCACAGGCCACCGCGCTGGCTCAGGCCATAGCCACGGCCATGTCCCTCTCCTCCAACTGCTTCAAATGCGGAGAAACCGGACATTTTGCCCGCGAATGCCCTCATGCTGCCCGACCACGACCATCCACGAACACGCCTCGAGACACCGGAGGAACCAGGCCACGCGCGCCTCCCACCCCATGTCCCCGCTGCGGCAAAGGATACCATTGGGCCCATACTGCCACACCGCCAACAGCCAACGGCAGCCTTTAAACGTGAGAGGGGGCAGGCCTCAGCCCCGCCAGCAAGAGGCCACTCATCCACACCACCACCCCCTGCCGTAATGTGGACCGTTCCACTGGGACCCAAGAAACCAATAATGGAGTTAGAGGTTGAAGGCCAATGGTTCGAGGGAATCCTTGACACCGGGGCAGAAATATCCTGCTTCCCAGAAACAGCCGCACACAACTGGGGTGTGCTCCCTGGCCCCCGCGTCATTGGAGCCACCGAAACAGCTCCCTCATTCCAAACCAGCCAAGATCTTATTTGGAAGGACAAGGAAGGCCACCAAGGCATCTTCCACCCCCTTGTCCTGCCCGGCATCAACAATATCCTCTGGGGCCAGGATGTCCTCTCAAACTGCGGAGCCATTCTATCCACGGCTCCCCCCCAATGATATACGCCACTGCTCGCATTACACCTCCAGCACCCACTCCTCTTGAATGGGATACCGAGGAGCCCATTTGGGTGGAGCAGTGGCCCATCTCATCCCAGAAACTCTTAGTTCTCCGAGCTCTTGTCTATGACCAGCTCGACGCAGGACACATTGAGCCATCCACCAGTCCGTACAACTCACCCGTCTTCGTCATTCAGAAGAAGTCAGGCAAGTACCAGCTCCTCCACGACCTGCGTGAGATCAACAAGCACATCCGCCCAATGGGCTCCCCCCAAACGGGGTGCCCCCACCCCATGGCTATACCTAGACACTGGTGCACCGCCACCATCGACATCAAGGGGTGTTTCTTCTTCATTCCACTGCACCCAAAAGACCGTCCAAAATTCGCCTTCACGCTCCCGTGCACCAATCACCAAGAAGTAGCTGAGCGTTACCAATGGCGAGTCCTCCCGCAAGGAATGCGAAACAGCCCGGCCATCTGCCAGCTTTATGTCAATAAGGCAATTCAGCCATTAAAGAACTTTGCATACATTGTTCATTACATGGACGACCTTCTCGTGGCGCATGAAACCCCCGGAGGCCTCCAAGCCATCGTCACGGCATTACTGCGCCATCTCAACAACCTTGGCCTACAAGTCCAACAAGATAAGGTACGCATGGAGCTCCCCTTCACCTTTCTAGGCTTCAACATCCACAACACCATCACGCCTGCGGCCCCCCAACTGGCCATTCCGCAGAAGCTATCTCTGACAGAGCTACAGCAAATCTGTGGGCACATCAATTGGCTCCGTTCGGCTCTCCCGATCACCACCGCTCAACTACAACCCCTCTTCACCCTTCTGCAAACCGACCAAGACCCTCTGCAGGCCGTAACAAAGAAAATCGCTATTACCTCAGCTGTGCAGGAGGCCATCCGAGCTGTCAATGATGCCCTGTGAGAATGCCAACTGCAGTGTCACGACCCCAACCGAGCCATCTTGGCGCTGATCCTGCCTACCACGGGTATGCCCACCGGGCTCCTCTGGCAGAAGGGGCCCCTTCTCTGGCTCCATACCACCAAAAGCAAGCTCAGAAAAATCGGCCTGCAAGTCACCCTCTGGATCTCCTTGGCCATTGACCTCGTCCGGCAATGCACCCACACATATGGTACTCCCCCTGACACCATTGTGTGGCCGCTTGATGCCAAGAAAACCACTGCGCTGCTTCTGTCCAGTCCAGACATGCAAGTCCTTGCGGAACTCTTCCATGGCAAATTTGACAACCACTATCCCAGCCATCGGCTGCTTCAGGGCATCTCCCAGTTATCCTTCATCCCTCCACCGCACCACCCCTTCCCGTCTCGCCGCCCCTACCCACATGCCACCACCGCCTTCACTGATGCCTCCAAGAACAAGTTCGCAGCTGTCATCTACTCGCCTGGTACGTCAGAGCCTCAAATGCTCATCCACATCAATGTGAACTCTGTCCAGGTAGGAGAGCTCCAAGCCGTCGTCCTAGCTCTCCGCGCCTGTCCCGACAGACCCCTCAACATCTTCACCGAAAGCCTGTACACCTTGCAAGTCTGCCAAGTCTTGGCTTTCGCCACGTTTTTTCCTGCCAAAAGGCCTATCGACCAAGCACTCCTAACTCTCCAGAGTCTCTTGGAAAACCGCACGGTGCCCTGGTACATCGCCCATGTGAGGAGCCATTCTGGCCTTCCTGGACCTATCGCCGCCGGCAATAACCTCACCGATCAAGCCGTCCAAGCCCTCCCAGCCTCAGTAGAGTGCTCGGGAGGCCGACCGCCCGCCCCTCCACCTGGCGACCTCCTCAACCAAGCCAAGCTACTCCACTCTCGATTTCACTTCTCTGCCAGGAGCCTTCACAAGTTGTTCCCGGAACTTTCCATCCAGGCCTGCAAGCACATGGTCAGATGCTGCCAAACCTGTGCACCCCTTCTGCCCCTTGGGCCACTACAGCCGCAAGGAGTTAATCCACGTGGGCTACACCCCAATGCCCGATGGCAAATGGACGTCACCCACGTGCCCCAGTTTGGCAGGCTCAAGTATCTCCATGTGGCCATCGACACCTTCTCCCACCTGTGCTATGCTGTTCCCCTCCCAGGAGAAACAGCCAAGCACTGCATTCAGGCCCTCAGACAAGCCATCCTCTTCATGGGAGTCCCATGGGACCTGAAAACCGACAATGGACCAGCATATCGCAGCGCTTCCTTCGCCGCGTTCCTGAGACTATACAACATCACTCATCACTTTGGAATTCTGTTCAACCCCCAAGGTCAAGGCATGGTTGAACACACTCATCTCTTCCTCAAGCATCTTATTCAAAAGGAAAGGAGCAACCATCCCCGCCACACACCTGGAGAAATTGTCACCTCTGCCTTAATCCACCACAACCTCCTCTGCTTTGATGAGGATGGCCTTTCCCCAGTACATGCTCATTGGGGCCCGTCCTACCGGCCCACACAGGCCCCCCTTGTTCAGTGGAAAGACCCCAAGACTAACATCTGGTCAGGGCCTGCCCCCCTCCTTGCCCAGGGTAGGGGTTTTGCTTGTGTCTTTCCAGATGACGCCGCCCAGCCCATCTGGATCCCAGGACACCTCATCCGGCCTGCCACTGCCGAACCGCCTGACCCGGAGAGAGAAACGTCGCCAGCGACACCTCGCCCCTCAGATGGCCATGATGACCCTGAATGCCGAGCCCGACCCTCTCCGCCAACAAGTTCTGTGGCTACTCCACCTAGCCCAAGCTGAAAGGACCCGGCGGCCGCTGCCACCCACCTTCACCCCCCCCAAGACAGGCTTCTCGAACGTGCTGCCTGGCGAGGCCCCCCCCCAACAAAATGAGCGCTGGCCCTTCCTCTTCCACCTTCTTTGGCGCTTAATAAAAGAAAAGGGGGAAATGTAGGGTGGCACCGTGTGGGAGCGTGGCGACAGCAAGGGTCTGCTCGTCTCCAGGCACCGGTGCGAGTCGGACCCGGGTGGCGGGAACGGGCGTTAAGGCCCTCCGCTTGGGGTTCGGGCGTACTGCCCGCCCCTCTGCCCAGCTGCACCCGCTTCCCCCTCGGTGGCCTAACCCCACCTCTCCCCCGAGGGCCACCGCCACGCCATGACAGCCCCGCCTCACTGCCGCCGAGAACCCTGGCTACCCTGTCTTCTGCCCGCAACCAGTGATGCACTCCTGCACGAACCTATCAGCCATCTGCCGGCCCCCGGCCATGCCCCCTGCCCCTCCCCCATCTTCGCCCTATATTAACCGCTGTACTTCCTGAATAAATCAGACTTGCACACAGATCCTGGTCTCCTCGGTAGTCTTCTTCCTACCGCACGTCCTCCGCACCTTGCCGGCCCCGGAGCGCCTTCTCGGAAGGCCCCTCCATGTGTTGCAGCCCTCCACCTGAGCCCACACCGCCCCTGCAGCGACCCTCCAGGCGAGCCCACACTGTGACATTTCTTCTGTCATTTCAAGTCTGCTGTTGTATGCCTCTAATGTGTTTTTTTATCTCACATATCATGTCTTTTGTTCCCATGAGCTCTGTTACTTTTCTATTCAGGTTTTCAAATTCTTCTGTATGCTCGCCCAAGTGTCTTCTTGATGTCCTTTTTTCATTAGCCATAGTGTCTTTCAACTCATAAATTTTGGAAATTTATATGCATCTCAATTAGTTTTCTGAAGTCCTATGTCTCTTCTGGGACTTTGATTTATTCCTTTTCTTGGGCCATTTCTTCCATTTTCTTAGTATGGCCTGTAAGTTTCTGCTGATGTCTAGGTGTCTGTTTAGGATGTTGAGTTTATTCAGATGCTCGATCTCTCTCTCTTTCATAAGGATTTATTGGTGGGAGGCTGTGTGTTACTGCTATTCTTAGTTCAGCTTGTTCTGGGTCTTTAGGATTGTCCCTGTTATTACCTCAAATCTGGGCCCTGCACCCAGTAATCGGTTGCAGACCCACTTCCAAGGGCCTTGGGGAAGGAGATTGTAAAAGCCAGAAAAAACCTTTCTTACTTATTTACTTTTAATTTCCTTGCATACACTTCCCTAGTCCACCCGCTGATGGTGCTCTTTGGCAGCCCTCACAGTTCAGTGCCTTGTCAGAGTGTGTTTGCTGCAACACAGACTGGATCACTGTGATAGGGAAGGCTTCCTGGAGGCTAAGAGACTTGTGATTCAAACTTTCTTAGAGGCAGTTCTCCAGCCTTTGCCAGCAGCCACCTCCCTTTTCCCAGGTAGGAACTAATTCCACTCCCCTCTGCATCTTCAACAGCCAGTCCTGATGAGTAGAATGGGAAATGGAGAGAGCTGGATCTCTTTAGTCCCTTGCCAGCAACCAAGACAAACAATGGCATGGCCGTGCCTGGCTGGAAGGAAGGGCTCCTGGAACACCAGGTTAAATTTGTGGGTCAAAGCTGAGTCAGCCTTAAGCCGTGTCTGTCTCTCTCCCCTTTCCTGGGAAGGTGGATCCCTGGGACCCCCTTTGTCTGTAGCTGCTAGTACAAGGCCTGCGAATTCAAAAGTATCTGTAGCAGGGGAAATGGCTGTGGCTCAACCAACTGGGCTCCCGTCTACCATATAGGAGGTCCAGGTCTCCTGGTGAAGGCAAGCTGGCCCATGCACTGAGCTGGTCCACGCAGAGTGCCGGCCCATGCAGGAATGTGGCCCCGTGCAGGAGAGACACCCTGCATGGGAAAAAGCAACCTCATGCAGGAGTGCCAGCCAACACGGAGAACTGGTGCAGCAAGATGACACAAAAAGAGACACAGAGAATAGAAAATAAGAAGACATAGCACGGGAGCTGAGGTGGTACAAGAGAGTAATTGCCTCTATCCCACTCCAGAAGGTCCCAGGGCAGCTTTCTCAGAGCCACCTAATAAGAATACAAGCAGACACAGAAGAACACACAGTGAATGAACACAGAGAGCAGACAACAGTGGGAAGGAGGGGGTAAAATAAATCTTTAAAAAAAAAAAAGGTGGTTCAACTTTAAAAAACAAAACAAAAGTATCTATAGCAAGGGTTCTTTTTTTTAAAAAAAAAGATACATAGATTACATAAAATGTTACATTAAAAAAATATAGGGGTATAGTAGGGATTCTTAACCTTTTTTGTTCCAGGGATCCTGTATTAGTTAGCCAAAGGGGTGCTGATGCAAAATACCAGAAATTAGTTGGTTTTTATAAAGGGTATTTATTTGGGGTAGGAGCTTACAGATACCAGGCCATAAAGCATAAGTTACTTCCCTCACCAAAGTCTATTTGGAGCGAGATGGCTGCTGATGTCTGCAAGGAAGGGTTCAGGCTTCCTGGGTTCCTCCGTTCCTGGGGCTTTCTTTTCTCTGGGTTCAAGGTTCCTTCTTTCCTGGGGCTGGCTTCTCTTTCCTCCACATGCTGACTTCCTGGGGCTCCAGTTTAAATCTTCAGCATCAAATTCCAATATCAGAAACACTTACATCAAAAGCTTCAACTCTGTCCTTTGCCATGCCTTTTATCTGTGAGTCCCCACCCACCAAGGGGTGGGGACTCCATGTCCTAATGACGTGGCCCAGTCAAAGCCCTAACCATAACTCAATCATGCCCACTAATAGACCAGATTACAAACATAATCCAATATTTATTTTTGGAATTCATAACTATATCAAACTGCTACAGACCCCTTTGCCAGTCAGGTGAAAACCATGGACCCCTTACTAAGTCTACACTACACTGTGTGTTATTTAATAAATATATCACACCTTCACCAACATGTACCCACAAGAATTTTTTTTTTTAATTCAAATCAAGCTCATGGACCCCTTGTTAAAAACCCTGGTCTATAATAGGTTGGGGGAGGATGCTGGTAGTTGCAACTGTGGCTTTTAACTCACAGTTTTGCAATTGCAATTCTTTTCCTTTGCCCTTCTCTTCTGGGCAGTGTCCAGCCTTCCCCTGGTGTCCTAAACCCTAGAATATTTTTTTTCCATGCTGTTTCTGCCTGTCTTCTATTTTTCTGAGAGGGAAAAGAATCCTGTGTCTAGTCTACCATCTTCCCAGAGGTTCTCCCATACTTGCTATTAACCTGAGATAGAAAATCTCCTATTGAAATGCTGAACAAAGTTGATTTCAGCATTGACCTATGAATCCAAAATAATGCAAAACAACAACATCCACTGCTGTCTCTGTGGTGAGTAATGAACTGTGTACAAGAGAGACCTTTCCTCAACATACCACCCATTATTCACATCTCTCGCTCACCTAAGGAATGCACACTTCTTTGTGCTGTGTTCTCTAGCACAATGCCCATCCCCTATGAAATGTCCAGTGAACATCTGTGGATGTTCACAGTGTGATTTAAACTACTATAGGTTTGTGTAGTTAAGAGGTGCTGACAATGGGCAATAAGATCATGAGGTGGGGGGCAAAAGGCCTTAAAGAGAAAAGCATACCTTGATGTAGCAATTTGATATTATTTATGAATTCCAAAAAGAAGGATTATGTTTGTAAACTGGGCTGTTCCTCTTTATAAAAACCAACAGATTTCTGGTACTTTGTACCAGCACCCCTTTGACTGACTAATACACATGATTAGACCCTTCTTTTCCTGCCACACCCTGTGCTGTTTCTGGCTCCAGGGTATTTGCTCCTGTAATTGCCTCTGCCTGGAGTGGCTATGCCTTCCCTCCACTTCACCTGGTCACCTCAGAACAGAATATTCAATCAATATTTGTTTCAAGTATCAAGAGCAAAAGCAATGGGATTATGTTCCAGAAATTTGTATATCCCTCACTTCACTCAGGACCATCTACTTTCTTTGAGGGGCTCCGTGTACAAAAATCATTAAAAATTTCAAGAGGATGACAGTATAGCATTAAACCAAGCACCAGGCCTGTGTAAGCATGGACCCAGACTTCCCATACCATATTTTATTTACCTGAATTTATATATCTGAATCCTCCAACAAACTGTGAAGTTCCTAAAGGGCAGGAACTATTCATATGGTAGATTATCAATAACTGTTTCTTGAATGAATGAATGAGTGTCATTAATCTTGAAGAACGTATACGATTTCAAAAGAGAGAAATGAAACCTCACAGGTGAAGGAATAAATAAAGCTAGAACTGAAGATCAATGTGCAGGGTTTGTTTGGGGAAGAAGGGTCCAAATGACAGAAATAATATGATGAGAGGTTTACAGTGTCCTGTAAGGATGGAGTTTCAGAAATACTTTGAAAAAGCTTCCTGGAGAAGACTTGATCATTCACTGTCTTCCAGGCACTTGCTATGTGCTGAGGAAGCATCAGCAAATACAACTGATTTTCTCTCTCTTCTCACACAACTTAAAATGTAGTGGATGGGAAGAAGATATGGCTCAAGCGATTTGGCTTCCAACTACCATACGGGAGGTCCTGAGTTCAGTTTCCAGTGCCTCCTGGAGAAGGTGAGTTGGCACAGTGGGCAGGCACAGAGAGCTGATGCAACAAGATGGTGCAACAAAAGAGACACAACAAACCAGGCAGCTGAGGTGTTTCAGGCGATGAGCATCTCTCTTCCACATGGGAGGTCCCGGTTTTGGTTCCTGGTGCCTCCTAAAGAGAAGATGAGCAGACACAGAGAGCACATAGCAAATGGACACAGAGAGCAGACAGCAACTCCAAACAACAAGGGGGAAGGGAAATAAATAAAATAAATCTTTAAAAGAAAAATGTAGTGGAAGAGGCAGATATTAAAACAAGTAAACTTAAAAAATGAAAAAAGGAAAGTGTGAAGATGGGGGGAGATATAAAATAAATAGGTTTTGGGGAAAATTAACCTAACTTCAGATCAGTGCCTTGACCAAGTGGCCTTTATGCTGAGATCCACCAAAACTGCTGTTATCCAGGTTCCAGAAGGCCTCCACATCACCAAATCCAGCAGTAAGTCTCAGTCCTAGGCTAACTTGTACCATCAGCAGCATTTGCTCACTCTCCTCGAAATAATTTCTTCACTCAGCCTCCAGAGCACCAAGCTCTTCTGATTTTCCTACTTGGCTGCAGATTCCTAGTCTCCTTTAATGATTCTTTCTAAACCCTCCCAACCTCTACATGTTAGAGCAACAGGGGTTCTCAGAGTGCAGTCTGGGGCCCCTGGAATCCTTTTAGGAAGTCAGTGGGATACGGAAGCAGATAAGAGAATCCAGCTATTTTTATGAAGGCAGACATTAAAGAGATATGAAAAAATGCAAAGCAATGGCACTTCTCACTGATTTTTTTTTTTTTTTGGTTTAAAACTATTTTTTCTTTAAAAAAGTGTTATTTATGATAATGTGCTAGGTTATTGTTATTTCTAATGGAATTAATAAATACATATTTTGAAATTTTCTATTTTAATTTATAATTTCTAATATTGACAGGTAAAACTCACATATACAAAAGCTCTTTGATATCCTCAAATATTTTCAAGAGTGCAAACAGGTCCTGAAATTAAAAAGATTAAGAATTGCTTATATTTATTTTTAAAGATTTATTTATTTATTTTATCTCCCGTCTCCCCCATTGTGTGCTCTGTGTCCATTCACTGTGTGTTCTTCTGTGTCTGCTTGCGTTCTTATCAGCGGCACTGGGAATCTGTATCTCTTTATGTTGTGTCATCTTGCTGCGTCAGCTCTCTGTGTGTGCGGTGCTACTCCTGGGCCAGCTGCACTATTTTTTTTCACACAGGGCGGCTGTCTTTGCAGGGCACACTCCTTGCGTGTGGGGCTCCCCTATGCAGGGACACCCTTGCATGGCAGGGCACTCCTTGTGCGCATCAGCTCTGTGCATGGGCCAGCTCACCACATGGGTCAGGAGGCCCTAGGTTTGAACCGTGGATCTCCCTTGTGGTAGGCAGACACTCTATCAGTTGAGCCAAATCCACTTCCCAAGAATTGCTTTTAAGAGTGTGCTAGGACTCTATCCTTTTACTTCTACCCTTAATCTCTTAGTGAGCTATCCAGTGTTTTAGCTCTCAATTGTGCTGACAACTCCAGATTTATAGCTCCAACCTAAAAATCTTCTCTGAATTCTATCAATTTTTAAATTTTTCTTATGGTAATATACATATAACATAAAATTTCCATTTTAACTACTATTATTAAGCATACAAGTCAGTGACATTAATTACTTTCACAATGTTGTGCTACTATCATCACCCTCCTTTACCAAAACTTTTCCGTTACCCCAACAGAAACTCTGTGTCCATTAAGCATTAACTCCCTCTTTTCCCCTTCTGAAATCTGTATTCTACTTTCTGTCTCCATAAATTTGCATATTCTAGTTAGTTTCATGTAAGCGAAATCATTAAATATTTGTACTATTGTTTCTGGCTTACTTCACTCAATTCCATGTTCCCCAGAATTCTAGATTCATGTATCTAGCACATTACTGGATATCTCCATTTGGATATCCAGTAGGCATCCAGGCATCTCAAACTTTTTATGTCCAAAACTGATTATCTGGTATTTCCCTTCAAACCTGCTGATCATTTTCTTCATTTCATGGAAATGGCAAGTCCAGTCTTATTATTTAGGTAAAAAAACCTTGGAGTCATCCTTGACTATTCTCTTTCTATCACACATTTCACATCTGATTCCTCAGCAAATCCTTTTGGCTCTAACCTCAAGGATATATTCAGAATCTGCCAACTTCTCACCATTTCCACTATTACCATCCTGAGCCAAGCCATCATCATACCTTAGTCAAAATCTTAAGTAGCCTCCTGTTTTGGGTTGAATTGTGTCCACCAAACAGATAGGTTGAAGTCTTAACCCCAGTGCCTATGAATGTGAACTTATTTGGAAATGGGGTCTTTGCAGATGTAATTAAGTTAAGATGAGATCATACTGACTAATGGCCTTATAAGAAAACCAGGTGAAGACACAGGGACACAGACACAGAAGGAGAACACCATGTGATAACAAAAGAAGATACTGAGGTAAAGCATCTAAAAGCCAAGGAACACTAAGGATTGCTGGCATCCAGCAGAAGCTAAGAATGGCATGCAGCAGATTATCCCTTAGGGCTTCCAGAAGGAATCAACCTTCTGACACCTTGACTGAAGACTTCTAGCCTCCAGCACTATGAAACAATAAACTTCTGTAGTTTGATGTGATTCAAGTGTGTGATATTTTGTTATAGCAGTCCTAGAATACTAACAGACCCCATAAGTGGTCTTCCTCCTTGTGCCCTTGTATTCCTAAATCTAGTCTCAATTCAGCAGCTAGAGTGATCCTGTTAGAATATGTCAGAATATATCACTCCTGCCTGCTCTGCTCCAAACCCTCTAATAGCTCCCATCTCACTCAGAGTAAAAGGCAAGTTCCTTATAAGGGCCTCCAAAGCTCACCTGCTCCTTCCCTCCAGCCCCCACACACTTCTCTGACACACTGGCCGCTTTGCTATTCCTGGAACTTATCTGGCAGGCTGTGCCTTAGGGCCTTTGCTTTCAGCCTAGACTGCTTTCCTCCAGTTAGCTGCCTGACTCACTCCCTCACCTCCTCCAGGTCTTTGCTCAGCTGTTGTTTTTTAAGCCAGGGTTTCTTTTGTCTACCCTATCCAAAATTACAAGCCTTTTCCTCAACATCTCATCCCCTTCTTTGCTTTATGTTTTTTCGTAGGGTTTCTCCCTTTCTGTTTTTTCCAATCTTCCTCCCACTAGAACATAAGCTACATAAGGTATGGAATTTTTGCCTGTTTTGTTCACTACTCTATCTCCAGTGCCTAGCATGGTGCCTGGCACACAGCAGACATCTCATAAATATTTGATAGATGGATGAATGGGTGGGACCTAAAGAAGGCCTAAATGATCTAAATGAGGGAGGGAGAGTTTGATTCTAGACCAAGGGAACAAGCAAATGTGAAGGCCCCAAGGCCCATTCCAGGAAAAAAAAAAAAACCTACAGTTAGAAGCTGTTGAGATAGGCAGAGGCCAGACCAAAGGGCTTTGTAAGGCTTTGGGCTGTATTGTGAGGGGATTGAGAGCCACAAAGGATTTTAAACAATAGGATGACATGATCAAAAATTCATTTTGGAAAAAGCAGATTGTAAAGCAGGGCATATAATATTCCATATATATTTATAAACTGTGTACATATTTGTTTTTTTCCCTCTTTATTTTTAAAGGAGCTTTAGATACAAAATACATACTTGTTTTAATGGCCTTTTTTCATAGCAGTCAAGATGATTCATTTAAAAGTCTAGGGGAAAGCGGATGTGACTCAAGCAATTGGGCTCCCATCTACCATATAGGAAGTCCAGGGTTTGGTACCCGGGGTCTCCTGGTGAAGGCAAGCTTGCCTGCATGGCAAGTTCGCCTGAGTGAAGAGCTGGCCATGCATAGTGCTGCCCTGTGCAGGAGAGCTGGCCCACACAGGAGCGCTGGCCACACGGAGTGCTGGCCCATGCAGAGAGCTGGCGCAGCAAGATGACACAACAAAAAGAGACACAGAAGAGAGACAGTAAGACATGCAGCAGATCAGGGAGCTGGGGTGACACAAGAGAATGAGTGCCTCTGTCCCACTCCAGAAGGTCCTAGGATCGGTTCCTGGAGTGCCTAATGAGAATGAAAGCAGACACAAAAGATCACACAGCAGATAGACACAGAGAACAGACTATGGGGTGGAGGTGGGGGGGAATAAAAAAATAAATCTTTAAAAAATTAAAAAATAAAAATAAATAAAAATCTAGGGGGAATCCGCAACATGGCGAAAGTAAGGAGCTCCTAGAGTCAGCTCCTGCTACAGGGCAGTTAGTAATCACCCAGAGCTACCTAAAGCACCTGTCTGGGGTATCCAAGACACCATGACCATCCTGCAACATCCTTCAAAGAAAGGAAGGAGGAGACTGCCCATCTGCAGAGAAGATTCCTAAGTAGATCTCTCCACGCCTCAGAGGCCAGTGCCTCTCCTCCACTGGCAGCACAAGCCCCTTCAGGAGCTATTCTGTGGCTAAAATTGGAAGCTCTACTTGTCAAAAACGGAAGAAGAAGAGATGATTGGGCACTAACTTCAGCTACTGATTAGTAAATTTGGTGGGTTAAAGTATAATCCTAAGAACAGCTGAAGTTTGAACCTGTCCAAGTCAGAAAGAGGCTGGTAGCTGCCATTTTAACTCTGTCATCAGCATGAGAGGAAGCAGATGGACTGAAAATCACTGTGCTGGTAGGGACCAGCTTCTTTTCATCCAGATCAGATTGCAGTTCTAGGATAAGCTCCAGCCCCACCTCCAGCAGGGAAGAAGCTGAGGGAACCTGCACCAGCCTCTCCAGGAAAATACAGGCCACGCCACAGAGGCTGGTGATCATCCTACTCTGGTGGCACAAGCCACCTCAGGGGCTATTCTGTGGTTGGAATTGGAAGCTCCATTTCCAAAAAATAGGGAGGAAAAAGATAGTTGGCCACCAACTTCAGCTACTGATTAGCAAATTCGTCTGGCTAAAGTATAATCCTAAGAACAGCTAAAGTTTGAACCTCTCCAAGTCAGAAAGAGACTAGTAGCCACCATTTTGACTCTGCCCCCAGTATGAGGGGAAGCCTGGCTGCCTGAAAATCTCAGTGTCAGTAGGGACCAACTTCTTTCACCCAGATCAGCCTTCAGCCCTAGCCCACCTCTAGCAGGGAAGAAGCTGGCAGACCCTGCACCAGCCTCTCTAGGTAACTGCAGGTACATTCGGCAGGCACAGACTGAATAGTCAGAAGTCTACCAGGTCACCTGTGGTCATTTTGGACCCACACAGCATATATTGCTGTCCACACCTGCAGCTCCATCCTCACCCTAGGCAGGGGAGAAAGGGGCTTAAAGCTTCATCAGTCTCTCTGGGCAACTACAGTCTAGGCCTGCACTGACTTGGGATTATTATACACAGCTGTGGCTCTGTCTCTACCCCTGGCAAAGGGGAAAGTTAGGAGAAGCTTCATGGGTCCCTGGGGCAATGAGGGCAGCTTGAGCCTCCACATCTTACAGCGCCAACTACTTCATTGGCTGATACTACACAACCATCCAGGGAGAAAGAGCAAGAAAGCCCTAAACTAAAGAGGAAAACTGCACCCAAGGAAAAAAAAAATACATCTAGTAAGCTAGATGCCAAGACACCAATAAAATATTACCATCCACACCAAGAAACAAGAAGATATGGCCTAGGTAAAGGACAAAAATAAGCCAGATGACATAAAGGAGTTGAGACAACTAATCATAGATGTTCAAACAAATCTCCTTAATAAATTCAATGAGATGGCTAAAGAGATTAAGAATATTGAGAAAACATTGGATGACCACAAATAAGAATTTGAAAGCTTACATAGAAAAATAGCAGATCTTATGGGAATGAAAGGTGTAATAAATGCGATTAAAAATACATTGTAATCATATAATAGTAGATTTGAGGAGACAGAAAAAAGAATTGGTGAGCTTGAAGAAATAGCCTCTGAAAAGAACAGATGGAGAAAAGAATGGAAAAATTGAACTGGGTCTCAAGGAACTAAACGACAGCAAGAGACATTCAAACATATGTGTCATAGATGTCCCAGAAGGAGAAGAGAAGGGAAAAGGAGCAGAAGGAATATTTGAAGAAATAATGGTAGAAAATTTCCCAACCCTATTGAAGGACATGGATATCCATGTCAAAGAAGCACAATGTACTCCCATCTGAATCCAAATAGACCAACTCTGAAATACATACTAATCAGAATGTCAAATGCCAAAGACAAAGAGAGAATTCTGAGAGCAGCAAGAGAAAAGCAAAGCATAACATATAAGGAATACCCAGTAAGATTAAGTGCTGATTTCTCATCAGAAACCATGGAGGCAAGAAGACAGTGGTATGATCTATTTAAGATACTGCAAGAGAAAGACTTCCAGCCAAAAATCTTATATCTGGCAAGATTGTCTTTCAAAAATGAGGGTGAGTGTAGAATATTCACAGATAAAAATAAACTGAGAGAGTTTATAACCAAGAGACTGGCTTTGCAGGAAATACTAAAGGGTATGTTACAGCCTGAAAAAAAAAAAAAAAGAAAACAGGAGAGAGAGGCCTAGAAAAAAAGTCTAGAAATGAAGATTATATCAGTAAAAGTAACTGAAAGTCTCAAAAGAGTGGTGAAAATAAAATATGACAGATAAAACTCAAATAGGAATAAACTTAACCAATGATGTAAAGCACTTGTATTAGAAGACTAAGTAGCATTAAGATGTCAATTCTACTAAAGTTGGTGTACAGATTCAAGGCAATCCTGATAAAAATTCCACTAGCATTTTTTTAAATAAATGGAAAGCATGGTTATCAAATTTATTTGGAGGGGTAAGGGATCCTGAATAGACAGAACCATCTTCAAAAAGGAAAGGCAAATTTGCAAGACTCTCACTTCTGGACTTTAAATCATATTACCTAGCCACAGTGGTAAAAACAGCAGGTACTGGCATGAAGACAGACACATAGACCAATGGAACCAAATTGATGGTGCAGAAACAGACCCTAACATCTAAGGTTAAGAGATTTTGACAAGCCTGTTAAACTCACCCAGCTCAGGCAGAACAGTCCATTCAACAAATGGTGCTGGGAGAACTGGGTATCCATAGCCAAAAGAAGGAAAGAGGGTCCCTATCTCACACCTTATTAAAAAAATAACTCCTTTTCTTTCCTAAAATGTACCAATTCCTTTCCCATATCAGAGACTTTGCATTTGCTGCACCCCGTACTTGGAAATCTCTTCTCATTCTTGAGGGACAACTTGGATGTCACCAGGTCAGAGCCCTTCCTTACCCCACCCTCTCACCCCAGTCTCTCTCTACCACATCACTGCATTTCTATTTTTTATAGCACTCACCCCTCTCTATAATGGAGGATAATCAGGTGTCATCAGAGCCAAGGATTTGGTCACTGATATCAATTGATGGCATTTGGGTTGAAACTTTCTTATGTGACATTGCTGAATATAGTGCACATACCTACAAGGGTTAAGGATATGCTAAGAGTATTACAGAAAACACAAGTCAAACAGCAAGACTTTATAGAGTATTCTAAAAAATAACAGAAAGAGTCAAAATGTTAATAAAGATGAACAGTCAGAGGTCATTTTAGAGCTCCTCTACATGGTGAAAGCATCATTATTGTTTATCTACCTCATACTGATAAATAGCTTTACAGTTTACAAAGCTCTCTTCTGGGTGTTCTCTCATTTGAGGCCCTCCACAACCTGTAAGGAAGATAAAAACCAAGATGAATGAAGATCTGAGAATGATGAAGATGAGATTGAACTTGGCAGCTTTGAAATGAGAGGATGGAAACTCTTTACCACCTTGGCTGGCCATGAATTGATGATTGCCCCTCCCACCAATCCCCTAATAGAGGAGATCAAAGGGACTCACCTGGAGAAGGCAACCACGGGGGTCAGATGTGGAGAAGAGTCAGTACAAGCATAAGGTACAACCAGAGCCTGGGACCACTCTCTACATCAAAGGCAACTGTATGTCTGGTGCTCCTGGCTGCCTGGCACTTTCAGTTCTTTTTCAGATTGGGTAGTGTGGTGGGGAGGGAAGCTGTGAAGGCCAAGGCCACCTTGGGGTTTTACCTGTTTGCTTAGCTCACATCTTCTTCTCTGTGTAGGTCAATAATTCTCAACATTGACTGCACATTAGAATCACCTGGAGAGTTCGTTGGTTTTTTTTAAATACTGTACCCAGCACCACCGCCCAGAGGTTCCTATTCAATTGTTCTTGGTTAAGGATCAGCACTTTTTAAAAAATCTCCCTGGGTGTTTCTAATGTGCAGACAGAGTTGTGCAGTATTGATACCTAGCCTAAGCCTGAGTGGAAAAAAAGAAAAACCATATATTAGTCAAAACTCAATCATTGGGAAGTGGATGTGGCTCAAGCAATTGGGCTTCTGCCTACCATATGGGAGGACCCAGGTTCAATCCCTGGGCCCTCCTGGTAAAAGAAGAGCCAAGTCCGTGAGGCAAGCGCCGCAGCAAGATGATGATGCAACAAAAGAGAGACACAGGGGAGAGTCAAGGCAAGATGCAACAGAAACCAGGAACTGTCTCTCCCACACTGGAGGTCCCCAGTGATCAAATTCCGGTGAAGCCTAGAGGAGAAAATGAGAAGACAAAAAGAAACATACAGAAGATCACACAGCAAATGGACACAGCAAAACAGAGGGGTAGGGGGCAGGGGGAGAAAAAAACTCATTTGCTCATACAGTAATTATTACTCTCAATAACTAAAAATAATAACCCATATTTTCTTTGAAACTGAACAAATTCTGTTAACGTTACAAGATGTTAATATCAGGCAAAAAATACAACCAAAGCAAACTATGGACAGTAGTGTTTGGTAATAGATTAATAATATTCCTTTAAGGGTAAAAAAAGAAAAGAAAATGTACTAAGGGAAAAAACTAGACAAAAGCTACTACATATTGTTTAACTCCACCTATACAAAATATAAACATAAATAAATTCAAGAGATGGAAACAGAATAACAGCTATATATGGAAGGGGAAGGATAGAGAGAATGAGAAGTGATTACTAGGGGTTAGAGGTTTTTTTGTTTGTCTGCTTTTTTTTATTATTATTGGAGTATCTAATAATGATTGAACTAATGAATGCACAACTATGTAATTATACCAAATACCATTGATTGTACACTTCAGATGGTTGTATGCCTTATGAATATGTATCAGTAAAACTGATTTTTTTAAATTAATTTTTTAAAAGTTAATAACCCCTATTTACTAAGTCCTTGGTATATGCTGAGCTCTGCTCTAAGAGCTTCATGTTTCACCCAAACCTCTCAACAATCCTAAGATAGTTACTACTATATTCCTCATTCTAGAGATGGGAAACAGGCTCAACACTTGGTAGCACTGGGACCTGGATCTGCCAGAATCCAGAACCAGGCACTTAACCATCCCCACTTAGCCTCTAAAATGGTAATGGCATTGAAAAAACACACACCAAAAAAACTATGTGGAAAAGCCAACACTGATCTTCAAAATTGTTTTCAGGGCAGCGGATTTGGCTCCATTGATAGAGCGTCCGCCTACCATGTGGAAGGTCCAAGGTTCAAACCCTGGGCCTCCTGGCCCCTGTGGTGAGCTGGCCCGCATGCAGAGCTGATGTGCACAAGGAGTGCCATGCCATGCAGGGGTGTCCCACGTGTAGGGAAACCCCACACGCAAGGAGTACGCCGCAGATAAAAGTGCAGCCTGTCCAGGAATGGTGCCACACACCTGTAGAGCTGATGCAGCAAGATGACACAACAAAAAGAGACACAAATTCCCGGTGCCACTGACAAGAATACAAGCGGACATAGATGAACACACAGCGAATAGACACAGAGAGCAGACACAGGAGGCTGCAGGGGAGGAGCAAGAAAGGGGAGAGGGAAACGGACTTTGGCCCAGTGGTTAGGGCGTCCGTCTACCACATGGGAGGTCCGCGGTTCAAACCCCGGGCCTCCTTAAACCGTGTGGAGCTGGCCATGTGCAGTGCTGATGTGCGCAAGGAGTGCCATGCCACACAAGGGTGTCCCCCGCGTGGGGGGAGCCCCACGCGCAAGGAGTGCGGTGAGGAGAGCTGCCCAGTGTGAAAAGAAAGAGCAGCCTGCCCAGGAATGGCGCCGCCCACACTTCCCGTGCGGCTGACGACAACAGAAGCGGACAAAGCCGCTGACAACAGAAGCGGACAAAGAAACAAGACGCAGCAAACAGACACCAAGAACAGACAACCAGGGGAGTGGGGGAAATTAAATAAAATAAATAAATCTTTAAAAAAAAAAAGAAAGAAAGGGGAGAGAAATAAATAAAAAAACAAATCTTTAAAAAAAGAAAATTGTTTTCACGTCAGGATTACCCCCTGCTGGAGGTCATTTAAATGTCTAGTTGTTATGCTGTATACATTTTTGCCTTTTTACATAGCTTCAAGCAGTCTGATAAGTGGGCTGGTTGGGGGTTTGGAGAGGGTCTGGGGCAGGAGCTCACTTGAATACTTTCCTGGCCTCTTCTAACAGAAGATGCCATTGGCTTTAAACTGTAAGTTAAATTTTAAATAAGAAGAACCAAACATAGTCCCTTGACACTTTTGAAAGATGTGTAAGCATCTCTTTATTCATGTTATTCATCTTCCCTGCAGAAACTGAAATCAACACTTAGTTCTTAAAATCATTTGGCAGTGGGTGTTCATGATTCTTTCCTCTTCAATGTGATCAAAGACGTGTACACAAAAACAGACACTTCCTGCCCCTTTCATGCTCATGTATTTTTTTATAACAATGGGAAAGAGATCCTGGCGGGGGGGGGTGGGGCGAGAGTTAAAGACTGTGACAACCAAGCAAAATTATGTCTAAAAAGAAGTCATTTAGAAAGGGGAGAGGTTTGAGAAGGGGGTTGTGCTTTTTACTTCCTTAAAGCATAAGTGGGCTTTATTATAGAAAACTGGTTCTTTGTATTCACCATTTTAAAAGTTCTTTCTTTTTTTCAAGATTTATTTTGTATTTATTTCTCTTCCCTTCCCCTACCCCCAATTGTCTGCTTTCTGTGTCCATTTGCTGTGTGATCTTCTGTATCCGCTTCTATTCTTGACAGGCACCCAGAATCTGTGTCTCGTTTTGTTGCATCATCTTGCTGTGTCAGCTCTCTGTGTATGTGGTGCCATTCCTGGGCAGGCTGCAATTTTTTCACACTGGGCGGCTCTCTTTACAGGGCGGCACTCCTTGCACGTGAAGTTCCCCTACACAGGGGACACCCCTGCGTGGCACAGCACTCCTTGCACACATCAGCACTGTGCATAGGCCAGCTCCACAGGGGTCAAGGAGGCCTGGGGTTTGAACCTTGGACCTCCCATGTGGTAGGTGGACACCCTATCCATTGGGCCAAATCCACTTCCCTCTTTTTTTTTTTTTTCAAATCTGGATATTCAGCTTTTTATAGAGTACGAAAAGTGTTATCAAAGTAAGAATTGTTAAGAGCGGATATGGCTCAAGTGTTTGAGCTCCTGCCCCCCACCTTGTTCAGTTTCCAGTGCCTCCTGAAAAAATAAAAATGAACAATAAGCAAAACAGATGAAAGAGCCAACTCTGGGAAGATGGTGTGGCTCAGTGGTTGAGCGCCAGCTTCCCACATGAGAGGCCCGGGGTTCAATCCCAAGCCCCTAGTAAATAAAAATAAATATCATGGCAGATGGGGTTCACTGCCATGTCAGTGGGCCCTTCTTTGGAGCTGGTGTTTCTGCGTGATGGAGCTGGACTCAGATGGGATCTCTTTTCACAAGGCTTTCATGCTACTTTACTGGAATTGTAGTTGGTGCTGGGGTTTAAGATATATCTAGGGGATTTGAATCTCTGGACTGACAATGTGATAGCCAGGCCCTGAGCCTCAACAGACTTCAGCTCCTATACTCTGATTTATTGGACTTACCCCACTCAGTTAACATGGAGTTGAAGAATGTCAACCACCACACCATGGAGCCTAGAGGGCCTACTACTGAAAGCAGGAAGATTGCATCCAGTATCCATGTGGAATCTAAGCCCCCTCTTGACATAGATGTGGAATGGACACAACCAAGCCAAGGTCCACAGGAATGAGGAATACAGTAAGGATTAGAGTGGACTTAATGATATCCTATTCAGGAACTATTGTGGTTAATAATTGAGAAAATGTGGCATTGGTGTAGAAAAAGTGGCCATGGTGGCTGCTGGGTGCGGGGAATGGGAGGAAGAGATGAGATGTGGAGGCATTTTCAGGACTTGGAGTTGTCCTGGGTGGTGCTGCAGGGACAATTGCCGGACATTGTATGTGCTCCCATGGCCCACTGGATGGAACGTGGGAGAGTGTGGGCTATGATGTGGACCACGGGCCATGGGGTGCAGTGATGCCCAGAGATGTACTCACCGGATGCAATGGATGTGTCATGATGATGGGGGAGAGTGTTACTGTGGGGGGAGTGGTGGGGTGGGGGCGGTGGGGGTGAATGGGGACCTCATATTTTTTTAATGTAATATTTTTTAAAAAATGAATAAATTGAGTAGAATTTGGAAAAATAAATAAATAAGAATCTTTGCATTATAATATAAACCAAATTAAATTAATGCATTTTAGATATCAGCTGTATCAGTAAATGAGTCATCTATCTCCATTCATTGTTTCTGTTGCCTAACAACAATTTTCTAAAAATTCCAAGAAACTTGTAGAAAAAGAAAGCCTGTTTGAAACAGATTTGACTGATACATCTGCCAGGAATTTTTTCATGACTTCATAGTTCCCCATATGGGCACTCTGAATCCAGGAGAACTAAAAGTGGAAAACGAGGCAGCCTTTGTTTTTGGTTTACCCATGTAGAATTTGATTCTGGGTTGACCGGAGTCAAGCAGGCTGCATAGGTCCTGGGACTCCTGGACTCCAGGAGCTCACAGTGGAGTCCAGCAAACCTACAGTCTGGCTCTCTTCATCAGTCTTACTAGTCCAGCTAGTATTTTTGCATGTGTGTATGTATATATTTTTAAAATCATGGTAAGTCACTCTTCTGTGAGTATGGCAGGACCTGTCCCACCATCACAAAAGACTATTAATAATCATATTCATTCCTTCACCAGTTCATTTGCTCAATCAAGAAATATTTTGGAGCACCTACTATGTGCCACACCTTGTACCAAATCCTTGGAAATACAGTGGTGGACAAGACAGACATGATTTCTGTCCTCATGAAATTTACATTCTAGAGAGGAAGATAGACAATAAGCAGGTAATGATTAAATGAACGATATTTTAGATGGGGGTTAATGTTAAGGAGGAAGAGTTTAGGTAGAGGAGTCAGGAAAGGCCTCACTGAAAAGGTGATGTTCGAGCTAAGGCTTGAATGACCAGAACGAGCCCTGGGATGAGCAGCAAGTACAAAGGCCCTTGGGTGGGAATGAGCCTTGCATGTCCAAGGAACTGAAAGAAAGCCAAAGTGCCAAGGGTAATGAGCGGAGGAAAAGAGTAGGACTGGTTGAGGTGTGAGCAGTGGGCAGGAGTCTAATCACGTCAAGCTGTGTAGGTGATGGTAAGGAGTTCAAGTTTTACTTTAAGAGTAATAGGAGGATGGCGACAGACTGGTAGGCAGAGCTGAGTGCTCTCACAAAAACAACTGAGAAAGAACCAAGAGCACCCCAGGGACCTGCTTTGGAGGTCAGCAGACCAGGACAGTGCTACATAACTCCCAGGAGGGAGAGAGACAGACAGACAAAGAAGCCGAAAAGACAAATGTGAGTTACCAAACCCCCACAGCAGCCAGCAAGGGCTCCCCTCCCCAACCCCCAAGATACTAGGTTGGGGTAAAACCCTTGTCTCACTGTAGCCAACTGAGAGGTACAGACATCTTCCTCCCTATCAGCTGTTTTCAAGAGAAAAGGGAGGGGATGTCAGGGTGCTTTTCTTCAGTGAATTTGGCCAGCAGAGCCCGCTTTGAATCTCTGATGTGGAGATTCAACACAGGAATACAAGAAAGCTGAGGCTTAACACCTCCATGGAAAGGTGCATTGACTAGTGCCATCTGCTGGCTGGTCTGGAAAGTGCATGACAAAAATGGCTTGCACTCTCTGTATCCAAACCCTGGGAGAAAATCTGCGCCCCACTAGTGAGTCCCTGGCTTGATTTTGAAAACTTAACCTGGGCAGTTTTTAAAGACCGAGAATAAGTTGACCCAAATATCAAAGAAGAGCTGTGGGGGGAAAGAAACACAATAGGCAAGAGAGAGAAATTAGCCATCAGGGTAAATATACCAACATATTCAGATACCTAGATATTAGCAAAAAAAAAAAATTACAAGGTGACACAACAGAAAGACATACAGATTCCTGGTACTGCTGACAAGAATACAAGCAGACTCAGAAGAACACACAGTGAATGGACACAAAGAACAGACAACTAGGGGGGGAAGGGGAGAGAAATAAATAATATATATATAAAAAAAAGACACTGGGAGAGCATAAAGCACTATTTGAAAGCCTGCAAGTTTGCAAAGAAAAACAACAGACCTTAGGAATGAAAGACATGATGGATGAGATTAAAAATACATTAGAGGCACATAAGAGCAGATTTGAATTGCTTGAAGACAGAATTAGTGATTTTGAAGACAGAACATCTGAACTGGAAAAGACAGGAGAACAGAAAGAGAATGGGAAAAATGGAACTGAGTCTCAGGGAATTGAATGACAATACAAAATGCACAAACATTTGCATTATTGGTGTCCCTGAAGGAGAAGAGAATAGAAAAGTGGCAGAAAAAATATTTGAGGAAATGAGTGAGAACTTCCCAACCCTTATGAAGGACATAAATATCAATATCCAAGAATGATAATGCACCCCAAACAGAATAAATCTGAATAGACCTACCCCAAGACACCTACTAGTCAGAATGACAAATATCAAAGATGGAGGGTTCTGAAAGCAGCAAGAGAAAAGCAAAGTATTAAATGCAAGGGAAACTCAATAAGATTAAGTGCTGCCCTTTCACCAGAAACCATGGAGGAGAAAAGAAAGTGGTATAATGTATTTAAGGGACGTGGACTTGGCCCAATGGATAGGGCATCCATTCTACCACATGGGAGGTCTGCGGTTCAAACCCTGGGCCTCCTTGACCCGTGTGGAGCTGGCTCATGCTCAGTGCTGATGCACGCAAGGAGTGCCGTGCCACGCAGGGGTGTCCCCCATGTAGGGGAGCCCCACGTGCAAGGAGTGCGCCCCATAGGGAGAGCTGCCCAGCATGAAAGAAAGTTCAGCCTGCCCAGGAATGGCACTGCACACACGGAGGACTGACGCAGCAAGATGACACAACAAAAAGAAACACAGGTTGCTGTGCCACTGACAACAACAGAAGCAGACAAAGAAGAACACGCAGCAAATGGACACAGAGAACAGACAACTTGGGGGGGGGGAAGGAGAGAGAAATAAAATAAATCTTTTAAAAAAATTTATTTAAGATACTGAAAGAGAAAAACTGCCAGCTAAGAATTCTGTATCTGGCAAAGTTGTCCTTCAAAAATGAGGGTGAGTTTAAAGTCTTCACAGACAAACAAAAACTGATAGAATGTTACCAAAAGACCATATTTGCAAGAGATACTAAAGGGTGTGCTGCAGCCTGGAAGGAAAAAAACCAGGTGAGAGAGTTGTAGAAGAGTTAAGAAATGAAGATTATTAGGAAGGGTAAACTAAAGGATAAGAATACAGACAATAGAATGATGACAGCAGAGCCGAAGGACAAAATGGATGAAGCAATTTGAAGTTTTCAAGTAGCTCTTCACATCTATCCAAAGAACCCTGAAATATGGAAAGATGACCTTTCTTGGGCAAGAACACTCCAGGAGCAGCAGAAAGTGGCACAGCGGATTAAAAAGAGTGAATCATCAGCAGAAGTAAACAGATTTCTCTCCAAAGTCAATTCCTGAGCATGACTTTGAAAGTGATGAGATTGTTACTGTTTATGCAGCTATTGCTGAGAAACAGAAGACAACTTCAACAAATAAAACAATGGTTATTGTGTCTGCTTCTGGGACTGTAGAGACTGTAAGGGAGAAGGAAGATGGTGCTTCAACACCAGATGACTCAGTTCCTATCAAAGCCCGATGAAGGAAAATGCATAGCATGAATTATTTGAATCTGTCCTTTTTGATTATCATTTACAGTTTTAGACATAGGGACATTTATTCCAGAGAAACGGGGCAAAACTACTATTTGTAAGATAAGTTTTTCAGATGAAGCATATAAATCTAAATGGTAACATTATTGTATAGTATTTGGGCTATGCTTTGATAAGTTATGGCTTGTACTTAAGATCAGAATTCTGAGCAAAATGTTTTTGACATGTAAATTTAATTTAATCCAAATATATGGATGGATATATTTAAAGACACAACCTGAAAAGCAAATTCTTGAGTAGTAAATAACTTGGTCATTGTTATTAAAATGTCTACTCATTGACTTTTGTTTTATGATAAAGGAAATAAGAGATTGCTCTCTCTCCTAAAAATATACTGCTGTTACTATGCACTGTTTTCCTTGCTTCTGTAGAGTAGGTTTGTCACAAACCTTAAATGTTTTTAATAATCATTTTGACTTAAAATTGTGGTTTTGTTATATGTGGAATCTTTGAAAGTTCAGCCAAAAATGCATCCAAATGTGAACATTCTGAAGTTTCTCTTAATTCTGATTTGTGCTTAAATTTTTGGCTTTAAAGAAATTATAACAATGGAAGTTTGCCTCATTCAGTATTTGTTACATGTGTGAAGTACTGATAATATCACAATGATGGTTTTATTTTTTAGATTATTACTGTAAGTTAGTTAGTCCTTACTACAAATGAGTCATTTTTCTTAAATGTGCATTTTTTTAGTGACTGGATTTTATAGATATATAATAAATTGTACTGCTACATTTTAAAAAATAGAGGATAAGGGAAATGGATGTGGCTCAAGCAGTTGGGCTCCTGTTTACCATATAGGAGGTCCAGGGTTTGATGCCCACAGCCTCCTGGTAAAGGCAAGCTGGCCCATATGCCGAGCTGGTCCACACGAATGCCAGCTCATGCAGGAAAACTGCCCCATGCAGGAGTGCTGGCTAATGCAGAGAGCTAGTACAGCAAGATGGCACAACAAGAGACAGAGGAGAGACAATAAGAAGATGTGTCAGAACAAGGAGCTGAGGTGGTGCAAGAGAATGATCACCTCTCTCCCACTCCGGAAGGTCCCAGGATCAGTTCCCAGAGCCACCTAATAAGAATACAAGCAGACACAGAAGAACACACAGTGAATGGACACAGAGAATAGATGGGGGGTGGGGGGAGAAATAAATAAAATCTTTTTTTATAAAATAGGGGATGATATGGGAGAGGGAGGAGGGTACATGGGAATTCCTCATAATTTCTATGTGACTTTTTTGTAATCTAAAGCCTCTTTTAAAATAAAGTTTATTATATTAAAAAAAGAGAGAGAGAGTAATAGGAAACCCCTGGGTGCCATGAACATGATCTGGTCTGTATTTTTTAAAAAGGTTCAATCCCTAGTACCTCCTAAAAATTTTTTTTTAAAGTCACTTAGGGGAAGTGGACTTGCCACAGTGGTTAGGGCATCCGTTTACCACATGGGAGGTCCGCGGTTCAAACCCGAGGCCTCCTTGACCCATGTGGAGCTGGCCCGTGCGCAGTGCTGATGCGTGCAAGGAGTACCCTGCCACACAGGGGTGTCCCCACGTAGGGGAGCCCCACGTGCAAGGAGTGCACCCTGTAAGGAGAGCCGCCCAGCGCGAAAGAAAGTGCAGCCTGCCCAGGAATGGCGCCGCACACACGGAGAGCTGACACATCAAGATGATGCAACGAAAAGAAACACAGATTCCCATGCCGCTGACAACAGAACAGAAGTAAACAAAGAAGATGACGCAGCAAATAGACACAGAGAACAGACAACCGGGGCAGGGGGAAGGGGAGAGAAATAAATAAATAAATAAATAAATAAATAAATAAATAAATAAATAAATAAATAAATAAATCTTTTAAAAAAATAATAAAGATATTTTCACAATTTAAAAAAAAAGTCACTTAGGCTGTTATATGAAGAATGAAGTGTAAGGGAACATGAATGCATGCCTGTTATCATTCATTCATTTGTGTGTCTAGTCAAAATTATTTTTTGAGTGCCTAATTGCCAGGCACTGTGCAAGCACTGGGAAATCATGGTGGGTAAACCATTATTCCTCCCTTCAAGGAGCTTACAGGTCAGCTGGGAAAACAAAGAAGTACGTGTGCCCTTTTAGTGTAATGAGCTAAGTGCTGTGCTGGGGTAATTTCCATGTGTTAAGAGAACCCAGAGGAATTCATTCATTCATTCATTTAATAAATATTTATGTGTAAAGCTCTTGGGATAAAATAGTGAATAGACAAGCACATACCCTCACAGCATTTACAGATAAGTGGGGGAGAAAGACATTAATCAGACACTGTCAGTGACATATCATTACCCATTGCAAGAAAAATAACATGAGAGTGGCTAAGAGGTAAGCCTGGGGTATAGTCCAGGAGGACTCAGGAGAAGCTGTTTGAGCTGAGGTCTGAAGAATGAACTGCAAGTAAGTAAAGTAGGTAAAAAGGGAAAGTGCTAAGGCCCCAGTGAGCTCCTGCCAAAACTCTCTGGGTCAGGAAAGGCCTTCTAACATTTAAGCTGAGTCCTGAAGGATGAGTAGGAGTTAGCCAGATGAGGAGAGTTGGAGAGGAGAGAGAGGCATTCCAGCAAGGCCTGTGCAAAGGCGTGAAGGCAACAGAACTTAGCGGATTCAAGGAAAAGCAAGTGTTTCAACAAGTCGGCTGTAAAGTGGGCCGGGTTAATCTCTCTTTGTCCATCATCGTGTGTGCGTTTGCCTTCCAGTTTTGCCATGTCTTCTCATAGGACTTTTAGAATCAAGCAATTCCTGGCCAAGAAACAAAAACAGAATTGCCCCATTCCTCAATGGATTCGAATGAAAACTGGCAATAAAATCAGGTTCAACTCCAAGAGAAGACGCTGGAGAAGAACCAAGCTGGGTCTGTAAGGAATCGCACATGTGATGACTCACATGTTTACACCATATCAAGTTCACTTACATCTTGTTGAAAGAGACTCTTTCTGAATAGTTAGACTTTATTGGAAGAAAATACTGTTTTTGTTGGGTTTTTTTAATGCTTTGGCATACATAAGTTGGTTCAGTAGTAAATATGTGAGACCTTTTGTTTGAAAAAAAATAAAAATAAAGTGGGCCTACATGGCATGGTGAAAAAGGTGGAGAAGTGAGCAGGATCAGAACTGTGCCATGCTAAGACATTCTTTTAAATTTTATCTTGAGGGCAGCAAGAAAGTGACAGGGCCAAAAGGAATATTTGAGACTGCTTCGGCCACAGAGGGGAGGCTGGGTGACGCCCCACAAGGGGCCTTTATCTAACACAGCAAATCCTCCGTGAAATCCCTCTTGGTAAGTTTCTCTGGGTTGAGGGAAGGCCAGATTAGCAAATACCATTGGCCATCTCATTGCTGCCTCTTCAGTGGCCCAGCCTGTGCACTGCAGGTGTCATGGATTTTGAAGACATCTGCTCCTTATGCCGAGCACCAAACCACGAATGTCTCTAGAACTGAGCTCAACAGGGACCCATTTCTGTTGCCTAATGGACAGTGATGCAGTACACAGGCAAGGACCACTTAGAGCTCAATGGTTTATTCTTCCTCATTAATTTACTTAAAATAAGATCAAAACTGCCTTCAGCAGTTTTGTTCTCACCATGAACTACTTTCAAACAAACTCTGACTCTATGGACCAAAGCCCTTTTCCCCCTGGTTTTTGGACAGTGCCTTCTGACTTCCCTGTCCTCCAAGCGTCTTTAGAGTTAGAGGGTGGAGGAGAAGGTGTTCACTGAGACTGAGGCCCAGGGGATCAGGTGAGTTTTCTAATTTGTGATCTAGGCAGGTCCTCCCAACTTCACATGGCTTCCCATTTGTTACAGGATAAAACCTAAACAATTTGGCCTGAGGGAAAGAGTAGTACCGAGCCTTTTAAGATCTGTTCCTTTCTACCAGCCTGGAAGCTCTTTCTTCAGATCTTCTCATGGTGGCTCCTTCTCACAATTCTGGTCTCAACTCAAATATTACCCCCTCAAAATGGTTTGCTTGACCAGCATTCACAGGGAGCTGGCTACTCATTACTAACCCATTAATCTTTTGTTTATTTTAATAGCACATCACCATATAAAATTATCATTTATGTTTCCTTCTTGCTTATTGTCTGTCTTCTCCCTCTAGAATTGAGCCTAACATTGGGGATTTATCTTTCTTTCTCATTGTTTTAACCTTAGTACTTAGAACAATGGCTGGCACATCGTAGGTGCTGAATGAATGAAAGAATGAATGAATGAATGGTCCTGGCCTTTATTCCCAGCCTCATTTCACTCCATTCCTATACTCACTCCCTAAGCTTTAGACAAATGGAGGTCTGTGGGGGTCTTCGGACCTGCCTTGTGAATTGAGGCCCCGAATTCCTTCAGCCTGGAATATCACCAACATTCCCCCCCCACACTCATTTTCCTTTTTCTTCTAGATTCTGAAATCCTTCCAGATAGTCAACCCTGGAACATACCTCTATCAAGACAAGATGAGCCTTGCAGCTGCAGTCAGCTGCCTACCCTACCTGTGAGCTCCTGAAAAAAGGCACCCATTCACTTCCTTATCCCTAGCACAATAATCAGCACACAGTCGGTGCTCCACTAAGGTTGATTGATTGACCAGATAGCAAGATGTAGTTCAGAGAAACATAGATTAGAAAACCATGGTCTTTTTTATGACAATGGTAGGAGGGGTTATCACAAACCTAAATCTACAGCAGAGAGGCAGCCCCTTCTTATTGGCCAAACCAGGAAAATAATGCTATATTAAATTCTGGTAACTAAGAGCAAAAGCAGGTGGACATGGCCTAAAAGACTCTGCTTCTCATCCTTCATGCACTTCCAAGTGGGTGAGAGCCAGTAATTCACTAGTGAGAGATGCAGGAGGGGTCTCACTATCCAAGTAGGCAGGACCAAACAAAGAGGTCGGGGAAAAGCACCAGCTAAACCTTGCACAGTGCTTCCCACTCCATTAAACGCTTCCTTAAAACTTCTCTCACTGGGGTCCAAGAGGAAGGAAAGTAGTTAACATCCTGCCAGTGAGTCTGAGAGGTCCAGCAGCCTGCCCACAGAGACACCACCAGGAGCAAGGTGCTGTATGGCTGTGCCTTTATTCTGTACCCTTACTGGGGAGCCTTTACCATGCTCACCAAAGCTGTAGTTGCTAAGCTTTTAGAAATCTGTGTAATTATTGCCTAAAATACAGAACAGCAAAATGTACAAATAGTTGCTTTTAAGAAAGGCCTTTTGGATGATGCTGTTGCTGATGATTGCTGAAGTTTGATGACGATGATGATGATGAAGATGCTATCCTTAAAGATGGGCCAGGAGGAAACTGCTCTTACAGCGCACTTGGCTCCAAATGGAGTATGTCTGGAAACTGATGCAGAAATATCATGAAAGCCCAGCCTTTCCCTGAGTAGAACCGAATTATTTACCAGCACCAGCCACAGCACTGTCCAGTCACAAAATTTCTCAAAGTCAGCAGAAAATAAGAATTGCTTCAAATATTGTTTTGATATTAGCTTGTTTTGATTGGCAGCAGTTGACATCTTGTTTTCTGCATCCCGTAATTCTTGTTGGCGTTCTATTTTAGCATACGGTTATAAATAAAACAACTCAATGAGATAATATCAGAAAGGCTCTAAGTGTGCTGACAGGTACCACCATCTCATTAATTGTGAATACAATGTAACTTGGATTTTGGGGGGGGGGGAATGAGGTTGACAATCACAGTGTGGTATTTTTAAGTAGGTAGGTGTGGAAAGTACCCATGCACGAGGCCACAGCATCCTTCGGAAGAGTAAAGAGCACCTTACTTCTCCCAGGCATAGAGGGGATGGAGCCGAGATGGCCTGGCAGTGCTTCCTCAGCAGACGTGAGAGTCACCAAAGCCCCCACCCCCACCTCCAAGTTCAGTGCTTGGTAAAGCAGCTGCCAGCAAACAGCATAGGAAGGCTGTCTCATCTCTGTGGGCAGTGAGGCCTCCTGCTGAGATGGACAGGATCATGCTCAGTCCTGGCGGCTGAGACAAGCAGCCACAAAGACCAGTACCACCCAGGAGCCTGGGGTCTGCATGTCCAGTCCATGGGAGAAATGTCACCACCTCCCCCAGGGACAGGCCAGGGTGGGGGTCATCCCTGGATCACCCACTGGTCTTCTCAGCCAATTTGGCAGCCAGGGTAAAAATAGCACCAGCCACATCATTTCCAAAATTAAGGGTGATGCTATAGCAAATGTATGCAGATGTATACAGACACAGATGGGAACAAGTGTATTTAATTGTAAATGAGTCAGAATGGAGAAAATGAGATTTCCCTTATATTTGGGTTCCAAAAATTACAGAGAAAATATGCCTGAGGCAGAAACAAACCAAAAAAAAAAAAAAAGATGTAGGTAGGCTACTGAGCCCGGAGCCACAGGAGAGGCAACCTTTGGCATCCCGAAGGTTGGAGTGGCTTTGCTCGCCTCTGGGAAGTATGAAAGAGTCCTGGTTCCAGAGAGCCTGATCCCAGAGGCCCTGAAGGGGCCAAATTGCTAATGGGGTGACACAGGCACAGATGAGCAGGACTCTGTGCCTCAGCCACATTCCACCCATCCTGTGCCAGAGAAAGTGCAAAAAGGAGGGCTGGGTGGGGACTGTCCCAAGGAGGGACCCAAAGGCCAGCTTTCATGTCACCAGCAAATCAAATTGAGGCAGAGAAAAAGGACAGAAAACATCTCCACCCAGCTCATGCAGCCGAGAGGGAGAGGAAGGACAGCAGATATTTGGTGTTTATTTTATTTTATTTTATTTCTCTCCCCTTACCCCCCACCCTGGTTGTCTGTTCTCTATTTGCTGCATCTTCTTTGTCCACGTCTGTTGTTGTCAGTGGCATAGGAATCTGTATTTCTTTTTGTTGTGTCATCTTGTTGTGTCAGCTCTCCGTGTGGGCCACGCCATTCCTGGGCAGGCTGCACTTTCTTTCGTGCTGGGCGGCTCTCCTTAGGGATGCACTCCTTGCATGTGGGGCTCCCCTACGCGGGGGACACCCCTGCGTGGCATGGCACTCCTTGCGTGCATCAGCACTGGACATGGGCCAGCTGCACATGGGTCAAGGAGGCCCGGGGTTTGAACTGCAGACGGTCATGTGGTAGACGGATGCCCTAACCACTGGGCCAAGTCTGCCACCTATTTGGTGTTTAGAAAACATGACTTCTCCTTAACTAATGTTAAGAAGGCACCTAGGAGAGTGCCAGACTGCTGTTAGACATTCAGTAAATACTGGAACAAGGAAAGGGAAGAGAAAGAATGGAGGGAAGGAAGAATATGTCACCCCACAAGCCTCTCCCAGTCTATTAAGGGAAGCTGGTGCTTTCTGCAGAAGCAGATAGGTAGATTTGCTCACGTAAAAGGAACATGCTTGAAAAGACCCTGGCAGGTTCCCCAAAAAGTTAAACACAGAACTCCCATATGACCTGGCCATCCCACTGGTAGGTATATACCCTAAAGAACTGAAAGCAAGGACTCAAAGACATACTTGAGTATGTTTATAGCAGCATTACTCAAAATAAGCAAAGGTGGAAGCAACCCTCGTGTTCATCAACAGATGAATGGATAAACAATATGTGATCTGTGTATATACACACAAGCACACACAACATACACACACAATGGAATATTATTCAGCTGTAAAAAGGAATGAAGTTCTGATAATGTGCTACAACATGGATGAACCTCGAAGACATCATGCTGAATGAAATGTCAGACACAGAGAGACAGCTATTATGTGATTCTACTTATATGAAATAGCTAGAATATGCAAATTCATAGAGGCAGAAAGTAGAGTACAGGTTGTGGGAGTAAGTGAAGGCAGGGGGAATGGGGAGTTAGTCCCTAACAGGTTGAGGGTTTCTGTTTGGGGTGATGGGAACATTCTGGTAAAGGATGGTGGTGAGGGTAGCACACTGTGTGATTAATATCCCTGAATGATATGCTTGGGAGGCGTTGAGATGGAAAGTTTAAGTGGTATATATGTTTCCACAATTTTAAAAAGAGAAAAACTAAAGAGCTGATGACAGTTACATGCAATACAAGATCCTGGACTGGATCTAATAATGGGAGAGAAAATGCCCAAAAGGATATTACTGGGACATTCAAAAAAAAAATTGGAATATAAATAGTAAATGTTACATCAATGTTAAATTTCTTGATTTTGATATTTCTACTTATGGTGGCTACATAAGTGAATATCTTTGTTCTTAGGAAATGTACAGGGAAGTAGTAAGTGTTCAAGGAGCATAATGTATACAACCTACTTTCAAATATTTAGAAAATAGATGGACGGATGGATGGATGCATAGATAGGTGGCTAGATAGAACGATACTGCAAATGAGGCAAAATGTTAAAAGTTGAAATTTGGGTGGAAGGTATATTGGAGTTCTCTCTATGGGTAATGTATTAATTTTGCAACTATCCTGTAAGATTGCAAATATTTCACAATGAAAGTTAAAATAAAAAAAAAATTAAAAAAATAAAGACACTCATGTGCCTCTCTCGGGGCTCAGGCAATGGAAATGAAAGTGAGACCCACCAGCTCCTGCCAGGGCCTCCCTCCCTGTCGGCTCATCCCCTCCACACACAGCAGTCTGGGAAGACACATCTACCTCCTGTGCCTGAGCAATTGTAATTTGCCTCTCAGGGAACAGAACAACATTGGTTTCACCACAGTGGGTGATCTCTCCTCATGGCAGCAACCTGACATATGAGTCAGGGAGCCGTGTGCATCTGGCCATCCTCAGAGCTGTGCACAGGGTCTGACACCTCGAAGGCATTTAATAAATTCTTGTGAGTTGAGGAACGTGTAAATGATGAATGAATGCAGTCAAGACTTTTCCTGCCCTAAAATGGCCTCACTCTGAGGTTTGGGCCCTTTAGCCCTCCCTTGCCTGGCTTGTTTCCTCTGTGTATAGGTGATTGATTCCCTGCTTCCCTACCTGGGGAAGCAGCAAACAGCTCCTTTTTCTTCCGGTGCAAATCTGGCTGGAGGATTCCAGAAAGGAAAGAAACACAAAGGCTCCTTGGGGGAAAGGGCTACAGGAGCCTTCTTCCCCAGCCAACCCTGCATTCTTTGGCCAGTTGCCTTTGCAGTCCAAGCCTTATCTCCCCAGAAAGCCCAGCTAGGTCAGCCTTGCTGACATTTAAAGGCAAGCCAACTCTCCACTCTCCAGCCTACTCCCTCCGCCTCCACCCCCAGTCCCATCCAGGGGTTTGAGCACTGAAGAAAACAGGGTGCCTGATGTTCTGCAGGTCAGCTCCAGGGAGGTGTCCTAGCTAAACCACTCTCAGTGCTGCACACCCAGGGTAAAACAATAACCCAGCTCTGCAGGTCCTCAGAGCCACCCTCTCAATGCCTGTTGGATACAGGAAGGAAAGGCAAGAAACAGCTCACAGTGTTGTTCTGCACAGCTCTGTGCAGCCCAGCAGCTCCAGACTTCCATATGCCGGCCTGCTGCAAGGGTTTACCCAATATGAAATCAAGGAGCATTGAACAACTGGTTAAAAAGAGCCCTGGGTCCTGCTTCTCACCGGCCTTAGTTCAACACTGGTTTCCTGCAGAGCCTCAGTGCCCAAGCTCTGCCACTTTATTAACAGTAGAAGACCAATTCCCCACCTCCTTCCACCTGCCGTTGCCTTCTTTGCCTGACTCTGCACTACACGTTCTACTTTCTAGCCTCTCCATCTTCTTTCCTCTCATTTTTCTTCTTCCTCTGCCTCACCTGTTCCAGCTGTTTGTAACTTTACAGTTGATGAAGTTCTTTCAGACCCATCAGGTATAAGTGATGAGTTAAGTGGCAACTGTGCCAGAGTGAAGACAATACCTATACCAGACTAGGAGATGGAAGGCAGATTGGAAATCTGATGGAGAAGAAACTTCGCTAATGTCGTACCCAGCAAAACTATACTATAATAAATGTCTTGTTGAGGCTTCATCTTGACTCTGGGCTTGGGAAAAACAGCCCCTCTCTTTCATCTCCAAGCAAGACCTAAAGGCTGACTGACATCTGCTTGTGCTTTGTGAAATGCCTGAAAAGGAAATTCAAATAGTTTTTTTACGAGGTGATGCCAGAAAACACTGGTAGAGAATTAGGAAGTGAGACAAGGAAGTGGGGGAAGTCACGAAAGGGTGTTATTCAGTTGTTAAGTTACTTCTGTGGACAACTCCAGCATGTATCTGCTTGGAATCTCTAGAAGATGCCTCCGGGTTACCCCAACTGAGGGGTGAGGAAGCAGGGATGTTTACCCACAACCCCCACTTCTGACATTGGTGGAAAGCTGCTTCCCAGCCCAGCTGAGCCTTTAACTCGCTGGCACTGCCCACTTGCCCTGTGCAGAGGCCTTGCTCAGGCAGCCAGAACAAAGCCCTCAGGCAGAGTCCGGGGCGTGCAGTAAGCAGTCTCTGGTGGCCTAGAGGTGAGCGCTGAGAGGAACCGAGCTGGGCAACAACAAGGTCTGCAAACTCCCTGACCTTCCAATCAATGTCTCTTTCCTTGAGCCAATGCGAGTGGTTTCTGTTCCTTGAAACCGAGCAGTTCTTCCCTAAGATATCTCCCCTCTCCCTCACCACTCCTCACAGCTTTCCAAGGCAGCACAAAGCTCCCTCACCCTCTCTTCTTTCTCTTGTCCCTGTTGCCTTAGAAGGTCCCTCTTCCCGGCCCCAAAATGTCTTTGAATCTCCACTCATTTATTTTTTCCTTCTTGCCTCCTTGGAATGTTTTCCTTCCACCAGAGTGTGTGTTGACTCTACACACATGAGCATGAACACACACACATACACCCTGCCTCCTCCAAGACATTTTCTATTATCAGTTACCCTTCCTGAACCAGCCAGCGTTCTGGGCAGGGGAGCAGACAACAGTGTTCCTCAGAGAGCAAGCAGCAAGAGCAGCAGGTGAACAGTCTCAGAGGGGCCCTGCCCCAGCGGTCTCCCACTGCCTACATACAAGTCCAAGTTCCTGAGCCTGGAATTTAGTACCCTTAATCCAATTTACCAGTTTTATCTTATCTGCTTTTGTCTTTTTTCTATGTTTCATTAATCAAGCAAATATTTATCAAGGGCTGACTATATGCCAAGCCTCAGCCTGGCACCAGGGAAATGGCAGTGCCTAAGTCAGGCAGTGGTACACGGTCCCTTGACCTCAGAGGGTTTGTAGCCGAGTAGGGGTGGAGAGATGGGGCTGCAGATCATGGCAAGGCTGGCCTTCTCTGAACCAGAGAGCCTCGGGGGGAGGAACCCAGCGCCACCGCCCTCCTGTCCCTGCGGCCCTCCTCACCTGTGCTAGCCAGCCTCCAGCTATCTCCACCTGGTACTCACCCCTGGTGTGGTTCCTGCCCACACTGTACCAAAGTTGGTTTGCAGCCAACAAAAAGTGGAAGACGTAATGGAATGTCACTTTAAGATTAGGTTATAAAAGACTGCGGCTTCTACCTTCGGCATTCACTCACTTGCTCGCTTTCAGATTCATTTGCTCTGGGATTCAGTTGCTATATGTCCTGAGCACTTCTTTGGAAAGGCCCATCTGGTGAGAAACTTCTGTCAACAGCCACATGAGTGACCCACTTTGGAAGTAGTTCTTCAGCCTCAATCAAGCCTTCATATGTCTGCAGCTTTGGTCGGTACAACCTCATAAGAGACCCTGAGCCAGAAATACCTTGCTAAACTGCTACTTAGCAATTTCTGACCCTCAAAACTACGTGAGATAGTTAAGTGTTCTCTTTTTTTAAGTTGTCTTGTTTTGGAGTAATTTGCTACAAAGCAATAGATGACTAATAGATCCCTTTTCACCTATAACCTTCCCCTGGATAAGCAGGGCCTTTCTGCTTGTCTCATCTGGTTTCCACTACCCACATGCTCCCATCTCTTGATGGGCTCCACAGAAAGCATTACAACGTGATGCTGAAGCCACTTTCACTCAAAAGACAGCCTCAAAGTTGTCTAAAACACTACACATATTTCTTTCCCTTAGTAGTTTTTCCCCTTAATTTACGTTCCCTTATATAACTCCAGGTAAAAAAAGAAGCCCTAAGTTCCTGATTCACTTAAACTCACCACTTCCCTATGGCTTTGCGAGAGTGATTTGATGTGAGAAGTCTTTCTCTGCGTTGCGTAAAGCTTCTACTCTCTTTGTGAACAAAAGAAGTGAGCTTGCCAAGAGTAAATGGAACCTGGACCACAAAAGGTTGGAGTTGGATTTTAAATCTGGAATTTGTGATCTCAGAGTGGGTTCCAAACCTGGCAGCATATTTGCCCTCCTCTGATTTGGTCTCTCTGCCTCATTGGGCTGCTCTTTCCATCAGAGCTATATAAACATTTTCCAGGGAAGTTTCCTCAGAGGACATGATGGAATTACGCACTCAAATACAAAATTATTTTTATGCTATAGCACAGGGGTGGAACTGAATTGCAAAACTGAATTTTCTTTCAGCAGAAAGTTCAAGCTCTAGACTTTGGTTTTCCCCTGTTAGCTCTTAATTTCTTTCTTGAGGAGTTCTGAAAATTCCCAAGGAACACTAAGCTACCTAGTTACCCCAGTTCACCACTCTAAGATTTAACACTGAGGGATCATTTCTCCAGGCTCTGTGATAATTCCGAATGGAACCGAAGACCTGTATTAGTCAGCCAAAGGGGTGCTGAGGCAAAATACCAGAAATTGGTTGGTTTTTATAAAAGGCATTTATTTGGGGTAGGAGCTTACAGTTGCCAGGCCATAAAGCATAAGTTACTTCCCTCACCAAAGTCTATTCTACATGTTGGAGCAAGATGACTGCAGACATCTGCAAGGGTTCAGACTTCCTCAGTTCCTCTGGGCTTAGAGCCTCTGTTTTCTCCACAAGATCAGCTGTAGACTATCAGGCGAATGCGTCTGTCCCCCCAGGGCTCCCGCTTAAGACTTCAGCATCAAATTCCAACATCAAAACTCCAATATTGGGAAGCAGATGTGGCTCAATAGATAGAGCGTCTGTCCACCATATAGGAGGTCCAAGGGCTTGATACCCAGGACCTCCTGGCTCGTGTGGTGAGCTGGCCCATGCAGGGATGCCCCCGTGTAAGGGTGCTCCCCATGCAAGGGGTGGCCCCTGCACAAGGAGAGCTGCCCCGCACGAAACTGCAGCCCACCCAGGAGTGGTGTGCCACACACATGGAGAACTGACGCAGCAAGATGACCCAACAAAACATGAGACACAGATCCTCAGTGCCGCCTGATGAGAATATAAGTGGACACAAAAGAACACACAGCGAATGGACGCAGAGAGCAGACAACAGGGGGTGGGGAGAGAAATAAATAAATCTTTATTTTAAAACTCCAACATTAAGAACCCTCAACTCTGTCCTTTGCCATGCCTTTTATCTGTGAGTCCCCACCCCTAATGATGTGGCCCAATCAAAGCCCTAATCATAACTTAATCACGCCCAGGTACAGACCAGATTACAAACATAATCCAATATCTATTTTTGGAATTCATAATAGATATCTATTGTCAAACTGCTACAAGACTGAAAAGAGAGAAGCAGTTTTCACTACTTCGGCAACTTTAGTTCCTCCCTTTTGGCATGAGTGCAGATTGCTCTGGCATGCCCTGCTTGGTGTGCCCTCTTCACCTTCTTCCTTCTTCTTCTCTCACCTTTTCCTCCCCTCCTGTCTGATTCTGTTTCTTTCTCTCTGTTTATCTTTTAAATGTCTAAAGGAGATAGGGGAATAGGGAATACTATTTATTTTGGGTTTCTTTTGTATTATTCTTATGAGAATACTATTTATTGAACACCTTCTATGTTATTCCTTTTACTCCTCACAAGAACCAAGTGAGGAATGAATTTTAAAACATGTCTTCAAATTATTTGACCCACCTCTCATGAAGAGGGGTCTCTGTCCTCTCCCTTAGAGTCTAGGCATACTGGTGACTTCTTTGACCATAGATTATGGTGGAAATGATGCTATGTGATTCCTGAGGCAGGCCATAAAAGGCCATAAGAATGGGGGGAGAAGTGGGGTGAGAGGGGTGGGGGGTATATGGGAACCTCATATTTTTTTAATGTAATATTTTAAAAATGAATAAAGGCAAAAAAAAAGATTAAATGAGATTAAAAAAAAAAAAAAGGCCATAAGATTCCTGCCTTGTCAGCTGGGATACTCACCTAGAGTCATCGTGTAAGAAGGCTCTGAGCTACCATGCTATGAGGAAGCCCAAGCACGTGGAGAGGCCACGTACAGATGCGCTGGTCAATGGTCCCACCGGAGCCCAACCTTAGATTCATTCCAACCCAATCACCAGACATGTCAGTGAAAAAGCCTCCAGATAATTCCAGTCATTATAGTCACCTATGAATTCAAGTCATGCCAGCTGAAACCCCAGACATCATGAAGCAGAGGCAAGCCATCCCCACTGTACCCTGTCCAAATTCCTGACCCACAGAATCTGTGAGCATGACAAATTGTGTGGTTTTTTTTATACCACTTAGTTTGCAATTGTTTGTTTCACAGCAATAGATAACGATAACAGTATTATTATTCCTGTTGCACAGATGTAGAAACAGAGACTTGGAGAAATTAAGTTATAAGGCTAGTAAGTGGCAGAAAGAAGATGGGGACCCAGGTCTGTTTGAATAGCAAGCCCACAGTTTTTCCACTAGGGACCCAGCAGGGATAGGGTAAAGGGACTAGCTGGGTTGTGTGTGGGAATCGATATGGTTGCACTTTTCCTCATTTGACCTACACCCCAAATCCTGTGCTCATCTGCCCATCACAGGGCAGACATGCCCACACACTCTACCTGCTGGGGCTATTTGGCAAAGATCAATCCAGTGTCCCTGACTGGTTATTGTCCAATGCTGAGTGTGGGGAGCTGGGGCAGCTTCCCTGGGTCTAGAAGCCTCATCTCCAGTGGGTCCCTGGTGCCTTATTGACCCATTTCTTCAGGCAAATCCTGACCTCCAGGAGATGTTCTGAGCCAGGGTCTCTTTGAGGACCAATCCAATGCCCTTTGAAGACTGGCCTAGAAAAACCTGGGTTCACTCGTGGGTGGAGGGGTGGCAGGTTTGACGCTTTTTCTTCCAAGGAAAGGGGATATGGGATCTGGTCTCTCCTTTCTCTTCCCTGTTTACAATGGTGCCGAGGGTTTCATTTCATTTGTCTTTATAACGTCCCTGGAGGCTGTCAGGTGCCAGGTGCTATAATAAGTGTGAAATTTAACTACTTTTTCATCAAGGCAAAAAAATCCAGCCTGCAGAAATTCAATTGCTGGGAATCTGCTTGTAAAAGACAGGAACCCTATTGTCAACTTTAAATAAATTGCAACTGAAGCATGATCAGGCACCAAATTATCACAGTAAGTCCTCTCAGGAGCTCTTACTGCCCAGCAAGGGACTAGAAAAAAGAATTTGTCCAGGAAGGGGGCCAGACTGAAGCCATAGCCCTGCTACCTCTCAAGGCTGGAGGCTCCCAGCGCCCCCACCCCTGTCTTTCTTGGGAATGTACCACTCTCCCTGCAGAGGCTCCCTGTGCTCTGTAGACCTTCTTCCACATCCTCCCCACATGCCCTCAGTCCCACCTCCAGGCCTTCCTTATTTCTGGTGAGTGCTGCAGGCTGAGTTTTCCAAAGCTATGACCCTGGCCATTAACCTTTGAAGAGCAAAATGCCAACAGTGCTGCATGATGGGGAGCACGCCTTCTATTTACAGCTGCTTTTTCAGATCACAAGGTGCTGGGCAAAGAGAGACTTTTGCTTTAATAAATAGCAGGCGCTTAGAATTAATGCAGGGCTCTGAAGGGATATGAGCAAGCAGTGGAAAATCTAGGTCAAGCAAAAGAAGCTGCTGGGCAGCATACCGCAGGAGGGATCTGGGGCCGAAGCTATTAGGAGCAGTTTTGGCCAGTGTTTCAGAGAATGGAAATTAATATTAATTGAGCTCTTACTATACCATATGAAATATATTACATACCTTATTTATTCCTCACAGCAGATCTGTGAGGTCCCATTTTATGGATGAGTAACCCGAGGCTAAGAGAGAAGGAATTAATGAACAGAGGCTAATTGACCCAAGTCACACCACTAATATGGGAAGGACCTAGGATTCAGTCCCAGATTTGTCCTACTCCACATCCTCCATTTACCCACTGCTGGAGAGAGATTTATTATACTTGCCATGGCACAAATAACCCAGTGTGAGGGATATCTCACTTCAAAAAGTAAACGTATATAAAAAGTTAAAGGTTATTCCTAATATGTTTGTAGAATAAACTGAATGAAAGGATATTTTGTACCCTTTGAGAAGGTTCCAGAAAAAACTCTGAAGATCACCTTTTGGGGACCACAGTATAGCAGCTTCCACCAGTCCTATCTCTGTCTCCTGAATCCCTCCTAGTTGAGCCAAAATGCCATCCCACTCACAGTGCTTCTCAAGTATCTACCCACCTTTCTTTTCTTTACCTTAACTTAAAAATGACTCCAAACACCTCTCTCTGGAGGCTGGCGGAAACTTGACGCCTGGTCATTTTGCCTGCTCCTGCAACCCTGAGCGTCTCAGGCAGCGTCAGGGGGCCTCTTTCACTCAGCCACTGATACACCCACTAGTGCTTCAGGTCAGGAAGCTTTGGACCCAGACTTGGGGGTGAGGTGAGTTTCTAAAATGCACTCCCTCAGAGGAGTGGTGCTCAGGTCTCCATGTCTCAGCAGACCCCTGACTTTAGGTCTGGCTGCCCTCCAGGGCATCCCCCCTCTCCCCACCCACTCTAGGAGCCCAGCACAGGCTCATCAGTGAGCCTGGGTTTGGGGGAAAGAAACAACACAAAATGTGAAACTTGCTGCTCATCCCCCATTATTTCCCACTACAGGAAATGAAACCACCATTCACTCAGTGGCAAGCCAAAAACATAATTGTTTTCAATTCCTTTCTTTATCTTAAACCCTATCTTATCTAATCCATCAGCCTGTTGTCTCTGCCGTCAAAATACATCCAGAATCTGGCCACTTCTCATCACCTCCAGTGATCCACCTCAACCCAAGTCCACATCATCTCTTATTGGAACTTTTGCAGTAGAATACTACAATTCTTGCTCCCCTTTAGTCTATTTTCTGCACAACATCTAGAGTTTCATCATCCAATACAGTGAACATAAGACACATGTGGCTCTAGATTAGTATAAATTAAAATTTGTGTTCCTCAGTCACACTTACGAGTGCTCAGTAGCCACAAGTGGTTAGTGACTTTCATACTGGACCGCACAGGCATCAACACTTTCATCATCACAGAAAGTTCTATTGGGAAGTGCTGATCAAGCATGAGCCTTTTAAAATTAAGTTAGGTCATGTCTCTCTCCCCATTCCAAATGGTCTGATGACTTCCCACCACACTTAGAGAAAAGAAAAAAAATTCCAAAGACCTGCCCATGATCTACAGACATCATTTGAGTGACCAGGTCCTCTGCTAGGCCTATTTTATTTCATATTGTTCTGTCTCACTCAGTTCCAGGTACCGGCCTCTTTAACATCTTTTGAATATACCGAGCGTGCTCCTTCCTCAGGGCCTTTGCCCTTGCTGTTCCTCTGGCTTTGAACTATCTTTCCTTAAATAATCACATGGCCCACTCCCTCTCTTCATTTAGAACTCTGCCCAAATGTACGGTCCCAAATGTACGTACGTGAAAAATGAGTGATGTCCTTTCCCTCTACCCCAATTACCCTCTATCTGCTTATTCTGTTCTATATTTCCTGATAACACTTTTCACTACCTACCTGACATGGTATTATATGTTTATGTGTTTATTGTCCATCTCTGCCACTAAAACACATGCTCCGTAGAGGTAGAGGCTCTATCATTTTATTCACTGCTCTATCCCTACTGCCAGAACACTGCAGTAGGCTTCCTGGCACATAGGAAGGAATCAATGAATGTTTACTGATTGACTGAATAACTGAAAGAATGTTTTCTGTTCTGCAAATGTCCCTGGGGCAAAGAATTACATAGGACTTGGCTACCTCCTTTGAATGGTAAAGGGCAAAGAAGTAGGGACAACAAATGAATTCATATCTCAATCAATTAGCCTGCGTATTTAGTCAGCCAAAGGGGTGCTGATGCAAAGTACCAGGAATCTGTTAGCTTTTATAAAGGATATATATTTGGGGTAAAAGCTCACTGTTACCAGGCCCTAAGAGTCCAACTTAAGGTACCAAAAGAGGTACTTTCTCACCAAAGTCTGTTGCTGCATGTTGAAGCAAGATGGTGGGCATGTCTATGAGGGTTCAGCCTTCTTTCTCTTAAGGCTCCATGGGCCCAGCTTCTTCCAATCTCAGCTCAAGGTGGAGGTCTTATTTCTTTCCTGGTCTTCTCAGCTGCTCAGGGCTCTGGTCTCTTCAGCTGCAAACTATCAGGTGAATGGCTCAGCTCTCCCAGGGGCTTTAGCTGTTTGCACCTTCTCCTTTCTGTCACATGGCAGGACCGAAATGGCCAAGTTCTATCCTCTTCTGTGTCTTTTATGCATCTTCTTGAGCATGTGTCCATTTATATAGCCCACCAAGAGGGTGGGAAATTAATCCTGAGTTACACTCTACTGACATGGTCTAATCAAAGCCCTAATCTTAACATAATTTAAATCAAATAAACATAAAACCTTAGAACTTTATACAATCAAAGGGTATCACGCCTAGAGGAACAGACCAGTTTACAAACATAATCGAGATCTCTTTTTGGAGTGCATAAATAATATTCAACTGCCATAGCCTGTTACAAGCATACAATAAAGAATTTGGTATATATACTGTGTCTTATGCTGCTATAAGGCTTGTGTGTGAAAACGTGAATTTGTTCCAATGTGCTAGATATGTTGGAACAACTTGAGCAAAACACAAATTTCACCTCTGCTTCTGTACGATTTCATCCTCAAGGAACAGAAGGTGAATGCAGAAAACTGCACCCATGTAGGAATACACAAAACATGCACAAACTCACACTCAGATGCCTACTACCGACCTTGGTTCCCCACCCTGTTAGGAGCCAGGCCCACCCGCAGCCTGCCTTCCAACTTTCCACTGAGTTTCAGGTAACCCTCCTTCCACCACTTCACAGTAAGCCACAAGCTGCTACTTTTCTGACACCCTCTTACAAGCAAACTTCAGGTCTTTTTCATGGTAAAGTGTCATATCTACCACAGTATTTCTGTTTTTCTAACATCCCTAAAACTGTGTGATGGGTCGAACTGTGTTCCCCCAAAAAGATACACTGAAGTCCAAACCCCCGTTATCCCAGAAAGTGACCTTATTTGGAAAAAGTGTCATTTCACGACAGCCAGCCCTAATCCAGTATGACTGGTGCCCTACCAAGAAGGGGAGAAGAGACACAGAGAATATCAAATGACAGTGGAGGCAGAGACTGAAGCTTGAGGGTTACCGGCAAACTATCAGAAGCTACGGGAGAGACATGGAACAGATTCTCCCCACAGACTTCACAGACAGCAGGCCTTCCCAGCACCTTGATTTCAACTTCAAGCCTCCAGAGCTGTTTTAAGCCACCCAATTTGTGGTACTTTGCTATGACAGCCTTAGGAAACTAGACACTGTGCTACCGTTTTTACTAGAGACACATTAAAAAAAGATAGGAACCTAAGGAGGTTTTGGGAGTTTCCCCAGAAGCTCTGTCTCACAACAGAACTCACTGTACTGGGCTCCCCCTCCCCAGGTGGAAAGCACCTGAAGGGCAGGAACCACGTTTTATTTATTTTGAATCTCCAAAGCGCCCCCAAGACAATTCCTCGGCCTGTAAGAGATGTTCCCCAAACGTGTCGCTCAATTCATTCCACCCTAACCTCCTTTCAGGATATCAGCATTAGCACCTTCTGCTCAATCTTGTGATCAAACTGAGCTTGGCACTGGGGTGACGAGAAGAAGGCCTAAGGAACCCGCTCAGGCAGGGAGCGCCTTGGCCGGCAGCTTCCGCGGGTCCTCCCGCCGCGGGAGAAAGGCATTTCGTCTAGGGCCAGCCAGAACCAGCCCGAAACCTGGCCGCGGCGCCGGGCTGCGGAGCGCCCCGGGGAGGTGGCGGAGGAAGGGGAAGTGGGGGAGCTGCACGCTGTCGTGGGGCACCCAGCACCTCCCGGGCCGCACGGAGGCCTAGCCTAAGATGTATTCACATCACAAAAGTCTATGGACCAGAAAGGGAGAAAATTAACATAAATTACCTCCCCCTGACATCCTGCCTTCCTTGGCAGCTAGAGATCAAGTTCAAGGCAGTGCCAGAGGAAAATCAGGCCTTGAAGCAGAGGTCTTAATGGGCTAAAATACCACCCCAGACCCTCCCTGGAAAACAATAACTCCCCCATCATCTGAGCCCGGTAACAAATTATGCAGGGCAAAGGACCCTAGGAAGCTAACTCTGTTTATGCTGCTTTCTAGCCAGTCCTTTGTGCAGTGGGGGCTTTATGTAACTTTTGGGGGTGTGCAAATCTTTGCATGGGGAGATGTTAACTTGTTCCTCTTTGGGTGACCTCAGGGTGTCTCTGCCTCTCGCTAGTACTTCATGTCTCCTACTGTGCTGGTCGTGAGAGAACTGTCTCCCCGAGGAAACTACCTCCAAGGTCTCTTGGGATGTAAAGCATAAACACCCACCCGCTCTCCCCACGCCGGCATGCAGGGTTTAGATGGGCTGTGGTGAGGCTGAGACTGCGGAATTCCTTGGCCTAAGATTTGAGTTTCCAGTTTGAGAGGCTGCGGGAAAGAAGAGAGGAGATGTGCAAAGCTGTTGGGAGAAAGTGGATCACAACAGCAAAACAGAAAGCCGGTATAAGAAAAGAAAGGATGAGCAGTGGCTGAGAGATGTCTAATGGTAGGAATGTCCAGGGGACTTTTAAAAATTAGAGAAGATGGAGGTGTGCAGAAAAATTGTGGCAGAAAATACACACATAGTTTTCCCTATTCTTAGCATTAGTGTGGTAACTTACAATTGTTGAAATAGTGTTATTATAATATTAACTGTAGTCCATAGTTTACATTAGGGTTCACTGTGTTGTGCAGTCCTATGTTATTGTTTTTTTAATTTTTAATCTAGTAACATACATACCACCTAAAATTTCTTTTAATCACATTCAAATATATTTCAATGGTGTTAATTACATTCTTAATGGCAACCATCACTGCCATCCATTATCAAAACTTTTCCATCATCCCCGTCAGAAACTCTGTACCAATTAAGCATGGATTCCTCAGTCCCCGCCTCCACCCCCACGCCTGGTAACCTGCATTCTACTTCCTAACTCTATAAATCTGCTTGTTCTAATTATTTCATATCAGTAAGATCATACAATATTTGTCCTCCTGTATCTGGCTTATTTCATTCAACATGTTTTCAAAGTTCGTCCATGTTGTTGCATGACTCAGAACATCATTCCTATTTATAGCTCAGAAATATTCCACAGTGTGTATATACCACATTTTGTTTTTCATTCATCTGCTGATGGACACTTGAGGTGCTTCCATCTTTTTGTCTAGGGGACTTTATTTTTTAATATTTATTTTATTTATTTCTACCTTCCCCTCCCCCCACACACCGTTGTTTGCGCTTGCTGTCTGCTCATCTTCTTTTTTAGGATGTGCCAGAACCGAACCTGGGACCTCCTATGTGGGAAGGAGGCACCCAATTACTTAAGCCACATCTGTTCCCTATTGTATCTCTCATTGTGTTTCCTCGTTATATCTCCTCACGTGTCATCTTGTTGCATCAGCTCACCCCACCAGCCCGTCGTGTCAGCCTGCTGTCTTACTCATCTTCCTTAGGAGGCACCAGGAACCAAACCCAGGGCCTCCTATGTGGTAGGAAGGTACCTAACCGCTTGAGCCACATCTAATTCCCATCTAGGGAACTTTTAAGAACAGCAATACCCAAGCTTGAATTTTAATTTGTTGGCTAACTGCATGGTATGTGGCTGCTTCTGTTTCCCTCACACTTTCAGTAAAACTCTTCCACACACACCCTTGAATTGAGGTTGCTCTGGAGAGTGAAGGTATAGGGGAAACATGAGAGGAGAAAGGGATGATGCACATAGTAGGGCAAAAATTCAGCAGAAACAGGTAATAATAGAAAATACTTTCATTGTACTTACCAAGTGCCAGATACTCTTCTAGATGCTTTATATTCATGTTACTAGAAACTCAGTTAAACCTCTTAGCAACCCTATGAAGGAAGAGCAATTATTATTCTCATTTTACATACGAGGAAACAAATATTGAGAAGTTAAATAACATGTCCAAGGTTGCACAGCCATAAGTGGTAGAGCTGGGATGTGAACCTAGACTCCAAAGCCATTCTTTTAAACACTGTGCAATACTGCCCTTCAAAAAGTCTCGAAGACATGGGGTTGGGAGACACAGGGTTTCCCGTTGTACATGAGGATGGGGGAGAGTTGAGTCCTTCTATCTGAACATGGAGGAAAGGCAACCCCATGTGGCTAGAGGATTTCGGTAAACCCAAGGGGCTGATTCTTGGGACGTATTTAATTTAGGGAGGGAGAGAACCAGGTGATGCCTAAAGTTCTTTCCTGCATTAAGGGTCTGTGAGGCTAAGTTGGGGGTTGACCCTAGAGGAGATTGTAATGTAGTTGTGGAGGAACACCTATCTGGAACAACTAGACTATCTCTCTGTGGAATAGAGAGTTTACAAGGCAACAAGGCAGAAAGAGCCAGTGTGAGGTCTGTGTGTCAAAATGGTGTATATTGGATGAAGTGCTTTGGGGAAGGGAAAACCAGGGAGACTTCCTAGAGGACAGGGACTTGACCTTGAAGGCCTCCTGTAGGACGATGGGTTGGAAATCTCATTTCCTAGTCCCAGCTAGGCCTTTCTTCAAGCTCCTTCGCTTTATTTCCTGTTTCCTGGACTTCTCTTATCAAATCAGCAAAACACAAGGAAGCACCTTGTGGGTGGGTGGGAGCAGGTTGCTCAAAGGCTGGGTGGGCCAGTCAGTCCGTACGTAAATGACCTACAAAAGCTCTGGTTCCCAAAAATGGTCTGCAAGCTGAACCTGAAGGGAAATACAGACTTCCCTTAATGTTTGTTTTTCAAATGAGATATAATCCGCATCTTGTAATGATCGCCATTTTAAAGTCTAAAATTCAATGGTTTTTAATATATTCACAAAGTTGTGCAACCATCACTACTATCTAATTCCAGAACATTTCATCACCTGGAAAAAAAACCCTGTACCCATTGCAGTAATTTCCCATTTCCCCCTCTCCCCAGCCTTGGCAATCACAAGTCTACTTTTTGTCTCTGTGGATTTATCTGCTCTGGACATTTCATATCAATGAAATCACATAACATGTTATCTTTTGTGACTGACTTCTTTCGCATCAACATAATATTTTCTAGGTTCATCCATGTTGTAGCATGTGTCAGTACTTCCTTCCTTTTTACAGCTGAATAATATTCCATTGCATGGATGCACCACATTTTGTTTATCCATCAGTTAACAGACATTTGGGTTGCTTCCACTTTTTGTCCATTACAAATAATGCTACTATGAACATCTGTATACAAGTTTTTGTCTGGGCATATGTTTTCATTTCTCTTGGGTAGATTATTAGGAATGGAATTGCTGAGTCATACAGTAACTTTTCACAATTATTGAAAAGACTTTCTTTGCCCAATGAATGGTATTGCCATCTGTCTTAATTAGTTTACCAGGGCTGTTATGAAAAATTCCACACAATGGCTTGGCTTAAACAAAAAATACTTATTGCCTCATGATTTAGAAGGCCAGAAGTCCAAAATCAAGATAGCAGCAAGGCCAAGCTTTCTCCTGGAACCAGTGGCATTCTGGTGATGGCAGTTGTGTCTCACATTGCAATCTCTCCATCTTCTCTAGCTTATTCTGACTTCTCCTGGTTTCTGGCTTCTGCCTTTTACTGACTTCTGGCTTCTTTTGTCTGACTGTGTTAGAATTTCCTCCCTATAATAGTCTCGAGTCATATAGGTTAAGACCCACCCTGATTCAATTTGGCCACACCTTAACTAATAACATCTTCAAAAGGTCCTATTTACAAATGGGTTCACACCCATAGGAACACAGATGAAGACTTGACTCAATTCTCAAAAGCACCCTTGTTTTTAAAAATCAGTTGATGATAAATGTTTATTTCTGGACTCTTCAATTCTATTTCTTTTTCATTTTGGTTTAGTTTTTGGTTTTTTTGTTTTTGTTTTTGTTTTTCAATTCTATTTCATTGATCTATATGTCTATCCTTATACTAGTACCTGTCTCCATTACTGTAGGTTTATTCAAGCATACCTCAAAGGTACTGTGGATTTGGTTCCAGACACCACAATATAGCAAATATCGCAATAAAGTAAGTCACCTGAATTTTTTGGTTTTCCCAGTACATAAAGTTATATTTACATTATACTGTAGTCTTAAGCATGCAATAACATTTTGTCTAAAAAATCAATGTACATACCTTAATTAAAATGTGACAGAGACACAATGTGAGCACATGCTTTGGAAAAATGGCATTGATAGACTTGATGTAGTGTTACAAACCTTCAATTTGTAAAAAAAAAAAATGCAATATCTGTGAAGTACAATAAAACAAAGTACAATAAAACAAGGTACATTTTTAGTAAGTTTTTTCATTGGAAAGTGTGAGCTTCCCAAATTTATTCTTCTTTTTCAAGTTGTTTGGTTCTTTTTGGTCCCTTGAATTTCCATATGAATTTTAGGATCAGCTTCTCAATTTCTGCAAAGAAGCCCACTGGGATTTTGATAGAGATTGTATTGAATCTTCATGTATTCCTTTGCCAATGCTCTTCCTTTCCTTATACACATGTGAGTTTCTGAACTATATCATTTTTCTTATCTCTGAAGAACGACTTCTACCATTTCTTGCAAGACAGGTCTACTGGCAACAAATTCCCTCTGTTTTTGTTTTGTCTGAGGAGGTCTTTATTTCTCCTTCATTTTAAAGGATCATTTTGCTGGATACAAAATTATAGGTTGGTGGGTTTTTTCTTTCAGCACTTAAAATATTTCATTCCACTCTTTCCTTGCTTGCATAGTTTCTTATGAGAAATCCAAAGTAATTTTTATCCTTGTTCCACTTTAGATAAGGTATTCCCCTCCTCCAACTTCTTTGAAGATTTTCTCTCTGTCTTTGTTTCTGCAGTTTCCATATGGCATTTCTTACATATAGATTTTTATTTATCTTACTTGTTGTTCTCTGAGTTTCCTGGATTTGTGGCTTGCTTTCTGTCATTAATTTTGAAGAATTCTCAGCCATTGTTACAAGAAATATTTATTCTGCTCCTTTCTTTCTTCTTCTGATAGCCCCATTACACACACATGCTGCACCTTTTGTAATTATCCATAGTTCTTAGATAGTTCTGTTTTGTTTTTGGTTTTGTTTTCCATTCTCTTTCCCCTTTACATTTCAGTTTGGGAAGTTTATATTGATATATATTCAAGTTCATTTATTCTTTACTTGGCTGTGTCCAGTTTACTGATGAGCCATCAAAGACAGTCTTTATTCCATTAGTTTTTTTTTTCTTTAAGATTTATTTATTTTCCCCCCTTCCCATCCTCCCACCCTCATGTTTTTGCTGTCTGTGTTGTCTTGTCTTCTCATTTTTTCTCCTCTAGGACTCACCGGGATTCTATCCTGGAGACCTCTGATGAGGAGAGAGGTTCCCTGACACTTGCGCCACCTCAGTTTCTGCTGCACTTCACCTTGACTCTCCCCTTGTCTCTCTCTTGATGCATCATCATCTTGCTGCATGACTCACTTGCGCGGGGCACTGGCTCACCACATGGGCACTCGTGGAGGTGCGCATGCAGGCATTGGCTCACCATGCAGGCACTCATGCGGACACTGTCTTGCTGAGTGGGCATGGTTTCACTTCTTTTTCACCAGGAGGTCCCAGGAATCGAACCCAGGCCCTTCCATATGGTAGGCAGAAGCTCTATCACTTGAGCCATATCTGCTTTCCTATTTCATTAATTTTGGTTTTTTTAATTTGTTTATTTCTCTCCCCTTCCCCTCCCCCCGCCAGTTGTCTGCTCTCTGTGTCCATTTGCTGTGTGTCCATTAGTTTTTGATTCCTAGGATTTCCTTTTGATTCTTTCTTAGAGTTCTCATCTCTCTTCTTATATAACCCAACTGTTCAACTTTTTCCATTAGAGCCTTTAATCATTATTTTAAATTCCTGGTCATCATTAGTGTAAATTCCTGGTGTGGTTGTTTTGAACCGTACATACCCCCAAGCAAATTATGTTCTTAAAGCTAATCTATTCTTGAGGGTGTAAACCTATTGAAAGTAGGATCTTCAGTTAAGGCATGACCCAGGATGGGTCTTTATCCTCTGGAATCCTTTAAATGGGATGGGGAGAGAGAGAGAGAGAGAGAGAGAGAGAGAGAGAGAGAGAGAGAGAGAGAGAGAGAGAGAGAGAGAGAGAGAGAGAGAGAGAGAGAAAGAAAGAAAAGCAAGAAGCTAAAAGCAGTGAAACCCAGGAGAGAAGGAAGAGGGAGAGATTAGCAGATGCTGCCAAATGCCTTGCCATGTGACAGAGAAGCCCGGGATCACCAGCGGCCAGTGTTTAGGAAGAAAGCAGCACCTTGATTTGGACATTTTCTCAGCTTCAAACTTTAAACTAATAAATCCTCATTGTTTAAGCCAACTCATTTTATGGTACCTGTTTTCAGCAGCTAGGAAACTAAAACACCTGGTCTAATAATTCCAAAATCTCTGCCATACCTGAGTCCAGTTCTTGTGCTTGCTCTGTTTCTTCAGATTGTGTTTTTTATTAACTTTTAGCATGCCTTGTAATTTTTTTTTTTTAAAACAGGACGTGATGTATTGAGTAATAGGAACTGAGATATGTAGGTCTTCAGTATGAGGTTTTATATTTATCTGGCCAGGAGTAGGTTGTGTTTACTGTTTGCTGTAGCTGTAGTTGTCTAAGGCTTCAGTTTCCTCAGTGCCCTTGCTTTTGTCTTCCCTGTTGTCTTTGGGTTTCCTTAGAGACTCCTTCTTAAATAGAGTTTGAGCCTTGCAGTTCTTTCAGCTAAAATCTACTGTTATTATATAGAAGCCCTGTTGATGTGGTGGCAAAGTGCATAGGGAAGAGACACATTCTATCATTTTTTAGTGAGCCTCTGTCCCTGGGCACAAGTGCCTCTCAGCAAGTTTTTTTCCCCTTTAGGAGAGTCAGGAAGGCTAGAGGGGCCTGGAGTTGGGTCATTTCCTTCCTCCAAGTTGTATAAAGCTCAGGTGAAGTCTTCTCCCTTGCTGGGTAGGCCTTTATTGTGGAGAATGCTCTGGGCGTGTTTCACAATAGTTACTTTCGCCCTCCCCCTGGCCATACATGAGGAGATTCTTTCCTTAATTTCACTAAGAACCTAGCGAGGTTATCAGAAGTAAATCCCATTAAAATATGGTGGCTCCCTTAGACTGGGCCCTCAGGAGTTTTTAACTCTCAAAATAGTCTACACTCAAACTCTGTTACCATTTAAGTATTCCTTCTGGTTCCTGGCCCCAGTGTTTCTGCTTCAGGTAAGCTTATCTGTATCCTCTATATTCATCTGTCCCTACAGTTTTTGGGGTGGCAGTTTGCTCTGTGACCTCAATTCTCTGAGGAATGTTAAGAGAAATCATTGATTTTCAATTATTCATCTTTTCTCTTATTGTAAGGTGGCTGAGATTTTAATAGGAATTGTGCTAAATCTGTAGCTTAATTTGGGAGTATTGTCATTTTAGCAATAGTAAGTCTTCCAATCCATGAACACAGGATGTCTTTCCCTTTATTTAGGTTTTCTTTCATTTTTTTTCAAGAATATTTTATATTTTTCAGTGTATCTTTGCTTACTTTTGTGCTGCCCTGGCTCAACTGTTGCAGGGCTGAAGAGTTAAGATATGAGATGGATTGCAGGGGTTGCCAATGTTTCCTAAACAAGGGTGAGACCAGGAGTCTCCTGGAATGACCCAGGCTGGTGCTGGACAACTACCAAAGGGCCTCCATGCTGAAATGCTGGGTGCAGCTACTGTAAGCACGCGCTTGGCACTGTTCCTGCCTGGCCACTCACTGACTCTCAGCTCTTGAATGCTGAGATGGAGAGTCTCTCAGGCTAGTTGTTCCAGGAAAGCATCTTCTTCTTGGGCCAGCCTTGGATCAGCAGCCCCAGGGACCCTGAAGTTCAGCTCTGTCTGCCCTTGGAATTTCTCTTGCCAGGAAGAACAAGGTGTCTTCTCCAGGAATGTCATTGGCAGAGAGGGCAAGAACCATGCAAATTATATTTCTAAGCCCTTTCCTAATCATATCAAAGTCCTTTGCAAGGAGTCTTCTGGCCTAACTGGAGTTTGATAATTATAAATTAATTCTAGCAGAAATGCTGAATGTAGGAAAGCAAGTTAGAGCAAATTTGTTTCATATTAAAGCCATGGCCAGATCATCATGAACCTTCAGGGTATTTATTTTTCCATCAGCTCCTCCCTGCTTCCCCCACCTCCCTCTGTGGCCTGGCTGAGCTGGAGACTCGCCTAATACAAATAACTGCATTAAAATAAAATCATGCAAAAGCTCAGGGGAACACACCTGAGTAATGGAGAAGATAATAAGCTTGGACAAGCACCCCAGTACTCTCCTCTTACTCCCTCAAGGCAGGCGCAGGTTCACAACTGATTTGGGAAACTTCTAACAGTAAACAGGAGAGAAACTAGAGCTTAAGTGGTTGAAGAAAAAAAAATAATGTACCAGATCCTATCACTTCATAATCCTCAGTCAGAGATCTTCAATCTCTGAAGTAATTTTCATTTTCTAACTTATGATGGGGGCAGCGGGGGGAGGCAGTGGGTATTGAACAAAACAAAAAGAGAAAGCAGTGGAAAGTAAACCAACACAGAGGTGGCTGCGTTCACTCCTTCCTCCCTTCCTTCCTTTTCATTCATCAGACATCTGAGCGCTGACTCTCTCCTAGGCATTGTGCCAGCTGCTGGAGATGCAGAGATGGGGTGGGGGGTGGGGAAACAACCTAGTCCCTGCCCTCGAGTTGCTCACAGTGTCAGGGGGAGGCAGATGTGTTGCCAGGTAAGCCACACTACCACCAAACTAGGCGTTTCCAAGAGTCTGCAGCTTACCACTCCTTCCCCTCAGCTTGGGTTGGGCCAAGGGACAGGCGGTTGTCATCTCACCTCTGCCTCCAGGAGCTGGAAATTAGGATTATTAAATTCACCACTTAAAAAAAAGAGAAAATGAAATGAAGGAAAGAGAGGAGAAAGAAGGGGAGAGGAAAGCAGGGAGGGAAGGAAGAAGAAAGGGAAGGGGAGAGAGAGGAAGGGAGAATGTCTTCCCCTATAAGATGACTTTTCCCAGTCCTTTGGAATGGAGACAATTCCTTGGACATACGGTCAGGCTTCAGGGTTGAGGTTGATAATCAGGAGATCCTGAAGAAAAGCCAAGAAGAGTGTCTGAAAGGTAGTTTGTTCTGCTGCTGCCAATAACATGGAGCTCCTCCCTGCCTGCCTTCCCAAGAGATGGTGAAAATAAGAAGAGGGTAGCTGAGAAGGGTCTTAGTGTGTGCAAGAGAAGCATCAGGGGACACCACTCTCATGCCAGCAGCAACAGCAGCATTCCACTGTGCAGTTGTTTGGGGATAGCTGGGGGCTGGTTTAGCTAATTACACCCCCTCAATTCTATGGTTTTTATCCTCGGGCAGGATGACTGTTTTCAGCTCCTCCAGGACCTGGGTTTTTGGTGAGAGTCATCCCTCACATCTTCTCTCAGTGTGAAATGGATTGCTGCATTTCCAGGGCTTAATTGTCTGCACCAGCTAAAAGCACTCTGCCGGTAATGAAAATACATCCACTCTTTTTATCAAGAAAAAAAAGATAATAACTCAGCCAGCTTTAGCTTACATTTTATTGAACATCAGCCCAGCTTGTTTCCAAGGACATCTCTGATATAAAGCACCGAAGGCTACAGGGGGTTTGGGGGTGCTGAGAAAAGACCTGGGGGAATGATGGGTGAGACGGTGCCCTCTTTACCACCTCAGAGGACACAGCTTTCCAAAACCAGAGCTATCCATTCCCAGGAGCTGGAGGACGTGACTACTGAACATTTTAAACTCTTGTATCCCATATGGAAGAACAACAACAGCAATTATAATAACCGTGGTGCTTCACAGTTTTCAAAGGACTTGCCAAATTATTCTTATTTGATCCTTGCAAACTCCCTGAAGGGCTAGCAGGGCAGACACTTCTGTATCATTTTTATAGATAAAGAAAGTGAGGGAAGTGACTTAGTGTCATCAGCTGGTGGTAGAGTCAGTGTCTGATACCTGAGCTGGCAGTTTCCACGATTTCTTACCCAGAGGTTGTGTCGATCCTGGATGGAGGACTGTTGGGGGGGGCGGGTAGGGGAGAGGGGAGCAGAGCGTGCGGAGGGTCCCTTGTACAGTGGGGCAAGGCCTTTAGAGATTTATGCAGTTAGGAAAGATTACCTTTGAAGAACCTTAGACAAGCTCTGAACCACCTCAGTTCCACTCCATAGCCTTCTCTTTCACCAGCACTCCAGTCACGCTGACCTCCTGAGGCCAATGTTCCTGATCACCTACTTACAGCCAGCTGTTCCCCACTTCTTCCTTGCTCAGAGAACCCGGGTTTTGCTCTCAGAAGCCTAGTTATTGTCAGAAGTCTGGAGCACAGGTTCTTCAGTGAAGTTCAGTAGAGGGCAGGTCTCCCCTGTGCTCCACTGTAAACCAGTCTTAGTAATTACGTTCCCCTTGCCAGGGACGAGCTTAGGAATGGGCATGTGATGAAACTTGATTATCTTATGAAATGTAAAGGGAAACGTGTGCAGAATCTTGAGAAGGGTTTCCTTGGTCTGAAAAGAAAAGGGTTTGCCCTCTTCTTTTCTGCCGCTGGACACTGTATAAAGATGGAGGATGTTGGGTAAGATTGGAGCTTCAGTAGCCATCTTGGACCTGGATGGAAGTCAGCCCAAACGAGTACCTAAGCTGAAAGGAGATGGTCTGACCCTTGGTGCTGCTGATTTGTTAAATTATTGATCCATAGAACACCCGCCTCTGTCAGGCTTCTTTTTGTTGTATAATAAAACTTCTTCTCTTCCTTTATACTAAAAGTGTACTCAAGAATCCATCTCCTTTCTGTTTCTTATACCCTCCAAGCATGTTCTCATCTCTGAACCTCTTTACCTGCTGTTCCTACTGTCAAGAGCTTTTCTACTGGATGTTCACACGGCTCTCTCCTCATCATTCGGGCCTCAGCTCAAATGCTACTTCTCCAGAGAGACCTTTCATGAATCACTTCACCTAAGCCAGTTTTCCAGTCACTATGCTTTCTTTTCTACATTTACTGGTCTCAGAAATCATCTTTTTATTTATTTGCCTGTTTTCCTTATCAGAGTGTCATCTCCATGTAAGTAGGAAATGTGCCTGGCTTGCTCGCCACTGTACTCCCAGCACCTGGCAGGGTCCTGGCATGTAGACACTCAGGAAACATTTACTGCATGAGTAAAAAAAAAAAAACCCAGGGACAGTCTCACCATACAGCTCCCCCATTCCCTTCTCCCCTGTGACTAGGCAGTGTGTCTGTACCCTTGGCCTTTTGCCAATTCCTTTTACAAAAATCTAAATCTCAAGACCAGAAAGAAATAAAGAAGGCAGCAGAGAAGAAAAACATTATAAAAGCAAGATTATTTTATGCTTAAATGTAAAAGGAGAGCAGGCTGATTGCATAACATATGTAGATCTATGCAAATTACCATGCAAGTTAAATAGGGGAGGTTTGAAGTGGTGGGAAGTCCAAATCTCACGTTTGGTGTGTTTTCCTTCTCTATGGGAAGTGGTCTCAACTTCTCAGGCTCAGAAAGTAGGGTGCTGGCATACAGGGGGAAGAAACCCAATCGAAAGTTACACAAGTAAAAAGGAATTTAATTTGGTTGTTGGGTTTTTCTAAGAGACAGAAATAAAATTCTTTCCATTTATCCATGGTAAATATTATAAATAGAAAGCATGAAACTCTATATTTGGTTTTCTATAATAAGCAAATAAGATTACAGGGGTAGAGGGGAAAAGGAAACAGGAAAAGAAGAGCAAGGGCAAGAGGCCAAGACAAAACCCCCAAGTTGCCCAAAGCCTAGAGGCAAGAACCTAATCCATGGAATAATTCTATATATTAATAGGAGAAAAAACAAACAAAAGCAGACCTCTGGTTTAAAAAATAAAAGGATATACATTTTCAGAGTTTGTTTTAAAACTGTTTAAAGTCGTACCTACGGGATAAAGGGTCCTCATTCATTTGTTCAGCAACTGTTTTTTGAGTCCCCATGTCCCAAGCCTTGAAGAGGTATCGGGGAACATCTGATGTGGGCACAGAACCTGCCCTCACGGAGCTGACATTCTATCCAGTTCTCTTCTAATTTGCAATGAGGAAAACACTCCTTAGAAGGAAAAAATCTTTCATCTCATTCCACAGAGGAAAAGGTCCACTTTAAGGAGTGCCACATTGTGGGGTCCATGTGGTGCTACTGAGGACTTAAGGGCCCTGCGCAGATTTCCCAAGGCCAAGCATCAGTGGGATTGCCTTGCAATGATCGCAAGGGGAGGCTGAGCTGATGTGGTGAGTTTTCTGGGAGATTACCGATTTCAGACAGTTTGCACCAATATCCTCTTGTCACCAGCTTCTCCCTATCCTCTTGTCCACCGTCAGCACCCATGAGTTTCTGTTACCACAGTTGCCTCCTGACTGGTGTCGCTGCTCCCGCTGCTCCCAAACCTTGCCTCCCCCTGTCTGTTCTCCACACAGCAGCCACAGTGGTCCTGTTAAAATGTATGGCAGAGCTTGCTCTTCTCTGCTCCAACACACTGCTGGTTTCCTGTTCACTCAGGAATGAACCGAAGTCCCTACAAAGGCCTAGCAGGCCCTAAACCCCAATCTTCCTCTCCTCCTCCTTCCTGTTCCTCCACAGACCATCAGGCTGCGCACTCGGCGTGCTCTGCCCGAGCACTGCCCTGCTCCCCACAGCCCCCACAGCTCTCTGTCTCACCTCTTCAGGCTGTCACCTCATGGAGGCCTTCCCCAACTATCCTACTCAAAATCTCAAACCCCTCTGCCCTCCATAAGCCGTATCTTCTTTCCCCACTTTATTTTTCTCCATGGCTCTTATCGCTTTCTAAGTTATTGCATGTTTTACTCATTTGTCTTGTTTACTGTCTGTCCCTTCCACCCCTGCCTGCAGAATATAAGCTCCCTGAGAGCAGGGGTTTTCATCTGTTTCATTCAATTGACAAATTAGGCACTTTTAAAAAAGCATGTGTTGGCATCCTTTTATTTGAATAAATTTAGTTTTACGGAAAAAAGTGACAATATTGTTTTCGTTTTTGTCATTTTACAGAGAAACTGAAAATGCCATCAGAGGCTCAGCCTGGTCCTAACGCTGATGTTTGGGAAGCCCTGGCCCGGGGGCTCTAAGTCCCTGGTGACAAAGCCCAGCTCCCATCCGCACAGCCAGCCCCAGGAGGGGTGGGCCCTGACTGGCACTCAGCTCTTATCAGCTAGATGCCTGAGAAGCAAATACCAGAGCCTCCGCCTAAACGTAGGCAGATTTACTTTGCAGACGGTGAGGATGCGTTTTAATTTGTTGATGTGAAATCTTAATTGAACTAAACTGCTAGAGGTAGTCTCTGTTCTCTGTCATAGTCTTAATTTAGTTGGCAAAACAAGATATCATTAGAGGAAAATTACAAGCAAAGGCGCAGTGCCCAGAGGGTTTTAGGGAACACCCTTCTGGGGTGGAGGTGGGGTGGCATGTGGCTGCCACGAACACAAACCCCATCCATACAACTAGGATGAAAACTTGGCTTTCCAAAGACACTCCAGTGGTGTCACGAAGGATCAGACATACGAGCCCTCCCACAGCTGCCAGGCTAAACACTGCTCCTGCTCATGTACTCGATGCTGTATTTTTAGTGTTAGAGCCGGAGGAGAGGGGAGAATTTCTTACCCAAAAGTACAGAAGTGTGGGAGGTGCCAACTCTATCACTCAATTGCTGAGGGACCTTGACAGGTCGCTTCCCCTGCCTGGGCCTCTGTTCCTCCATCTGTGCATCGAGGAGGTTGGAATCCAAGTCCCTGAAGGTGCCATCACCAGCATACCCTGTGTGACTCTCGCAGACTCCCAGGCTTATGTCAGGGCCCAGCCTCTTGCCGACCAAATACCAGCTATGCAATCTACCCAAGTACTTGGCCGTGGCATATGCTCACATCACTGGCCTTGCTGCCCCTACAGAAAGGGGGCCGGGCTGCAGGCCTTTCACTAAAGTGGCCTCATTTCTAACCCACAGAACCACAGGTTGTGATTGCCTTGCTCTGGGAGAGGACCTTAGGAGCGAGTCTCTTGGTGACAGATGCCCATCTCACCCCTTTCCCATTTCCTGCTCACAGGGGCCTCCTACACATGCTGCTCACCCCACCCCAGCAACCTCTGTGCACCAGGCCTGCCCATGTCTGGAGAAACTCTTGCCAGGGCCTTGCTCCAAGCTCACCCTTACTGCAGCACCCCAGACAGGCTGAGGCAAGTCACCAGTGGCAGATGGCAGGAACTGGGCTCCCTGGGCAATCCAGCTCTGAGTCCTGTACTATCTTATTCCAAGAAACACCTCTACAAGGGAGTTCCCAGAAGAGTGACGCAGGCCTTGGTATCTCCCTCTGAAACCCAGCTGAAGAAGTGCTGGGGGCAACTTCCGTGGGGGACGGTTTCCTGAGCTCGCAGATCCTCACCCTTGTGATTCACTGGCTAGAACAGGAGGGTCGCAGGTCCCAGTCACCTGCGTTTAGTCATGAGCTCTTTCTCATGTAAGTGCCAGGAGGCTAGGAAAGAAGCAATTCCATATAGAAGAAGGAGTGCAACCTGCAGTGGTAGCCATCTGGCAAATCCCTTCTGTTCTTGGAGACTTTCTGCCTCTATCCAGTGGCAGATGATAATATTGACCTCAGAGAACTGCTATGGGAAATGAGACAACACAAAGCTTCTAGATGCCAGGCACTGTGTCTGGTCCATAGTGTGTGGACCAGAGTGCACAAGTGGCAGCTGTTGGTACCATTATTATCATTAAAATCCTAGCACAGGGTCTGGCATCCAGAATGTGTCCAATAAGTGGAATTGTGCTTGTCATCCACCAGAGGACACGCAAGGCTACAGAGGTCCTTTCAACTCTTCGGAGATGGTGGCAAACTCTAGATCACAGAGACACATCCCTGAGATTCCTCTCTCCCTGAATTTTTCTGCCTTGCTCTGCTTCCCCCTCAGTCTGTGAGAAGGCCAAAGGCCAAGGTCACAGAAACTCAGTGTTTTTGTTTCCTGGGTTGCTCAAGAAATACCATACAATGGGTCAACTTAAAAAATGGGAATTTGTTCACTCATAGTTTTGAGACTAAGAGAAAATTCAAATCAAGACATCATCAAGGTGATACTTTCTTCATAAAGACTGGCATTCTGGGACTGGCTGCCAGTGATCCTTGGTCCTTGACTCCTCTGTTACATGAAAATGCACATGGCGGCCTCTCCTGTCCTCTCTCTTTTCCTGGTTCTTTTGAATTTTAGTTTCTGGCTTCTGGTAGATCCCTCTGAATCTCATTTTACCTATAAAGGACTCCAGTAATAAGATTAAGAACCATCCTGAGGTGAGCCACACCTTAACTGAAGTAGCCTCATTAAAACGTCCTACTTACAATGGGTTCACACCCACAGGAATGGATTAAGTTTGAGAACATGTTTTTCTGGGGGTACATACAGCTCTAAGTTCTCCCATTCCAATAGCTATTTGATGGAGTAATGCCATTTGGGAGATAAACTGTGAGCTCTGCCTTTTTCCATCCTTGGTGGGGGCTGGAAATGGCTTTTTTTTTTCCATCACAGGATGGAAAGATTGAGGGTGCTTACTTTATCTGTTTATTTATTTTAAAGATTTATTTATTTTTTCTCACCCCATCATTGTTTGCATTTGCTGTGTCTGTTTGTTGTCTGCTCATCTTCCTTTAAGGAGGTCCCGATTCCGCGACCTCCCATGTAGGAGTGAGGCACCTAATTGCTTAAGTCAACTCCACTCTCTGCTTTATTGTATCTCTCCTTGTGTTTTCCTTCTTGTGTCTCTTGTTGTGTCAGCTCACCATGCCAGCCCATCACTTCAGCTCACTGTCTTGCTTATCTTGTTTAGGAGGTACCGGGAACCAAACCTGGGACCTCCCATGTGGCAGGTGGGAGCTCAGACACTTGAGCCATATATGCTTCCCAGAGGGTGCTTACTTTAAATGCATCATGACTTCTTGTACAGAAAGGGCCTGGACTTAGGGCCAGTCTTCCTTGGGGCAAGGTCCTTCATACCAGTGTTTTGGTAGACATTGGTGAACTCAGCCCTTGATTAAACAGGACTCTTTACTGAACGTGTCAGAAACCTCACTGAAACACTAATACAAATGGGAATGCATTGGCTCCCAGATTGGAGAGGATTCTGGTGAAGGGTCAAAAGAAGGTAGAGCTTTGAGAACAAAGGCCAGAGACATGCAGGGGTATACTCTGTCTCCCAGGAAGAAAATAGAACCTGGAGGTGAGGTAGAGACTGGGCCCACTTTATGTTGGGAGGTCAGAGAAGGACAGTCATGGGCAGATGGATGGATTGGGCAGCTCTAGGCAGAGGTGATAGCCAGTGCGAAGGTCCTAAGGCAGGAATGAGCTTGTTCAAGGAACAGAAGAAAGTCAGTGTGGCTGGAGAGCAGTGAGCCAGGAGGAGAGCGGTGAGAGATGAGGACCAAGAGGGAGGCTGGGACCAGATCATGAAGGATGTTATAGGCCAAGATAAGGATTTTTAAAATTTTATTCAAAGGATTATGGGGGAAGCCATTGGAGGTTTGTTTTTTTAAATAAATTTTATTGAAGTAAGTCATTCATACATAAAAATACACAAACAATAAGTGTATATTAAAAGTGAACTTACAAAACAAACATGCATATCATCATACAGGGTTCCCATACATCTCCCCACCACCAACACCTTGCCTTGTTATGAAATATTTGTTACAAACTATGAAAGATTCAAAATATGACTACTAGGAAGCAGATGTGGCTCAAGCATGTAGCACATGGGAGGTCCCGGGTTCAGTTCCCAGTGTCTCCTAAAGAAGACAAGCAAGTCAGTGAGCTGTCCTGATGGGCTGGCACAGCGAGATAACACAATAGAGCTACAGTGAGATGATGCAAAAAAGAGATGCAAGGAGGAAACACAACAAGACATGCAATATGTGGGAGCAAAGGTGGCTTAAGCCTTTGGGTGCCTCTCTCCTACCTGGGAGGTCCCAGTTCAGTTCCCCGTGCCTCCTAAAAAGAAGACAAGCAGACAGTGAACAGACACAGAGAGCAGACAGCAAGCGCAAACACGGGGGGTCAGGGAGAAATAAATAAAATAAATCTTTTTTTAAAAATTACTACCAGCTATAGCCCATATCTTATATTTGGTGTATTTTTCTCCCAACCCACCTGATTATTAACACCCTATCTTAGTATTATACATTTATTGTTCATGAGAGAGCATTCTCATATTTTTCCTGTTAACCACAGTCCATCTTCCACCCCTGGATTCCCTGTGTTGTACAGTCCATTGGTGGGTTTTAAACAACAGAGGGATTTAATCTAATTTATGTTTTTAAAAGAACACTCTGGTTGCTATGTAGAAAGGAAGCCAGGGGTTGAGGTAGAAGCAGGTTTGTGTGGAAAGGCTAGGAAAAGAGCAGGTTTGGACAGGGGTTGGGGAGAAGAGCTCTGGTCATATTAAATTTGAGACATCAGATGGGGAGTCAAGTTGGCTGATAGGTACATGTATTATTTTTCTAGGGCTGCTGTACCAAATGTCCATAAATTGGGTGACTTAAAACAATAAAAATTGATTCTCTCAGAGTTTAGGAGGCTAGAAGTTTAACATCACGGTATTGGCAGGGCCATGCTTCCTCACCTCCTCCAGCTTCTGGTAGCCCCAAGTGTTCCTTTGCTTGTGACAGCATCAGTCCAATCTCTGTTTCCATCATCACATGGCCATCTTTTCTCTATGTGTTCTGTGTCTGTGTGTCCAAATTTCCTTTTTATTGTAAGGACACCAGTCATTGGATTTAAGACTTACCCTGATCCAGAATGACCTCGTTTTAATTTAGTTACATCTGCAAAGACACTATTTCCAAATAAGGCCACATTCTGAGGTTCTGGATAGACAAGACTTTTGGAGGAAAGGAGACACTCTTCAACCCAGTATAGTACATAGGCTGAAACTCAGGGCAGAGGTATAGTTTGGATTAATTTGGCAGTATGGAAAAATAGTCATGAGACTAGCTGTAGATAGAGAAGTGAAGGGGAACTAAACTCAGCTCTGGGACTTTCCAGTATTTATTGGTTTGGTAGAAGAGAAGGAGGAGGCAGAGGAGACAGAGAAGTGGCCAGTGAGGGAGAAAAAATAGGACTGTGCAGTGAGTGTCCTGGAAGCCAGAAGGAACGCATGGTTCAAGAGGGAAGGAGGGGAAACGGACTTTGGCCCAGTGGTTAGGGCGTCCGTCTACCATATGGGAGGTCCGTGGTTCAAACCCCGGGCCTCCTTGACCCGTGTGGAGCTGGCCATGTGCAGCGCTGATGCGCGCAAGGAGTGCCTTGCCATGCAAGGGTGTCCCCCGCATGGGGGAGGCCCACGCGCAAGGAGTGCGCCCGTGAGGAAAGCCGCCCAGGGTGAAAAGAAAGAGCAGCCTGCCCAGGAATGGCGCCGCCCACACTTCCCGTGCCACTGACGACAACAGAAGCAAGACAAAGAAACAAAGAAGACAAAGAAACAAAATGCAGCAAATAGACACCAAGAACAGACAACCAGGGGAGGGGGGGGAAATTAAATAAATAAATAAATCTTTTAAAAAAAAAAGAGGGAAGGAGTAGTCAGTTGTGTTGAAAAGGATGAGGACTGAGAAGTAGCTCTTGGATTCAGCAACAAGCTGAATTGGTGACCACACTAGGACAGTTACTGAGGAGTGGTAGGGATGGAAACTGTGACAATTTGAAGCTGGGAGGACCCAAGAAGTTCATGTCCTTAGAGCTAATCCCTTCCTGTGGGTGTGAACCTATTGTAGGTGAGACCTTTTGATTAAGTTATTCCAGTTAAGAGACTTTGATTAGGTTACTTCAGAAAGGCTTGACCCAGGGTGGACCTTAATCCTCTTACTGGAATCCTTTGTAAACAAGATGGATATGGAGAGCCAGACAGAAAGAGAGAAACCCAGGAGCTCAGAGGGGAACCCACCAAAACTGAGAAAGCCATGAGAGCAAGAAGCTGAAATCAGTAGAACCTGGGGAGAGAGAAAGCCACAGAAGGAACAGCCAGAAGCTGAGAGCAACAGAGCCTGGAGGAGAAGGCAGAGACTAGCAGATGCCACCATTGTGCCCTGCCATGTGACAGAAATCCAGGGTCACCGGCAGCTGTCTTTGGGGAGAGAATTTCAACTGGTGCCTTGATTTGGACATTTTTCTCAGCCTCAGAACTGTAAGCTTATACATTAATAAATTCCCATTGTAAAAGCCAACCCATTTTTGGTATATTGCTTTGGCAGCCTTTAGCCAACTAAAAGAGACACTCATCTAGAGTGGCTGAAGAGAGAATGTAAGGGGAAGAAGTGAAGGAAGTAATGATATACAACTATTTCAAGAAGCTTTGCTGAGAAGCACAGTAGAGAAAGCAGGTAGCAATTAGAGAGGGAAATGGAGTTATGGGAAGGCTGTTTATTTATGTCCTCAAGCTGGGAAATATTAGAAAACTTTTGTATGCTAATGAGCATGTTCTAGTGCATCAGGTGGCCCTCAGTGGGAGCAGGTATGCTCAGTCACTGAAAAAGAAAGGAAGGCAAATCCTCTGGGTACAGATGCAGGTAGGTAGATGGAACTGGTGCTAGGAAAATGAGGGAGGTCCTGTCTGATTGCTTCTATTTTCTCCATGAGATATGAGGCAAGGTCATTAGCCAAAGGTGAAGGGTGAAGAGACAGGAGATGCTTGAAGAGACAGGAGAAGGTAGGAAATAGACTTTTTTTTTTTTTTTTTTTGAGATATCAGGGCTGGGGATTGAACCTGGGACCTCTTAATTGGGAAGCCAGCGCTCAAACACTGAGCCACATTGGCTCCTCTGAGTTGGTTGTTTCATTTGTTTGCTCATTATTTGCTTTTGTTTTTTCATGTTTTTCTTTTTTAAGATTTTTAAATTTCTTTTTAATTTATTTTTCTCCCCTTCCCCCCTTCCTCCCCATTGTCTGCTCTCTATGTCCATTCACTGTGTGTTCTTCTGTGTCCGCCTGCATTCTTGTTAGGAAGCACCAGGAATCTGGGTCTCTTTTTGTTGCATCATCTTGCTGCATCAGCTCTCCATGTGTGCGGTGCCACTCCTGGGCAGGCTGTGCTTTTCACGCAGGGTGGCTCTCCTTGTGGTGTGCACTCCTTGTGCATGGGGCATCCCTATGTGGGGGATACTCCTGCATGGCACAGCACTCCTTGTGCATGGGCCAGCTCACCACATGGGCCAGGAGGCCTTGGGTATCGAACCCTGGACCCCCTATATGGTAGGCAGATGCTCTATCAGCTGAGCCACATCCGCTTCCCTGCTTTTGTTTTTAGGAGGGACAGGAGATCGAACCCAAGACTTCCCATGTGGGACTCAGGCACTCAATCACTTGAGCCACATCTGCTCCCTAGGAAATAGAAATTTTTAAGAGTGGGAAGGTAAATATATTAGAGAAGTGTAGAAGGATTGAAGAGCAGTGTTAAGTAAGATTTCCCATTCACACTTGGGACTCTTTCTAGACATCTTTATTCTGGGTGTGCACCTTTTCTCAGGAGAGGACTCTGGTTGGCCCTGTTTAAGTAATTTGCCTACCTCAGGTCCAGCTGTCATGTCCAGAGGATAAGATACTGACTGGCCAGACTTGGGTCACATGCCTACCCCTGTAACCAGGAGCGGTGTTGGTGCTATGATCAGCAGTCCCTCCAGAACCACACAGAATATGCATTGGGGAAGGAGAAGCTCCTCAAAAAAGCAGGGATGTGAGGTAGACAAAAAGCAACAGATGTCCACTCTCCCCTACTGCTCTCACAGGGTTGTCCTGAGGCCAAGTGAGACAGTGTCTGCAAAATTGCATTGTCACTGGGAAGCAGATGTGGCTTAAGCAGCTGGGCACCTGCGTACCACATGGGAGGTCCTGGGTTCGATCCCTAGTGCCTCCTAAATAGGACGAGCAAGACAGCAAGCTGATGCAACAGGCTGGTATGGTGAGCTGGCACAAAATGACACAATGAAGAGACACAATGAGAGACACAAAAGCAGGGAGCAGAGGTAGCTCAAGCAATTGGGCACCTCCTTCTTACATGGGAGGTCCTGGATTCCATTCCCAGTGTCTCCTAAAAAAGAAGACAAACACACAATGAACAGACGCAGAGAGCAGACAGCGAGCGCAAACAATGATGGGGGAGGGCTGGGAGAAATAAATAAATTTTTAAAATCTTCCACAGCTCTACACAAGGTGAAGGATTATTAGTACAGTAACATGTAGTAAATGCTGGACTCATTTATTCATTTGCTGACTCGGTAAACAGTTACTGCGCCTCTAGGTGAGGTTTTGTGCTAGGTTCATGAGGGATAAGAGACAAATCATGAATCAGATGTGATCCTCCCCATCAAGGGACTTAGGGTTTAATGTTTGCCAGGTTTTGCTGTGATGACAACTCCCAAATCATCATGGTTTATAACCACGAAGGCTCATTTTTGGCTCATCAGCTGCAGGTTAGTTATGGCTCTGCCCCAAATGTCTTCTTCATTCTAGCACATGCTGTTCTCATGACAGAGGGTAAACAGGGCAATGGCAGAACCATGTGATAGCTCTTTAAGCTTCTACTTGGATAACTTCCTTCTCATTCAGTTGGCCAAAGTAAGTCATATGGCCAAATTGGATAACAATGGGGTGGTGAAGTATCCTCCACCCAGGGAGGTATTGAAAGGCACATGGCAATGTATAAGAAACTATCAGGGAAGCGGACTTGGCCCAGTGGTAAGGGCATCCGTCTACCACATGGGAGGTCCAAGGTTCAAATCCCGGGCCTCCTTGACCCGTGTGGAGCTGGCCCATGCGCAGTGCTGATGCACACAGGGAGTGCCCTGCCACGCAGGGGTGTCCCCCGCATAGGGGAGCCCCATGCGCAAGGAGTGCACCCCACAAGGAGTGCGCCCCGTAAGGAGAGCCACCCAGGGCGAAAGAAAGTGCAGCCTGCCCAAGAATGGTGCCCCACACACAGAGAGCTGTCGCAACAACAACAAAAAAGAAACACAGATTCCCGTGCCGCTGACAACAGAAGCGGACAAAGAAGAAACAGCAGAAAATAGACACTGAGAACAGACAACTGGGGCAGGGGGAAACGGGAGAGAAATAAATAAATAAATCTTTTAAAAAAAAGAAAAGAAACTATCATACTTTTACAGAGAGAGGATGTGAATAATTGGGGAAAATAATATAATCAACACAAAGGGGTAGAAGTACATGAAAGTCCATCATACAAATAGAAAAGAGTTCAAAGTCCTGTGATCCAGAGGATTAGGGATTTAGAGGTGGAGAGCAATTGTTTACAGTTCAAGAGATCAGAGAAGCCTTCCTGGAGGAGGTGACTTTTGAGATGGGTCTTGAATAATACTTAAGGAACTGTACAGGTATAGAAGAAGGCGGCATTTTAGCAGAGGGAATGGCATATAGAATACTTGGAGAATGGTGGATGGTTTAGTTAGCCTAAAGCATAGGAACTGGGAAGAAATAATAGAAGGATGGTAAAAATGAGATTCTGTGCCATTCTCCAAGAGGACACAGAGGCTCGCTCTCCTACCCAATAATCCAGCTGTCCAGCCATAGGGTCCTGGACTGGGGAAGTGTCTGCAAATTGCTAGTCACCAAGTTCAAAGCAGGTGAGTCTTTGCCTAGACTCTCCTGCCCTTTCTAGCTTGGTCAAGCCCAGGCCTGGCCCAAGGTCAGATTCTCTCTTCTATCAATTTTTGTTCAAAATCTTGTTGGGAGTTATGCTCCCAATGTTCTAGAAAGGTTTCTGGGGGTTTTCTGTTTGTTTTCTCTGCTTGCCTCAGCCAGACTGGTATCCAGGGGACATTCTCACGTAGAAAACCCAGATGGGAAACCCAGACAGATCTCCATGAGACCTTCCCAGAGGCAGGGAGATGGTCAAGATGACCTGGTGCAGCGCCCGTCCTGACAATGTAAGCCTCAGTCCTCACCGTGCTGCCTTCTCTCTTTCACTGCAGCAATAAAAGGAGCTGTTTTGTCTTGTTTTGTTTTGCTTAGAAAGAGATTCCAGAATTTATTTTGTTCATAATGTCATAAAAGAAAAATATAATAGCTCTTTATAGTAGCATGTATTACAGTATGAATTTCATTGTCTTTTTGGATTCAGCTTATTATTACAGCAATGATTTGGGTTAAATGTTTACATAACAGAAACATTCTGTTTCTTATTATGTGATAAGAATGAGATGATCAGTAAAATTAATTTTACAGAAATCTTGTTTGCTTTGTCATTATCAAATACAGTACACAGATGGGAAGAGCTTTGTGAGAGTGAGTCCTGGCTTGTTGGAATTAATGCCTGCCACTCAGTGGTCTGATTGATACTGGCCCTGGGCAGGTTTGCACTTTTTTATTTTCTGGAGGTAACAGAGATTGAACCCAGAACCTTGTACATGGAAAGCAGGCACTCAACTACTTGAGCAATGGCCACTCCCTAATGAGAGTTGTTTTTGGACACTTTGTCTTATTTTTAGGAGGTACTGGGGATCAAACCCAGGACCTCATACATGGGAAGCAGGCACTCCAACCACTTGAGCTACATCCATGCCCCAGGCCTGCACTTTTACTCATTGATGCCCTGCAGCCTGCTGGAAGCATGGAAGGAAAACAGGCTGATTAGTTCTTGCCTGGAGACAGGGGCAGAGGTCACAGGGAGGCCTCCCACTGCCCAAGAGGCACCTGCCCGAAGGTACAAGTGCAGCTCAGGGTGCTGCTGCCAGACACAAACCTTGGTGGTCCTGTCTCAGGAGAGACAGGGAGATTTCTCCCTTAGGTGGTCTCTAATATCAAGCACCTCAGTAGTAGGTGCCAGGGCCCATCTCGGGCCTGAGCAGGGGCTTGCATGTCACTCATTTCATCATTTAGTCCCTCTAAAATACGGGCTAAGCGCCCACCCCGACCAGGCTCTGTTCTGGGTGCTAGGGATACAATAATAAACAAGACAATCTCCCTGCTCTGGCAGAGCATTGTTTTAGTCGAGGAAGCAGACAATAAACAAGTAAAGAAATAAATAAACAAGATAAGGTGAGTTAGTAATAAATCCTGTGGAGACAATCAAAGGACGATGTGATAAGAGTACCTGGGGACTGAGTAGGCTTAACTCTAGATTAGGTGGTCAGGGAAGGCTGCTCGCAAAGTTGGCAAATATGCCGAGACCTGGGGTGTGGGAAGGAACCACTGCAAAGTGCTGGGGGATGCGGAGGGGATTCTAAACCCCCCGAAACAACAGGTATGCAAGGAGGATGACTGGTGTTGAAGTTGGAGAGTTAGATAAAAGTCAGATTAGGCAAAGTTCTACAAAGCCAAGTTTATTAGTCAGTAGATGATCAGGAAAAAATCAGAAATCACCTTAGGTATTTCAAAGAGAAGGAAATGAATTCGATGAATTGGTAGCAAACATATTGGAAAGATGGAAGAGTAAAAAGAAAGAGGCAAAGTTATCCAAAGATCAGAAGTTACAGGAAGTCACTGCTAGCCCTAAGCAAGGAGGAGCAAAATGGAAAATGGTAATAACCATAGTCAGCCGAGGCAGGTTAGCATAGGAAATGAGGGAAGGCAACTGGTCAGAAGGAGGCCATCACCAGCACAGCTGAGACCTCACAAGGAACATAACCACGAGACTTAGTCCAGAAATCCCCTGAGGGGAGGCAGCTTCTGGGAAACAAAGCTGTAACCATTACAACTGAAGAGTCCACCAAGAACCTGGTCACAAGGTCCTATTTGAAACTCCCGGGCTCAAAAGAAGCCCCGCAGAAATCCAAACAGAAAGGCCTCCTATTGGTTCCCTGAAAGCTAAAAGGTGAAGACGGAAGGCAACCAATCAGAACAGCAAATAGCTAGGTCCCCTCCCCAGCATGGGGAAAGGGGAGGAGGAAAGCACTGGCTGTAAAAAAGCCTACCCGGGCCCCAGTGCCGTCTCTGCCTGGAGGATGCCCACACTCACATCTCAGGGGCATACTTTCCCTTTTCTCTTATTTCTTAATACACCTGTTGTAGTAGTCAGCCAAAGGGGTGCTGATGCAAAATACTGGAAATCTGTTGACTTTTATAAAGGGTAATTATTTGGGGTAGAAGCTCACAGTTACCAGGCCATAAAGAGTAAGTTACTTCCCTCACCAGAGTCATGTTGGAGCAAGATGGCTGCCGATGTCTGCAAAGGTTCGGGCTTCCTCTTCCTCTCAAGGCTCCACGGTCCCGGCTTCTTCCAATTTCAGCTGTAGGCTTGAATAAGTCTCATCTCTCTCCTGGGACTCGTTCCTTTCCAGGCTCAGCTGCTCTGCTCTCTCCACAAGGTCAGCTATCAGGCGAACGGCTCATCGCTCTTCCCGGGGCCTCTGCTGTGTCTAATGGAGCCTTCTTTCTTTCCTCAGATATCTGCTTCTCTGTTTATTTACTTCCAGGGCTCCAGCAAGGGGGCAGAGACTCAACGTCCTCCTGATGTGGCCCAATCAAAGCCGTAATCATAATTTAATCAAGTAAGAGTAAAATCTCTGAATCCACTACAACCTAATGTACCCAGAGGAACAGACCAATTTACAAACATGATCCATTATCTATTTTTGGAATTCATAAATATATCAAATTGCTACACCCATCTACTTGCCTCATTAACCTGGTGCATCTGTGAATTCCTTCTCTCTACGTAGCCAAGAACCTAGAAGCCCAGTGCCAGCAACACTAAAATTGCTGTACCACTGAGGCTGCTATATAGGGACTGAACTGCCTGAGCAGGAACCAAAGAGCTAACAATGTGGTCACTGCTAGAGGTGCCATCAGAATGCAGAAAGAACAGCTTCTTTCTTACTCCTGCTTCCAACTGGCAGACCCTAACAGGAAGCCTCATGTCATCGTTTCCAGGTTTCTATGACAAATTCCACACAATGGGTTGGCATAAACAATGGGATTTTTTAGGAGGTACCAGGGATTGAACCTGGGACCTTGTACATGTAAAGCAGGTGTTCAACCACTGACTTCTACCCACTTCCCAACATTGGGAATTTATTGGCTCACAGTTTCAGAGGCTGGAAAGTTTGCTTCCTCTGGGGCTGGTAGCATCCTGGTGGACTAGCAATCCTTGGGTTTCTCGGCCTTTCCATCACCTGGCCAGGTCCTCTCCGTTCTCTTCTGGGTTCTGGTGACTTCCAGCTTCCAGCTCCTCCCTGTGGCTTTCTCTCCTATAAACACTCAAGTGATAAGATTAATACCCATCCCTTAACTAATACCTATCCCTTAACTAAAAGTAACATCCTCAAAAGGTCCTATTCATGATGGTTTCACACCTGCAGGAATGGCATTAAGATTAAGAACACGATTTCTCTGGGGTACGTAATTTAACCTACCGTGCCAGCTATCAAGGGAGTATAGGAGATGTGGACTGCAGGGTCCCAGGTCTAAGCGGGAGGGTTTGGAAGGACAAATGCGAAGCTGGAAAACAAGCACTCTCCAGCACTTCAGGGTAAGGAGTTTGGATATAATTCCACAAACCACTTTCCTGAGCCCTGCATTGGATATGCAGAACAGGCTGCCAGTCACCTCATTCCACAGCTGTAAAATGAGAATGACCACAGTCACAACCTCATAGGTTTGTTGTCAGGATTCAGGAGATAACTAGGTAGAAGACTTAGCACAGGGAGATGGATGAGGCTCAACCAATTGGGCTCCCATCTACCATATAGGAGGTCCAGGGTTCGATGCCCAGGGCCTCCTGGGAAGGCAAGCTGGCCCACGTGGAGTGCCAGCCAGGAGGGAATGCAGCCCTGCACAAGAGAGCTGCCCTGAGTGGGAATGCTCCCTCGCGAGGGAAAAGCTGCCCCATGCAGGAGTGCCGGCTTATGTGGAGAGCTCGCATAGCAGGATGATGCAACAAGAGATGTAGAGGAGAGAAAATAAGAAGACAGAGCAGAACAGGGCAGCTGAGGTGGTGCAAGAGAGTAATCACCTCTCTCCCACTCAGAAAGGTCCCAGGATGGGTCCCTGGAGCTGCCTAATGAGAATACAAGCAGACACAGAAGAACACACAGTGAATGGACACAGTAGGCAGACAACGGGGGAAATGGGGGAGGGTGGGAGGGAGAAAGAAATAAAAAATAAATCTTAAAAAAAAAAAAGATTTAGCACAGTGCCTGGCACTTAGTAAGGTCTGAATAAATGTTAACTATGTATGACGCTGTACTGACAGTATGACCAGCATCACGTGGGGCATACTCCACCTTTTGGATGTGATAAAGAGGTCCCAGCATTTGGAAATGTCTTAAGGAGAGTTCAGTTTCAAAAAACTGCAAGGACCGGTGAATCTCCATTCCTAGCATCGCTCCCACAGGGCTCACGTGGAAGACCTTTGTAGTGTTCTGCTTCTACAGGCTCTGCTTGGGCCAAAATGGGAAATCCAGAGTATATGGAGTGTGATGAGGGCTGAAGGAATCTGCTGGAAGAGTAGTACTGGGGTGTCAGAAAGACAGTGAGCATCATTCTGCTTATCAATTGCTGTGTAACAAAATACCTCACAGCTTAGAGCCTTTTTCTTAGGATCACCGTCCTGCGGGTTGAGAATTTGGATAGGGCACAGGCCAGGGCTTGTTTGTGTTCTACAATGTCTGGGGCCTCGGCTGGTAACATTAGAAGGCACCATTAAAGAACAGCTGGGACTGGAGTCGCTGAAGGCCTCGCACTCCCAGGTCTGGTGCCTGGGCTGGGGCGACTAGAAGACTAGGACTGCCAACCAGAGGGCACACATGGGGCCTCCCTCTAGGCTGGGATCCTCACAGCACAGTGGCCGCGGGGTGACCGGACTTCTTATGTGGCGATTCTTGGCTCTAATCAGGGGCATTTCAGCTAACAAGATAAAAGCTGCATCGCCTTTTATGACCAAGTCTTGGAAGTCTCTTTTTTTTATTATTATTATTATATTTATTTTTAAAAGATACTTAGATTGCATGTTACATAAAAGATATATATATAAGGGATTTCCACATGTTCTACTTCCCATACCTCCTACTTTCCCCCACATTAATAACTTCTTTCATTAGTGTTGTACATTCATTGCAGTTGATGAACACATTTTGGAGCATTGCCACTAAGCATAGATTAGAGTTTACACTCTCTCCCACTCAATTCTGTAGGTTATGGCAGATTATATAATGGCCTGAATCTGTCATTACAATGTCATTCAGGTCATTTTCAAGTCCCGAAAATGCCCCCATATTACACCTCTTTTTCCCTCTCCCTGCCTTCAGCACCTTCAGTGGCCACTGCCTCCACATCAATGATATAATTTCTTCTATTGCTAGAATCACAATAAGTCTGTAGTAGAATACCAGTAAGTCCACTCTAGTCCATATTTTATTCCCCAATCCTGAGAATTCTGGGATGGTGATACCCGCTCTACCTCTAATTGAGAGGGAGCTTCGATCTCATATGGCCAATGGATGGGGGAAGTTTCTTTGCGTCACTCCTGCTGCTCCCTACTGGTTAAAAGGGAGTCCCAAGCCCATCCAGATTCAAGGCAAGGGGAACAATACTCTACATTTTGATGGGGGAATGACAAGGTTCTAGAAGAGCTTGTGAGATCAGAGATATTGTTGTGACCATCTTTGGAAAATATAATCTGCCACAAGCCTGCAGGTTAAAACTCATACTTCCCATGGGTCTCGTTCCTTGACAGCCATCTTCAGAAGACCTGGTCTGAGTTCCCTGAGGAAGATGGAGCCAAAGGTCTTAGCCATCAGAGGAAGCCTCCCCACGAACCAGAAAAGGAGATCTGTGGCCTAGAATAAATCCTGAGAGAGTTCACTGGTAAACACACAGGGAGCATATATCACATGGCGGCTGGATACTGTGCCAGGGAGTCCCATCACGTAGGTCACTGAATGATCATGATGATGATGATGATATTTACTGTGTTCTTATTTGGGATCAGAAACACTTTTTTTTGTTTGTTTTTATTTTTCATTTAAACCCATAGTACCTGAAATGCACATCTTAGACACTAAAAAAGGTTGCAAATTAATGAGAGAAGGCTTTATCTTAAGTTAGGAAAAAAAGAAAAAAAACAACACAGCAAAATAAATCCAAAGAAAGCAGAAGGAAGGAAATATTAAGTCAAGAACAGAAATTGAAGAAGTAGAAAACAAATAAGGAATAGAGAGGATTTACAAAGCCAAAGGCTGACTCTTTGAAAGTCTCTGTAAAAATTGATAAATCTCTGGTCATACTGATAAAGAAAAAAAAGAAAGAAAGAAGACAAAAATAATCAATGTTGTATTGGCCAGCCAAAGGGGTTCTGATGCAAACTACTAGAAATCTGTTGGCTTTTATAAAGGGTATTTATTTGGGCTAGAGCTTACAGTCACAAAGCCATAAAGAATAAGATACTTCCCTCACCAAAGTCTGTTGCCATAAATTGGAGCAAGATGGCTGCTGGTTTCTGTGAGGGTTCAGCCTTCCTCTTTCTCTTAAGGCTCCATGGTTCCAGCTTCTTCTGATCTCAGCTGTAGGCTGGCATAAGGCTCATCTCTCTTCCCAGGGCTTATCTCTTTCTGGGCTCCACTGCTCTGCTTTCTCCACAAGGCCAGCTATAAACTATCAGGCAAATGGCTCAGCTCTCTCCCCAGGACTCCAGCGTCAAAACAGCAAGCTCTCTCCTCTGCCATGTCATTTTCTGTGTGAGTCTCTACCCACCAAGGGGGCAGGGACTCAACATCCTACTGATGTGGCTGAATCAAAAGCCCTAATCTTAACTTAATCAAATAAAAGTGAAACCTCTGAATTTAATATAGTCAAAGGGTATCATGCCCAGAGGAACAGACCAGTTTACAAACATAATCAGTATTTCTTTTTGGAATTCATCCATAATATCAAACTGCCACAGATGTCAAGAACGAAAAGAGGGAAATCACTGTGAATGCTACAAGCATTATAAAGAAAATAAGTGGCTATTATAAACAAATTTTGTGCCAATAAAATTGAAAATGTATACGAAATGGACAAATTGCTTGAAAAATAAAATTTACCAAAACTTGACTCAACTTGAAATAAGAAATCTGAATAATCCCAGACTGAAAATTCAAATTTAAAGAAATTGAATCAGAAGTCAAAATTTTTCTCACAAAGAAAACTTCTGCTTCCATTGAAGAGTTCTGATTATTATTATTATTATTATTTTTTAGAGTTCATTGTTTATTTGGTATAGTTCTATGGCTTTTTAAAATTATGTATTCAATTTCTATAATATAATCTAATATTTCCCTTTTAATCATATTCAGATATATATTTCAGTTCTGTTAATTATATTCACAATGTTGTGTTTTTTTTCCCTTAGTTATATAATTTTTTTTAATTGACTTTGTAATAATATTACATTAAAAATATATATGTGAGGTCCCATTCAACCCCTCCCCCCCCAACAACACTCGTTCCCATCATCATGACACATCCATTGGATTTGGTAAGTACATCTTTGGGCACCTCTGCACCTCATAGACAATGGTCCACATCATGGCCCATACTCTCCTCCATTCCATCCAGTGGGCCCTGTGAGGATTTACAATGTCCGGTGATTACCTCTGAAGCACCATCCAGGGCAGCTCCATGTCCCAAAGATGCCTCCACCTCTCATCTCTTCCTACCTTTCCCCATACCCATCGTCCACCATGTCCACTTTTCCCAATCCAATGCCACCTCTTCTATGTGGACATTGGATTGGTTGTGTCCATTGCACCTCTAAGTCAAGAGGAGGCTCAGATTCCACATGGATGCTGGATGCAATCCTCCCATTTTCAGTTGTAATCACTCTAGGCTCCATGGTGTGGTGGTTGTCCTTCTTCAACTCCATCTTAGCTGAGTGTGGTAAGTCCAATAAATCAGATTGTAGGTGCTGGAGTCTGTTGAGGCTCAGGACCTGGCTATCACATTGTCAGTCCAGAGATTCAAATCCCCTAAATATATCTTAAACCCCAACGTTAACTGCACCTCCAGCACATTAGCATGAAAGTCTTATGAAGGGAGATCCCATCTGAGTCCAGATGAGTTCTGATTATTATAATACCCCTTTGGAGAAAGTTAGGATTCTCTTTTCCTGATAAGGAAACTGGAGCTCAGAGAGTTGTAGCAATTTGCCTAAGGTCACAGAGTCAATAAAGATCAAAGGCAGGGATCTTAGCTGTTATACTTTCTAGTCTCCTCTTCAAATGCTAAAATTAGCCGCATATTGCTGAGACCAGCTCAGCAGTAGGTCTGCACGAAGGGAAGGCAACACAGAATTGAAGAAATAAAAGGACAGAGAGAAAGACACAAGAGAGGAAACAAAGATGGGACCAGGGAACTTTACAGCTTTTGAAACTGAGAGCCTCAACCCTAGTTTCCACATCCTATTTATCCTCCTGGTTTTATTTCTCACCCAGACTTTCCAGGTGTTTGAGTTTCTGGCTCCTGCTCTTGAGGTGGGTTGGGAACGGCAGGTCTTGGAGTTTGGGGTGTCTGGAGCAGAGATGGTAAAGCTGTGGACTATGGGCCACATACGGCCTGCTGCCCTTTTTATGATAAAGTTTTTAGGAAACAGTCACACTCCTTTGTTTACGTGGTGTCCCTCCCTTGGTTGCTTTCATGCTGCAGCAGAAGAGTTTAAGTCACTGCAACAGAGATCGTTTGACCCATGAGGCAGAAAATACTCTTCGGCCCTTTACAGAAAGAGTTTGCTGACCTCTGTTCTAGAGAAAGGAGAAATTCAGATTTTTGTGTGAACTCTCCTTGTTTTTAAATGAAGGAAACTAATTCTAACTTCTTGTTCATTTTAAAAACTTGACTGTTAAGAACTTCTTTCCATGCCCAATAAGTGTGACTCTCTGTCATTTCTAAAAACATGGAGTAGTATGACTTATTTAACCATTCCTTTATTAATGAGTATTGAGGCAGTTAGGTTTCAACTGTCTTCCAGCAGGAGGAGTAAGGACGTGGCTCACTGGTGGTGGGGGCACTGGGGTCTGCAGCCCCACCTTTGCCAGCCCTGGAATGAGGGCAGGGGCTGGGTCAGCTGATCACATGGCTGTCCAAGCCCTGGCTGTGGGGCTGCTTGGAGGGTGTTTATGTGTGCAGAAAAGCGTGACCTCAGCGGGACTATGGTTGCTGTCTTTAGAAAAGCCTGCTTGCAAAGTTGGCCCTTGGTTGGCATCTAGGAATTCGGCACTTGAACCATTCCCTAAACGGTAAGCTTCACTGTGTATTTGTACAATGGGATTTATCCCGAATGCCTGCTTCCTTCTTGGAGTCTGGAATTTTGGTACATGCTAGGCAGATGGTGTCTACACATGACCAGTCCCCAGTAAAAACCTTGGGAACAGAGTCTCTAATGGGCTTCCAGGATAAAGGAACATGTTTAAGTGTGCCTCCTGGGTGGGTGGGGGGGGGCGGAGAGAAGGAGCGAGCGAGCCTGTGCATGGCTTTATCCGATGCCATCTGGGACTTTCCCTGGCTGATCCCATTGTGTGGCCTTTTGATGTAGTACACGTTGGCTGTAAGTACAGCTCTTTGTGGAGCCCAGTGAATCCTTCTAGTTGAATCATTGAATATAGGGTGGTCACGGGGAACCCCGAAGCAGGATGGGTCATTGTAGACTCAGTTCCAGCATTACAAAATAATCCAGAGCACATGCCTACATTGTGACGATAATGAAAATGAAATCGCTAACACGTCCACAATGCTTCCGATGCATCAGGTGCTGTTCCATATAGATGAACTAATTTACTCCTCACAGCCATCCTTAGAGGTACCCCTGTTGTACATATGAGGAAACTGAGGCATGCCGAGATGAAGAGTCTTGCTCATCACTTAGCTCAGAAGTGGCACCTGGGCTGGGAATGGCAGATGCTTTGGATCTTCCAAGTGCAGGACTCTCCTGGGAATGGTGGTTGGGGTGGGTGTCCTCTCCAGGAACGAGCTTCAGGCTCAAGTGGCTAAATGTAAATGTCACCTTTGTGATGGAGGGTGCATCAGTGGGGATAAGCTGGGGTAACAGATCCCTCCACATTGAAGGTCTGTAGCTTGCTGACCCTACAGGTGCACCCCAGGTGGGCTGGGACTGTTCTCCGTGCCACCCCACTCCAGTTCCCAGGCTTCAGGAGCAGCCAGCACCTCCACAGGCTGCTGCATTCGGGGCCAAGGGAGGGTCCCACACCTGCAAGTGGCTGTTCCAGCTCCCCAGGGCAGCTCATGGCTCATTGGCCGGAAGAGTCACATGGCCCCAGCCACCCCCACCAGGGCCAGGAAGTAGATCTTAACCGGAGCCCAGAAGGCGGAGAGTAGAACTGGTCAGGGAACAACACCTGGAGCTGTGTAGTGAGGATTAGGAAAAAAAGACTCTATGTTCCTGACCCCAGGGGGTGAGGACTGTTCCTTGCAGGAAGAGGCCCTGGTTGAGCAGAGGTAGGCGGGCGCTGATTCTGCCCAAGGCAGAAGTGAGAAAACGGGGCGAGTAGCTAAGTCCTTTCAGAGCCCAAGCAAGTGATTTCCATGACAGCTGTTCAGTTAAAGAGCAAGTGTAGTTCTGGGTGAGGGAACACTGAGGAGTTGTGGCTACGATGGACTCACGGCCTTGGGGGTGCAGAGAAGAGAGAAGAGCCCCGCGGGGTCTGCAGCCTCCTGAGGGGGAGGTTCACCTCTTCCCCCGGGGGTCAGCAAGCACAGAGGGATTGGGAAGGGAGTTTGCTGAAAAAAGCAAACGCAGAGAGTGGGAGTGTGTGAAGGCGGGTGCCGGGGCAGCAGAGAAGCACCTGGAGGCCTGCTTCTGAGGTGGTGGCTTGGCGGTCAGGCTGGCTGGCAGGGCTGCAGGACAGGTGTCAAAATGCTTGCCCACCAGCATTAAAATTCAGATTTGGGGGAAAAAGGGGGAACGAGGCCCCAGAAGTAATCCAGACTGGGAAGTCATCCATGTGTGGCTTTGAGTCAGCTTTTGACCTTTGCTCTCTGTGTTTGAACTTGAGCTCCCTGAGCCTCAGTTTTCCTAACTATGGAATAGGGCTAAATATGCCTGCTAGCAGGGTGATGGTGAAGGTTGGCTAATGTAGACTCAGAGTGGCTCACAGTGGGTCCTCTCTCTGCAATGTGCCCATACCTCCCTCTCTTTGGATAGGGTGGATGGCAAAGAGATTTCATCTCAGGCCAAAACTCTGAATGCTCAGTAATGCCTCCTTAGAGCACTGTGTTAAGAAGGATTCCAAAGCTCAGTTACAACTGATTATTGTTGTCTGTCATGGTCATGGGAGGCGGGCCACTGATTTAGCATCCCTGATTGAGCCTGGCTTTCCGTCTGAGCCTTGTTTCTTACCAGGACCTTCCATGCCTCCTTCACGCTGCACAAACTTGCTGGAGGTCGGCTCCCTGCCCCTGAGCCTGCTGTGTGCTTCCTGCCTGCTGCAGAGCCCTTGTGCACCTGCCTTCTCCTGCTGTGGCCGCGCTCCCTTGCACCTTAGTTTATCCAGACTGATCCCCTCCTGCAGGGATCAGTTCAGAACCCTTGCCAGGGAAGCGCCCCACACTTGCTGCCTGGCCTTGCAGGGCCAGATGATGCCATCTTTTCCTGAACTTCCACAATATCTACCACCTCTTCCGTGTCCTTGGCACACATCTCTTGGCAGTACCCCATATAGGATTGGCGCCTCTTCTCTGGCAGCTCACCTCTTCCTGGCTGGAAGGTGCCTAAGCACAGCCGCCTTCTCTCCTATGCCTTCGTTATCCCATGCCCACTGACCCCCAACCTCCACACCCCCTTCCCTGTTCAGGGAATGCGACTTTAGTGATTGAATTGACCGACGTGGAAGTGTAATCATTAGGAGGATGCGTGTCGGAGAGCCTGGGTAGGACTTCCATCTCTGCCACTTGGAGCTGTGTGACGGTAGAACAGTGGCTTGACCTCTCTGAGCCTTGGATTCTCTTTTGTAGTACGGAGGTAACAATAGTCCCTAACTATCGAGACCTCAGTGAGATTTCCTAACTATTGAGACCTAAGTGAGATAAAGCATGTCTGGTGCTTTCTCAGTTCTGGGCACACAGTGCCTCGTACAGGTAGCGGCTGTTGTTTTGCTCTCTCCTCCTCTCTCTTCTCCTCTGGCTCTTTCCTTCCTTGTTCTGTTCTTTGGCAACCATTCCAATGTGGGTTTTCCCCGTCTTTCCCCATCTTTGGGCAGGTCCTTCTGGTATTTGTTGGGCACCGCTGGGAGTTCAGGCAGCATGACCTGGATGTTCTGGAAGGCTTTGCAGGAGAAGGAGGCTGCTTTGTTCATCCACGGAAAGAGCCAGCGTCCAGGGGAGCCCTCCAGCATTGCAGCTCTCACTCACGCAGCAGCTGTGCTCCTGAACAGCTGTGTGCAATTGCGGTTTGATTAGCTCTAACAGGAGCCACCTTTCAGGAGTCCCAGGGGACTTGACCATTAAGGAGCCATTTTGACAAATCCTTTTGTAAAATGCAGAGTCACCGAATCAATCGTTCTGCTTCATGGTTTTGGATTCACATACATTCGGTTTTCCTAAAGCAGGTACTGTTTCAGCGGCAAAGCCTCCTTATCATATTCCAGCCAAGTTGTTGAGCATCAGCCATCACAATTGGTATTTATTTCAACCTGTTGAATATGTATTATATTCTGGAAATATATTTCCAACTCATGAAAATTAAGTGAGAAAACTATTTACTAGGGTTTGTCTTCTGTTCCTGTTCTGTACTGCCTCTCACTGGGGTGTTATTGGCAGATGCTTGGCTGTCCTTGATAAAGGAACAGGAGTGGTAAAAACAGGAAGACGCTATGAATGAATAATCCGCTCTAGGAAACATGTAATTACCGTGAGTGTCAGTTTCTGTAATGAAGCATTGATGTGGCCAAATCCAGAGCATAAATTACCTGGGCAGGGGGTGAGGTAATGCGCCGAGCACAGTAATTTAGCCTTCGAGTAGCTTCAGCAGCCGCCTGTATGCGCTTTGTTTGATACAGACCTAGACAAATGTGCCAGCGTGGAAATGGTGCATTCCATCTCAAAGGGAGGTGAGCCCATAATGACTCAAGTGGGGGGACGCCTGCTCTGCCTGCCTCTCCCTCCCCGGGAGATGCTGGGAGTCTGAGTAATGCCCGCATCTGCTGTAGCACCCTAGATGTTTAGGAAAGACCTTGAGATCGTGTCCAGCCTTGGTGAGGGCGTGCAATCCCAGTGCCTCTGGGCGAGTCAGCCAACATGGTTGGTACCTGAACTTTCCTCTCTGCACTTTGTTTTGCCTGCACCACCGCACACAGTTGTACGTGTCTCCCAAGGATGCAGGAAAGAGACCAGTTTGACAAGCAGTCCTCTTTCCTAGGGCGTGTCTAGCTCTAGGGCTGGACATGAGGATTTTTTTTTCTCCTATGAATGGATATCGTTTTATTTTGTTATTTAGTTAATTTTAAAAATAGATGTAGGTGTACATGGTTTAAAATGTAAAAGGTATGCATTGGAAAGTAGCTTCTCTCCCTCCCAGGCCTATTCTCCACTCCCAGGGTCCCCTTCCCAGAGGCAGCCAGTTGTTTATGTGTCCTTCTAGAGACTTTTCTATACGTAGCTAAGCATACATGTGCTTGCTTATTCATTCACTCGTTCAACACCTGTTGATTGAGTCCCTGCCATGTGCCAGGTCCTGAGGCTCTTGTAGGCATTGAGCTAGGATGTTGGACAAAACAAAGGTCCTGTTATCAGGGGGCTGGCATTAGACCCCCTCCCCGCAGTAGCTTACACATGATTCTGTGTTTTTATGAAACCTCAAACAATAATAGATCCTGAGAGTTTTCCGTACCTGCTTTAGAGAGTTGCCCCTTTCTTTTTACTGAGGGTATTACATATCATTGTGCTTTAATTTTTTGTTGCTGTAACAAGTGCTTCTACAATGTCCTTTGTACGAATGGTTCTTTTTGTACATGTGGATATGTACCTGGCAATTTATTGGCCATTGTACCTAAAATATCCAGAAGGGTTAGTGTTTAGGCACAGCTGTACCTGGGTGCACAAACCATGTCATTTGGAACTTCTCCCTCAGCTCTGCTTTCCTTTGTTGGCTTCATGCTCAGAAGTGAGATGCCTTATTATGTCCTTATTCAATAACTATTAAGTGCACACCTAGGATGTGCCAGGCCGTGTCCTAGTTACTAAGGATGTAGCAGGAAACAAAACACACCACATTCCTGCCCTCATGGAGCTGACATCCCCAAGCGGGTTTACCCCCATCGGCCAAAGATTTATATTCTCCCAGCTCGGACACAGCAGAGGAGAAAGAAAACCTCTATCTTCCCAGGAGTCACTAGTCTCAGGATAAAATCTCAGTGGACTAGCTTGTGTCATGTGACAATTCCTGAACCAGTCGGTTTGGTTGGGGCAGAGGCAAATACGCCGATTGGCCAGGCCTAAGTCCTTGGAGCAAGGGGGTGGCGCTCACCTCATCGGTAGCCCTGGGGAGAGAGGAGGGTGATGGTGCTTTCTCCAGGGAAGTCCGTGCTGGTTGTCAGAAGGGCAGTGGGTGCCGCAGGGACCAGTGTCTGCTCCCCATGGCAGGTAGAGGAGGGCAGATGCCAGGAAGGAACCGTGGGTAGAGCGTGAAGAGGAGAGAGACCGAGAGCCCCTTGACTCGGTGCTCCGTGTCGGCTGAGGCGTATTTTGTTGGGCTCTGGGAATCCATCCTGTACTGGCTTCAGTGAGCAAGAGAGGGAATTTTTCAGAACGGGACATGGAGCTTTCAAGCCACTTATGGCAGGTTTATTCCTCAAAGTGAGTCAGACCAGCAAGGTCAGAGGCAGTGGTGCTTCCCCTGGGGCTGTTTCCAGCTCTGTCCACCTGGCTGCCCGCTGCGCTCCCTGGGGCTGGCTCGGGGAGCACACGAGGGGACTGATGTCTGGGTGCTGTCCTACCAGGTACCAGGGCCACGCCTGGGCTTCCCTCAGTGGGCAAAGGGCAAAACCTTTACAGCTGTAGGGCAGGACTGGTAGGGGGGGATGGAAGAGGCTGGGGTGTCATTTAATATTAGAGAAGACAGACATCCTTGAACGGGACTTTTTAGAGTGCATCTTAGTTTCCTGTGGCTGCTGTAACAAGTACTAAAAAGTGGATGTCTTTAAACAACTGAGACATCTTGTCTCCCAGCTCTGGAGGCTGCAGGTCTGAAATCAAGGGCCCTGCTCCCTCCGCAGGCTCTGGGAAGACTTAGGCCTTGCCTCTCCGTACTCAGGTTGCCGGCCCTCCTGGGTGCTCCTTGGACTGTGGCTGCGTTCTTGCAGTCTCTGTCTGTCTCCCTGTAGCCTTCTTCCATCTTTGCGTGTCTGTCTCCACGTGGCCTCATGTGGACACCAGTCATTGGATTGAGGGCCCACCCTGCTCTGGTACGCCCACGTCTTCATGTGATTACAGCCACAAAGACCCTGTGTCCACATGAGGTCGCCCTCACAGGCCGGGGCAGGGGTCAGGTCTTCAGCATATCTTTTTGAGGAATGCAGTTCAACCCACTGGAGGGTTGGACTGGACACTGGAACACTCAAAGGAGCATTCCCTGAGAACATGGGAGAAAACTATGCTCGACCTCCATTCCCTCGAATTGAACAATAGTTAGGATACTCACTGAATTCCTTGTAGTGCTGGGGATGTTACACATATTCATTCATTTCATTCTCACTACCACCTTCTAAGGAAGGTTTGATTAGGATCTGCATTTGAGAGATGAGGAAAGACAGGCACAGAGAGGTCAATTAACTTGCCTGAGATCACACAGCCACTGAAGATCAGAGCCAGCATTTTAGCCCTGAACCCATGCTTCTTAGCATAAACTTCTTTTGCCTGTAGGTTAGTTTGTGAATCAGGAAGAACACTGGAATGGGAGCATGGAAAGCTGAGCCCTAGTGCTGACTGGACACCGATTAGTGATCACTGGCCACTGTCATTTAGTAACTCTGTGCCTCAGTTTCCATGTATAGGAAATGGGATAACAAGCTGTTGCATTTCAAGTAGTTCTTTAAGGATCACATACATATATTTGGCAGAAAAACCTTTTGGGGGAAAAGTAATGTATTAGTTTCTCTTTGCTGCTGAAACAAATTTCTATGAACTTATGACTTAAAACCACACAATTTTATTAAATTGCAGTTTTAGAGGCCAAAAGTCCTAAAATCAAGGTGTCAGCAGGGCTGTGTTTCTTCCAGGGGCTCTAGGGGAGAATCTGTTTCCTGCCTTTCCCAGCTTCCGGAAGCCGCCTGCATTCCTTGGCTGGTGGCCCCTTCCTCCGTCTGCAGAGCTGGGGTCGGAGCTTCCTCAGACCTCCTTCTCTGACCTAGGCTTCCGTCACCACATCTCCTCCTCTCACTCTGCCTTCCTGCTGCCTCCTGATAAGGACCCTGTGCTTACATTGGGCCCACCTGGATAAGCCAAGCTCTTCTCCCCATCTCAAAATTCTTCACTTCATCGCATCTTCAAAGTCCCTTTCACCACACAAGCCCCATCTTCACAGGGCCTGATACCCTTGGGGGCCGTTGATCCTGCCACACTACCTAGAAGATGGTTGAATTATTTCACTATCTAGCACCTACTAGCTATTTTTAAATGTACCATTTTTTCTGGCTTTTAAGACACATCTGACAGATACTAAGAAGAAAATAAAACATGGGCCATAATCTCCCTGCCAAGATAACCCCAAGGGATGATTTTTCCCTTTTTGACATTTAAACAGAAAATGTAAGTAATGTTAGTATAAGGATAAAAAATGCAAACTACAGACTGATACACGATGAAAAGTTAATGCTGTCCTCCCCGGCCTGCATACTGCCTCCCCAAAGGTAACCATTTTCCAGTTTTAGAAGACTCCTTCCAGAAAAAAGATACTGTACAAACCAGAATATTTATATCTACTCATACCTTCACTGTACAGAAATCCTAGAGGTCGTATTATTTACACCATTATGTATCTTGCCTTTTCACATTTTATATAGATTTTGATCTTTTTGCTGCAGCACCTGAAGCTCCTTTTTTCTCTTTTAGAGCTCCTAGCATTTTACTAGAGGGATGGAACTTTTTTTTTCTCTTGTAATGAGTCCCCTCCTGTTGGTTTCTTTGGTTGTTTCCAGCTTTTTGTTATTACAGACAATGCTGTATGGATGTCTTTGAACTTCACATGGCAGAAAACGTCCATGACTGTGTTTTTAGAGCACAGTTTCTCGATATTTTGAGCCAGTTGATTCTTTGTCGGGGGTACTGCCCTGTGCGTTAGAGGACATTTAGCCGCTTCCCTGGCCTCTACCCACTAGATACCAGGCGTATCCACCCCTTCCTCCAAGTATGTCTACAGACATTGCCCGATGTCCCCTGGCCTCCTCTGATGGAGAATGCCTGCTTTTGGGACTTCCTTAAAAGTGTGATGGTGGATGGGAATAGCTCTCTAAACCTGCACCAGGAGAGTTAAGCAGCCTAGTGGCAACTTGCCCTTCCTAACAGACTTAGCCCTAGGTTTGCTCGGCTTGATCTGGAACATTCTGTGGTGGTGTGTCCTGCACCCACGGCTTAACAGTTCCCCCACCAAGCATGGATCTGAACCTGTGCCTGGGCTCACCCGTCAGGCCACCCTGTCTGTGAGAGATGAAGCAAGCTTTCCAGAACTGTAGCACCTCAGCCGCCATCACCAGGCTCCTGGGGAATTCATCTTCTAGTCCTGCTGCTGGCGTATCTGGGTGCACTTTGATCCCCCAGTTATAATCCACCGTGCTTTGTCCCCTTTAAATCAAAGATATACCATGTCAGCAAGAGCTGCAGCATGTGCCTTTCTAGCAGGTGATTGTTTCTTTATTAGAACCCACAACGTTGGTATGTTTTAAAACCTAAAACTAGTACAAAATGAAAGCCACCCGTGAATCTTGGCGGGTGCCGGCTGTAATTCATTCAAGTAGCTCATTACGCATCTGAATTACACAACTGCCAAAGCTTCTGAACAGCAGGCAATTCTAGGGTTTCAATTTCAACTTTCTGGTCTTACTGATTTATGCAACCTTACTACCTTGGGACCTATGAAAGATCCCAGATATCCTAAGAGGAATAGAGCGTGTTTTAATGAACACCCATGTACCCGTCACCTACTGAAGAAACAGAACATGACAGGTACAAGCGCTGCTGCTGCACACTCCTCCTGGATCTCGCTTCCTTCTCTTTTTCCCCAGAGGTTACCGGTGCCTGAAGCTGGATTTTTTCCTTAAGTTTTCTTACCATGTATATAATCAAAAAACTACCTAAACACTGTGCATGTTTTAAAATTTTATGCAAATGGCATCTTACTGCCCCTTTTTTCTCTTGCTACATTTGTGGAATTCATCTGAGTTGATACACATTGCTGTAGTTCATTTTCACTGCTGCATGGTATTCCACTGTATGACTCTGCAACCATGTATTCACCCGTTCTCCTGCTGCTGGGCAGGTAGCTGTTTGCAGTTTCCTACCATGATAAACTCTGCTGTTCTTGTTCCTCTCCTGTGTACAAGTGTAAGAATTTCTCTGGGAATGTACTTAGGACGGGAATTGCTAGGGTTTAGGGCATGTGTGGCACATAGAATTCTTTGCTCTCTGTTGGCCTCTTTTTCAGAATGATATCTTTCGTAATTCCCCAGGTAGTGAGGTAGGCTGGTCTCTCCAGTGTGTGTGCCCTGTCCACCCCCAGGACAGTGGCTATGGTGGCCTAACACCCCTGGGAGGTGGGGAGGCTGCATGACACAGTTGACTAAGAAGTGGAGATGATCTGGTGGGCTGGCCCTCATCACACGAGCCCTTAAAATCACACGAGGTCGGCAGGGGGGAGTCAGAGATGTGCAAAGCGTGAGAGGGATTTGATGAGGGAGATTCTCCACTGCAGGCTGTGAAGGTGGAGGGGGCCACGTGGTGAGGAATGTGGGCAGCCTCAAAGAGCTGCAAGGAAATGGGTCTGAGGCCTGAGGTCACTAGGAACCGGCCACTGGTGTTAATGTGAGTGAGCTCGAAAGAGGAGCCTGAGCTCCAGGTGAGAGCGCAGCTTAGTGGGCACCTTGACCTTGTCCTGAGAGAATCTGAGTGGAGAACCTGCCACGTCATGCCCAGACTTTTTCTTCCCTTCTTTTTTTTTCTGTTTTTAAGACAATATCCATTTATTATCTCTCAGTTCTGCCAGTCAAAATTCTGGGCAAGTATGCTCAGGGCATAATCACAAGGGTGAATGCAAGGTGTGGGCAGGGCTGGGGACTTTTTCTTATTTTTCTCCTTTATTAGAGAAGTTGTGGGTTTACAGAACAGTCATGCATAACATACAGATTCCCGTACACCACTGCACCACCAACTCCTTACATTGGTGTGGAACATTTGCTACAATTGATGAGAGCACATTCTTATAATCGTACTATTAAATAAAGCCCCTGGTTTAACTTAGGGTTCGCTGTGTAGTGTAGTTCCATGTTCGTTTTTAAAAAATGTTTGTGCTGTTACCATATATGCAATCTAACCTTTCCCCTTTTAATCAAATTCATAAATATATTCAGTTTTGCTAATTGCACTCACAATGCTATGCTACCTTCACCACCATCCATTACTTACACATTTCCATGGTTCTAAACAGGAACCCTGCACATTTTAAGCCTTAACTTGCATTCCCTATCCCCACCCCACACTCTGGTAACTTGTATTCTAGATTCTGACTCTATGAGCTTACTTGTTTTAATTGTTTAAAATCATTGAGATCATCCAATATTTGTTCTTTCATGTCTGGCTTATTTCCCTCAACATGAGTTCTTCAAGGTTCACCCGTGTTGTCACGTGTATCAGGACTTCATTTCTTCTTACGGCTGATTAGTATCCATTGTACGTATCTACCACATTTTTAAAAAAATTTATTTTTTATTATCTTTTTTAAAAGATACATAGATCACACAAAATGTTACATTAAAAAACATAAGAGGTTCCCATATACCCCACTCCCCACACTACCCCCACTCCTCCTACGTCAACAACTTCTTTCATTATTGTGGTACGTTCATTGCATTTGATGAGTACATTTTGCAGCACTGCTACACTGCATGGATTATAGTTTATGTTGTAGTTTACACTCTCTCCCAGTCCATTCCTTGGGTTATGGCAGGATATATACAGTCTTGCATCTGTCCCTGCAATATCATTCAGGACAGCTCCAAGTCCTGAAAATGCCCCAGTATCACTCCTCTTCTTCCCCCTCCCTGCTTTCAGTAACTCCCATGGCCACTGTCTCCACATCAATGATATAATTTCTTCCATTGCTAGAATCACAATAATTCTGTAGTAGAATACCAGTAAGTCCACTGTAGTCCATATATTTTTTAAAATATTTTATTTATTTCTCTCCATCCCCCCCCCAGTTGTTTGCTTTCTGTGTCCACTCACTGTATATTCTTCTGCATCCACTTATATTCTTGTCAGTGGCACCAGGAGTCTGTGTCTCTTTTTGTTGTGTCATCTTGCTGCATCAGCTCTTCGTGTGTGCAGCGCCACTCCTGGGCAGGCTGCATTTTTTTCTCATGGGGTGACTCTCCTTACAGGGCACATTCCTTGCAGGATGCACTTTGTGTGTGGGACTCCTCTATGTGGGGCACACCCCTGTGTGGCATGATACCCCTTGCGCGCATCAGCACTGCACGTGGGCCAGCTTCACCACATGGGTAAGGAGACCCTGGGTTTGAACCTTGCACCTCCCATGTGGTAGGTGGATGCTCTATCCATTGAGCCAAATCTGTTTCCTTCTAGTCCATATTTTATTCCTCTGTACTGGGGACCCTGGGATGGTGATGTCCACTCCACCACTAAATCGAGAAGAGGCTTAGATTGCACATGGCTGATGGATGGATTTCTCCAGCTTGCAATTGTAGACTCTCTCAGTTCCCTGGTGTGGTGGTTGACCATCCTCACGTCCCTGTTATCTGACCTGGGTAAGACCAATAAACTGGAGAGTAGGAGTTGCAACTTTGCTGAGGCTCAGAACCCAGCTGGCATATGGACAGTTGAGAGAATAAAGTCTCCTGAGCATACACCAACCCCAGCGCCAACCACAGGTTCAGTAAAAGTGACAGAAGAAGCATGCATGGAGAGGTCACATCTGTGTCCAACTCCATCACACTCAGGAGCACAAATTCCAAAGTAGGGCCCACTGACAAGGCGCTGAACTCCAGAGCCATCTGTCATGACCATAGGACCTGGTCTACCACATATTATTTACCTGTTCTTCAGTGACGGATGCTTGGGTGGCTTCCATCTTTTGGCAATTGTGTGTAATGCTGCTTGGAACATTGGTGTACAAATATCTGTTCGAGTCCCTGTTTCAGTTCTTTTGGGTATATACCTAGTAGTGGGATTGCCAGGTCATATGGTGTTTCTATACTTTTGCTTTCTGAGGAACTACCAAACTATCTTCCACAGCATCTGTACCATTTTACATTGCCACCAGCCATGAATGAGTGTTCCCGTTTCTCCACATCCTCTCCAACACTTGTTATTTTCTGTTTTTTGCTTTGTTTTGTTTTTTAAATAGCAGCTATTCTACTGGGTGTGAAATGAGATCTTATTATGGTTTTGATTTGCATTTTCTGGATGGCGAATGATGTCGAGCATCTTTTCAAGTCATGCTGAGACCTCTGACCAGTGGCAACTGTGAGATAATAAATGTGTACTGTCTTTAGGAAGCTAAGTGTGTAGCCATTTGTAAACAGAAGTAGAAAACTAATACAGAATCTAAAGTCATAAAGTTTTTTTATAGAAGAGAAATCATTTTATCAGTGTAGTTTCTCTCATTTGCCTATGCTGAGTATCACCATTTAAGAATTTCCAGGGTGCATTTATTGCCAAGGTATCAGAGAAGAATTAAAATAGCTCAACCTTTGTTTCATTCTCCTGTGGAGATTTCACGCAGGTGGCAACTTCAGAAAGAAATGGAAATAGTTTCTAACTAGATTAAACCTTCTAATTCTCCTCCCTCTCTCCCATTACATATATAATTTGTTGCTTAGAAACACTTTTATTCCCCATTTTATTTTTTAAATTGCAGTGACAGAATGGGTGGGAGGGAGATCTTAGGGAGATCTTAGGTGTTAGCTTGAAAGGTTGATGAACTGAAACAAATGTGAAATGTTTGTTTCTCTCAGTTTGGAACGGGTGGCCTGCAGTCAGGGAAGACTTCATTAATTTTTTAAGGAGTGCATTCGTTGATGTTAAGTATGAGAACAGGGTCTAGAAAGTGACTCTGATGAAGCAGGTGATGTCGTTTGCAAGTGACACAAACAACTCTAAACTGGCTTGAAGGATACTGGCTCACAAAGCTGAAACCTCCAGGGGTGCCGTGCTTGCATCTAGGGGCTCAGGACTTGCTCTGTCTCCATCCCTTTACTCTCTGTTGGCCTCTTTCTCAGGCTGCTGCTCAAGGAGCAGCCCGTGGCAGGTCAGGTTCAGGCTCTCCTTCTAGCTTGTGATGGGAAGAGGCCTTGTCTTTCCCAGTCATTTCAGCAGAAATGACAGGATTGATTTTTTTGAGTCCCGAACTCCCTGCTGAATGATGGCTGGAAGTTTCCACAGTGCTTACTGGCCATGGCTAGGTCACAGGCCCAACCAAACCACGTGAACGAAAAGCAGGCCCTCTTAGGAAAATGGAGGTGCTGTTGACAAGTGTCTGGCGTTGGATGCTGAGCAAGCCAAGACAGTGGCTTTTTACTCCAGCCTGGGACCTGTTAAGTCAAGGCTGGTGGCTCTGATCCTTTTGAGAGCAGAGCAGGGCGCCCTGTGCTGTGGCTCCCAGCTGGACCACTTGGGCTGGCCCTCCCGTGAGCCCGTCACTGATGCAGTAGAGATTTGGAGAGAAAGCCGTGGTGAGGGACCTCCTTTCCTCATTCTGTTTGCAAAACCCACCTGACTCCACACTTACTCACAATTGCTTTGTATATATAAGAAGGTATGTTTCCCTTGTGTTACTTTATTTAGTCAATTTGTAGTAAAAGATGTTGCAGAACTTCTGAAAACTGGTCAAATCTGTTGCCCTGCCTCCTAGGAGAGGTGTGGGCTCTCCGCCCCGTCCCCTTGAGCCTGGTCTGACTGGGAGCTGTTCTGAGCTGTCATGGTGGAAGGGTCATTCTTGCACGTTCTGGAACCTTCCTTCTGAATCTCTTTCAGAGCCCTTCTGCCAAGCTGTGAGGTAGCCATGTGGAGGGGCCACATGTGGGTACATTGCTGGACAGCCCCCGCAGCCTCCCAGCCCCACCACCCGGGCACCAGCCTCTTGAGGAAAAGAGTTTCAAGTCTCCAGCCTTAGAGTCTACCTGGCCATGGGCCTCCATCACCATGGAGCAGGGACAGCCCATCCCTCTGAGTCTGACCCACTGAATATGTGGGAGAGATTAGAAAATGTTTGTTGTTTTACACAACTAAGTTTGAGGTGGTTTTTATGCAGCAAGTAACTGGAACAGACGTGCTTACCTTGTCCCCAGCAGTGGTTGGATGAAGCAAGACAGAAATGGCAGAACTGAGGAATTCCCCGGGTGCTATTTGGCCCAGCATTGCCACTACTGGAAGGAGTGGGGGGCAGGAGAGCTCCCACACTGAACCTTGCGCCACCACCTGCGAGTGCCTCCCCTTCTGAAGGTCTCTCTCTTTTTTTTTTTTTTCAAAGATTTATTTTTTATTTATTTTTCCCCCTCTCCCCAGTTGTCTGCTCTCTGTGTCCACTCGCTGTGTGATCTTCTGTGACCGCTTCTATCCTTATCAGTGGCACTGGGAATCTGTGTTTCTTTTTGTCACGTCATTTTGTTGTGTCAGCTCTCCGTGTGTGCGGCGCCATTCCTGGGCAGGCTGCACTTCTTTTCACGCTGGGCGTATCTCCTTGCTGGGCGCACTCCTTGTGCGTGGGGCTCCCCTATGCGGGGACACCCCTGCATGGCAGGGCACTCCTTGCGCACATCAGCACTGCGCATGGGCCAGCTCCACACGGGTCAAGGAGGCCCAGGGTTTGAACCGCGGACCTCCCATGTGGTAGTCGGACGCCCTAACCACTGGGCCAAGACTTCTTCCCAAGTTCTCTCTTCTTGACTGTTCCATCAGCAGGCATGCTCCCATCCAAACTGACACCCTGGCCTCCCTCATCCACCGCCCACCTGCTATGGCCCTAATTGTTCTCCTCCTTGTGGTAGGAAATGTTCCTCTCCAGTGCTGCCTCTCCTCTCGGCCTCCATTCCTTTGATCTCATTCTCTCTTGAACACCCGTCTTCGGGCTTTATTCCCCTCCCCCATGCTGCTGAAATGACTTATCAAGGTCACCCCCCCACACCCCGCACCGCAGGAGACCTCGCCTTGTCACCTCTCTGGCATTCCCCAGCCCGGGTCACCTTCCCAGGCTCTGGGGGGACGGGGCGCTCTCCTGGCGTTTTCCCGCCTCCCTGGCTGTCCCTTTGCAGCACGCTGTCCTCTCCCTGAGCCCCAGAATGCGGAGTGACCTGGAACCCCATCCTCTAGGCCATCTCCTATGACCATGTGACTTCAACAACTCTCCGCTGATGCCCTCTCATTTCCCCAGGGGCCTCCGTCCCCCCGTCACGGCAGAGCCGGGTGTCCTGCTGCCTGCTCAGGAGCTCCTCGGAGAATTCTAGAAGGCACCTCACATCCTGAGTGCAGCTTTGACTTTCTCACCTCTAAACTGTGCCTCTTTGGTCTTTTCTATCTCAGAAGATGGCACCTCCCCTCACCCTGGCGGCAGACCCAAACCCTGGCATCGGCTGGACCCCTCTTTGTTGCCACATCACAGTCCCAGGTGCAGGCAGATGCAGCCTGTGGGGTCCACTGGCACATCCCCTGGCTCTGCTTCTAAAGTCTGTCCAGAGTCCAGCCACTTGTGGCCCAGTCCAGCCCTGCTCGTGCCCTGGGGTGAGGGCAGTGGGCCCTGCCAGGCCTCCCTGATTCCATCCCTGCTCCCACAGGTTGCTCACCACCTGGCTGCTAGCGCACTTCTTGTAGATCGTGAATCAGATCATGACATCGCCCTACTCTCAACTCCCCACCCACTTTCTGTCTTGTTCAGAGCAAAAGCCGAAGCCTGTTCATGGCCTTTCGGCTGCTCCTCCAACTCCCCAGGCTCATTCCCACCTCAGGGCCTTTGCACAGCTCTTCCTTTGCCTAGCCCACTCTTCCCAGGTATCGCATGGCTTGCTGCCTCCCTTTCTTCTAGTCTTTGCTCAAATGTCACCTCAGAGAGTTCCTCACCAGCCAGCCCTCCTAAAATAGGCCCTCTGCCTCCCCAGCCTTGCCCTTCCTCTCAGCCTGCTCCTTTTCTTTATCTCTCTCATCACTGCCCAACGGCCTGATGTCCTGCCTGTGCCAGGAGCTGTGGGGAAGCCGAGCCAGCCCCCCCAGACAGCAGGCAGCACCTGGACCTCGGGCCAGGTTCAAGAGAAGTGACACTCACCTGTGCCCGGCCCAGGGATGCCATACCCCTCGACCCCACCGAGGATGAGGCACCCTCTGAAGTGCCGCCCCAACAAGGGGAAGCCGCGGTCATGACTCTTGTGGACTGAGTGCTCTGTGTGTAGCTGGCCCGAAGCACTCCATGTGGACTGACTCATCTCCTCCTCACAGCATCTCCAGGAGGTGGGAGCTACCATCTGCCCCTTTCACAGATGAGGAAACGAAGATGCAGAGAGGGATGTAGTCTGTCCAGGGTCACACAGCTGGTGGGGGCCAGGCTGGGACTTGGACCCCAGCAGGGTGGGTCCAGAGCCCATGGACCCTGCCACTGCCCTGGCTGAGCTTTGTCCCTGGGCTTCCTGAAGGCAGCTTCTGTGGCATGTAGCTGGGAGCTTCTGTGAGGATGACGACGTGCTTGGCTTGTACTGGTGTCTTCTGTGGGCCCTCTTGCTGTACCTTCCCACTGACCCAGGTGCCTGGTTGCCCATGGCCATGTGCTTTCCAGGCCTAACTCCTCCATAAGGAAGCAGGCTCTATTTCTGACCCCTGGAGTCTGGGTGGGCCTTGTGGCTTGCTGGGGCGGCAGTACCAGGGCTGAGCCTCGGCTCCCAGGCCCTCACCTGTGTTCTCGGGGCCTCTTGCTTGCTGCAGTCATCTTGGGAACATGCCTGAGCCACTGAACTGAGCCAAGGCATCTCAGCTGAGGCCATTCTAGATCAGCCAACTGCCAGCCGCCCCCCTGCACCCACTCCAACCAAGCTCAGCCTGAGCCCAGGCTAAATTATCCAACTGCAGACCTATGAGCTAAATAAAAGCCTACTGTTTGGAACTATTGAGTTTTGGAGGTGGTTTGTTCACAGCATTATTGTGGGAAGAGAGTACTAGTACATAACACACAATGGGCATGTGGCAGAGCTGGATTCGAATCCAGTTCTCCTGAATCCAAAGTCTGGGCCATGTGACTCTGAGAATCTCAGAACCTGCAGAGAGGGTAAAGGCATAGCCTAAATTTTCCTTTCTCAAGCTGCCAGAGCACAGCTGTCAACAAGTTCTTAGCACAGTAGTAATGAGCCTGGCTGGGAGTGTGGGGCTCTCCACCTGGGACCTGTGGCTGGAGGGTAGTGACGTGCCAGAAAGCTTCCAGCGGCCGCCAGCTGCAGCCTGTGGGGCCTCCCGGGTGAGGGGAATACATTTCTCCTTCTTCCACTGACGATTTGGCTCCCACTGCTGTTTCTCTCTGGTCATCTTCCCCTGGGCCCCACGGCTCTTCCCAGCAGTTCTGCACTGGGAACTGTGATTGACCCACCTACCTTTCCCGATTCCTTCTTTCCTCTAAACGCTCACACTTCTCACTGCTTTCCACATCTTTCTTGTGCAGGAGGGAGTCGCCTCTTAACCCAAACCGTAGCAGACTTTAAAAGAACTTAAGTGTAAACTATAATGTAAACCGTTATCCATGTGAGGCAGCAGTGCTCCAGAATGTAGTCACCAAATGCAGTGAATGTCCCACAATGATGGAAGAGATTGTTGATGTGGGAGGAGTGGGGTGAGGGGGGTGGGGGGTATATGGGGACCTCTTATATTTTTTGGATGTAACATTTAAAATAAAATAGAGAGGAAAAAAAAAAAAGAACTTAATGTATTTGCATTTTGGAAAGGCTGGGGAGGGCAGTGCCAAACCCAGCAGAGTCTGGAGGTGGAGTTTCAGGCATCATGACTCCTGCAAGAGGCTCCTGGGGGGGCAGGGAGAATTTCCGCAGCCCCCAAATATCCAGTAAACCATTGTTTTCCCCCTTCATGTTTTTGTTTTTGCTGCACAATTATTCACTGGTTGTCATGAGATTTCCTAGCTGCCTTGGCTTCTGTTCCTCATGTAGGTAAGACCTGCTGTGGAATGTCCGCATAGCTCCAGAATCCTTCTGGAGTGATGCTGTGGCTGTGTGACCTGAAAACGCAGGCCATCTCTTTCTGCTTAAAAGTTAAAAGACATCAACACTGATAGGTAGGGATGTTGTGGTTTTAACCCCTACAAGTGGGGTTGCGATTTTGCAGATGCCACTGTTTATGGAAAAGTTTATCTGTGCAGCAGCTTTTTGTATTCCTCTCACAAAAGGAAGCCCTTTCCAGGTTGTGCTAAGTAAACCCAGAATGGCCCATGTGCTAATCTGAGGGCAGTTTTTCTCTAGTTGTCTTTAAATCAAACCAGTTCACTTTTTTGGTAATAAGTTTTTCTCCACCCTAAGTAATCATATCTGTGAAATCATGGGCTTAGATAGACTGTAGGTTGCCTGCAGTCAAGAGACCTCAAGTAAGCCAAATGTGGTGGCTGAAAGAATTCTGTACATTTACCTCTCTCTTCAGTAAGAGTCCAGGCAGAAGCAGTCCAGCACTGGTAGAGCCAATGACCTGTGCCTCTTTCATCTTGTTCTGCCATCCCTTTGTTCCCCACCATGGTCCAAGAAGGCTGCCTCCTTGTTTACACTCCAGCCAATGTAAGGCTCAGAGAGGCTGCGGAGAATATACTTGTGTCTTTTTGTCCCTTCTGCTCAAACTCCATTGGCCAGAGCTTAGTCACATGGTCACACCTAGCTGCAAGGGAAGCTGGGATATAAAGTCTCTTCTGGGAGGCACGTGCCCAGCTAGTAGTTGAGGATTCTGTTGATATAAAGGAAAAAAAAGATGGCTAATGAAGGGCATCTGGGAGTTCCTGCCATAATGTACTAGTTTATATGTATATCTAAATGCTCATCAAGATGCATATTACTAGAAGTTTTAGAATCTTCTTTCACATACCACCTAAAATCATTTGGTGTGTGTACTGCAGTTGGAAAGTCAGCCTTCTGTGTGACACTTGCCCTGTTGGACCCATAGTCTTGTTGGAAGGAAGACATATGCTTTGCTTTTGGGACAGAGGGTTGGTTGCTTGTCATTTGCTCCCCTGGGAGAGGTTGGACTCTCGTCATGGATTGTAGAACTCCCCCCAACTGCTCTGAATACGTCAGTGCACCTCGGAGGCCTTACAAATATCATTTACCTGCTTTTCAATCCGTCCTCCCACTTTCTGCCAGTCATGGTGGGCAGAGGCAGGCCAGAGTTCAGTCTCAGGGCTTCCAGTGGCTCTCAGGAGCCTGCTAAATGAACACTTCTGGCAGCTTTGAGCTGCAAACCTTTACATTCCATGTTTGTGCTGGAGAGTTGCCTTTTGTGCGGCTGCATCAGTTGGAGCTCATAACTGAAGTTCTGATGAAAGCGGGAGTCCAATCTTAATGGCTTAGCACAGCGTGTGAGCACAGCCACATGTCCCAAAACTGGGGAAGGGGCAGCCTGTCTGTTAAAAGTTAATGGTCTAAGAAGTCCTGACATAAAGTAAAGCTTTAAGTGAAATTCCACGGTGTTGCGGACGGTTAATTCTTTATTAGGTTTTCCTAAGATGGAGATAAAAAGCATTTTATCTTTTTTAAGGTTTGCATTAACATTTCATTGCATTTTATAGATACATTGATCTTCATTTGGCTAATCTGAGGCAGGTAATGGAAATCTATGCCCTGTGGCACGTGACAGACAACTTTATAATGTTTTGTCAATCTGTTATTTTCATTTTGGCGGGGATCTCCAAGTTAAAAGACGAGACAATCTTGAATTAACTGAATGAGAGCCAGATGGACTTGTTTGTATTTATTCACATCAGGCTGATGTTGAGTTTCCATCTTTCTGTCTCCCTGCATGTTTAACAGCTTCATAGTCCACTGAAGTTAGAGACGGTTCCAGGTGCCTTTGTCTGAGAGAGCCTTAAAATGAGCTTTTTTGGCAAGAGAAGAGGAGAAGGTAGAAAAGTTCCAGGCTTCACTAGCTTTGTACCACAGCAGTTGTCTGAGTGGAAATTCACTTAGAATCAGGTGCTAGGAATATAACTTCTGATGCCTGAGGGCCACTCGGGTAAGGGGCGAGCGGAGCTGGTCACCTTGGGACTGTGGCAGCCGCCCTGTCCCACGGGTTAGCCATTCTCCTTTCTAGGCAGGAATGAGGGTCCGGGGATTCCAGTTTCTCAACAGAGGCTGGAAATCTGGACCCTTAGGAGAAATGTGGGAAATACATTTAAATAAAAAAATACTGTATGTCACTAATGAGATGTACCTGCTAGCTCTATTAGCTCTTGGGTCGCCACCTCTAAGCCTGTGGTCTCACGGATGGTGGAGGAAGCCTGGGCTTCTCGCCTGAGCTCTAGACTCCTCTGACTGGCTGATGACACCTCTACCTGGATTTCTAAGGGGCAGCCCATACTTACCTGGTGCAAACTGAAGTCCATGTCTTCCCCCAAGCCTGGCCCTCCCAAGGCTTTTCCCTTTTGACAAAAACCAGAGCTGCTCCTCTGGTAAGTGTAAAGTGGACCGTGTCCTGCCTTTGGTCAAAGTGTTCCGATGGCTCCCATCTTATTAAGTGCAAGCCAGCCTTCTTAACGTGGACCGGAGCACCGGGATAACCAGGCCTCCCGGTTCCCGCCCTGACTTCCTGTCCTGTACTCGGTCGCGCTCCCCTCCCTGCTGTCCCTGAAACTCCCCAGGCCTGCTTCTGCCTCGGGGCCTTTGCCCCCTCTGCTCCTTCTTCCAGGAACCTCTTCCCTTTTTGCTTCCTCTCTCCTTCCTCCAGAAGCCATTGCTCAGTGAGGTCTGCCCGGCCGTGCCCCTCACCCTGCCACTGCCTAACCCCATTCCTGCTGACGCTCTTTATCCCTCTTCCCTTCTTAATTTTTCTCCATGGCACTCACTTCGGTCTAACATACTCTATATTTTTATTTATTTATTTGCTCCACTGATGGTCTTTACCCCACGCTGGCAGAGATTTCTGTTTGGTACATAAAGAGAGCTCATTTTTGAATGAGTGAATGTGTGTATAGAGGAGGTTTTGTGCAGTATCATAGATTTATATATGGCTAATGAGTTTCAGTTTGTTTCTGCTGTTATTCTTTTTGATTTAGGTAAGTTTTGTAACTTCTCTGTGCCTTGGTATCCTAGCCATAAAGTGAGGGTAATAATAGTATATTCCACTTCGAAGATATTTTTGGATTACATGAATGAATGTCTGAAACACTTAGAGCAGGGCCTGGCAAGTGGCCAGCACTATATAGACTTTTGCTCTGACTGCAATTACTATTATTATTATTTACATAAGTGAAAATGAAAACATTACAAATAAGGCTGGTCGCCATCCCAAACCCCACTCCTCTTTCCACTTCTTCTGAGAAGTAACCACAGTTACTAAACTTTAAAAAAAAATTTCAGACCTCTATTCATTTTAATGTGAATATATGTACCAAAAATATCGTACTTTAAAAAAGGAGAGGCTATGCTCTACATATATATTTTTTTAAGATTTATTTATTTCTCTCCCCTCCCCCCTACCCCTTTTGCCTGTTCTCTGTGCCTATTTACTGCATCTTCTTTTGCCCGCTTCTGTTGTCGTCAGGGGCACAGGAATCTGTGTTTCTTTTTGTTGCGTCATCTTTGCAGTTACATGTTGATGAGCAGGATGTGAAAAGCCCTGACTTCCTTTATTTTTAATTGTAATTTTTATTTTGAGAAATTAAAAAAATATGTGAAAAGTACAAAGAATAATGTGAAACTCTAGTGTACCCAGCTCTTAGAAATGGCAGCTGGTAACGTTTTATCATATTTGCAACAAGTCTTTTCTTCTTCTATTAAAAAAATACTCCAACAGTACAGAAAAAATTGAAGTTCTTTTTGCACCACTTTCAATTCCATTATTCCCCCCTCAGAGGCAAAAAATTAATTTAGTGAGTAACCTTGCCAAACCCTTTTATTTTTTTACTTATCTGTAGAACCATGGAAGGTATTTTATTTTTTTGTGTTTTAAAAAATTTATTTAGGGCGGCGGACTTGGCCCAGTGGTTAGGGCGTTCGCCTACCACATGGGAGGTCCGCGGTTCAAACCCCGGGCCTCCTTGACCCGTGTGGAGCTGGCCCATGTGCAGTGCTGATGCGTGCAAGGAGTGTTGTGCCACGCAGGGGTGTCCCCTGCTTGGGGGAGCCCCACGCACAAGGAATGCACCCCATAAGGAGAGCAGCCCAGCGCCAAAGAAAGTGCAGCCTGCCTAAGAATGGCACTGCCCACTCGGAGAGCTGACACAAGATGACGCAACAAAAAGAAACACAGATTCCCATGCCACTGACAACAACAGAAGTGGACAAAGAAGACGCAGCAAAATAAACACAGAGAACAGATAACCGGGGTGGGGGGGAAGGGGAGAGAAATAAATAAATAAATAAATCTTTAAAAAAAAATTTGTTTAAATGTTGACCATGGTGTTCTGCAACTTGATTTTTTTCAGCTGGCCATATATTTTGGAGACCTAGCCATGTTAGCACATTTAGGAACAAATATTATATTTAAACTATATGACAAATGTACCTACACAAAAGAGTGGATTAATACTTTATTGTTTTGCTTCTAAAAATAAATAGTAATGAGTTTGAATCACTGCTACAGTAATTTCTTGCTTTATGCCACAGAGATATATTAACTAAAATAGAATACTTCATTCTTTGTCACTACTGCATAATATTCAGCTGTGCCAGAGTTTATTTATCTCTTCTCCAAGTGATGGTCATATATGTTGGTTCCAGTTCCCTGCCAGCACATTCAGTCCTGGAATGAATATCCCAGGCAAGAGACTTTCAGAGTCTTCATCATGTATTTCTACAGTGCTTCACTTTTGTATACGTTAAAGATCAAGATGCTTTTTTTCTTTTCAAAGACCCAGAAACAAGATGAAATGAGATGAAAAATATCATTTTATTTTCCCTTCTCTACCTGCGAGATTTTGGTCCTTTCAAGTGTAGAAAACTTGGGCATTGGTAGCTTGCTTTTATTTTTTTAGTTATTGCTCTTACTAAAGGACATCAAGATGGGAACGTCCCACACTCTGGGATCTTAATTATTGGATTAGTTCTGTGTAGGATGTTCTCATTCATTCTGTGCTGGCATCTGCCTAGACACTGGGGATGCAGCAGGGGAGTACACATGTGGTCCTTGTTGCCATGGGCGCGTCATTTCGGTTGGGGCTTCTCTTTGCCCTCCAGAGTTCATCCCTGAAGAGCTCGTAGAGTTGGGCTTCATTGGCAAAGTTCGTTCTCTGCCTGAGCCTGTGAGCAGTTTGGGGGGGCAGCTGGAGTGGGACTTGAGAGAAATTTCCGAATGCTGTGTTCTGGTTATCTATTGCTGTGTAATGAGCCACCCCTGAAATTTAGTGGCTTAAAACAAGGGCAGCATTTGTTTTGCTCTGTAGTCTGCCATTTCGGCAGGACTTGGCAGGGACAACTTGTCTCTGCTCCACTTGCCATCAGCTGGGGCGGCTCGAGGATGGGGTCTGGGATCAGCTGAGGACCCCCTCACATGCCTGGCGGGAGATGCTGGCTGTCGGCTGAGACCTCAGCTGGAGCTGTGGTTGCAGCACCGCTGGCTGACTGTGGTCAGAGCATGGTGGCCGAGGGCCAGGCCAGAGCTGCACTGCTGCCCATGACTCAGTTTCAGAGAGAGACCCTTCCGCTGTTGTCGCAGGCCCACCCAGACTCCAGGGGAGGGAACGTGGACCCTCCTGTCTGGTTAAGAGGGGCACATGGGGCAGCCAGATCAGTGCAGCCTGGGGGCCACTTCGGGTAGGAGGCCTCTGGTTACCATGGTGACAGTGGCCAGACACAAAGAGAGATGCTTTTGGCCTCTCCCGTCCTCTGCAGCCCCTGCTCCTGCCACAGTGGTTGTGGATCTTACTGAGCAAGGAGAGGAGGCGAGGATTAGAGGCTGCAGAAGGGCGTCTCCCGTCTGCCTGCTAATGGCCTCTTTGGTTGGAGAAATGGTCCCGGTGCCCCCTGGCTCTCGGCACGGCCTGAGCGACTCTGAGAATGAAATAGCTGTCCTGAGGGCCGGCCTGGCAGCCGAGCTCTGGTGGCTAAAACGGTTCAATTATACACAGCTGTCTCCAGGGCCACCAGCCTCTTCTAAACAGGAGCTCTTGGGGTGGAATTATTCCTGCCTGCTCTTCTGGGCTATTTTGGAATGATGGAATAAGGCGCTCTTCACCTATTCTTAGACATCACTGAGCATGACGAAAGGTAGGTGTGTGGGGGCGTTTGCAGAAGAATTCTGCAGCAAGTGGCCCCTGAGAAAACCAACAAGGGAGATTCTTGCTTAAGGATGCTCCTGGCTGTGTCCTCACCTGGGAGGCTTCCCCATTTCTTAGTCACAGGGGAATCCAGGCCGCCATTGGAGAGTGGCATAGCTCTGATTCTGGGTCAGGAGGGAAGGCAGCTGCCCCCTAAGAGTGGTAGTTTAAAATCAGTGCTACTTGGGATGTAAATGTTATTACACACGAAAAATTTTATATTCTCAAAGCACGCATTTCCATTGGTGGCCATTCCATCCCCTCATGTGCACAGGTGGAAAATTGCGGTGGTGAACTTGGCTCCTTCCTTTCTCTCCCACCCCACGTCGGATCCATTGGCAGGTCAGGCCACCACCAGCTGCAAGTGCCCAGAAGCTGGACACCTCTTACTCCTCCCTTCCTCCACCCTGAGCCAGGTCACCTCATCTGCTGCCTGGAATCTGCCACAGAACAGCATCCCCCAAGTCCACGTCCACCAGAAACCTTAGCACATGACCTCACTTGGAAACTGGCTCTTTGTAGATCTAATTTGTTAGGTTCAGGTGAGGTCCTACCTCGGACCCTAAAGCCAGAGGCTGGTGTCCTCCTGAGAAGAAGAGAGGACACACAGAGACAGAGAGACACGATGTGAAGGTGGAGGGATTGGTTTGTAAGTGAAGGAGTGTCGAGGGTTGGCGGAAGTCTCTGGAAGCTAAGAGGGGGGCGTGGGGCAAGGTTCTCCCTCACAGACTCCAGAAGAACCAACCCTGCTAAATGCTCTGATTTTGGATTTCTTGTCTCCACAACTGTGAGAGAAAAAAATTTCTGTTGTTCTAAGCCACCTGGTTTGTGATCATAACCGTGAGAGAGAATTTCTATGTTCTAAGCCCCGGGTGTGTGATCATTTGTTACAGCAGCAGCTGGAACCCTACACACTCCTCCCCGTGTTCTCTTGCTTTCATCTTGTCCCCTCCCAGCCAGCTCTCACCACAGGGGCCAGCGCGAGCCTTTAAGAGTATGGAGCATATCAGGTTGCCCCTCTGCTCAAAACCCCAGTCAACGAGGGCGAAGAGTAGCAGGTCCACGCATGAGGGGTGAGGAGTATGACCCAGCTGGTTCCTTCTAACCAGCGCGTCCTTGTGACGTGTCCCCTTCCTTTTTGGAGCACTTTCTTCCTTCCTGGCCCAAGCTTTTCCAGGTTCCCTGGTGCATTTCCTGCTCAGTGGCTTCTCCAGTGTGCTCTCTCTGTTGGAAATAACGTCAGGTCAACAGCGAAGAGCACTGCTGGGGCCAGCTCCCTTCCTGGGGCGGCCCTGGCCGACTCCTCGCGCCGTGTGGAGCCCCAGGCTGAGCTCCACCTTCCCCCAGAGACTGGCTCTTGCTGCCGGGGTCTGCCGGCTGATGAGTGGGGCACTCATGTGCCTCGATGGCTGCTCTCCACTCCGGGCAGCCACCCAGCGCCGTCTAGGTGCACTTTCTCTGAGAGCTGCTCCCACAGATTTCACCTTGCGGGAATCTGCCCAGACTCACGTGTGGGTGCAGGGGTGACCGCCGGGCTTTCTGCCTGTGTGCATGCCCCCCTCCATTGTCTTGCCCCCATTGGAGAGTATGGGGTGGACTCGGGTGGAGGGCACCCAGAATGGGCTGCCCCTAGTGCAGATGTCCTAAACGGGTGGATGTCCTTTAACTTCCTTAGGAAGTGTGCGCTGGTCAGGTGACCCTTATTTGAGGCCCCCAGTGTGAGCTTGAGGTCCAGTGGCTCGAGTTCCAATGAATGCTGACTTGACTCTGCACCTGATTTGGAGTCTTGGACCAGCTACCTAACCTTTCTGGGCCTCAGTTTCCTCATTTCATACACGGGAACTGTAGAAATAGCTGTCTCAGAGGGTGGTGATGAAGATAAGTGAGTTAATCCATGTAAATCCCTGACACACAGCAAGGCTCAATAAACATTGGCTTTTACGATTATTTAAATCTCTGTGACCAGTCAGGCATCACTTATTTCTGGATTGTTAAATTACATGATACAGCACATTCCTTTTTCCTTTTCCAGTCTCTCTTCACCCCTCCCTCCCTCCTTCCTTCTTCCCAAGCGAGTTTGAATTCCTCTCCTGCCCCCGTGCAGCGGGGCCAGCTTCCTGGGTGTGCGGCCTGGACCGTTGCACAAGGCACTGCACCCGAAGAGCCCCACGCTTGGCTCAGTGCCCTATTGCTGCTGCTGTTTTGAAACTTTCAGTAACTTCTGAATGAGGGGTGCTGCGTTTCCATTTTGCACTGGGACCCACAAATTATGCAGCCAGTCCCGTTCCACCAAAAACGGTTCTCGCTGTCAGTTCATCTCTTATTTTTCTCTTTCTCCTGGCATATCAAAGGATTTCAGTAACTGCCAATTGAGCTTCCTGGCTATGGAGTGGATCAGTCAATCTTTCTCGTCTCTGTTTTCTGCGTCTGAGCTGTAGCTCGGCAGTGTGCAAGATCCTGTGCAATGTGTGCGACACACTCAGGCCATGCGTGTAGAGGGCATCAGATGAAGTTCTGTTTCTCTGAAAGTCTAGCTCCAGTTTGCAGCCTCGGTCACTGTTTCCCAGCCTTCAGCCACTTGTGAACTGGGACAGATGTGTGGGTGTCACCACACTAATGAGTCTCGCTTTGTCAGGACACTGGTATTTTGACACGAATCAGGTGAGACGGGTCGTCCACAGTAATTGGAGGTTTTGCCGAAATTCAGAATCGACTGGAGACAGAGGAGGCGCTCTGCCTTTCCCTCCTCCTCAGAAGTCTGGTTCTGCCCTGGGGGCGCAGGCAGGGACCCACGGCCAGTGGGCTGTGGCCCCTGCTCTGGCCCTAGGGCTCTTGCTCTGGGGTTCATGGTGGGTGCCGCCACTTCTTTCTGGAAGAGACTGAACAGGCAAGGGCTTGAAATTCTCTAAGCTGGGAACCGGGAGAGGTCGCAGCCGCTGGTGAGGGAGGCACAAAGACCTTTTCTTCCAGCAAATGAGTGAAATTGCCCGAGGCTGTGGCCATTTCTCAGCTAAGTCTGAGGGGTTAGGAGTTGGGATGAGAACTTTCTTTTTTGGCGCTACTGAATGTCTAGGTTGTCTGGTCTCTTCTCTCATAGGTGAGAATGAAAGTTAACCAAGAAATGTCTTCTTTGTGACAGTGGCTGTCGGCGGCGCGGCTGCTGCTCCCGAGGCGGCAAGTGCGGTTAGGGTGGGGAGTGAGAGCTTGGGGCTGGCTGGGCGAGGGTGGCTGCATCTGTCCTCGCCCTGGGGTTCGGGGCTGGTGACGTGGGTGGGACTTACATGGCACCCCGGGCTGGTTTCTGCTCCCCCGTGTCCTCTGGATCAGGTACAAGATTCCTCCTGGCATCAACCAGTTCCAGGGACCAAGCAGTTACCGTACATGAGGGGAGTAGATGAGGGGTTAGCCGAGCAAGAGCACAACACGACTGAGAGACAGTGTGCCGCGGCGAGGGCGCGGAATCACAGAAACCATGGGCCCTCCAGCGCTGTCCCTTGCCAGCCGCAGCTCTCAGCACTTTGTGTATCTTAACTCATGTAGTTCTCATGACAGCCACAAGTGGTGGGTACTATTATTATCTTTATTTTACAGAGGAGGAAACTGGGGCACAGAGAGGTGAAGTAACTTGCTCAAGGTCCCACAGCTCGGAAGCAGTAGAGCTGGGATTTGAATCCGGCAAGTTGAGCTGCAGAATCCATACCACATGTTTCTTGATTGAGTTTTGGGGATTGGGGTGAACCGGAGACCCCATGCCTCATCACAGTATGGCAATTGCTACTTGGTCCGTTGTCATCATGAGGGAGTGCCAGCTCAGTGCTGCCAGATCTCATTTTGCAGGAGAAGCCAGAAACCAGGATTCTTTTCTCAAATGTGAAGTTTTCCAATTTTATATGTTTGGCTCCAACCTGAAGAAAGTTCCCACTTGGCCCTCTCCAGAAGGAGGGTATACGTGAAACGGAAGATCTGCGTTGTCCCTCGCTTGTCTGGCTTTTCCAAGGACTTGGGTGTGTGTGTGTATCAGGGTATCGGGTTTGAGGTGACATCCCATGTCATGACACCTAAGGTTGTCCTGGAGGCTGAATTCCCCAAATGCCATGTCCAGCAGGGCGTCGGCCTCTAATGGCCCAGCTGCAGGGACAGGGGCTGGGGTGCGTCGGTGATTCTAATCTTGCCTTTGGGCGGCAAGAACATCCTTTCCGCACGGACTCCACATCTCCCTCCAGCAGTTGAAGAACCTGATTCCTGCCCTACATGGCACTCCTTACCTGACGTCCACCCTGCACTGCCCTGCTCGGGCTCCCCCAATGCGGCCTGGGGGCTGTGAGATGACACCCAGCCCCTCCGGGCTCTCACGGGCCTGACAGGCCCTCTGCCTGCATTTTTTTTTTTTAAGATTTATTTTTATTGATTTCTCTCCCCTGCACCCATTGTCTGTTCTCAGTATCCATTCACTGTGTGTTCTTCTGCGTCTGCTTGTATTGTCAGGCAGCACCGGGAAACTGTGTCTCTTTTTTCTTGCATCGTCTTGCTGCGTCAGCTCTCCGTGCATGTGGCACCATTCCTGGGCAGGCTGCACTTTCTTTCGTGCTGGGCAGCTCTCCTTATGGGGCGCACTCCTTGCACATGGGGCTCCCCTGCGCGGGGGACACCCCTGCATGGCACAGCACTCCTTGCACGCATCAGCACTGCGCATGGGCCAGCTCCACACAGGTCAAGGAGGCCCGGGGTTTGAACCGCAGACCTCCCATGTGGTAGGCAGATATTCTATCTGTTGAGCCACATCTGCTTCCCGTCTGCCTGATTTTAAATGTCATCTCTTCCAACTCTCCCTTTTCCTCCATGTGAGCCACCCTAACCTTCTTTTCCTCAAATACATCAAGCTAAGGGACTGTTTTTGTTTTTGTTTTTTAACTTTTTATACTGAACTAATTTTAGATGTAGAGAAAAGTTGCAAAAGAATCCAGGGAGCTCCCACACGGCCTACGCCCTTCACTCACTCGGAGGGACTTTTCTAGAAGTGGGTTGAAGAAGGTTGCTCAGAGGAGGTGATGCTCCACCGAGGTCTCAGTGATGGAGAAGATGGGCTAGAGAGAGATTCCTATGTCAGGAAGGTGCCGGTGTGCGAGCGCGGGGAGGGGAGGGCGGCGTGGCCTCGGTGGCCAGGCCGGGGCGTCCTCAGGGCTGGGAGGACCCGTCTGAAGGGGATGGGAGCCCTGGGTTCCCCGGAGGACCGTGGCTTGCCCCACGCCCAGAGCTGAGCATGTCTGCCTTTCTCAGCCAGACCCTCCAGCCGGGCTGTCTCCTTGCCTGCCCACCCCCCGCCTGCCAAGCCCTCGTCAGCAAGCGCCAGGTGTCCCTGGTGTGGTCATGCCCAGGCTGGTGACGTGGGGCCGCAGTGCAGGGCGGGCTCTTCGTGGAAGCCCAGCCCGGCTCCCCCAGCTCTGGGCAGAGTCCCCTCACTGCGCGCTCCCCTCCGTCCCCATCCTGGTGGAGACCGGCAGGACGTCGGGGGGCCCGCCCCCGGCTCTCTGGGGCCAGTGTTCTCCCCAGAAGCCTGCGTTTCGTTTGACTTGCCCTGAGTTTGAGAAGATTCAGATTAATGACCAATACAAAAAGGCACGAGAAGTCAACAGTGGGCTTTCCGATTTCTGAGTCCGTTGATGGGGCAGGCCTGGCCTCACAGGGCCCCTCTCACCTGCAGCCAGGAAGCTGTGTTTCATGCAGGCGGTGCCCGAACTGGCTCACCTGGTTCCAGCCAAGCCTCTCTGTTCTCCTTCCTTCACTCTGTGTCACCTGCCTGGCCCAGCTCTCATTAGTGCTGGAAATCCCTGCTCTCCAGCTACCCTTAGTGTTTTTTTCAAGGGTGAGTTGCCAGAGGTGGTTTTGAAACCACATCCCATAGAGGCCAGTAGAGGGTGGGGCCAGGATTATGGGCCTACAGCTAGACTGCTTGGGTTCAATTCTGGCTCCAGCCCTTCTTGCTGTGTGACCTTGAGCAAGTTGCTTAACCTCTCTGTGCTACAGTGTCCTCCTAAAATGGGGCGATAGTAGTTTGTAAGGTTTTTGGGTGGATGAGAATACACACAAAGAAACCTTTGGAGCAGCATCTGCACAGAGTGAGCGCTATGTGAATATTAGATGTTTTTATTAAATTACCCGGCGCTTTCTATGGTCTTAAATGCAGCTGCATAAAAGAAGGCTCCCTGCCTCCACCACCCATAAATAGTTGATGTGCAAAAGTACCATGGCAACGCATGTTCACTGGGCTTGCCAGATGGGCAAAACGAAGAAGTGGGTGGCTTCTCTCCCAGCACCTTGTCCCTGGCTTTCCTGGGCCTGGGAGCAGGACAGCGGGACTTGGTCCTGGCCCTGCCATGTACATGCTGGTGGCCACCGGCAGGTCACCTCCTGGGTCTAGCTTCCACCCGAGCCTTGAGCCCCGGGGACTGCCGTGAGGGTTTGGCAGGCCTGGCGTGGGGGGCTCCAGCCCCCAGCCGCTGTGTTGGGGCTCTAGCTGTTCACTTACTGGCCTGCCCCGTAACTGTGTTGGGTTTTTTTCTTACCTCAGAAGCTGCACTCTCGGTAAGTATAAACGCAAATGTGAAAAAGAGACAGGCCTCGAGGATTGTGTCTTTAACACGACGTACAGTATAATTGTACAAACTTGGAACCAGTTTAGAAACTTGCAACCAGCTTTTGCATCCATCAGGGGGATGGATTCATAGCGTATTTTCATCTGATGGCGTATTAGGTAGCAGCGAAGTGAGTGGGTTACTTGTATCAATGGTACATGAATGTCATGAATCTGATGCTAAGTGGAAAGTGCAAGTTGCAGAAAAATAGAGTATAATACTATTTACATGAAGTTTAGAATTATAGAAAAAACTCAGCATATGGGAGTGGAAGCATACATTATATACTTAATAAAAGTAAAAGTCACACAACAGTGATGAACCCCAGGTTCAGAAAAGAAGTTAGCTCTGGGGTACAGAAGGGGACGTGGTCGAGGAGGAACACAAGGGCTTCTGCTGTATTCGTAATGATTTATTCATTAAGTTGGATGGTTGGTATACGTGTCTTCATTGTATTACAAAATACCCTGTTACAAATCTTAAATAAAACATCATACGTTTTCAGGCTTTGTTTGAACAGAAGTTTGTATAGCAAAAATCTTAAGTCTGGAATGTCCTGGGTTGGGTGTCCTTGGCTTCCCTTCCCAGCACTGACCCGAGGATGTGTGCATTTCCTTGTCCCCAGAGACCGTCAGCTGCCCTTGGCTTCCCGCGCCGGCAGGGTGGCGTGGTGCTAAGGGGCGGGACAGGTCCTGGCACCATTGCTATCCCTGAACCTCCATCTCCTCTGCTGTAAAACGGGGAGACTCGCCACCCCCACCACTCGATCTCAGAGGCTCGACCTGGCGGGGTGTCTGGGCACCTGGAGTGGTTAGCCCTGGGTGCAGTGCACCTCCGACACTGTTAGTCACAATAACAGGTGGCCGTTTCTTCCACATTGTGAGAGGGGAGGGAGGGGGGACTGCTGCGGCCACGTACTCCCTGCAGGGCCCCCTGCCTTTGTGGCCCTGACCCGCCTGTGCTGATGAGGCTCCTGCCTGAAGTTCAAGCCCATGAGGACCCGTGGGCTTTGTTCTGGACACACAGCTTCCTTTCTCTGGCCACAGACTGACTGACTCCTGACCCGTCACAGATCCCACAGCTCCCATGACCTGAGGCCCCTCCCAGCCAGCCCAGGCGGCTCGGCTTGCTGGCCCCTGTCCCTCGGGAACACAGCCCTTCTCATTCTCCTGGCAGAGGCCAGAGGGCAGGGTCTCTTCAAACCAAGAGAGCAGAGAGGGCCGATGTGCCATCCCGGCGGCACTCAGGGCTACCTGTGCAGGAGCTCTTGTTCACAGTGCCACCTGTGGGTGCCAGGTGCAGGGCACTAGGTGTGGGAAAGGGAATGGGCTGTGCTGGGGAAGGAGGCCATCTCAGAGCTGGTGAGGAGGGGAGACGATGGCCACCTCGCCTCGGCCCAGGGAGGGTCATGCTGGAACCTGTCACCCCCGGGTGGATGGCGTGGGGGTTGTGGCCTCGGGAGGCCCCTGCCGTGGCTCCCCTACGTTTGGACAGAGCAAATGAGAGCATGTGGCCTTGTTAGGGCAGTTCTCAGACTGGGGGCACCAGGTGGTCTGCATTGGGGTGCCCATGTTTTTCAAAGTTGGGAAGCCAGCAGCCCACACCTTGGGGTTGCTGAGGTTGGGGGCAGGGCTTCCTGCTAGAGAGTCTGGGCTTGTCCAGGTGACCCCAAGGGATGCCCTCAGTGTCGACTGGACCATCATGCCCCTGCATCACCCCTCTCTCTCTTGTTTGCCTGGGAACTAGCCTGGGATAGTGCACCATAGTAGGTGAAATCCTGTTTATTCCAGCCCTGTTAGTGGTTAGACACCCCCTTCACCATCAGAGAGGGCAATTTTAATGAGAGTCTGTTTTCTAGCAAATCCTAAGAAGTTACTATCTCAGTAAGAGCACTTTTGGTTACAAGGTACAGAAAACATGAAACAGGGAAAGTGTATTAGCTCACATAATTGAAAAATGAAAAGAAAAGATGTAAAAAGCTTCAGGTGCGGCTTGATCCAGGAGTTCAACTAGTGTTACCAGGACCTCATTGCTTTCCTTTACTTGCTCTCCCCCAAGGATTGGTTCATTCCTAGCATCCCTATGGAGTGAGATGGCATCCCATTAAAACCCAAAGGGAGTGAAGAATTCCTGCATAAAATTTGAAGCAGGAATACTATGCCTCATTATTACTGGCCTGTATGGGGCCTCTGACTGGCCAGTCATGGGCCACGTATGCCTTCCTGGAACTGAGAGTGGGGTCAGCTCCACCTGAAACAGAGAGAGGAGGTAGTTCCCAGAGGAAGATTGGGGTACAGGTACCAGGAGGGGAGCGGGTGGTGGGCGGCCCAGTCACCGCATGTCCTCAGTGACTGAGGACGGCAGATCTTGTCATTTCTAAGGGGGACCTGGCACCCCTTCCTTGGCACCTTTCATCTCCCCATGTCCTGAATAGTCGTCCTGGGCCTTCGGGCCATTGCTTGGAGCCTCGCAGTGTCACCGTCCACAGTGGCCCAGCCAGTGAGGGAGTCTCCTCCCCATAGCCTCATTCACACAGGCGCTGGAGAGAAAATACGAGCAAATAAATTGCTGGCCCATGTTAAATTTAGATTTATTCTGTTGGAGCTAATTGTAATCTTTATTTGGTCCCAGGTGATACATTCTTATCGTTCTTATTATAGCCGGGAAAATTAATTTTTATTCTACCATAAAGGTAGCTGCAATAATCTGGGTTCAGGGAGGGGGTTACTTTAATAAGATTTGCCAGCAGTCTTTGAAACGGCTTTTATTAGAGTGTGGAACTGGCCTGCTGCACTGGAAAGGACGTTAGTGGGGGCCCCAGGGATCGCCGGGCGAGCTCGGCTAGAAGCCCAGGTTTGTTTGCTTTGTAAAGAGTTCAGGCGAGTTTTCCTTCCCGTCTTTAAGTATGGGGAGGTGTGCAGATCCCAGCAGACTTACCTGGAAGCAGATGCTTTAACACGGACCACGAGTCAGTTCCCACAGCCCCCTGCGTCTGCGCCGGGTGGGATGAGGGAAAAGCCTTCAGCCCCAGGCCTGTGGGTGCTGTACGAGGGGGCGTGATGTTTGGAGAGCACGTGTCCTTTAAGGGAGAGGTGGTTCTCAGCCCGTAATCTCTTCTCTCCAACTCCAAATCCCCAAAGCTCTGGAAACCGACCTGTTTTTGGGGGCGGCCTTTCACCTGAACTCAGGACAGGCCACTGATCGTTTTTGTTCGCCCCGTTAGAATAACTGCCCATATCGTTGTGGAATTGCTGGTTGATGTGTTTGGTTTGCAGGGTGCTGCCCCAGACCCCCTGAAGATGCTGTTCATCGTACGTGCCCTTATTACCTTTCTAAATCAGAAAGGTTAGGAATGGAGAATTTTGGAAAGGAATGGTGGGTCTGCATACATAGGAATGCAGACCCAGTGTTGCCAGATCTTCTGATTTTTGGGTGAAAGAAACCAGAGGACCTGGTTTTTATATGAAATTTTTCAATTTTTATATATCTGTTATGGTGTTAGCCGAAGAGGTGCTGGTGCAAAGTACCAGAAGTCTTCTGGCTTTTATAAAGGGTATTTGTTTGGGGTAAAAGCTTACAGATACAAGGCCCTAGGGAATCCAGCTCAGGGTACTGTAAGAGGTATTTTCTCACCAGAATTTGCCGTCACGAGTTGAAGCAAGGTGGCTGCCGGTCTCTGGGGGGGTTCAGCCTTCCTCTTCTTCTCTAGGTTCTGTGGGCCCAGCTTCTTCTGATCTCAACTGTAGGCTGGAGGGCTCGTTTATTTCGGGGATGTCTTAGCTGCTCAGGGCGCTGGTCTTTTCTGCTGCAGACTATCAGGCAAATGGCTCAGCTCTGCCGGGGCTTCAGCTGTTTCAGCCTTCTGACACATGGCAGGACCTAAATGACAAAGTTCTTCCCTCCTCTGTGTCTTCTGTGTCTATGGAGCTCTCTTTTCTCATGTGTCGTCTTCTTTGCGTCTTCTTGAGCAACCATCTGTTTATAAACCTACCAAGGGAGCGGGGACTTAACCTGAGTTACACTCTCCTGATATGGTCGACAAGCCCTAATCTCAACATAGTTTAATCAAAGACAGCTCAGCCGAATCGAATACTATCAAAGGGTATCACACCCAGAACAACAGACCAGTTTACAAACATCATCCTTCTTTTTGGTATTTGTAAGTAATATCAAACTGCTGTAGTTACCAATTCAAACATTTGAAGTTAACTTTTTTGAAGAGAGAAGAGATGCTCAATATCATTAGGGAGATGCAAATTAAAGCCATAATAAGGTGCCACTGCACCAGTGGAATGGCTAAATAGAAAGACTGGTGACATCATACGTTGGCAAGGATATGGAGAAACTGGAACTCTCATACATTGGTGCAAATGTAAATTCGTGCAGTTACTTTGGAAAACAGTTTGGCAATTTCTTTAAAAGTGAAACGTATACCTATCATGTGACACAGCGGTTTCATTCCTAGAGATCTGCCTAAGAGGTATGAAACATATGTTCATACAAAGACTTGTTCATAACAGCTTTATTCATAATTGCCCCAAACTGGAAACAATCCAAATGCCCGTCAACTGGGGAATGCATAAACTCCAGGTGTTAGTTTCCCAGGCCTGCCGTGACTAAGTCCTCCAAACCAGATAGCTTGAAACTACAGAAATGTTCTCTCTCACAGCTCTGGAGGCTGGAGGTCAGCGGGGCTGTGCTCCCTCAGAGGCCCTCGGGGCGAGCCCTCCCTGGCCTTCCCCAGCGCTGGTGGTCTCTGGCCATCCTTGGTGTCCTTGGCCTGTAGCTGCATCACCCCAGTCTCTGCCCTGTCCTCATGTGGCCGACTTCCCTCTGTGTGCCTCTGTGTCTGCACATGACCTTCTTATAAGGACTCGAGTCATTGGATTTAGGGCTCACCCCAGTCAGTATGACCTCATCTTAACTAATTATATCTGCAAAGACCCTATTTCCAAATAAGGTCATGCTCTGAGGTTCTGGTGGATGTGAATTTGGGAGGACACTGATCAATCCATGTAGCAGTTTGGCATAGTTTATGAATTCCATAAATAGATACTGGATTATGTTTGTAAACTGGTCCATTGCTCTGGGTATGTTCCCCTTTGATTATGTTCAGAGGTTTTGCTTTTACCTGATTAAATTAAAATAAGGGCTTTGATTTGGTGACATCAGTAGGATGTTGAATCCGTGCCCCTTTGGTGGGCAGGGGCTCAAAGAGAAAATGACATGGCAGAAGAGAGAGTTGGAGTTTGGATGCTGGAGACCCAGGAAGTAAATACACAGAGGAGCAGATACGTGAGGAAAGAGAGAAGGCTCCATTAGACACAGCAGAGGCTGTGGGGAGAGAGAGAGCCTGATAGTCTACCGCTGACCTTGTGGAGTGCCTGGAAAGACTCGAGCCACGGGGAGAGAGATGAAGCCCACAGCTGAGATTGGAAGGAGCTGGGACCATGGAGCCTTAGGAGGAAGAGGAAGGCTGAGCCCTGCAGAGACTGGCAGCCATCTTGCTCCAACACGTGGCAACAGACTGGTGAGGGAAGTAATTTACTCTTTATGGCTTTCTGACTGTAAGCTTCTACCCCAAATACATACCCTTTATAAATACCAACTGATTTCTGGTATTTTGCATCAGCACCCCTTTGCTGACTAATACACACGGTACACACGATGGTACATCTGTGCGATGGAATGCTATTGAGCAGCTGTTGGAGAAAAACGGTGCCCACTGGGACCCAGAGACTGATATGACCACAGGCAGGAAATTTATTGAGAAGCTCTCCCAATGGAGGGGTCTGAAGAATAGACTTCAGCCTCCCTGCTGGCATGGCAGGGTTTTGAAAAGAGACTTCAGCCCACTTCTGTGGAGGGGGAATTTGAATTTATACAGTACATTCCTGGGTGGGGAAATGGTAGAGTGGGAGGAGGCAGAGGGTTCGAGTGAGGTGCAGGGACCAATAGGGAGCCCTAGAGGTGAAAATTTTCTGGTATGGCTAGGGGGTAGTGGGCTAGGGAGTTGTGTTTTCTTGTAATGCTGGAGGAACAGGTGTTCCTTTGATCTGCAGGAAGTGAAGGTCTCTATCTCACTTTACTCCTGTTTCCACATGGTCTCTCTGTTCAACCTTTGGGGAAGCGCCGTGCTTTCAGGCACGTAGGCTTATGGGGGGACTTGTCTTTCCTCAGTGCAGGTCAGAGGGAACTGAGTCACAGCTTGTTAATTATTGCAAACTTAGAGGGAACCTCAACAGCAACTAAAAGGGACAGACTTACAACCACACAGGCAACTCTAAACATAATTGTGCTGAGTGGAAGAGCTGGACAAAAGAGGCCATCATACTGTGTGACTACATATTCGTATGAATAGGCAAAACTATAGAGATTGAAAGCAGATCAATACTTGTCTGAGCTGTGGGTGGGAATCATGCTGGATTCACTGCAAAGGCAAAGAACCCAACAAACCAAACCAACAAACCTTTTTTGGGGCGATAAGGTGTTCTAAACGGGATTGTGGTGATGGTTGCAGAACTGCCTGAATTCATTAGACTCGTCATACTGTACACCTGGGCACATTTCATGGCATTCAAAGTATCATTCACTAGTATTTGAAGATAATGCATGCATGTGCTTCAAATTTCACAAAGTATAAAAGTGATTACACTGAGAAAACTTCCTGCCGTCCTGTCCCTCGGCAACCCCCACTGCCTTTAGCAGGGACACGCAATATTATTAGCTTTACTCCATGTGTTCCGAGGTGTTTCATGCATAGGAAAGCATCTATAAATAGTTTTCTATGCATGAAGTATATGTTATACTATATATAGCTTGCTTTCCCTCACAACGAGCAGCAAAGTTTCTCTTAACACACAGTATGTCATGGAGTTCTTTCTCCATAAAGAGCTCTGTTTATTTGAGTGCCGTCGTTTCACTGTGTGGCTGACCCATAACTTACTGGCACTCCCTCCGGACAGACACTTGGCTTGGTTCCAGCCTCTCTGTCTCTGTGACAATGCTCAGCCGAATTTCTTAGCCTCCCTGTGCCTCCCAGCTTCCTTGTCTTTTGATTGAGCTCGTAGCAGTGCCCACTTCATTTAGCTGTTGTGAGGACACCGTGAGCTGGGGAGCCTGCTGGCTCGTGGGGGGCTCATGTGCATCAGCTGGTGTTGGCACTCCTTCCTCTGCCCCATTTCATACGAGTGCAGGCTGGCAGAAGACACCCCGAGAAGTGGAACTGCTCCATGCAGGGTGTGCGCAACTGGTTTAGCTTGGGCCATGTCATCAGTTTTATTCCCTCCAGCGATGAACTGGCTGTTACCCCAGTGCCTCACCAACTTTCGGGGCTTTCTTAGTCTGGGAGATGAGATGTGGGATCTCCTAGTTTTGAAAACCAAAACTGTAAACTCCTGACCTCGGCCCATGGGCATAGACCTTGACCTGCCCAAAACACAAACCAGAGAGCAATTCTGGGTTATTTGCACTGAGCCAGCTGGTAACAAGGGCAAGATGTTGTAGCCCTAGGCACCAATTTCATTACTTGCGCCATTTTTTGGCAAATTGAAGAAGTAATGCAAACTGCTTCCCTGGCCACACCGTCTGATTGCTTCTGTCTTCCCTAGTCTGGGAATGTATGGGTAAAAACACAAACACAGAACCCAGAGAGGCGTACCTCCTGCCACACAAAGCCTTTTGAATTTCATCAAACATTAATGTTTGGATATATTTGAGGAGCTTTGCAGAACCCACAGCTATGTGAGAAGCATTCCTAGACCAGGCTGGAAGAGAAGGAAAGCATCCATTTAAAGGAAATGGGAGGAACTTTCCAGTAGTCTTTTTTTTTTTTTTAATCTGTTTGGAATAAGTGTCAACATTGGAGAAATGATGAGAAATTAATCTGTTAGTAAATATATTTATTCATCAGGCATATAAAGAATTATTATTTGTATGCATGGATTGTGGCATTTGAAAACTATTGATCAGGGATTTAACATTTTGAAAGAATTCCAGAAAGATGGGGCCTCCCATTTGCGGACTTGAAGCTGGCCCATTCTTATGCTGGAATAGTGTGTTCCCCTCCTGTACTCTTCCCATTGTCTGCTCTCCCCTCCTCCTTTTATAATTGCAATTTTTCAGGGATGTGTCACTTCCTGGCTAACCCTTCCTGTCTTCTGTGGAAGTTTCCCTCCTCTGTATAAATCAGGGACCTCACAGACACCTGTGGAACTTTAACTGATGTGCCTGCCGTGGTGAGCTCTGCACGGGAGAATTCCTGTGCGGGGAGGTGGCAGCCGCTCAGCCATGCCCCTGAGGGCCTGCTTCCTGACTTCCTGTTGCTCTCCATTGCTTCTGGTTCCTTCTTGGGCTCCACTCCATGCCTGCCGGGTGCTCAGCTCCCACCCTTTTGTCCTCACATGGCTTTCATGGGAACAGGGTGGTCTCTTTGGGCAGCCCCTGCACAAGGCCTGTGAGTCACTTGCTCCCTTACTGGCCTGATTGGGCCATGGGTCTGTCTCTGACCCAGTCACCCAGGCTTTCCCCAGAGGGAAAGGAGAGGAACAGCTATTGGAGCTGCAACCCGCAGACGCCCAGTGATAAGGAAGAGACGCTGAAGGTGCCGGCACTCGGCCTCTCCGTGCCTTTGGACTAAGGAAGAATCCATCCGTGAGCTGTCCACTCCTTTTGGGGAAGAGAATTACTCCTTCCTTGAGGATTGGTCTTGGGCTCCACAATCTTTATTTCAGATTCTGCTGAAAAAGCGACCTGCCCTCCTCATTGACCTGTTTTCAGTAAGGATGGTATGAGCTCAAAATGGAACACTCGCTAACATTCTGTTGTCATGGCAACCTATTTGGTAAACATCAGTTTAATGCCATTTGATGGAGGTGAATAAAGCTGAATATCTGGCACCCTCTTCCCGGCCCCGGACACTATAGGAAGTGTTCAATCAAATGTCCAGGAAGGATACTTCTGTCTCCACCAGGGGGTATCACAGGGAATGGGGAGAAGTGGATGTGGCTCAGGCAGTTGGGCACCTGCCTACCACACAGAAGGTCCTGGGTTCAGGTTCTGGTGCCTCCTAAAAGAAGATGAGCAGATGCTGCCCCCACTGCAATGAGCAGATGCCACAAGCCAGCAGACGCTGTAGCCCGCAGGGAGGGGATGTGGCTTAGGCCGTTGGGCACGTGCCTCTCATGGGGGGGGTCCTGGGTTTGGTTTCCTGTGCCTCCTGGAGAAGGTGAACAGACAGACGAGAGAACCAACTTGAGGGGGAGGGGACAAAGAAAAAAAATAATGTAAATCTTTTTTATTTCTTAGGAGGTACTGGGGATTGAACCCAGGCCTTGTACATGGGAAGCAGGCACTTAACCACTGAACGCCATCTGCTCCCCAGTGAAAGTTGCTTTTTTTCATTTGTTTGTTTTGTTTTTAGGAGGTACTGGGAATCGAACTCAGGACTTTGTACAAGGGAAGCAGGCGCTCAACCACTTGAGCTACATTCACTCCGCAGTAAATAAATCTTAAAAAACAAAACAAAACAGGAATGGGCTGGTGCTACAAAGAGAGGACTTGGGACCAGCCCCAGGGGGAGGGCCTTGTAAGTCCTCTTCTGGCCCCACTTTACAGCCACACTTGTGGGAGCTGTCTGCTCGCGTTTCTCCATCCTGCGCCCTCTGCAGCCTGCGGCACTTCTCTTGCTGCTCACTGGTCCGCAGCTGCTGCTTGGTGCAGGTTTAATGCTAGTGGTGCTGCCTCCTGCTGGAAACCTCCCGGTATCCCCCCGCGTGTCCGGCCAGTACATGCTCCTGTCACCTTGACTGTCTGCCTGAGGCTTCTCCTTCCACCTGCCACGCCCTGGCATTCTGGGGCCTCCCTCCCTGGCTGTCTGCTTCTCTTTGGTTTGTTGATTCTGATGACTCAGTGACTTCAATCACCTCTCTTCTGACCACACCCAAATCTCTCTCTAGCTCAGTGCTGTCCTGAGCGTCAGCTTCTAACCCATGACCTCGTGGATGTTTCTACTTGGAGAGCCCACAGGTATCCCCAACTCAACATGCCCCAAGCAGAACTCATTCTCTTCTCCCCAAATGCTGTTCTTCCCAGCCCCAGCGACTGTTCTACCTTTTTGCCCAAATCAGAAAGACAGAGCTCATTATTTCTTCAGTACCTCAGTACTCTCGATACATATCACGTATGTAATCTGTGATGATGTCCTCTTGATGCCTCTTCTCTCCATCCTGTGGCAGCAGAGCTCACCATTGCCTCGGACCTGGACCACGCACATCCTCTCTGGCCCTGTCTTCTTGCTTGCAGTCCCCTCTCCTCCACTCCAGGTTGATGCTTCTCTAAATTGAATGGTGCCATGCTCCCATGAACTTAACTCACTTCAGGGGCTTCTCATTGCCCCTTGGATAAAGTGCAGACACCATAAAGTGCCTCCTGTCAGCCCTGGGTTCTTGCCCTTCCTTCCTCCCCAGCCTCGTCTTGTGCTCTTTTCCCTTCTCCCCACACGTGGGTGCTCCAGCCACACTGCGCCTCACTGCCCCATTGTGGCTGCACGTGCCATCCACCTTTGCTCCACTTTGCTCCAAACACTCTTCCCCTCCCATCGGCCTGGCTAATTTCACTGGTCCTTTGTATCTCACAAGACAAAAGAGTCCCTTCTCATATTGCCATCATGCTTTGTTTAATGGGACTAAGTCAGAGAGCAGCCAGGGGATCTGGAAAATGGAGAACAACAGCTGCCTTGATGGTCCGTGCCGATTACCTCGACCACTAGGTGGCAGTGTTGCCGTGCCCAAGACCCTTTTTCTGCCGAGGCAGCAAGAGCTGGAGGTGGGGTGGCAGTGTGGGGTGGGGCGGGGGGCCAAGGGGGCTGAACCCAGCGCTGGAGCAGGGCGTCGACTGGCGCCTGTGATTGGGAAGTCCTGGGGTGGGTCTACTTCCCCTCCCAGCTCTGCCGTCTTGTCCGCTCCAGTGGTAGCAAAAGTAGCATTCAGATTTAAGCCCTGGAAGTTTCGCCCTCAGCGGGAAGAGAAGGTCTACTACCCTAGTTCAGCAATGGTCCTGGGGCTGAAACTCAGGAGCTTACCTGGGTCCCTTCTGGGATCCGCCGCTGTGGCTGGGGTGACATGCTCTGATTGGCCTTGCGGGGCCACGTGTCCTGGACCTTTGGGGCTATGGGGGCTGGGGGGTGGAGGCGGGGTCCCCAGAGGACAGCCCAGGAGCTTTTTCCAGAGGGAAGTGTGGGCGGACTGGCTGCAGGCTGGCACAACCGCAGGTGTCTCAGCGGAAACTGTTGCAGCTCTGTGCTCGGGGGAGGCGGATTTGAAGACAGGAGAGGCTGCTGTGACCTGAATACGGGGCGCCCCCCCACAACCTTGCTTGGGGGGCTCCTAAGCTAGGTGCCCCTGGCCTGCCACACCCCTGCTGGCCCTTCAGCTCAGCCCCAGGACTTCTCTGAGCAGAGCCCACGTGACAGGCCTGTCCTTGGCCGCGACCTTGGCACGTCGCGGATGGGCTGACCTCTCCGCCTGATGGGGCTTCTTGGGGGGTCCTGCCTGGTCATTTCCACAACCTCAGCTCACGGCCTGACCCCGAGGAGGCACAGGCTCGAGCGTGGGGAGTGCGGGGCTGGGTGTTGGGCCGCCAGAGGCCCGAGTCTCTTGTCTACACTGATGTTGGGGGGTGAATCATGAATGCATTGCGGGGGTCAGGCAGAGCCACCCTTTCGGTAGTGTAGGAACCTACTGCTGTGTAGCGCATTCTCTCAGACTTAGAGGCTTGAATTAAGTTTCCGAACAGCGCAATTTGGGCACAGGTTGGAGGGCCCCTGGCTCAGTGCCCCTGCCCAGGCTGGAGCTCGTTGGTTGGGCTGTGGTCACGTCCCCAAGCCTGGGTGGGGAAGGATTCACTTCCAGCCTCTCTCGGCACTGTTGCAAGCATTCAGTTCCTGGGGGCGTTGGACCGAGGGCCTCTGTCCCTCTCTGGCTGCTGGCTGGAGACTGCCCCAGTCCCTTCCCACAGAGGCCCCTCCTGCGCCAAGAACAAGCGAGAAGGCGGGAGAGGGCGCCAGCGGGAAGGAGGCTGCGGCCCTTTTGTGCCTAACGGGGGGCCTGAGGCTCTGTGGGCCCCAGGAGATCATGTTCTACGGCTGGTCCATTCCTGGGTGTGCACCTATGTAAGTAGGCCCTTCTGGGGAGGTGGCTTCAGTTAAGGCCTGGCCCAGGGTGAGTCTTAATCCTCGTACTGGAGTCCTTTATGAGAGAATAAAAGGAAAGAGAGAAAGCCAGGGAAGCAAGACGCTGAGAGCAGGTGAACCCAAAAGAGCAGGGAAGGGCCAGCAGACGCCGCCGTGTGCCTGCCATGTGACGCTAAGGACCAAGGGTCGCCGGCAGCCATCCCAGAAGGCCACCGTCTTGGGGAGAAAGCAGTGCCCTAAAGATGCCTTGATTTGGACATCCTCCCAGTCTCAAAACTGTTAAAGCCAACTCATTTTGGGGGTACCTGCTTTATCAGCCCAGCAGACGGACACGCCTGGTCCTGGGACACCTACTCTGCATCTCCTTTGCTGCACTCTCTTCACTAGCATCCGGGCACTGCGACCAGCCCAGGCCCAAGAGGAAGGGGCCATTGGGGCCTGTTGGCCCAGGTACCCCCGGCCAGTGAAGGGCTTCCTGAGCAGGACACCAGAACAAGGTTGCAGGGGGTGTCTACCACCTTAGGGTCTTCCTGGCTTAACCAGCACCCAGTCACACACACACCACTGATAAGACCTTCAAGAAAGCAGGAGCTCCAAGGAGCACTGCAGGGACCAGGTGGCCTCTTACCTCCTCTCTCACTTCATGGGCTTGAAAATAAGGGACTGACTTCAAGAAGAAAGAAAAGGGACAAGAGAAAATACCTGCCGTGCCTGAGGCTGCTCAGGTTGGCCTGTGCAATCGATGTTTAATTGTTTATGACACGAGTTAAATGAATTACATCCCCTAAGAGTGGACGGCGAAGTTGGGAGCGATAGACTCGTCCTGGGCTGGGAGCCCGCTGCATTGTCAGCCTCCGATGCGCTGACCGAGGCGTTGGGTCTCGGGCGGAGCCGCCGAGGGGGCTGGGGGACAGGCAAGTCACGTGGATGAGGGAGGCGGGCCGGCGTGGGGCCATGCCCACCAGCTCCTCGTCCCCATCGGCCGCTCTGGGGTACCCCTGGTCCCTGGCTCCCCTCGCTCACGCTGCCTGTTCTCTGGTCGCTTCTCCTTGGCCCGGGGGCCATCCCCCCTCTTTCTTCTGCCACCCCACCTCCTGCTCCTGCCAGCTCAGAGTCCTCTGTGGACCATCGCAGGCATTCTACCAGGGTAGCACCAGGTGTCCCAGGGCTCGGGGTGCCCCAAACCGAATTCTCACCTCCCCCAGCACCCTGTTCCTCATCTCCCCCTGCCCTTGCCTCAGTGACTTTCTACCCAAGCTTGGCCTGGGTGTGGGGTGCCCCTCCCCTGCCCCCACTGAGCCCCTTATTTAGGGGCCCTCGCTCGGCTGCAAAGTGGCCTCTGAGCTCACCTCTAGCACGCTGGGCCGGGACCCTGCCAACCGCGTCTGCTTTGCCAGCTGCTCCCCGTTCACATCTGCACTGGCAAGAGAGGGAGGCCAGGCTGGAGGGCCAGAGGGGAACTGCTGCTGCTTTCTAGAAGCATCCTCCCAGCACTGCCTGTTCCTTCCAGTTGGAGCAGTTGAGTCCACTTTCTCCCCCACTCACACGAGCAGCTTCGTACCCCCACACCCACTCCTGCCAGGACATGGGCACGAGCCAGACCCCTTCCCTGACATCTGAGCATCAGCTCTGTGGGGCCATTGTGCCCAGCTACTAAATAGCAGTCATGCCCAGCTTCCTTCACTGCTAGGAGCGGGAGATGCCCTTCCTGCTGTTACTGCCACGGTACCTTAGGTCTTTCTGTACTTCCAGCTATGCGGTTAGCCGCGTTAGGTAGGTCACTTTTATGTTAAACTTCCTTCTGTTCAAATAATCTGCTGGGTTTCTGCCTCCTGACCCTCCTGCAGCATCCAGCCAGTCGCCTGGGCTTGCGAGTCTCCTCCGAATACCTCCTGCAGAGTTCTGCTTCTCTGCATCCCCGTGGCCCCTGGCGTGGCACAGGTCACCCTCTCTGTCCCCAGTCTTGCTCACTGCCAGTCTCTTCTCCATGGTCCCCTTGCTGTCCCCTCCTCCTGCTTCCTCCACTTCAGAGGTTGCTCATCACTCTTGGGATAAAGCCTGAGCTTCTAAACGCCCTCCAACACCGCGTTCCCTGCCTCGACTTCCCCCAGCTGCACCTGCTACTTCTCGCCCTCTGTCCAGAGCCCTTGTCCACCGGGGCTGGCCTTCTCTGGCCCCTCCGCACCTGTGTTGGGGCCCTTCCCGGGCACCCCTGCTATTCACCATCCCGCCCTGCTGGGTTGGGGTTGTCCGTGAGCTCCATGTCTGCAGCTGCTTCCCGGCTATTGCTCCCCAACATACACACGACGCTCTGGTGGCTCTGTCTCAAGTCCTCTTGGTCCCCAGGTCAGGGAGTCCTCATGCCTGTTGGGATCATGTCTGAAGTCTTCTCCCTCCCAACCCCCCAGCACCAGGTTGGGGAAGGGGAAGAGAATGGGACAGTTTCTGAGTCTGGTGCTGAGATAGTTCCCCTGCAGCGAACACATCTGAAAGGAGGGGACAGCCCTGTGTTTTATAAAACTGCCCGAATCTCACCACAGGGAGTGCGACGGTCACAGGCAAAAGCAAGTTCCTCTCCATTTTGTGATTCCTTGGAGCGAAGCTAGGGGACAAAGGGAAGTGGCCCGTCCACTTGCCTGCACCTGCGCGAGCAGCCCTGTGACTTACTGTCCTGTCCGTGATGCTGGCCGTGGTCTCTGTAGCCTGCTTGTCTTAGGTAAAACCCAGGTGCTTCTGCAGGACAGTACGGGTGGGAGCCCTTTCCTCTTTTCAGGTGGGATTTCACGTCCTTGCAGGGCCCAGGGAGCCTCGGTGGTGTTTGCTCTCCCTGGAGGCCCTGGGTCACCTGTGGTCTCTCCTGAGGGAGGGGTGGGGGGCTCCCTTTGTGACCCTTGCAAACCAGAGAGCCTGGTCCTGTGGAGTCCTTATGCTTGGCTTCATGGACCCAGTTGAAGAGTTGCAGCGGGGCTTTGGCCAAAGTCCCCAAAAGGCTCCAAATCTCTGGTTTTGTCTTCTGGGAAACGGAATAAGAACACCTACTTTGGATCACGGTGTTGACAGCCTCAGCCATTAGGTGGCAGTGTTGCCGCGCCCAAGGATCCGTTCCTGCAGCAGCGACTGGCATGGGCAGCCTCGGGCCCCTGCGCTGGGGGCGGGCGCCGGTTGTGGGGAGTCGGAGGGTCCAGTTGCCCACCCAGTACCCCCAGGGCCCTATCCCCCCTCCCGGCTTTGTGTCTGCTGGGTTCCCTTCACTGCCAGGCGGGCCTGGCACAGAATCAACTCAGGTTTTGGGGAAGGAAAGACAGGGCTTGATTTTGTCCCTGAGATCCGCTGAAGCTGTGGCTGAGGAGGGATTTTCCCGGCCACAGGTGTCACACCCCCCGCTGTGGGTGTGGACCCCTTCCACATAGGACCTAGGGAAGCTGTGACTTTTAGTTAAGGGGCGGCTGGAGTGGTTTCAGTGTAAGTGACGAGAGTCCTTCACAAGCAGAAGGAATTCAGACACCGTCAGAGCCCCGGGGAGGAGGCGGAAGCTGAGGGAACCCAGAGAAGGGAGGACAGCGCCACTATGACGTGAGACAGGGACACTGGTCTGGGAGCCCAGGGTCACCGCAGCCAGCGCTCAGCCACAGTCTTGGGGAGGGGGCACCACCTTGTGGGCGCCTCGGATTTGGACTTCTACCCTCAAGACCACGGGCCGATGAGTTCCCGTGCTTAATCGGACCCGCTGTGTGATATTTGTCACAGCAGCCTGCCGGGCTGAGACACGGGGCTCCTGGCCTAGAGTCTGGGATCCCTGTTGGGGCGTGTGCCCTTCCTTTTGGAGTTCTTTAGGACCTTCTTCCCCAGACTTCCAGGCCGCCTCATCTGTCAAGAGCAACAACAGAGTCCCTTTTGGCTCTGGGGAAATCTAGGACCGGCTGCTGGGGATGGGGAGGGTCACAGAGGACGGGCATGCCGGGGTCTGAACTCAGCAGCCGTCAGCCTCATAGAGGACAAGGAGCGCAAGCCTTGGGTTCCAGGAGCCGCAGAGGAGAGCTCCCGGGGTGACCTGCCCCAAGCGAGCTGACTTCCCTCTGTCTCTGCTTCTGAAGCAATGAAATGGATATATTGTATAATGACATAATAATGTAACAACAGGATCACCATTTCCTCTGTCTCAGGGTGGTATGAGGAGCGAATGAGCCAATCCCTGTAAAGCAGAATGGGGCTGGTGTGATGTAGTGTGGACAATTTGTAGCTATTCCTATCATTATAATCAAAATATCACTTACTGGATCCTACCAAAGATAAAGTTGTGATAATTACCCACCAATATTGGTGGTTTCTTTCTCTGAAATTTGGCTTCTATCAAGCAAGTTAACATCAATTTTATTTGCTGTGATTGCTCATCAGTATTTTTGTGTGTACATTTGTCTTCACCATCGAATTTTAAGTTCTTCCAAAGTGGGCCTGTGTCCTCCACTTTTCTTTTCTTCCTAGTGCTCTACTTCCTGCATCATCAGGGATGTTTATGGGATTACTCAGACAGAAAATAGACTTCCGTTGATTTCTTGTGCTGTAGGTGAAAAAGGGTTTCCAAGAAATTTAACAGTAAGCAAGATGGTGAGGGGGATGTTTAAGGCCCCAAGGTCTTGCTTTTTAAGTTCTTGGCCCTTAAAAAGCAGCTTCAAAGATTCATTAGATCTCAGGTTCTTGGGGAACAGTCACAAACATGAACAAAATTTGTCTTCCCTTCCTCCAGTTACTTCATATGCTGGAAAATAGTGAACTGTATTAAGAAAAAAATCAAGAGAAAGAAATGCCACTTGTGATTTTTTCCCCCAGGTAGCCTGGGTTCATGTTGTTTTATGGTTTCTAAGCTGTACTAGCTAGTAGCACAGACTGGGTGGCTGAAAACAACACCTGAAGCAGTAATGAAAGGCCAAATGTGAAAAACAAAACTTTTTCATTTTTTGATACCCAATTTATTTTTCCTTTATTTAATTTTTCTGAATTACTATGTATTCTATATCTAACCTTTAAACCCATCTTTATATATTCTACTTTACTATTTATACTTTACTATATATTCTACTTTACTATTAATGGGACCTGGCAATATATTTGGCTTCCTTTTTGCAGAAGTTTTAGACTACAGAGAGGTTCAACTATGGTGGGGGAGGAGCACTTGTGTGGGGTGTTATTGGTGGGGGGCACATGGTTGGGAGGGAGTTCTCCAGGGCATGTATACAGGGTACATAGAAAGGTTTGGATATTTTCATAGTGGTTTCAGTTGGAAACGACAGCTGAGAAAGTGCTGAGTTCCTGGCCAGGGGAGCTCTAGCACATTCCCCAATGGAACAGCAACAATCCCCCAAGTGCAAAGGCAAAGACCAACAAAGATATATGTTCCAACAATGAGCCCTTGATACTGATGGCTCTGATTATGAGCCTGTGTGCCTGAAATATGAACTAGGCCTAGAGTTGTGGGGTGCCTAAGAGTTACCTCCTGAGAGCCTCCATATTGCTCAAATGTGGCCACTCTCTAAGCCAAACTCAGCATTTGGATGCATTGCCTTTCCCCCAGCGTGGGACGTGACTCCCAGGGATGAGCCTCCCTGGTGCCAAGGGATTACTACCAAGCACCAGCTGATAATGTAACTAGAAAAAGACCTTGAATAAAGGGGTCAACTCAGACTGGCAGAATATCTCAGCCTACATGTAATATTAGGTGTTAAAAACTGCTTTTTGACTTTGGATAAAAGGGGGAAATGGAAAGGACAGGTGAGTTTATGGCTATGAGTCTCCAAAAAAGAGTCGGGATGTCATCAGAGCATGATGTTTATGCACGCCTCAGTGGGGTACCAGAGATAGCTAAGGTAGATGGAAACCCAGGGGCTGGTTCTCCTGAGGGCTGCAGAGACCCACAGATTCTATGGTCATGGCAGATGACTCTGGAGTTCAGGGACATGTCAGTTGGCCCTACTTTGGCGTTTGTGTTCCTGAGTGTGATGGAGTTGGACTCAGATATGACCTTTCTACACATGCCTCTTCTGTTACTTTTACCAGACCTGTGGATGGCATTTGGGTTGGTGTATACTCAGGAGACCTGAATCTCTGAACTGTCCATGTGATGGCCAGGTCCTGGGCCTCAGCAGACTTGTGGCTCCTATCCTCTGGTTTGTTGGACTTACCTGGCCAGCTGACAGGGAAGTGAAGAAGGTCAACCACCATACCAGGGAGCCAAGAGTGCCTATAGCTGCAAGCAGGAAAACTGCATCCATCATCCTTGTGGAATCTAAGCCCCCTTTTGATGTAGAGGGGAACTGGACATAACCACCCCAGGGTCCACAGGATGGAGGAATAGAGTATGGATTAGAGTGGAGTTGCAGGTGTTCTGCTGGGGAACTACTGTGATTAGTAAGGGAAAAAATTGTAGTAGTGATGTGGAGAGGGTGGCCACGGTGGCTGCTGATGGTAGGGAGATAGAAGAAGAGATATGATGTGGGGGCATTTTCAGGATTTGGAGTTGTCCTGGGTGGTGCTGCAGGAATGGATGCTAGACATTGTATGTCCTGCTGTGGCCCACTGGGTGGACTGGGGGAGAGTGTGAACTACAACGTGGACCACTGTCCACGTGCTGCAGCGGTGCTCCAGAATGTATTTGCCAGGTGCAGTGGATGTACTGCGATGATGGAAGAGGTTGTTGATGTGGGAGGGGTTGGGTGGGTGGGGTGGGGGTTATATGGGGACTTCATATTTTTTGAATGTAACATTTAAAAGAAAATAAAGAAGAAAAACAAACAAAAACACAACCGAGTGTCCACAATCAAGGTGTCACAGGGCTGTGCTCCCTTGAGTCTCTAGGGGAGGGTCCTTCCTGGCCTCCTCCAGATTCTGTGACCCCAGGTGCTCCTTGCCTTGCAGAAGAATCTCTGCCTTTGTCTTCACATGGCCTTCTCCTGTGTCTGTGTCTCAAGGCTCCTCCTTTTTCTCTTGTAAGGACACCAGTTGTTGGATTCCGGGCCACCTAAATCCAGGATGATCACATCTCAAGATCCTTAACTACCTATGCCAAGACCCATTTCCACATAAGGTCACCTGCACAAGGGCTGTGGGTTAGGACTTGGAAGTATCTTTTTTTGAGGGGCTAAAATCCAACCCACTATGTAAGTCAAGTAGAGTGAACTACATCCATGAAGAAGAAATGCCTAAACCTGGGGCTGGAAACTCATCTTGGGTCCTGGGATCCGGTCTTCATCCCCCAGCTCTGCCATCCTTAGTGCTGGTCTCATTCCCAGGCAGACCCTCAAATGGGCAGAAGGCAGGGGGTAGACGAGGGTGAGAGTGTGGGAGTGGGGTGACAGGGAATGACGGGGACTGCGGCGAGCCTTAGAAAGCAGGCACCCTCTGAAGAGAGCTGCGACCATGCTGGTCAGGCTGATGATTGCACAACTGACCTCTTCAAAGGTTTTGATTTCATTTTAAAAGAAAAGCCAGAAATATGGATTTTTATGTTGAATAATTCACTTTTTAGAAAAACGTGAGTAGGTCAGATAAATTCGTCTGTGTCCCACATCGAGTCTTAAGGAGCCTTCTTGTTAAACCTGTGGTCTCAGTGATAGGAGAAAGTTGGGAACTGTGACATGATTCTGGTTGTGGTGGTGGTAAATCTGGTTCTTAGCAAACCCATTGCTGTGCCTGTAAACCTGTTGCATGTCGTGGGACCTTTTGGTTAGATTCAGTGAAAGGAGGTTTTGATTAGCTCATCTTTGATTAGATCACTTCAGTTAAGGGCATTTAATTGGATTGAATTCAGCTGGGGGCCTTTTCAGTGAGGTGTGACCCAGGGTGGGTCTCGACCTTCTTGCTGGAGTCCCTTATAAACAGGAGAAGCACACAGCAACAGAAAAGCGATGAACACAGAGAAAGCTGCCATTTTACCCTGCCATGTGAGAGGGGCCTCCAGGATTGTCTACAGCCGCAGAAAGACAGAGAAACCCCTAGAGACTGAGAGAGAAGCTGGAGGCTGGAACCCTGAAGCTGAAGAGACAAGGCCTGGCAGAGAGAGAGGAGAGATGACCCATATGCCTGATTGCCCATGGCCGAGCTTGGGGAGAAAGTGAGCCTGGAGCAGGAAAACAGACCGACTTTCATTTTGCCTTGCCACATGGCACAGCTGAGCAGCTGAGTAGCTGACCTTCCGTGAGGCAGCGTCTCTGACGATGTCTTGATTTGGTCATTATCACAGCCTCGGAACTGTAAGAGTTGGCCCTAAGAGATTCCCCTTGTAAAAGCCATCCCCTTTCTGGTATTTTTGCATTGGCAGCCTTCAGCAAACTAAAACAGGTGGGTTAACTTATATATACTCAGGGCTGGCTATATAATGTATACTGTCCAGGGCAAAAGGGAAAAATGGGCCTCCTGCTCAAAAAGCAGGAAAGGCTGCCATTGAAGATACTATGATATAAAGCTTTTTCCTTGCTTCTGTAGTCTCTCTGTCTCTCAGCTTGTCATGGTGTTTTTGCTATTTAATGTCATTCTAAAAAAGAAAAATTAAAACCTTAAAATTATTAGCATGAATTTTACCATTCATCTTTTATTGCGTAATACCAATTTAAAATGCAAATATGAGAGCATTTAGCTTGTATGTGGATTGCTGAACTTGCACAAATCACATGTCATAGCTCTTAACATGCATATGCATTTTGTTCTTGCCTGAACGGTGGAAAAACAGCACAGACCAAACTCAGCTGCTTTTATTTCACTTCTTGATCTGCACCCATTCTACCAACACAGTCTAGCTTCCGCTTACCAATGAGCAGGGAGGATGAAAGGAAAAGGAACCGTGCGTTGCCCTGTCCTTCCCTTTCCTTCCGTGCCATGACTTTCAGTGTGAAAGGCTGGCTATGCCAGCAAGTAGCAGGAGCAAGACAGGTTATGACGGGTTCCTTGGTCGGTCGTGTTTCTTAGAATGTGGTTGCTTTTATCTGTGTTTGAAGCAAGTTCAGGTTTGAATGGAAAGCATTCACTCAATTGTAGCTGCAACATGCTCACCTGTACTCTCTTTGAGTCCTGCCAAACTCACAGGCGTGGGCCCCACCAGAATTCTGCACTCGTGGGGCATCATGCTGTCACTGTATGCACGTGGAATGGCAAGGACGACAGTCGCGTAGTGCACATATGTTCTCTGCTCACGTGACCACTCGAGCCCTTCAGTGGAGGTTGGTTTATTTTGGGCACTGGGTTCAGATCCTCCAACTGTGACTCCAGGGTAGTATGTCAAACTCCAAAGGTAAAACATTTCCTCAGGTAATTGCTAAAATATCTGGTGTGTGGCCCCTGGCAAATTCCTATAGTTTCACCTCAGCAATGCCAAGTGTAGAGTAGTTGTGGCACCAAAGAAACCAGCCTTGCCTTGATGTGCGTTGTTTCATTCGGGCCCTGGAGTGGAGTTTTGTGCTGTTTTCTTCCCAGTGTCTTCTTACTCTTGTTATTGAAGTGGTACCTTGAGGGTACTTGTCAGGACACCTGCCTTCATGCTTCAGTTAGAGCTGGCTCTGACCTGGGGTGGGGCATGTGACCCAGGCTGAACTAATCAGGACAGGTCTTCCCCACCCCCCCCCCGGCCCTAGTGATTGGTTCAGGGAAGGGCATGTGACCCCAGAGACACTGAGATGTGTGTGATTTTGTCCTTGAATCTTCTGGGAAAGAGACGATGCTCATTCTTGTTGGATGGGAAGGAAGACAAATGTGAGCTTTGGAGGTGCTGCTCTCTCTGTGACATGGAAGTTGGGAATAAAGACAGCCAATGGAAGACAGAGCTGAGTGATGGGTGAAAAGCCATCTTTAAAAAATATTTCAAAATTTACTTGCAGTAAAAGCCATACTTTTTGGTATATAGTTCTAGGAGTTTTTGACAAACTCTTAGAGTTGTGTAACTACCACCATAATCAGGATAAACAACAGCTCCACCACTCCCTGCCCTCCAGATTGCTTTGTTTTGACTTTTTGCAGTCAAACCCTCCCCAACCTTTAACTCCTAACATCTATGGATCTGTCTCCCATCCCTCCAGAATGTCCTACAAATGGAAAGTTACATACGTAGCCTTTGGGGCGTGGCCTCTTTCACTCAGTGTAATGTACTTGAGACTCATCCATGTCATTGTGTGGATCAGCCATTTGTTACTGAGCAGTGTTCCAGTCTATGACTGTACAGCAGCTTGTTTATCCATTCATGAGCTGAAGGGCATTTATAAAAATGCATTTTGATGACATTGTTTGAATGCTGGATCCAGCCTTGCCTGAAGCCATATACCCCTAGACTTCTCAGCTAGGATCACCATTAAATTACATTTTAGTTTAGGCTCACATGGTTTGTGCTTTCTGTGAACTGAAAGAATCATTATTGAGATAACTAGTGTGCAAGTAAAGGGAAAGCCAGTCTGAATTAGTGAGCTGTCCAAAGCAAATGAACCCTACGTGTGGCATTCCTATAAACACAGTTCTTCAATAACTAGTCGTGCCACTGGGTTACCTCCTGGTGTGTCCCTGCTGGGTGGGAAGGAGGTGATACCCATTTGACTCACAGGGAAATTGAGTCTCAGAGGGACAAAGTGGCTTGTGTTGGGATATACAGTGAGCTGATGGTAGACCCACTGATCAGCCCATCGTTCCCTGCCTCCGAAGGCTCCCCCACCTCCAACCTGACAGGGACAGAGCTGTCAGGATAGCTTATTGCATGCTTCTCGCTTGTTTAAACAATCTCCAAGGTGTCCAATTTAGAATTAATATATATGGAAATTAGAACAAGGTTATCAACATTTCCTGCTGTGTAACAGCTGACAGTGCCCGTAGGAAGTCAACATTGCTGTCACTAAGATCTATAGAATCTCTTTAATAGTGCTCTTTCCACATCTGGCGCCCCCAAGGAAACCTCTCACGTCAGCGTGCGAGCACTTCACTTTTGCTTTGCCATGAGTCTCTTTCTCTCCTCCTTGTTAATGAAAGCACAGTTTCCATTAAGGAAGAGTGATGCGGTTTGTTTGAACTTTTTTAGTAAGCCTGTGTGATGCTGCGTTAGTTATGTATTACTAGCTGCCTAACACATAACCCCAGGTAGAGGCTTAACGTGATCAAAGGTTAGGTGTTGCTCACCTGGTGATGGAATGGGGTGCCCATGTTTGGCTCGTGGCTCTCCCGTAGGGGGAGATTCAGGGGTTCAGACTCCTTCTCGCTTGTGGCCCTGCTGTGTCCCAGTGTCTTCGAGCCCCTGCTTCTCACGGGTGGAAGGTAAAAGTTACCAGTTTTGGCTTCGGAGAGATACTGCTCAATTCCATTGGTCAGAACTAGTCACAGTTTGATGCAAGAGGGGCTGGGAAATTCCTGGCTGAGTGGCGACGTGCAGCACTCTGGATGGGAGGTTTCTGTTTTGGGTGGGTAGCCGGCTCCCTCCAGACATGGTGCCTCACTGTCTGGACTAAGAGCTCTCCCCTGCCCTCCACCCATGAGGCTCAAATTTCCAGCTGTCCTCCCCTCCTTGATGAGAAAGCCTGACTGTTGTCAAAGCCCTGTGCTCACGCGGTGAAAATAGAGTGTGGCCGGATTGCTTTCAAAGAAAGCTGATGATTCCCCATCCCTCTGCATTCTTGAGCTTCCTTCCCAAATGCAGCCTCGTGTAACCGTTTCTCCTTTCATGTCTTCTGCTGATTGCTTCTGTAACTCCACAGACGAAGCTGCTTCCCCCACTTCTTGAGTTGAATCTGACAGCGGCGCTCGCTATGTGGAGAATGAGGGCTCCCCTGATTTGCGCTCTTTCCTGCTTTCCTTTGTATCAGTTAGGAGTGAGGTGGCCCCACTAACAGATGTCCTGGCCCCAGTGGCTTGGGAGGTCAGGGCTGATCATGTTCTGGGTGCTGTGCTGTATTGTGCAACGCTGCACTGGTACACTCTATTACCACTGCTGTCTCTAGTGCATTAACTGATCCGTCGCACCTGTGGCTGGTGCCTTCTGTCCCCCTGTGTCGTCAGCCTCAGGTGTCACGCTGGTTCTCACGGCTGTGTGTTGCTGCTCCCTCTATCTCCTGGCAGCATGTGGCTGCCAGCGTCCACACCTGAAGCCTGAGGCTTCCCTGGAGGGTTAATCCACTTTCCTTAGAGAGGGGACCTCTGAGTTTTGACTTGGCCTAAATACTGAGCCTTCAACCTTTTACTCAGGGTGCCCAGCGTGGGTGTCCCATCTGTAGGATTAGCTGCTCCTCTTGCTTTCAGCCCCACTCTCCACCCCTGTCCTCCACTGTGTGCACCAACATTGAGTCACCCCCTCCCCGGAGGTCCATGGTAGCCCCGGCTCCCCTGTGGCACACACAGACTATTCCGGCTCAAGGTTTCCTCTGCTCTGTCTTGCCCGATCAACCCACTTTTATCCACCTGTAATCTTCCATAAATGTATTGAAAAAGCTTCTCTGCTGATAGTCTCTTCCTCCATTTTCCTTGATAATATGTCTATTCCTTTTTGTACTTTTATTATTTGTTAGTTTCCATGGGGTTTCTGTGGAATTGCAAAGAAATGAATATGCACAGTCGGAGATTTAAAATAAAATCCATAGCTTTCTTTTAAAAGTAAAAATGTCAATATTTCTCTTAGACTGAACAAGCAATGCGTGCTCACTCTACACAGCCTGAAAATACAGAGAAGACTAAAGGAGGCATTAAAAGGGATCTCCAGTTCTACTTGCTGTGAGGCCCTCTTCTCCAGCCATTTGGGTCCAATTTGGTTAGGGCTTGGACCACTTGGCAAGATGATTCCAGAGTTAAGCTGGAAGAAGAAATAGGCAAGACTAGCTAATGCAACATTGGTAAAGACTAGTAACCCTCCCACGGAGTGCCTGCCGTCATCAAAGTCCACCCTGATTGAAGCTGGGATGTCCCCGCACGAGGGGCGAAGAGCAGAGAGGCAGGATGAGGCACCCACAAGCAGAGCCTGGGCTGTCGGGATGCAAACCTGACTGGCAGGATGCCTCCGAAATCACTGGGGGCACTTATACAGTCATAGTTTGGAGAAAGTGGCTAGCTATTTGGGGAAACCATCTCTACGACCAGGGCTTAGGCACATACCAGATAGGAGTGGAAAGTGGTAGATTTGAGTGAATTGGAAAGTAGTGGCCCCTGTGCATGCGCCCTGCCACAGGTATTCAAATTCAGTTTAAAATACCAAAGGTGAAGTCCAGTAAAATACACCCCCCGGCCAAATCCAGTGCATGCTAGCTTTAAACTTCTATCAGATTCTCACTTCACATTATTTAGCAAAATAAATTTCAGATGGATTTAAGAAATACATGTAAAAATGTAGACATATACACACACACAGAAGCCCAGGTGAAACTTGAAGTGAGTGTATTTGATTGTGGGATGTTGGGGGCAGGACTTTCTCAGCATAAAAGCAGTGATGAAATTCAGAGAGGAGAAATCAGTACCCTCCATTTTGTTTTAAATCGTGTGCCTTTTCCTTTGATTGTGGAGAACGTACCGCTGGATGGCAGTGACAGTAATCTCAAGTGCGCTGGGTTTCAACTCCTTTGCAGGTTTGGGAAAAAAGCTTGTGTGGGGGAGCCTGAAGGGTGGGGCATCCGTTCAGTTCTCCAGAATCAGTTCTGGACTTTACCTTTCCATCAAGCCAGACCATCCACAGTCTCTGTCAGCTTCCTGCTCCACTGCCCTTCATTATTGTCCCACCCTGCTTTGAGGACCACTTGGAGAGCACCCTAAAAAACTCAGCTTAAGGCAGGAGCACCCCACCCCAGAGGGATTTCTCTTCTTCTCGGAGCCTGGAAAAGCTTTACTCCTTGCTGTCATCTCACAGGCAACGCCCATCAGGGGACCTAGCTGAGAGCTGAGAGCGGGGCACTTCAGAGCCGCGCCCACAGGTCCTTCAGTCGCTGCTTAGATGTGTAGGATGTGGATTAGGCCTTGGCTGAGCTTTTCTCTGGCAGGAGAGCATCTTGGCGAAGTAGAACTCATGTCCATGAGGAATTTTCGTGCTCCAAGCACAGCAGTGACGTCCATCCCTGCATCTGGGGGCTCTGTGAGTCGCTTCAGTCTGGGAGGTCATTCGTTTCCCCCCAGAGCTCTCTTTGGGGGTCCCCTGGAGCACCTGCCCTGAGCCTTGCTGATGGCAGATGGAGCGTCTGTCTGGAGCCCTGTGTGCTTTCTCCAGACCTGAACTGGATTTTCTTCCTGGCTCCTGTTGAGGCCCGTGATGAGAGGCCCTTTCCAGCTGGGCCTCATTAAGGCTTTCTCGTTTCATGCTCCAGGACCCCTCATTCAGCCGGGTGGTGAAAAGCCCTCTTGGAAATCCGCGGGTTGAATGGGGCCTCATTTCCCATTCAGGATGCGGCTGCATGGTCTACCTGCCAAAGGGAAAATGAATGGTGCTCCTTTATTATATTGTGGAATTAAAGGGTGGGGTGTTGGCTTCTCAGGCCAGGGTGCAGTTCCCAGGACACGGGCCCGCGTGGCTTCATAAAATGCTCCTGAATTCAGAGATCCTATTTTGTTGCAATCTGGTTTGAGGACAAAATGAGGCCCTGGCAGCTGAGGTTTATGATTTTCCATATAAGCTTCCAGACAAAAGTTGTATTGCATTTTGCTTGAGTTATGATGGGGCAGGAGTGTAAACCTCACGCTGTTATTTCAGAGAAAATGGAGGCTTTGGCCACAATAAAGAAGAGAGAAGGCACAGCTTTATATTTCTTGTAAATCAATTTTGGAGATTGTAAAATACCTATAGGAGAGAGAAAAATAACAACAAGCCTATTCACAATGAAAACCAAGCATATTAAAATTTGCATTATTTTAATTTCCTTTCCCACATCTGGGCCCCTGTTAAAATTGAAACCTGTCCTTGGACTGCCCTTAAATTTCTCAAGAAGGCAAAATCTGAACCTCTCGCCTCCTGAGCTGGTCAGCGGTGTACCCAGTTTGCCCAGCAATGGGGCATCGTCCCACCTCACAAGGGGGACGCTTCCTGCCGACTGTAGTTCTCATTGCCAATTAATTCCTGGGCAGGGTCGCCTGGAATTTCACTTCCTGGTTGGCAGTGAAATAAACCAACAAAAGGCTAATTTACATTTCATCTGCGATGTGTTTCTGCATTGCCTGATACTGCCGAAATATGAACTGCCCCTTGGTGGCGGCAGCAGCTGAAAATTTCTCTCCCTCTTCTCTTTGACCCAAATCCTGCCCAATTTAGATGGACACATTTCTAAGGAAGCTCAGGTCTATATCGTGGAAGTGAATATATCATGTGCGTGTGTCTATGTATATAGGTTTGAGTGTATGCACTTCTTTTTGAAAAATTTGGGGTATGTTGAACAAAATTTTGATGACTTCTTTTTCACTTAATGTGATTTAATAATCTTCTCATGACTTCGTGTTTGTTTAAATCATGTTTTGGATGACAGAATACCATACCCTCAGTGTGACTTGAGGAGTTTCTTCAGTCATTTTCCTAATGCTGGGTTTGGAGGTTGCTTCCAGTGTGTTCCTGTTGTAAATCAAGCTTGGGATGGACATACCTACATGCTACTCTCCTTACTCATCTCGTTGTTTTCTACCCACTCGTCCCCAGGTAGAGCGATCACGGTGCATTTTAGGGGTCTGGAGGTTGTTTCTATGGTGTTCTTCTGTTAGCCAAATCCTCTCTGCACTTTCTAGCTCTTTGGGCAGAAGCCATGTCTGTCTTCATCTCCTGATGCAAGATAGAAACATAGTAAGTGAATAATAAACATAGTGAAATAAACACTGGGAGGAATAAATAAGTATTTACCCTCCTCCCAGCAATAAGCCCAACCTGGCAGCAGCCATGTTGGTGACAACTGAGAACTTGCTTTCTAAACACTTTCTTGGAAGGAAGGATGAGCTAGCCCCCCTCAGTAATGTCTTTCAGTCTCCTACTTACAATTCCATCACCCTCTGGGAAGGAAAGATCACCAAGGACAACCTTGAAAAGGCCAAAAAACATTTAAATCAACTGAAAAATCATAGTTTGCAACATTGGGCTGTAAAAAAAAATGTTAGCAGGAGTCAGGGTCCATGGAGTGGCATTTGTTTGCCTTTTCGTCTTCTAGTGATGCTACATTTTAAACGCCACTGTCAATTTCACTTTACTTTGCCTTGGTGGGAAACCCGAAGGGAGCTGGAGCTGCAGTGCTAGAGGTTTTTCTCCGGGCAGCAGAGAAAAACCCTGGCCTGGTTTGGCCAGCCCTGCTTCCTGGTGGACTGTCTTCAGTTTGAACAGGCTTGTTGGGTCATTGCTCTCTGTGTTTTTCCATTTAGACAGAAAAACAGTAAGAATATGTGTGTGTGTGTGTGTTTTAATTAAGAAGGTAATACATGGAGATTTAATGCATTAAAAGGAAATAGAAGGATAGATGGTAAAAAGCAAATATCTTTCTCTTTTTTGGGTTCTATAAACGTTTGTGTGTGTGTATGTATATGCATATAACACATAATTTAAAAAATCCAAATAGGATCATATATGATACATTCATAATTTATTAATTTTCCCACTTAATAAAATATTGTGGACATCCTTTCAAGTATGTACATAAACTTTTAAAAAAAATCTCCCCCTTGCGGCTTTTTGTGTGCTGTCTGCTCTCTGAGTCCATTTGCTGTGTGTTCTTCTGTGTCTGTATTTATTTTATTTATTTCCCCTCCCCCCCTTGCAGCTTGCTTGCTGTCTGCTCTCTGTGTCCATCGCTGCACTCTTCTGTTTTTTTTTTTTTTTTTTTTGCTTGTCTCACTTTTTTTTTGTTGCATCACCTTGCTGAGTTGGCTCTCTGTGGAGGTTGTGACCCGGGTGGCTCTCTGCAGGTGCAGGCGAGCCTGCCTTCAGAAGCTCCCATATGGTAGGTGGGAGCTCAACTGTTTGAGCCATAGCCGCTTCCCCACCCCATGGTTTTTACAGCTACTTGTTAATCCAGTTAAATTGTATCATTTTCATAGTCTCCTACTGGTGAAGTACTAATTACAATAATACATAATAATAGCAGGTAAATATTCACTGAGCATTTAGTGAGACGGTGTTTCAGGCACTGTTCTAAGCACTTCATGTTTATTAACTCATTAATCCTTACAACAACCCAATAAGGTCAAATTTGTTTTTATCCTTTTTTACGAAGAAGATGGAGGCACAGAGAGGTTAAGTAAGTTGCTCAAGGCTGCTCAGTTAGGAGGTGGCAGGTTCAGATGTTAGAGCCCGGTTCACATCTAGCTGCAGCACTGAAGCTCTTACTTTTGTTTGTTTGCAATTCAAAATGGTGCTGCAGTGAACATCCTTGTGGATAAATCTTACAGATTCTCATGAGCATTTCTAGATGAGGGAGTGCTGGGCCGTAGCTCTGCCTCCATTTCAGTGAGCATTTTGGAGATGTATAAATGTCCCCAGTGGGCAGTTGTCCCAGCTAGACGTCACTGTCGGAGCGTGGGGAATTAGCCTCAGTAACAGTCGCAAAGCCTTCGCCTGTCGTGTGAGCCAGCGCCATGGCGGGCGGCTGGGGCGCCCTGGCCCCGCAGGCGGCGAACGCCGAGGATTCCTGTGGCCCCTGGGCTGGGCCTTCCGAGCGCGGCGGGAGGCGCGTGCGCCCTCCGTGGAGGGGCCTGTTGGACCGCTGGTCCTCTGACTCGCGGTCAGTGAGGCCCCTTCCCTGGCACTGGTGGTTTGGGAGGCGACGTGGGACACCCCCTGTGGAAGTCCCGGGGCCGGGGCCACCCCCGGGCGGCAGCTCCTCGCGGCCTGCGTGAACGTGGCCTTCACCGTGCCCCCCGCTCTCCTTTCTTGTGCAGTGGCGCAGACCCGAGCGGCCGCCGACAGCCTGCAGAGGTTCTCCTCGCTTCCCGCCCACCTCCCGGCCAGCCTGCGCGTCGCCAGCGCCCAGCAGGCCTTCTTCCTCAAGGAGGCCCACCAGGACCTCACCAGGAACTGCAGCCTGCAGGCGCGGGCCGAGCCCCTCTTCATCTACCGGGCCGCCGCGCCCCCGCTCGTCAATGCCAGCTACGGCCCGTTTTCCGCCGAGAGGACCGTGCCCCCGGAGCTCCTGCTGACGGCGACGCCCTTCGCCACCCTGGAGGAGTTTCCCTTCAACTGGAAGCTGAGGTCCCACATCCTCGACAGCTCCATCTACTCCAACAGACCCAAGGTGCAGACCCTGTTCTACGTCACCGGCACGCGCTGGGGCGACGGCAACCCCGCCGACGGCCTGCCCTGCGTCAAGATGTTCGCGTTTCCCGAGGCCAGGGAGGTGGCGGCCAGCTGCCGGCTGCGCGGGGACCCGGGGCTGTGCGTGGCCGAGCTGGAGCTGCTGCCCGAGTGGTTCAGCTCGGGCCTGGACCTGGAGCCCGAGGAGGAGGTCCCGGCCGTGCTGGGGGGCACCGCCCTCGAGCTATTCTTCGCGCTGTACGCGGCCGACGAGGCGGGGGCCTGTCCCCTGGAGGAGGACGGCAAGTGGGAGAACCACATCCTCTCGGGCCAGGAGGGCCCCCAGCAGGCGCTGCCCGCCCGCGAGAGGATCGGCAGCGTGGTGGTCTACCCGACGCAGGACGACCTGAAGTGGTCACTCGTGAGCCTGGACGAGAACCTCGTCGTCTCCGTGCCCCTGAACCTGGTCCGGGACGGCGGCACGGCCACCTTCCTGGTGTCCCTGACCAGCGGCTCCATGGCAGACCACTTCACTCTTAGGTGAGCGGCTTTGCGGGACGGGTGGACGGGAGTCACCTCTTGTAGATAACGGATGGTCACTTAGTAAAACGGGTGTCCGTCGTTGGCTCTGCCAGTGGAGTGAGGAGACTTAGAACATGAAGTGGAGCCCCGTGCACAGCGGTGCGTGTGCCAGGGCCAGGAGACGTTCCCTGGAAAGGGCAGATGGGAAATGGACACTTCGGGCCGTGTGGGGTCTGTTGCAGCTACGTAACTGCCGCTGTAGCATGACAGCATGGAAGAGAGTGAGCAGGCCGGGTGCTGGTCACACGCCATTGACAGGTACTGATGGACGGCTGACTGTGACCCATGGGCCGTAGTGTGCTGGCCCCCAAGATAGATGCACCCTAAGGCAGATCAAGTTTGAGCTCTCGGAGTGGAGACCGTGCAGGTTATGGAGCTGAGGGGCGAGAGTGGGATGGGTGGAGAAGGTTCACGGAAGTGGAGTGGAACTGCGGTTGGTGGAAAGAGGCCAAGGTGGGAGAACATGGTCCCGCGTGGGAGGAAAACCACCGCAGTGGTGTCAGGAGCAGGAAGGAGTGACGGCTTGGTCGTGGGAAAGGCAGGAAGTCGGGTATAGGGGCAGCAGGGAAGCAGCGACTGCAGGAAGCGGCCACAGCCCCTGGTGGGGGGGGGCGGGGAATGCAGGGAGGAGGCTGAACCTCAAAACTTGGACCTCTGAGGAGGGGGCACTGTGTGCTGCTGCTGGGTCTCTGGGGTGGGAGGTGGGCAGGTGATGGAACTGGGCTCAACAGTTAGAAATACTGCAACCTAGAGCCACCCGCTACAACCAGGCTGCCCTGCAGCCGCTGGGGTGAAGGGGCCGGGCTCGGGCCACCCGTCGGCATGAGGAGCCACTGGGAGGCCACCAGGAAGGGTCTAGCCCTTCGCCCTGCTCTTGCCTGTCAGTGTCCCTCTAGCGTCACTGACTGACAATGAAACAGTGACCCTGCAGGCCCAAACATCCGGGAGGGCGGGTCCAGGAGACACAGCAGCCCCCAGGAAGAGCAGCTGTGGCGACAGGCGGGGCACCGCAGCTGACACTGGGGTCTTGGGGAGTGCAGGGGCAAGCGGATTTCTCCTGTGGAGAAGATTCTAGGACTCCAAGCAAAGGTTTGACTTGACCCTTCCTTTCCAATACCAGCCCCTTCCCCAGAATTAATGAGTTTTAAAAAAATTTACATACATATCTATCCATAAAGAAATACAGATTTGCTTTTCTTGGTGATGATTTTATTGCCCTCCTGCAATTCTGGGGCTGCATTGGCTTGCCTGGTGGTCCCCTGTGGGGTCTCTCGTGTGGCTGCAGTCGGGGCGGGGGCTGCAGTGCCCTGACAGCGCACGTGGGCTGGACGTCCACACGAGTGCTCGCGTGGCTGGGCAGGGCCACCAGCTGGTCGCCGGCCTGCGCCTGGAACTGTTTACCTTGGTGCCAACACATTGCTTCTTCAAGGCGCTCGTCCTTTTCAGACACAGCAGCTTGGTTCTGAGAGCGAGTGTGCCAGGAGGTTGGGGTGGGATGCTGCAAGGCTTTTTATGACCTGGTGTTCAAAGTCCCAGAGTGTGTGAACCCCTTTCTATTGGTCAAGAAGTCTCTCAGGCCAGCCCAGGTTCTAGGAGAGGTGCCATATCTTCCACCTCTTACTGGGAAGAATAGCAGGAGTTTAACTTTCAGAGTAGTGCCCAAGCTTAGCACCAACTCAGACCTCCACGATGTGATCAGGACTCAACGAGCCCTGGAAGGGGGGCTTCTCTCTCAGTGACCCAGTATTTAATTCTGTCCCCCTGCACCCCTAGCCCTCCTCGGAGCCTCTCCCGGTGTCCTTGTCCTCTTCTGGGAGTCTCTCCTTCGGGACTTAGGACATGCATTCGTCTGGTCTGGTCTCCCTTCTCATTCTGAGGGTTCCTTCTCCCTGTACCCTTATGTGTCCTTTCAGGTCCTCTTCCTGTCTGCATGGCCATCTGAGTTTCTGATCAATATCATTTTCCTTGTCTCTGAAGAACTTCTTTCAACATGTATTGCAGGGCAGATCTGTTGGCAACAAATTCCCTCAATTTTTATTTGTCAGAGGAAGTCCTTATTTCGTCTTCACATTTGAGGGTGAATTCAGCGGGTATTCCTACCTGGAGCTGGCTTGCACGGAGGCTTCTGAAGCTGGTACCCTGGGATTCTCTGCATCTGTCTGCCTGTCCAGGGATCAGGCCATGTTGGCCGTGTGGCCTCAGTTCTCAGACGACTCCGCAAAGAGGTGCTTAGAATTGATTTTTGTTTTCCGTGAACAGCATGGACACGGTGGGCCTGGGCCTGTGGGCTCTCTTAAAACGCTGTGATGCGTTTTGGGCATGTGCCTTCAGACTTCTCTGGGAGCATTTTTATTAGATTTCCAAAGTTGATGGATTAAAATTTTAGAAAATTCCTCTATGCTTATAGTTATGTCCCCTCCTCCCAATTTGTCTTGTCTCCTTTTCAAAAAATTCATCAGATCTGTTGAACTTTATCTATTTAGTTGGCCTTTTCAAAGAAATAATGTTTGGTTTTATTGATCAATGCTTCCATCTTTCTAGATGTTTTAATTCCTTGTTTCCTGTTTTATTAAACCCCCTACTGCTCCTTTCTTTGGGTTTATTTTGACAAGTCGTCTTCAGTTCCTTCAGTTAAAGAAACTTTATTTCTCTTCAATTTTTCTTTCTTATTTTCTAATAACATATTTAAGGCTGCACATTTTCTTTTCTTTCTTTCTTTTTTTTTGAAGTACCAGGGGTCTGGAATTGAACCCACAACCTCTCGTGTGGGAGGCAGGAGCTCAACCTCTTGAACACATCTGCTCCTTGCACATTTATCTTGAATAGCACTTTGAACACATCTCACATGCTCTCATTTAGGTCCGGCGTTGGTGTTTGCTTACAATCACCCTTTTTTGGGGTGAGCCCTAGGTTTAAGTGTTTTGTTTGCTTACCACTTCTTCCTGGAGGCTTCCATCCTCTGTCTGGGTGGCACAGCATGAGTCCTTCACTCTGAACACTCATGCCTTTGTTTGATTTGGGGATGTGCTCTTCTATGGTCTCTTTTCTTCCTTGACAGATGCCAGAACTTTCCCATCTATCCTTTATGCCTTTTTATTATCTTTTAACTTGCTTTCCTTTTGCACTTTTGTTTTATATTCTGTGGGAATTTTCCAGTCAGATTTCTCAGCTCATTAATCAACTTTTCCACCCATCATCTTTTGCTACTGAGACGATTTATTGAGTTAAAATTCAACAATTAAGTTTTCGTTACTGTTATTTCTAGTTGATTCTTAAGGATGCATTATCCTTTTGGATCTCCATGAGGGTTTTGATTATATTCCTTCTAAAGTCTCGCTCTATTTAATATACTCTTTGTTGACAGGGTTAGTTTCTCTGTTTGTTGCGTTTGGGCTCGCCGTTGTCTTCCCTAAGTGCTTGGCTGTGTGCTCATCTTTGTCATTGTGGGTCCCTACAGGAGACTTTACATGGCTCTGACTACTGACCGTGGTCAGCCTCTGGTGATTTCGGGGATGGGACTGTGGGGGCTGGGGGATGGTTTACACTCTAGGAAGGGTGGATTGGAAGGAGCGTTCTGAAGGCTTGGAAGTAAGTGTTAGTTTCCTATTGGTGCTATAACAAGTTACCAAAAACGTAGTGGCTTAAAACATCACAAAGTTATTCTTTCACAGTTCTATAGCTCAGAAGTCTAAAGTGAGTCGGTAGGCTCTGCTCCTTCTGGAGGTCCTAGGGGAGAGTCTGTTTCCTTGCCTTTCCAGTTGCTAGAGGTGGCCAGAATTCCTTGGCCTGGTTCCCCCTCCCCCATTTCAACCTCTGCTTCTGTGTCGTGTCTTCCCTGACTCTGCCCCTCCTGCCTCCCTCTCAAAAGGACCCTTGAATGACCTTGGGTCCCCTGGGACAGTCCAGGGCAATCTCTCCCTCTCATGGTCCTTAACTTCCCTTCATCTGCAAAGCCCCTTTGCTTTAAAAGGTGGCAGATTTTGGGGATTAGGACAGGGACATCCCTGGGAGGCCGTTATCTGACCTACTCCAATAAATCAGGAAATCTGGAGAAATACGAGTTTGGAGATGGAAAGGAAGTGATCACATGACGTCCTCTAGGAGAGCGGATGGCGAATTGCTGGGGGAATTGGCTGTGGGTGAAGGCGGGCCTGGCTTGGAACCAGGCTCTCCGTCAGTGTTGGCTGCTTCCATCCGTGGGACTTTGACAGGGACTCTCACAGCTTCTCATACCTTGTGCTTATTAAAGGGAAAACACCATTCTCCAAGACAACTAGTTTTCACGAGTATTATCTGAGTTCTGCTCCCGAGGAAGTAAATCAGAATATCTGGGGTAGACCCTGGGCAGGAGCCTTTTCTGAAAATCCCAGGTATTTCTGTTGTGTGACCAGGACTAAACCACTGCTCTGAGAGCACAGCCTGCTTCCCCTTCCCGGGAGGCTCCAAAAGCTCTCCTGCCACAGTCTGAACCCATCACTGGCCAGTTTGATAAATCGGGCAGATGCTACAAATAAGTGGGAACTTTGTAAATGAACTCCAGTTATAACTACATGAAGGAGTGTTCCTGAGATGATGTCTTTTTCCTCAGTAAAGAATCCTTTGGTGAGGTGAACCAGCTGCCTCTATATGAATGATGACGATTTGTTTTTAGGATTGCAAAAGTGGGGGGACCATTGTGTGACAGGTTGATGAACCTGTCTCACAAGAAGTTTTGAGTAGCAGGTAGGAAACAGCAGATGTACCAGCTATGTGCCCTTGAGGAAGTCACCTAGCCTTCCTGTGCCTCAGTTTCCTCATCTTTGAGATGGGAATAATGATTGGACCTATCTCCTGGGGTTGTTGTGAGGATTATATGAATTATTAAAGTACTCAGAACCTGGCCTCTTAAGAGTCCTTGGTGGGAAGCGGACTTGGCCCAATGGATAGGACATCCGTCTACCACATGGGAGGTCCAAGGTTCAAACCCCGGGCCTCCTTGACCCATGTAGAGCTGGCCCATGCATGGTGCTAATGTGCGCAATGAGTGCCGTGCCACGCAGGGGTGTCCCCCGCATAGGGGAGCCCCATACACAAGGAGTGTGCCCCGTAAGGAGAGTGGCCCAGTGCAAAAGAAATTTCAGCCTGCCCAGGAATGGTGCCGCACACACGGAGAGCTGACACAGCAAGATGATGCAACAAAAAGAGACACAGATTCCCGTGCAACTGACAACAACAGAAGCAGACAAAGAAGAACACGCAGCAAATGGACACAGAGAGCAGACAACTGGGGGAGGGGGGGAAGGGGAGAGAAATAAATAAAAATAAATCTTTGAAAAAAAAAAGAGTCCTTGGTGAACGTTCACTTGTGACTGTTTCTCTGGCCTTCAGTTGACGAGGTTGTGGGAAGTCAATCCCACCATGAGTGGGGCTTGTTTTGTGTGCACAGGGACAGAGAGGTGGTTAATCAGTTGTGAGCCCACTGTGGCCCCTCTCATTATGACCCAGGTTGAGGCCCTGAATCTTTCTTGTTTGAAGGTCCACTTGCTCCGACACCTGTTAGTAGGTTCCAGGGCTCTGGCAGGTCCCAAATGGGTTGATTAGCCTGCAAGTAGCCAGGTTTCTGATGGAGCCCCTTGAGTTAGTGTTGGCTGGTTGTTGATTCAGAGCTGATTCATAACATAATGTGGACTCGGAGGTAGTCACTCTATTGGTGGATATGGAGTAGTTTAAAACCTAGTTCCTGTCCTCAGAGAACTGGGGAATCCCAGGATCCAACTCTACGGAGGTCATTTCAATACAAGGCATGCAAGCTGCTTGCTAGAGACCAAGGAAAGCAAAGATGGCCTCCACATTCCTGCCTCTCTCTACACCCTGGTGGACATACCAACCAACTTTAGCCCTTCAGTAAGTGCTCTGGCACGGCAGATGTTACTAATCAATGCCAGCACTCTCTCTGCTATGGGGGATGTTACCAATTGACAGCAGCACTTCCTCTTCCATGGCAGACATTACTACTTGATGCCAGTGCTCTCTCTGCCTTGGTTGATACTACTGATTGACTGCAGCAACTTCCTGGGCCATGGCAGATATTACTAATCTACTGCAGCACAGAGCCCACCACCCCAGGCAGCCTATTACCAAGTCACGCTGGGGAGTTGGCCCTTAAGATGAAACCTATTTGCCATACTTGGTGTAGAAAGACCATGTTGGGTGAGAAGTTTAGCGGAAAGGGAGCGGAGATCATTTGGAAGCCTTGGAGGCTGCTTGGGAATGGCATTTCAGGCCAGCGAAGTGGTGTAAACAGCACTAGCTAATATTCACCGAGGATGTAGAATGTTCTGGGCTATGTTCTAAGTTCTTTACGTGAATTAATACATCAGACCCTCACAACCAACACCTCTTAGAGGCAAGTACTATTATTATCCTTGATTTTCTGAGGCACAGAGAAGTTTAGTGACTTGCCCAGGTCACAGGCTGGGGAGGGGTGGCTGTGACCTGGGCAGCAGGTTGGCCTGGAGCCTGTGCCCTTTACTCCCACACTCCACCGTCTCTCAGGGGCTCGAGAGGGCACCAGCTGCCTCCCGGGCTGGGAGTGGCCCAACTGGGCTAGAGCAGAGGCTTAATTTTGGGAGAGTGGAAGAGGAACCAGCACCCAGGTTGCAGGGGCCCTGAAGTGTTATCTTGGAAATAGCAGGCCCTCGAGTTTTTCTTTTTTACCCCATACAAGTGTAATTTTAGAGCTGAAGGGTCTCTAAGGCAGACTGCCTTGAAAAGTCAAGCATGAACTGTCAGCCTTCTGAAACAGAGCCCATGGCAGGTGGCGGAGGCGGGGGGGGGGGCTTTTGATGTTTGGACCCCAGAGCCCTTTCTTTTGGGGAACCCTCTAGGATTTTAGATTCCTACTTGGGCTTTGGAGCTGGAGAGGCAAAGAAGAGGCAATCCAGCCAAAGGAATGTTCCCACATCTTTATTAAACTTTAGTTGTGGTGCTGTCTCAAAGGAGAAAGATCTAGTCTGGAATTTGTAAACTGGTGGCTGTAGCTAAATCCAGCCCATTGATGTGTGCTTTATTTACCTTGCATGGTGTTCTTTAAAAAAATTTAAAAGAGCTGCCAACCTCTACCAACAGGGAAATTTCACAAATCATTTTCTTTGAAAGTTGTTTGAAGATCTGGCAACATGGCAACACTGGGCTGTCATTAAAATGTGGTTTCCCTTTTGGACGCATTGTGTTATCTAGTTTACCTCAGGCCCTACCACTCCCTTTTGTCTCATGCCTAGCCCACTTTGTTGATGAATGTTATCCATCTGGCTCCTGTGGGCATTTGAATTTTGACTCCTGATGAATGGAGTACTGAAGAAAAGGGGTGTAATACTAAAAAGAGGGGCTAGATTTTGATCTCGAGGACAGACACCACTAGCTTATTCAGTGTGTGTTGTGGGGAGTTAGAAATGAGCAGTGGGCATATCACAGGAAATGAATCCCCCCCATCATCATTGGCCCTATTTACTAAATTAGTTACTTTATGTAAAGCACTTAGAAGGGTGGCTGGCACACAGTAGGTGCTCAGTAAGTTTATTGGTACTATTATTTGCTAAGTATGTACTTCTGCCAGGTGCTGAGTTAACCCTTTCTATGCGTTCTCTTGGTATTAGCACAGCCATTTTACATGCTGTAACAGTTTGATATGGTTTTGATTATGTTTGTAATCTGGTCTATTACTGGGTGTGATTGAGTTATGATTAGGGCTTTGATTGGGCCATGTCATTAGGGCATCGAGTCCCACCCCTTGGTGGGTGGGGACTCAGATAAAAGGCATGGTGAAGGACAGAGTTGGAGCTTTTGATGCAAGGGTTTCTGATGTTGGAGTTTTGATGTTGGAGTTTGATGCTGAAGCCTTGAGCTGGAGCCCCAGCAAGTCAGCATGCAGAGGAAAGAGAAGCCAGCCCCAGGAGAGGACCTGAGCCAGTAGAAGAACACAGAGGAATAGAGACGGCTCCTTAGACACGGCAGAAACCCCAGGGAGATAGAGCCGTTCGCCTGATAGTCTACAACTGACCCTGTGGAGAGAGGCAAAGCCTAGAGCACCTCATAGTCCACAGCTGCCCTTGTGGAGGAAACAGGAGCTGAGCCCAGAGGAGCCCAGGAAGCCTGAACCCTGGCAGGCGTCAGCAGCCATCTTTCCCCAAGATGTGGAAATAGACTTTGGTGAGGGAAGTAACTTATGCTTTATGGCCTGGTGAGGGGGGTGGGAGGTATATGGGAACCTCATATTTTTTGAATGTAACATTAAAAAAAAAAGAGAAAAAAAACCCAACCAATTTCTGGTGTTTTGCATCAGCACCCCTTTGGCTGACACATACTAAGTGTTATTTACATCCATTTTAGGAATGTGGAAATTGAGACCCAGAGAGGTTAGGGAGGGGTTCCTGCCTGAGACCCCACAGTGGGGGAAGTAATGGAATGGGAGTGTAGACTGAGAGCGCCCATTTCCCCCACTCTGCTGGCTGCTCTGCTTGTCTAGGTGGAGACTCGACTTTATCCATCAACCTTCTCCGGGTCATCATCTAGAGCTTCGTTTTCATGCCTTCATAGCTCTATTACTTCCTGTGCTTAGAAGAGTTCTTTATTTTATGGCTGGAGGGAAGCCCATTGAAATTGTGGACCTAAATGAAGACCATCCAAAGGAGGACAGAGAGAGGCTCTTTATTCAGAGCGAGGGAGGCAACCACCATCACTTGCACTTGGCAGACTCCAAGGCAGGCCGGGGAGCGGGCAGGCTTTGGAGGGAAGGAAAGGGGAGGCTGCAGGTGGCGGGGATTGGAGGCTGGTGGCACGGGGAAGCTGGGAACGGGGTGTTTAGAAGTGGGGCATCTGCTGTGATTGGTGGAGGGAACATGCTCGGCTTTCCCTGACTGGTGCTGGGCTGGAAGCGACAGTAAGAAATGGGGAAGTTGGCAGCTGCTGACCCGGTGCTGGCCCTTGTGGGCTCACAGCTGCTGAGGCTGCAGTTCAGCTCCTCTGGGCTGGTCCCTGCAGAACTGTGGGTCAGAGACACAGCGTCGGATCTTGGTCATTGTCCGTTTGTATATTTAGTCGCTCAAAATAAAATAAAATAAAATTTTAAGGCCTGGGGAAAGGTCTTATTTCCCAGCATAACTGATGGTCTGTTTTAATCATGTCTTTCATAAATGAAATGTGACATATTTCATTCTGGCTCAGATGACGCCCCGGATCAAAGTGTGAATGTGAACAGGATTTGCTAAGATCTAATTTCAGAGCTGAAGATGTATGGGAAGGGGAAGATGTGTTGCTGTTCATGTGCTACTTTGCTATCTTAGGCTGCATATTATTGAGGGGCCAGTATGAACAAAAGCTGAATTTATTATTCTCTAGTACCAAAATAGATTCAGTTAAACATTAGCATCTAAATCTGACTGTGCATTGGAAAGCCTTTTAGTGAAAGGTTGTAAAATGTGGTGTGGAGGGAGGGTTGTGGGTGGCTGGGCAATGCTAGGCTGGGATCACATTAGGCTTTGCTACGGTTTCCAAGAAAGTTTGAAGTATCATGAGTTTTCCCCCACTCCTAGTATCTCTAAGGCTGAGAGAGATCCCAGAAAACTTTGTCCCCATATGCCTCATTTGAATATGAATAATCTTAATGCTTAGGTATTTTTTTTAATTGACTTTAGTTTTTAGAGCACTTTTAGATTTACAGAAAAATTGTTAGCTTATACAGAGAGTTCCCAAATACACCCCTGCTCAGCTTCCCTCATCAGTAGGCTTGTGCATTAGTGTGGGATATTACAACTGATGGACCATTATTGATAATGTTTTAGTAACTGAAGATCAGAGTTTATATTAGGGTTCACTCTTTATGTGGCACAGTTCTTTGGGTTTTGAAAAATGTCGTGTGTCCACCGTCACAATGTTATACAGAGCAGTTTCACTGCCCCCCCAACCCCCTTTACCTCACCCCTGCATTCTACCCACCACCCCACATCCCTGGCAACTACTGATCTTTTTAGTCTCTCTAGTTTTGCCTCTTCCAGAATGTCATTTAGTTGGAATCGCGTGATATGTGGCAGACAGGCTTCTTCATTTTACAAAAGGTTCTTCCATGTCTTTTTGTGGCTTGATAATATTTCATTGTATGATAGATGTACCACAATTTGCTTATCCTTTCACCTTTCTTTTGCATTCACCATTTCTATTCATTTCCATACATTTCCAAACAACATTTAACAATTCTGCACAGATTAAACCTCAGCTTTCCATTCTCTGACCTCATTCTATTTTTTGGTGATTTATATTCTAGCTAATAACTCCACGAGATTGCTCGTTATATTCAGTTCGTAATAGCAAAATCATACAATATGTGTCCTTTTGTGTCTGGCTTGCTTCACTCAACATTATGTCCTCCAGGTTTGTTGATGTTATCATTGCTTCACGACTTTATTTCTTCTTACAACTGGATAATATGCCATTATGTTTATACAACACAATTTGTTTATTCATATTTCAGTTGATGCTCGCCTGGGTTGTTTCCATATTTTGGCGATTGTGAATAACGCTGCAGTGAACATCGGTGTGCAGGTGTCCATGTCCCTGCTCTCAGTTCTCCTAGGTATATACCTGGTAGTGGTATTGCAGGGTCACATGGCAGATCTATATCTAACTTCCTTAGGAACTGGACCAAACAGTTCTCCACAGTGCTGTATACCATTCTGCATTCCCACCAGCAGTGATTAAGCATTCCTATCTCTCCACATCCTCTCCAACACTGGTAGTTTTGTTTTTTCAAATAGTGGCCATTCCACAGTGGTGATACTAATATTGCATTGTAGGGAAGCGGGTGTGGCTCAAGTGATAGAGCTTCCGCCTACCATATGGGAGGACCTGGGTTTGATTCCTGGGGCCTCCTGGTGAAAAAGGAGAAAGCGTGCGTGCACGGCGAGTCAGTGCCCGTGCAAGTGCCCGTGTGGTGAGCACGTGCCCATATGTTGAGCACAAGTGCCTGTGTGGTGAAGCCAGTGCCCACATGAGTGCCCGTGTGGTGAGCCAGTGCCTGTGCAAGTGCATCACACAGCAAGATGACGACACATCACAGGAGAGACAAGAGGAGAGTCAAGGTGAAGCACAGGAGAGACCAGGAACCAAGGTGGTACAATTGACAGGGAACCTCTCACCACATCAGAGGTCTCCAGGATCAAATCCTGGTGAATTCTAGAGGAGAGAAAATGAGAAGAGAAGACAACATAGACAGCAAAAACAGCAGGGTGGGAGGAGGGGAAGGGAAAAAAATTAATAAGTAAATCTTAAAAAAAAAATCTCATTGTAGCTTAGATTTGCATTTCACTAATAGCCGGTGATGTTGAACATTATTTTCATGTATTTGTTCACTGTTTGTATTTCCTCTCTGGAAAAATGTCTAATCAAGTCTTTTGCCCATTTTTAAATCAGGTTGTTTGCCTTTTTATTGTTGAGTAGTAGGATTTCTTTATAGATCATGGATATTATACCCTTGTTGATTGTGTGATTTTCAAATATTTTCTCCCATTGAGTACCCTCTTCACAAAGTCATTTGAGGTACAAAAGTGTTTAATTTTGAGGAGGTCTCATGTATCTATTTTTTCTTTTATTGCTTGTGCTTTGGATGTAAGATTTAAGAGACCCCAACCTACCACAAAAACGTGAATATATTTCCCTACATTATCTTCTATGAATTTTATGATCCTGGCTTTTATGCATAGGTCTTTGATCCATTTTGAATTGAGCTTGTATAGGGTGTGAGATAGGGGTCCTCTTTCTTTCTTTTGGTTATGGATATCCAGTTCTCCCAGCACCATTTATTGAAGAGACTGTTCTGTCCCAGTAAAGTGGACTTGGTAGTCTTATCAAAACTTAGTTGACTGTAGAGGTGTGGGTCTCTTTCTGAACTCTGAATTTGATTCCATTGATTAAGGTGTCTATCGTTATGCCAATGCCATGCTGTTTTGACCCCTGTAGCTTTTATAATACACTTCAAGGTCAGGAAACATGAGTCCTCCAATTTTGCTTTTCTTTTTTAGGATGTTTTTGGCTATTTTGCACCCCTTTCCCTTCCAAATATATTGGTTATTGATTTTTCTATTTCTGTGAATTAGGCTGTTGGAATTTTGATTGGGATTGCATTAAATTGGTAAATCAGGTTGGGTGAATTGACATCTTCATGATATTTAGTCTTCCAATCCATGAACACAGAATATCCTTCCATTTGTTTATGTCTTCTTTTTGTAGTGTTTTGTAGTTTTCTGAATACAGGTCCTTTACATCCCTGGTTAAATTAATTCCTAGATATTTGAGTCTCTTATTGCTATTGTTAATGGAATTTTTTTTCTCCTTAGTTTGTTTATTGCTAGTGTATAGAAACACTACTCATTTTTGCATGTTGATCTTGTATCCTGCCACATTGCTGAACTCATTTATTAGCTCTATAGCTTTCTTGTAGATATTTTGGAATTTTCTTGATATTAGGTCATGTTACCTATGAATAGTGAGAGTTTTACTTCCCCTTTTCCAAGTTGAATGCCCTTTATTTCTTTTTCTTGCCTAATTACTCTAGCTAGAGCTTCTAGGACAATGTTAAATAACAGTAGTAACAGTGGGTATCCTTGTCTTATTCTCAGTTTTAGAGGGAAAGCTTTCAACCTCTCCCCATTGGGTACAGTAGTGGCTGTGGGTTTTTCACAAATGCCGTTTATCATGTTGAGGAACTTTCCTTTTATTCTTATCTTTTGCAGTGTTTTTATCAAGAAAGGATGCTGGATTTTGTCAAATGCCTTTTCTGAATCAATTGAGAGGATCATGGTTTTATTTCCCCTTCAAATTTGCTAATATATGGTATATTATGTTAATTGATTTTCTTGTGTTGAACTACCCTTGCATACTAGGAATAAAACTCACTTGATCATGAGGTATAACTGTTTTTATATGCTGTTGGATTCACTTGGTAAGTAATTTGTTGAGAATTTTTGCATATATGTTTATTAGAGAGATTGGTCTGTAACTTTCTTTTCTTGTAGTATCTTTATCTGGCTTTGGTGTTGGGGTGAGGTTGGTTTCATAAAATGTGTTGGGTAGTTTTTCCTCCTTTTCAATTTTTTGGAAGAGTTTAAATTGGATTGATATTAATTCTCCTTGAGATGCTTGGCAGAATTCACCTGTGAAGCCATCTGGTCCTGGACTTTACTTTGGTGGAAGATTTTTGATGACTGATTCAATTTCTTTATTTGTAATTGGTTTGTCGAGTTCTTGTATTCCTTGTAGAGTCAATGTAGGCTGTTTTTGCATTTCTAGGAATTTGTCCATTTCATCTAGGTTGTCTAATTTATTGGCATACCATTTCTCATAACCTCTTATTCTTCTGTAATATTTCTGTGGGGTCAGTTGTAATGCCCCCTTTTCTTTCCTGATTTTATTTATTTTCATCTTTTCCCTTTTTTCTTTGTTAATCTAGCTAAGGGTTTGTCAATTTTATTGATCTTCTCAAAGAACCAGCTTTTGGTTTTGTTGATTTTCTCTATTGTTTTTTTGGTTCTCACTTTTATTTATTTCTACTCTAATCTTTATTATTTCTTTCTGTTTGCTTTGGGGTTGGTTTGCTGTTCTTTGTGTACTTCCTTCATGCGTTCAGTTAGGTCTTGGATTTTAGCTCTTCTTTTTAAATATAGGTGCCTAGGGCTATACATTTCCTTCTCAGCACTGCCTTCACTGCATCCCATAAGTTTTGATAAGTTGTGTTGTCATTCTCATTCCTTGAGATATTTACTAATTTCTCTTGTAATTTCTTCTTTGAACCACTGATTATTTAGGAGTATGCTGTTTAGCCTTCATGCATTTGTGACTTTTCCCCTCTCCTGCCTATTACTGATTTCCAGGTTCATTACATTATGATCAGAGAAGGTGCTTTGTATAATTTCAATCTTTTTATATTTATTGAGACCTGCCCTGTGGTCTATCCTGGAGAAAGATCCATGAGCACTTGAAATGAATGTTTAATCCACTGAATTTGGATGCAGCATTCTGTATATGTCTTTCAGGTCTACCTCATTTATCATATTGTCTGAGTTCTCTGTTTCCTTATTGATCTTCTGTCTAGTTGTTCTATCTAGTGACATGAGTGGTGTATTGAAATCTCCAGTGATTATTGTGGAGATTTCAATTTCTCCTTTCAGTTTTGCCAAAGTTTGCCTCATGTATTTTGGGGCACCATGGCTAAGGCCATAGATATTTTTGACTGTTACTCCTTCCTGATGGATTGTCCCTTTTATTAGTATATAATGGCCCTCTGCATCTCATAACTTTTTTGCATTTAAAGTCTGTTTTGTCTAATATTAGTATAGCTACCCCTGTTCTTTTTTGATTACTGTCTGCATAAAATATCTTTTTCAAACTTTTTACTTTCGGCCAATTTGTATCCTTTGTCTAAAGTGAGTCTCCTGAAGATAGCATATTGATCGCTCATTTTTTTGATCCATTCCATTAGCCTTATCTTTTGATTTGGGAGCTTAATCTATTAACATTCAATGTTATTACTGTAAAGGCGTTCCTTTTTTTTTTTTAAGATTTATTTATTTATTTAATTACCCCCCCTCCCCCGGTTGTCTGTTCTCTGTGTCCATTTGCTGCGTCTTATTTCTTTGTCCGCTTCTGTTGTCGTCAGCGGCACAGGAAGTGTGGGCGGCACTATTCCTGGGCAGGCTGCATTTTCTTTTGCGCTGGGCGGCTCTCCTTACGAGCGCACTCCTTGCGCGTGGGGCTCCCCTACGCGGGGGACACCCCTGCATGGCAGGGCACTCCTTGCGCGCATCATTACTGCGCATGGGCCAGCTCCACACGGGTCAAGGAGGCCCGGGGTTTGAACCGCAGACCTCCCATGTGGTAGACGGACGCCCTAACCACTGGGCCAAGTCTGTTTCCCAAGGTGTTCCTTAATTCAATCATTTTACCCTTTGGTTTTTATATGTCATACCTTGTTTTTGTCTGTCTTTTACCATTTGGTTACTCTTACATTTCATTTCTACATTTTCCTCCAAGCCTCTCTCCCTTATCTTTTCTTTTTGGGCTGCAGAACTCCCTTTAGTGTTTCCTGCAGAACTGGATTCTTGTTTACAAACTTTCTTAATTTCTGTTTATCTATGAATATTTTAAACTCACCTTCACATATAGACATTTTTGCTGGATAACGAATTCTTGGCTGGTGTCCTAAGCCCTAGCACAATTTTCTGGATAGTTTCTGCCTGTCCTCTGGCTATTTTTCTGGAAGAGAAGTGACTCCTGTGCCTGTCTAATCCTCCATCTTCCTGGAAGTCCTCTTATACCTTTTGAATGACATCTTGTATGCTTCCATGTTTGTCAATTATGAATAAAGCTTCTAAAACATTAAAAAAAATTATTTACCAACACTCTATACCCACCAAGCAAAAACTCCCCCTTCTCTACTTCTTCAACCCCTGGTACCCTCTAATCTACATTCTGTCTCTGCACATTACCTGTTTCTATATATTTCATATATGTAAGTGATATCACATAATATTTGTCCTTATATCCTGTGCTTATTTCACTCAGCATGGTATAAACATTTTATTGCTTAGTTAAAATTTCACACTTAAAAATTGCAATCTGTTTGATGAATGTTCCCCAAGTGGCACCAAAATTTCAGGACTTCTTAATTTTTTTTCCAGGATAAAACTCAGATTTCTCTTGAGGAAACTTCCTGTCGACACAGATGCTCTGAAATCTGCAACCTTGGAGCCCAAGTAAAGTCTAGATCTTAGAGTTTAGATTTAGGTAGAGCTTAGGAATGAAGGCAGGTGGTTATTTCTTGAACAAACCTGTACCTGCACAGCATGTTTACTGAGTTCCAAATGTAATCGGCAGCATTTAGTGAGTGTGTTTCCATTAATTAGCACACAGTCCTTACCTCCAAATCTGCCTTGTTTTCCCTCCCAGAGGCCTAGGAGCCTGTGAACCCCAGTGGAGGCTGCCAGGGAGTGGGCACAAATTGCAGATGTGTGAGGCTTCTCCACAGGGGATTCTGGTCTGCTGCTTATAGCTTGATCTTGGGTCACAGCTTTGGAAAACTGGAGTGCGCCTAGATAACGGTGGTGATGGATAAGTTAGCAAACATGTACTTGGTACTAAAGTGCTGTGCTGAGTAGGTTAGTTGTGCTATCGCTGTAACCTGGCGACCAGGCGAAGTGGTTGGCATGATTATCTTCAAGGCTGTCGACAGAGGCAGAAACCAGCCTGCCCCTGGGCCTGTGCCCTTGCGGGTCTTCCGGGGCCCCTTCTCTGCTGCTTTGGGCTGCCAGTCTCGGGAGCTCCTTCCTTCTCCCTGGGTGGGCAAGCCCCCAGACCCAAATGCTTGCCTGGCACTTCTCCTTCATGTCCCTCGTGCCTAGTTCAGTCCTCTACTCTCCTCCTGCTGTCTGTAGGGCCTTTATTAAAAGTGGGATTTCAAATTTCAAAAATAATACAGAAAACATTCTCTTTGCAAAAATAAAACACTAAAATAATACAGACAAGGCCAATGCCCATTTTGATAACCCCTTTCCAGCCGGATTGTTCTTCAGAAGTAGCCAGCCCAGGAACAGTTTAGTGTTTAAACTTAACAGAGCTTTTTCTCTGTACTGTCATTTGCAAATATAGTTTTGTATCCTGCTGTCAGTAGCATTACTTTTCTCATCCAACAATGCGGTAGGAGAGCTTTCCATGCCACCGTGCCTAGGCATAGCACTTTCTTTTTATCTGCTGATACAGCTGCATTGTAGGCTATTGAATTGCTCCCAAGTTGATGGTGTCTTAATTTCCAGGGCTGCTGTAACAACGATCCACAAGCTGGGTGGCTTAAAACGACAGAGAATTATTCTCACAGTTCTGGAGGCCCTAAGTCCAAAATCCTGGTGTTGGCAGCGCGACACTCTGTGAAACCTGTAAGGAAGAAACCTTCCTGCCCTCCCCGGGTGGTGCTTGGCTTGTAGGCACACCCCTCGTCCTTGCATCACCTTCTCCTCTGTGTATCCTTCCCCTTCTCTTTTCTGTATAGGAACAGCTGTCATTGGACTTAGGGCCCACTCAAATCCAGGGGCACTTACCTTAATTATACCTGCAAACACCCTTTTACCCAGTAAGCTCATGCACACAGGTTCCAGGGTGTTAGAAAGGAAGCTCAACTGTAAGAGAACAAAAGCTCACCCTATTGTGGAGGAGAAAAGAATTTTATTAACTGTCTTGCAAGAATGGGAGCACAACCTGGATAAAATGGCTGGCACGCCAAATAACTAGTAACAATTTTTATACCCTAAGCCCAAAATGCAGGTCCCTCCCCTGTTCCCAAATGGTTGGGTGCTACAGAGGTTACAGGTTGTCCAAGCGTCCAAGAGGTCTAACTAACTTACATGGGTTCCTCTCTTAGTTACCACTCCCATTCCCTGTATTCCAGTGACTTGATAGTTGGTGCCAGTTTCGAACTTGGCACTGCCTTTGAACTTGACTCCACCTTTAAATTTGGTGCCACTTTCAAATTTGGCACCGGAACCATTAGAGCCCTTTTCCCTCCTTACTTTAACTGCAGAGCTGGTTTTAGCTTCACCTTCTTGCAAAAGCTAAATTTAACCCTTTCCTTACCGAGGGAACGTACCTTCTGGGGACCACCACTCACCCCGCTGCAGGGGCAGTTAGGAGTTAGGTCACGTGTCTGTTTTCATTGGTACACCATGCGGTGCTGTGCAGGCATCCTCTACCCTCTGCCATGAGCCTGGGTGGGCATTTCTCCAGGGTGGTGTGGCTTGGAGCTTGGACTCTGGGTTCAAATCCTCATTCTGCCACCCACTTGCCCTATGACCTTGGGTGAACCCCATGACTTCTTTCTGCCTCGGTCTTTTCAGGTATAAATGAAGGTTATAATAGCATCAATCTCAATGGGTTGATATGAGAATTAAATGAATTAATGCATCTAATATACTTTAACAGTGCCCAGCCCAGAATCAACCCTCAATAAATGATAGCATAAATGTTTCTTGTTGATTGTTACTATGATTATACTTCCACCACTAAGGGCCAGAGGGTTGCCCAAAGTACCGTAACTAGCTAGAGGCCATAGTTCAACTAAGACCTACACAAAACCTGGCCCAGGTTCTATTTACTGTAGGCCATCACTATCCTTTAGAAATACACATGAGCTATAGGTGTAAATAAAATATTTCCAGTAGCCACATTTTAAAAAGTGAAAAAGAAATAGGTTAAAATTAATTTTAATCATATATTTCATGTAATTCAGTATACCCCAAATATTATCATTTCATTATGAATCAATATGATAACTACTAATGAGATAATTTGCATTCTTTTTTTCCATACTAAATCTTTGAGGTCCTGTGAGTATATTTTACACTGATAGCCTTTCTCAATTTGTATGCTAAATTTTCATTGATAATAATGGATTTGTGTTTAGATTTTATAAAATATGCTGTTGAAAAAGCAGATTGAAAAAGCATGTATTCAAGTTGTTATAAACATACTTAAAATTTTTCCAACAATATCGGGTATCTGTTTTTACATTTAAATGGATTGAAGTTAAATAAAAATTCAGTTGCTCAGGCTTACTCGCCACAGTTCAAGTGCTAAGTAGCCACATGTGATTGGTGGCTGCCAGATTGCATAGTGCAGCTCTCTAACAGGAATCATCACACCTTCAATGGGGGAAGGGCTCTGAGTTCTAAAATCACAGAAGGTTCTGCAGGGGCAGAAACGCACGTCCTGTTTTATCCCCAGTTTCCCTGGAAAGACTGGCTGTCAGAGTCAGCCTGGCTGCTGCGACATCTTTGGATAATTGTATGTGTGTGCATATGCGTGTGTTCATGTGCTTATGCCGTGTACGTGCCTGCTTATGTGTATGCGTGTGTGCATGTGCATGCGTGCATATGTGTGTGCCAGAATTCTTACTGGACCCCAGCCCAGCGTGCCACAGGTAGTGGCCATGTGGACCTGATTCTCCTCTTGGCTCCTCTAGCATATCCACTCCCCACCCCTCTCCGCCCTGTTCCTCCGCAGGGAGCTGACTGTCCAGGCTTCCTGGTCTCCACCATCTGGCTTGCTTGGCCAACAGCAGGCACTGATGAGAGATCTGAGAGGGGAGTTGGACATTGTCTTCTCTTGCCTCCCTGCCCGGCTGTGTCTGGGTGCAACCCTCATGTATAGCTCTAGCACCTGTGGGTGGTCCCGCTCCCCTTGTTCTGGCTTCTGCTCCAGCTTGCTCCAGGTCTCCTAAGCTTCTTCCCCTGTCCTGGACCAAGGAGTGGTAAGGTCGAGCCACACCCCCAAGAGGTTCCAAACATACTTAAAGGCTTTCCAACACCTGGGTACTAGTTTTTAAATCTAAATCAATTAAAATAAAGCCCCAAATTTGGGTCTCAGCTGAACAAGGCTACCCACTGTTGCCAGCCCTGGAGTGTTCTCTATCCCTTATAGGTCCTCTCCCCGCTGCCCACCCCTCTGTAATAGACCCTTCCTACAACACTGCTGGAGCCCGATGGGCTCAGCAGTGTGTGGCATCAGCTAGTGGGACAGTAAGGAAGGAGGCCCTGGTGGGCTCAGCGGTGTGTGGCATCAGCTGCTGGGGCAGTAAGGAAAGAATTTGCCTGCATCCAGCTTAAACCGCCTTGTTCTCTAGCTTGCTCATCTTCCAGAGTTTTGAGAAGGTTGGTACTGCCCATAATTTTACTGTCCGTATTCAGCAGCTCCTCTTACACCGCCGTCTTGATGATACCAGTCCCCTATCACATGCTTTTGAATCTTCATGTTTTGGATTACCAGACTTTTTCTTGGATATTATATGAATGCTAAACTGGAGATTTTGGACTCTTGTTATTCTCCAATGAGAGTTGTTTCTTTTGTTTTAGCAGGAAATTGTTTTGGTTGGACTTGGACTACAAATCTCTTTTTTTGGGTCACAACTCCCATCTCAGTATGGATATTTTGTCTTTGCTGAGATGCTTTGAGGATGCTCTATATTGAAATGGTTTGGGATTCAGCTAGAGATGTTGACAGGTGTAATTTTTTAGTATACTTTTTATTTAATTGATTTACCCAATGGGAGGTAGTAGTGAATATTGGAGTGGAGGGAATATTGGAGAAACCGGCGCCACTGCTTCCTTCTCAATCTGCTTCCTGCAACATCTTGGGCAGAGTCTGCATCCCCTCTTTGACTTCAGCTCCTGTAGGACATAGGCTGTCTGTGAGTAGACCCTGCTGAGGTTCTGACCTCAGTTCCAAGGTTTTTGGGAATGCCACTTCCTCCCTGTCTCTCCAGCCAAGAGGGTGGGGTAGCTCCTTGCTGTTCCTTCACCACCCCCTGCTGAAGTTCTCACTTTTAATCATCTATGTGGCCAATTCTCTGTATTAAATTCCTTCTGTGGAGGTAACAAGAGTTGTTTCTGCCTTCCCAGCTGGGTTCTTTGGGTGCAGGGCCAGTTCATGATTGCAGTTCTGCACATTTTGAGTGTGAGGCACCTGTGGGACCAACAGATGGAGAGCAGAGGGGCAGTTAGCCGTGGGGGTCTGCAGTCAGCAGGGCCTGGAGACGCCATTTTAGGAGTCTTAGACAGCTTGGTAGTAACTGAAGCCTTAGGAAGGATGAGATTTCTTCAGGGCAAATATGAGAATAAAGAGGGCTTATGAGTGAGTCTTGGACTCCAACATTTAACAGTTTGGTAACTGATAAAGATAATTTCTCAAAGAGCAGCCAGGGAAGGAGAAGAGAACCAGGAAGATGTGACCTCATAGAGACCAAGAGAAGAGACTAGAAACAAAGGGGAGTCTACAGAAGTGAATGCTCTGAGAGATGAGGCCAGGGAAGTGAAGATTACCCACTGCCTCTTACAGACAGAGGCCACTGATGACTTTAATAAGCTGTTTCGTAAACTCCCGGGAATAAAAATCAGAATGGAAGGGTTTGGGGATGAGTGATGTATGAGATTCATTAGGGCTTACTGTCAGCTGTAGGTATAAGAAAGCCCAAAGAATATGGACTTCAAAAAGACAGGGATATGTTTAGGGAAAGCAAGAATGTCCACAGGTGGGTATTGGTTTGGTAGTTCAAGGATATCAGAGCATCAAGTTCTGTATGATTCTCTTCACTTTTTCCTCATGCTCACAAGATGGCTGCTGTAGTTGTGACCATCACATCTATATTTCACTCAGAGAGAAGGAGAGAGGGTGAGGGGCAAAACAAATCACAGGCACCTGAGTCGGCTCCTCTTTAAAGGTGCTTTCCCAGAAGTGTCAGCCAACATCTTTTGGCTATTGCTTAATGGCCAGACCTGTGTTCCGTCCCAAGTGAGGCAGGCAGTTTTAGGTATTTAACTGGACACACTGCCAGTCCCACTCCAAATAAGGGTTTTTGACAAGGAAGAAATGGAAAATGGATATCCAGGAAGCAGTGAGCAGTGTTTACAGCACACTTGATGGGTCCGGGGAGGCAATGTCTTTCAATGTCTTGCCCATCATTTGGCTGGGAAGTGGAGAGGAGAAGGAAAGTCTACTGAGCCCTGGGGTGTAAGGCATACTTTCTTTCTTAAAGCTGGGAGAACCTGTACATATTTAAATGCTGAAGGAAAGCTCAATGTCTTGGTGGCAATGTGGAGCTGTTTTCCAGGCCCTGACGGAATTCCTCTGTGTACCTTGTGATTTCCAGGACACAACTGGGCAGTCATCATTTTACTACTCACTTTACAGACTTTTGCTTAAGAGAAAAATAAGTAATTGCATGCATCATGGTTCTGCTGTTTACAGTTGATGTGGAGCCAGTTCAATGTGCCTTTTCAACATTTTATCATTGCCCACTGATGCCTTGTGCAGTGAGTAATTCTAAAAAATTTCAAAGGGACGGTGCTAATCAGTGATGCAAGCTACTCTCCGTGACCTTTCATCCTGAATGGTGGGCTATTGTTTAGTGAGTTTCATCAGATTTCCAATAAAAATGTAGCGTACCATTCATCTCTCTGTTAGTTCCATTACAAAGCTGTCATTTAGACAGAAGAGTTCAGAAAAAAAATCACTTTACACCAGGAAAGAAGAAGATAATGAATTGTGTCATGGCATAACCTCTAATCGATAATTTTAAGGTCAGATATAATTTCTAATTGGGAAAAATTGCATTTATCTCTGTGTGGTCTAGACTCATGAAACTTTTTTTTTTTGCTATGGAATTAAGCAAGCTCTGTGTTCTTAGAGCATTTCATTCACACTTCTCCTCTAGCATTTATCCAGCATATTACAATTGCCTGACTTTGTGTCAGGCTCTTTATGATGTTCTTGCAGACAGGGGCTACTGACTTGGCTACAACTGTGTCACCCCAGCACATGGCTGGCAGCCTGTGGGAGCTCATGATGTGTCCCTTGAGTTAAATTCAATTTGAAACTTGCCATTTACCTTCAGGGTCCCAAGTCAGGATTTTTTGCCTCTGATGGCAGTGCAGTCGCACCTGCTACTTGATAAACACACTGGTGTGTTTATCTAAGTGGGAAATCCTCTAAATGTTTTCCACAAGAAACTCAGACTCAGACTCCGAACATAACCTACTCTTATGCCTGCCCTAGGGGTTGGGATACCAGGATCAACGTTGGGAACTTTTTCTGCAGAGAGATGAAGTGGAAATAAAGAAGCCTATATTGCATTGGTTAGGACTGCAATGAGTGGTATTTTATTCCCAGTATCTGACATTCTGATTGGGTCAGAAGTAGAAAGACAGACATGAGAAGTAAAAAGGGCCCCTCTCCTGCTGCACATTTGCAGTGGTCTTGACCATGACATAAGGGAAGGTACAATGTATGTAAAATGCCCAAGCCGCGTGTTCCCAGGACGCTGGCCCACCTCCACCGTGCTCCTTTGCACCCCCTTGCTTACCGCCTTCCACACACACACGCTGCTTCTGTCTGGCCCTGGAATCCAGCAGGCTTATTCCCATCTCGGAATTTCCTTGTGTTCTCTGCTGGAATGCTCTTCTCTTAGAGCTCTGCAGGACGGGCTTGTGTTCACTATTTGCACCTCTGCTCTGTGTCCCCTCTTGGCCTTCTCTGAGCATCTCAGAGTAGGCTCCTAGCTGGTCACTCTTCCATGACCTGGCCACCATCACATGTTCATCACTAAGTCACTTCTTTGTTCACTTCTTTGTTGTCTGTTTCTCCCATACCAGAATGTCAACTCCACGCAGGCAGAGACGTATCTCCACAGTGCCAAGACCGTGCTTGGTGCTCAGTAAATGGGGAGCGAGCACTTCTTGGATCTGGCAGTTTGCCCATGCTGAAAAGAGGTTGCTTTTGAAGAGGTTATTTAAAGGGGTTGGCTAATGTGATCGGGGCAGCTGGGAAAGCCAAAATCGATAGGGCATCAGCAGGCTGGAAATTCAGGCAAGAGTTGATGTTGCTGTCTTCAGGCAGAATTTCCTCTTTTCCAGGAAACCTCTGTCTTTTCTTTTAAGACTCCAAATGATAGGATGAAGGCACATTCCCATAATCAAAGGTCACCTCCTTCCCTTAAAGTCGCCTGACTGTAGACGCTAAGCACATCTACAGAAACCTTCATAGCAATGTCTAGACTAGAGTTTGACCAAAGAGCTGGGCCCCACTGCCTAGCAAACTGACATATAAAATTATCACTCCACCCTATGATGCAAAGCAATAAAATAGCTTTCAGTACAATCTATTAACCCAGAAGTTTCCAAAATCAAAATCCCTAGTCCTTGTCCTTGTTCTTTTTCATCACCAGTTTGAAACTTTGAAGAGCACAGATTTGTATTCTTGAATTGGCTTCATTCATTGGCGCCGCTGCTTGGCAGACATTTGGCTCACAGGATCTTGCTCTGCACTTGGATTTACTGATTGGGGCTTTTCCTTGGGGACTGAAGGTATGGGAAGAGAGTGTGAAAACAAAGGTGTCACCAACGCCTTCTTCTCCTGAAGCCCTTAGGTCTGAGATGACGTTGCCACTTAGATTCTCCTGGGGGACAGACCTTGCCTCAGCTCACCTGCAAACACATTTCTTTCCTTGTCTAGGTTTAGAAGTGGCTGGTTTTACCTAGTGACTAATCAGTCCCTGAGTCCTGGATGTTTCCTTGAAACCAGGAGATGCACAGAAGCTGGCCTCACTAGCAGCTTCTCTGGGCGCTCCAGCCCAAGCTTGCTAAATGCACTTCGTTAGGAGCCGCCTTCCCCTTCTCTTTCCCTCCCCTAGACTTGATTCTGTTTGGCAACCTTGTGTGTTTACGCCGGCCAACTTGTGCTCCTCAGTGCTCCCTAGTTAACTGTGATTACGTGCTATTAAAGAAAATGGAGAGTAAAACAGAGACCATTTATGGCTGGAATGAGAAATGAGAGAGTGGATATTTCCAATGCTGCATACAGAAGAAACTCAATTTTGGTGGCTTCATGTTGCAGAAAAATGTTGGGAGTTAAATCTCATTTTGTAGCAGGGCTGGATTGCCTAACTGAAATCCCTAAGATCAGATAGAACGCTTCCATCACTGAGCAGGTTAATCAAGTCCCTAATAGGATTTGCTGACCATAAGAACTGCAGACCAAGCCGCGGAAAGGATTTATTTATTTGCCATCTGTATGTAAATTTTGCTATTATGGAAATTGTGTCAGAAATTGTATTGCAACCAGATAGCACACACTGTGCTGTAATACTTGAGCTCAGATACCAAAAAAAGGCAGCCTGTGTGTGTGCATGAGAATAATCCAGCTCATTGTTGTGTTCTGTAAGAGACTCAGTCTCAGACTCAGAATCTAACCTGTGATCACCTTGGACATGCTTGTTTAAGTTTGCAACAGCCGTTCAAATCTAGGAGGTGGGGACTGGGTTTTCAAGGGGGAAATGGGTGCCCAGGCCTGGCCTTATTATTTGCTCCCTGGGTGCGGTGCCTGCCTGTCCTTCTTTGGCGACTCCCCAGGTGACTAACGAGAGGGACATTCTTTTGCAAAAGGACACATATTTTTGCAGTTAACGGTAGCTAGTTGCAGAATAGAGGAAACCCTCTTTGCCTTTTATCCCTAAAGAAATGGAACCGACAGGAAGAAATAAAATCAGGGCTCAGGTTTTTGCACGTCAATTATGTCATGCCAGGGGGCAGGGGAGCCGCGTGTTGTGCCTCTAATGGCTGCGACTGTCTCCAGGATCGTCTGTCTCTCTCTGGAACACCCGGTTAGGAAGCTGGACTCGCTGCGGCTGCTTGTATCTATAGTAACATGACCAGAGTCTAGAGAAAGGGGCAGGCCCACGTTTGGGGAGACCTGCACATCAGTCGTCGCCTGCTCTGTCCCCGTTCCTTCTTCATCTCATTCTTTGCCCCTCCTTGCTGAAGTGACCACGTTTTAGATTGGTCTTTGCCTTGAAATCACCTTAGACACCGCCTAAAATCACTCTGCATCTCACCCTTTGGAAACCACCAGTGAAGGAAACGGTTTCACGTGCTACCTGAACGGTGATGGCAGGTATTGAGGTACCAGGTGGTGGTAGGTGGGGAACCCAGAACCCCCTGGGGGCAGTCGGCTCCTCCTGCAGCCTCTTTCCATCCTGGCTTAGTCAAGGAGAAAGGCCTCTGACATCCCCCAGCCACTTGCTAGTCTCCTTTTTCTTGGTTGGTTTGTTTTCATTTTAAATGATGAGCACCCACCAGGAACCTTGGGTAGGCAGTAAGTAGCATCTGGCAAGAATTCAATAACATGGGTTTAATTGTACTTATTTTAGGGGTTTCTTCTCTTTATGGAAAGTGACTTTAAAAAAAAAAAAGTGAAGTGCTGATATACAGCTTCCTTGCCAGGTAAGTTTAAGTAAAGCACGTGAGAAGATTTAAAAGGAAATTTTAAGTAAAGAATAATGATGGGAGAATAGATGTTCTCAAGCAGTTGAGTGCCTGCTTCCCACATGGGAGGTCCTGGGTTCGGTTCCAGGTGCCTCCTAAAATCAAAGACAAACCACAAGCAAACAAACCAGCCAGCTCACGGGGGCGATGTGGCTCAGTGGTTGAGTGCCGACTTTGTACTTAATGAGGTCCCGGGTTCAATCCTGGGCCAAGGTACCTCAAAAAAAAAACAACAACAAAACAAACGACATTTGGTACCCAGGATAAAGCAGCATATCATATGTGGGACAGAGGACACCTGCAGACGTGTGCGCTGGCCTGCTCTGCGTCACGAGGCGTCCAGCAGCCCGGAGGCCACCCGAGGTGCGGTTTCTGTGTGCGTAGCAGTGGTGGCCTGAGGGCCCTTGGCCTCCTCTATCCGCTCTCCAGTGGGGCCCGTGGCTGGCTGGCTCAGGGACACTCAGGCTCGTCCTGTCCCAGTTTTTTCACCTGGACCATGGGACAATCCCACTTCCTGTCTAGAGGGGGTTTCCTACAGCAGTGAAGCCCCGGCTGGGGGCGATGCACCCACTGTGAGTTTACCAACGACCCCACTTCACCTAGAGGCCTGTGGGCCCCGCCACCCATGCCGGGACTTTGGACTGCGCTCGTGCCCACCGCAGTGCGCTGACCGCCGGCACACCTGTGCAGATGATGAAAGCAAAGCCCACCCACCATACGTGCCTGCGCTGGTGTGGGCGGGGGACAAAGGCAGCCACAGGCTTCCCCGTCTGAAAACCCTCCCTCCTGTGGTCTCTGTGCTCTGGGAACCCCACATGCTGCGGCATCCCTTGGGAGGGGGTGGGGGTGGGGGTGGAGGTCAGGGATGGGAGGTTGTTCAAGTGCAGATTCCTGGGCCACATGCAGACCCGCTGGATGCGAGTTGCAGGGGGTGGAGCTGCAGCCTGCGTGGGTGAAACGCTGCTGCACACTCAAGCCTCGAACTGCCTTTGTGTGCCTGTGAGGCCTGAGGCACCTGCTGGTGTGTGGGCACCTGCTCAGGTGAACGAGGGGGACGTGGTGGCTGATCTCCCAGGGGGCTTCTCTCCTCGGACTGCTGGGGAGCTGCCCCTGGGAGTTCCCTGAGATGGGCTGAGCCAGGGGTGGGGGAGACTGTCCTGAAGTCAGGAGCGGCTGAACCAGAAGGAGACCCAGGCAGGAGGCCGCTCTCGGAGGCCGGGGGATTTGGGTTGTGGGGAGGAGAGGTTGGATCTGGAAGCTGTCGCTAAGGAGACCTTGAGAGAGGAGTGAAGAGACAGGTCAGGGGTCTCAGGGTCAAGATTCCCGATACTGGCATCTCTTGCTATTATATCCTCTGTGCCTCAATTTCCACTTCTAAAGATGGGGATAACGTAGATTCTACTTCAAAGGGCGGTTGTGCAGAATACATGGGTTCATACATGTGAGAAGCTTGGAGCAAGGCCTGAAACCTAGCTCTAATTACCATGGACATTATCCTTCTTGTAATGGTTATTCCATGATGGAGACCCTGGTAAACCTTGCGGGCACCTGAGTGTTCTTAAGCGATCCTCACTGGGCTGGCAGACCCTTAGGGAAGTCATTTGCTTTAAAAAGCAGCTCTGTGGACCTTGCCGTGGGTCTCCATCGCAAGCCCTTCACTCAGCACCTGCGAGGACGTCTCGGACGAGGTCCTGTCCCTCGAGGCCCTCAGGTTCTTTGGAGTGCAGGGCACACGTGCAAACACGTGAATACCAGAGCCAGGCTTGATGCCATGGGTGTTTAAGGAGTGGTTCAAAGGTAGAAACGGCCTCTAGGGCGAGGTGCTCAGGGACCCTGGGAAGGGGAGGTGGTGTTTCATCTTGGATGGTGAAGGTTGCCTAGATGAGGGCACGAGGAAACAAGGGGAAGAGGCCTTCCTGGTGGGTGGAGTTGGTGTCGCTGGAGTGGTGGGCAGCCCAGGGCGGGTGTTGGTGAAGGGTCAGAGGCTGAGGGGGCCTCACTCAGCATGCTGCCCATGTCAGGGAGCTGTGCGCTATCATGGAAAGGGCATGGACAATGAAGCCAGGTCCCCAGTCTGCTGCTTACCAGCTGTGATTATACCAATTAGCATGCACTGGGCTGCATGCATCACAACCCAAATAGAGCGCTCATCCCACAAGAAGCTCAGGAGGAACAGCTCCAGGAAGCCATCAGCGCCAGGCCCCACCTGGTGCCTGTTCTGCCTCTATCCTAGCACGCAGCTTCTAGCCCCATAGCTCTTCTGCCTCTAGGAGTTGTGCCAGGGTGCCCAGAGGGAAGATGAAGGCGGCTGGAGGGAAGTAGGCCTGCACAGCTGGATGTGTCCCACTCTACTGTCTCTGAACTCACTTCCTCATGCGTGAAAGGGACACCGGAGCTGCCTCTTGGTGTTACTGGAGGTTGAAATGAGATGACATGTCCCATGTCCCTCTGCAAAGCGGTCCCACGTGTCTTGGGAGAATGCAGCAGGTTGAACTCCAAGTCTGAAGACCTACCCTTCATTTCAAGGAAAAGCATCTCTTAGTGATGAATGATGGTCCCACCAAGATGGCCATATGCCAATCCCCAGAACATGTGAACATGTTTATTACATGGGGAGGGGGGATTTAGGTGGCACATGGAAATAAGGTTGCCAGTCAGCTGGCCTTAGGATAAAGGATTGTCCTGGGTAGTCACAAGGGGTCCATAAATGGGGAAGGAGGCAGAAGGTCAGCGTCAGGGAGAGCTGAAGCCTATATAGCTGACCTCGAAAATGGAGGATGGGGCCATGAGCCAGGGAAAGGGGCTGACCTCTAGGAGCCAGAAAAGGCCAGGAGGTGGGCCAAAGTCAAGGCACTGCTGACACCGTGACTTTAGCCCATCTCAGGCTTCTGGCTTCCAGGACTGTGGATAATACATTTGTTTTAAGCTATGAATGTGTGGCAGTTTGTTACAGCAGCAGTAGGAAACTCATACACTGCCTTAGCCAATTAATTCAGAAAATAGGTGCATGTCTGTCAGTGAGCCGAGCCCACCGTGAAAGAGGGGCTCATCGAAAGGGAAGAGCTGGCGGTGTGCTCAGTCGCTAGGAGCTCGGTTCCTGTGTGAGGTGAACGCCTGCTCAGTGCGGGTGAAGAATCCAGGAGTCCTTGGGAGCCACCGGGACAGGGAAGGGTGTGGAACGGGGGTTTGAGAGAGGAGGCATTTTCAGAGCACCACACTGAGGACAGAGCTTTCCGGGTCTGGGCTTGCTCCTGTCTTTTCAGTGGAGGAGTTACCTTCAACTCAGAGAGGAATGCCGTGGTACAGATGGAGCTCAAGATGGGCAGGGCGCTGAGTCTGTCCCGCCTGGCACCGACGGGCCATCTCTGCGGCCCAGTGGATGTGGCGGGGTGACTGGGCGCCTGCCCCTGCTCTGCTTCATCGCAGGGAGCTAGCCCTGATGGCTGTGCCTCCAGCTGCCTTCAGCGGGCTCCAGCCAGGGGGTCCCCAGCAGGGGTGAGGGCAGGGGGAGGGCAGCTGGGCACCCGCCTCTGCTGCTTTGGTGGTATCCACGGCAGCAGCCTCGTTTCTCCTGCTTGGCGAGCACTGCGGTTCTGACTTCTCCCAGCGACCCTGGCCCCTAGTTCTGAGAGCATCCCCTTCCCCCTCCATCTCCTCCCGCCAGCCCTGGGCCTGTAGGAGCTGCTGCCATTGCTAATTCCATGAGGCCCTTCCTGGTTTCTCTGTGTAGCTCCTTCCCTGGACCACATTTCCTCAGTTTTAAATACCCAGAGTGGTTTCTGTTCTCCCAGCCAGACTCTTCCTGGTGCAGGAGACATCAGATAGAAAGGGAAGGCCCTGGCATGATCAGCCGTGCTGCCAGGCTTGTTCCAACATGGCACGGTCAGCGTGCTGCCAGGCTTGTTCCAACATAAGCCAGCATCCGTCGTAGCTCCATCCTGCTCAGGGGAAGGGCAGGCAGGTTCTGCTTCTCCCTCCCATAGAGATGCTGGGGGTTTTGCTTTCAACACTTGCCAACCTGCTGGGTGCCAAGCCACCCCCTTCCCAGCACAGTTCACACAAGACCCCAAGCAGACCTGAGACCAGCAGTCGGGGACCAGGCGTTTCACCTGGGAGGTGATGCCAGAGACCCAGAGGGAGAGAGTGGAGAGAACGAGGCAGGGAAGGAAAAGAAGCTGACAGAGGGTGCAGCGGTGAGCCCTTGGGGCTTCCTCTCACTGGGGACCCCATTGGAACCACATAGGTGGTGCCCCAGAATGTCCTGCTGGAGGGCAGGGAGGCTGGAGCGTTTACCTCCTGACTGCCATCCCCGTGGGTTGAAGGCTGCCCTGGAGGTCACTTGGAGAGAAAGAGCAGGTCAGCCAAGAGCCTTGGGAGAAGGCCGCCAGCAGTGGAGTGTGACCTGTCCCCTCAGGTAGGTTAGGGAGGTGGTGCAGTGCTCACAAGTCTCTGTTGCATGTGCATGTGTATGTGCATGCATGCAGTATGCACACGCATGTGTGTTTGCATGAGCAAGTCAGGTACTGAGTTGGGCACAGACCTAGTTGGGTCCCTCCTGGTGGCTATCCACAGCAGAGGTGCATCTGCTCCTGCGGGAATTCTCCCCAGGTGCCGGTGGGAAGTGCAGTCAGTACAGGTGCCGGGTGCGGGTGATGTTTGGGGTCAGCTGGAGTGGAAGGTAGGTGTCATGTGATTCTGATCAGCTCCTCTGGGGAGGACAAGGGGGGCACTGCTGGCTTCCTACCCTGGGTCTTGGCCTATTTCTGGCTTGGGTTTCCAGTTTCCCCCTCTGCTCTGTGATCTGCCCAGTATCTTCTCTACACATCCATTTCTTACAAACTGGCCAGAATGGGTTTCTGTTGCTGGCACTCAAAGAACTCTAACTTACTGCCTCCCTCAAGTGTTTTGGCTTTTTGGTTGGTTATTATCACATGATTTTATATTAATAATTTTCATTTTGCACACAATATCTTTAGAGTCCTTAAACACAGGTAAAAGTAGGGTATGCTTAATCTTTATTTTCTCAGGCAGTGTGGTTTCTCATTGCAGTTTGACATCTTTATTCTATTTTAGATCACCTGGTTATGTCTTTTTTATTCTAAGACGAGTTCTTAACAAGGGGTCTATAAGCTTGAATTGAAATTTTAAAAAAAAGTTCTTATGGGGATGTGTTGGTGTGGCTGTGATATATTTATTAAATAATACAGTGTCGTGTGGACTTAGTAAGGGGCCCGTGGTTTTTACCTGATTGGCAAAGGGGTCTTGGAACAAAAAATGTTCAGAACCCCTGTGCGAAGAGGTGGTCCCAGGCTGCTCCATGGTGATTCTGAGCTGGATGGGCATTGTCCCTTCCTTCTTCCCCACTGTCCTCAGGGTGCAGGGGGAGCAGAGGCCCCCCTGCCGACTGTTCCGGGCCCTTCTCTGAGCCTCACTTCCTTTACCTGCTGAGAATGATGATAGAAATCGTTTCATCAACTATGACGCAAACAAATGCAGAAGCCTTTGTGAAAGTTTAAAAGGCTATGTGACATAAAAATTCTAGAGTTGAAACAGGTAATATCTGAAATGAAATTCATCAGATTAAAATAAAAAAAAACCCAGAACTACTGAAATACCTTCTTTTTCATTTAAATGCAACAAAAATTGTGGCATTACATGTGTATTGAATGATGATGTACGATCTTTTCCCCCTTTCAGTGTTTCTTCTCCCATCCTCTGTTTCTTGGGTGTCTGATAATTCAACAACGTAACATAGCACCGAGTGCCGTATGCAAATGGTCCAAACTGGGTGACCGCCGGTAGAAAGAGCAGCTGGGAGTAAAGGCGGAAGATTAACAAGGCACGGTCAATATCCCCAGAAGAGATGACTGTGCACTGGGGAAACCCGGAACACACCCTAAAAATTCAGGAGAGTGGCTTTTTGTCCAAGCTTTCTTATTTAATAGCTGCAAGACCTGAGGAAAGCCACTTTTTTCTCAACTTCAGTTTCATCCTGTGTAAAACAGGGATTGACTCCACTATCTCTAAGATTCCTTCCAGTTCTGAGTTTTACAGCAAACTGAGCCAATATGACATAGTTCAGAAGTCCCCAATTTAACTGTAGAAGAATCTATTCACGGTTTTCCTAAACATGTCTTAAAATCAGCTTCACTGAAGTATAATTTGCGTAAAATAAATTTCACCCATTTTAAGTGTACAGATGAGAAATGCGTATAGTTACATAACCACCCCTATCAAAATATATACCATTTCCTTCAGTCCACAGTCTCCCAATGTTCTTTTGGCATTTAGTCCCACCCCTTGGCAATCACTGATCTGCTTTTATGTCATCATAATTTTGTATTTTCTAAAACACCCTATAAAAGGAATAATTACTGTGTATAAGCTTTCGTGTCTGACTTTTTTCACTTACCATCATGGTATTTAAACCCATCCATGTTGTTGCGTGTATCAGTATTTCATTTGTGGGTTTTTTCCTGAATCGTGTTTATCCTATGGCTGTATCGCACTATGTTGTGCTATAGTTCACTGGTTGATCGGTAATTGGATTGTTTCCTGTACGTAGCTATTGTGAATAAAGTTTCTTTGAACATTCATATGCAAAAGAAAAAAGTCTTTGTGAGATGTGTGGTTGATCGCTGTGATCTGCTGCCAGAAAATCGCATTAAACTCAGTTTGATCATGATGTGCTGGAAATGTGTTATAAAGGGTCACATCACTCATTAAATTATTCCAGATCAGTGTCGACTTGGGAAGTTGTGGGTGTTTTGCTTTTTTAACACCTGTTTTCTTCACCTTCTCTTTGTTTGAAAATCTGTTCCTGGCAGCTCCACGCTGTGTCAGAGGCGGAGACAGAAAAGGGGCAGACAGGTAGACCAGTGAAGGGAGCGGCCAGGTGTTCCCCGAGTTCGGACAACTGGAGGGCAGCTCTGAGCTTGTGTCCTGGCAGATTGCCTGCCCCTGCAGACGTGCTTTCTGCTGGCATCCGAGCTGGTGAGTGGTAATCAGGTAGCGGTAGCCAGCTGCTCTCTGCTGCGCTGCCCCGAGCTGGACAAGAAGCCCCCTCTCGCTGCAGGGAGCTGCTGCTTTGATTTGCAGCTCAGAGACCCCTGGGGTGCACCCTTGGGGGTGAGGTAGAGGGCGAGGCTGGTTGTGAAAGCCCGGACAGCCCTCCACTGTGTCTTACTGGGGGCACTTGCTGTTCAGTCCTTCGTGCATTTTCCCTTTGCCACACACCACTCCAACTCCTTTTCCATTTCAATTCATTTCTTTTTCATTTCAGTTGATACACATATTTTGCAATAAATCTATCTTAGAAGAAAATTTTTTATCACTCCCCTTGGGGGAAGGAATCAGAATCTCTTGCTTTCCTAGTTTTATTTTTTTCTGTTACTCATGAACATGGGTGTACTACCCACAGCCCTCTCCTCGGGAACTGGGCGGGTGGTGCCCTCTCCTTTCCCCAAAGACTCCCCCCACCCCAGTACATATCATATTTTCTTTAAATCTAAGTGCATTTATCTAAAACAGTGTCACTTGCCATAAATAGAAGGTAACTGTAATAAATAGACACAAAACCATTGCTCGTCCATGCATGCTGGAAAGTTGAAGGCTCTCGAGTGGCTTGATTGTGAGGCCTGTTAGTTCTTCCTGTTGAAAGGAGAGATTTGCACGCGAGAGAGAGGATTAAAGACTCTAATACCCAAATGCAACTTTCTACCTGGTTTAATTAAAAGGGTTGAAAAAGATAAAAAGCTGTCTCTTTTTGTGACTCAACAATATTAAATGTTGTGTCTACCACCTAAAAATCTTCCCTGCACCCTCAGTGATAGGGGTGTCTACCCCACATCCTGGGAATGCTGCTGTCTACCTGATTTTTTTAATAAAAAAAAAAAATCTTGTTTTGTGGATTTAAGAAGTTGAATTATTTGCCAGCATTTTAAAATCAGGTGAGATGAAGACTTGGTCTTTTACTGATACCTGTTCCTTCCTGATAACAGATGATGGGTCAACAACTGTGTGTGGCCTCTTGGGAGTTTGCTTTCCAGCTTGGATGGGACCCAGCCCTTGCCATCCTGTCCCTGGGCTTGCAGGGGGAGCCCCAGAAGATCCCCCCCGGGCCAGGGGCTTGGCGGTTCGAGGCTGCCTGGCGGACCCCGTTGTTGGAGGTGGATACACCTCGGGCTTTTTGGCTGGAGAGAGCCTTTTGAGTGATGGAAGCAGAGCACCCCAGTTCACGTGAGCATGGGTGATGGTGAAATGCGTGCTGGGTGCCGATCTGATGTGACTCCCAAGCTCCAGTTTTCCAGGGAAAAGCAGCTTGGTTATTGTTGCTCCCCTTCATTTTACAGTAGGCTTGGTGGCTAGAGGAACTAAATGAGGTGCCAGTGCATGCCAGAGTCTTAATAGCATGTTTTTTTACTTAGCCCATGGGAAGTGGATCAGTTTTATATACTGTTTTGCTTGTGGGAGATTTGTTAATGTAATGATTAAACACATATTTGTGAGTCTTCTGTTTGCCAGGCCCTGTAGTTGCACTGACTGTGAAGCGGGGAGGGCTGTAATGCTCGGATCTCCTGGAGCTTACGCCTTACAGGGAGGCACAGACCCAGCTTGATGTTTCCGTCTACATGGGGCCTGTCTTTACTAGAGCACTATTGATGTTTCTAGGTGGAGCCACATGGGAAGGAGGCAAGGTCAGAAGGCTGGTGAGGAGAAGGGATGCCCTGGCAAGTGTGGGCCAGAATGGGCTATTTTTTGAGTTGGGGAGTGGGATGTTGACCAAAGAAAAAAATGCCTGGCACAGAAAAGCAAATTAGTGGATTCTGCTTGCTTTTGCAATTTGTGCTTTAGTTGATGGTTTGTTGCATTTTTTCTCTATGAAAATGCTTGTTGCGTTTTCAGATGTCTATAGATGCCAGGCAAGGTACTGAAATGAGGGAAGAGCCTGAATGCGGGGAAACAGGTCTAACAAGAGCCCTGTCGGGGACATGAGAGAGAGTAGCAAGGGAAAGGCTCCGAGGTGGCATGTGTTTGGCTTTTTGGGGGAACAGAAAGATGGCAATTTTTCTGCATCCAACCTGATTGAGTTTTCATGAAGCTGTTTTGTTGTCACCGAAAAATGCTGGGGCTTGGCTAATATCACATAGGGAGCTGACAGTCAAATTTGATATGAACCTCAAGCTGCATCTGAAACTAGCTTTCGAAGACCTAGAGTTCTTTGACTTCTATTCCTCTGGATATGTGTGATGCTTCATCTTGTGCATCTACCAGGCGGTAGTCCCCAGTTGTGTAATCAACACTAATCTGTGTGTTGCTGTGCAAGTATTGGGTAGATGTGGTTGACATCTACAACTGGTTGACTTTTAGTAAAGGAAATTGCCCTCAAAAAGGTGAGTTGGCCTCACCCCATCAGTTGAAAGCCTTAAGAACAAACATTGAAGAAAAAATGGTTGCTGAGTTTCCAGCTGCTGCCTACACTTCATATTTAGACTTGCCAGCCCCTACAGGTGCTCAAGCCAATTCTTTAAAATAAATTTCTCTTTTTCTCAATTTATTAGCCAATCTTCTCTATCTGTTCATCCACCCATCCATCCACTCACCCATCCATCCACTCACCCATCCATCCACTCACCCATCCATCCACTCACCCATCCATCCACTCACCCATCCATCCATCCATCCATCCATCCATCCATCCATCCACCTATCCATCCATCCATCCATCCCTCTGTATCATCTATATCATCTATATATTGAGACTATCTAATTGGTTCTTACATTCTGGGGAACCCCAACTGATCCAATATGTAATATTTTACTGTCTATCCCTAAAGGCTGTGCTTCCAAGGTGATAACATACAGTTAAGGAGTCTGAGGTTCACAGGCTCAGGGGATGTGTTGCCTCAGGAAGACTGTTTTCAACATCCCAGCTGTGTTATCCATGACTTTATGTGATCCACAGAGAAGTGTTTCTTCTGTTTTGTTCATTAGTGACCTATTGCAGAGGAAGTCTTTCTTGTGAAAGGAGAATTAAGAAGTTTTTTGCAACTTGTGTTTTAAGTCTCTGTTTATTTCTTTGGTGCTTATTCTACAAACACAGCCACAAATGCTTAAATCTAGAACACAAGTGCTCAGATGGGTTCTCTGGTTGATTGTTAATTAAAAAACAGGCTTCTGGTCCGTGTGCAGAGGATAGAAAGACCAAGCAAGGCACTGTCAGCTGGAGCGTGGTCTCCTGGGCTTTTTGCATGTCCCATGTAGACTGGGACCCCTGCTCACTGTCACTGGTTAGTCTGAGTCAGTGGTGTCTTCTGTCCTCCTGCAGGGTGAAAAGCTGCATTGGGTACCTCTGATGGCTGCAGCATCAGACAGAACTTTGAACCCAGCTGTGTCCTCGTACTCTGCATTGCTCGGCTTCTCTGGGCTCTTTCCTCTGCCGGGAGAGGTTTGGAGCATCCGAGGAGCCAAGAGCTTGGCCAGCCAAGAGAGGACAAAGCCCACGTGGCCAAGCCCTGTTCACTGCCTCCTGGAGAGCCATGGGCTGGGACCGGTGGCCACAGGGATCTGGCCTGCTTCTGTGCCCACCCACTTGTGTGACTGGGTGGTGGTAGTTTCTTAGGAGTGGTTTCACACGTTTTCACCAGGAGCAGAAGAGGCGTATGTGAGAAAGCACCTGGAAAGCACTCAGGTGCTGGGGTGGCTGTGAGGAGCCGCTCCTGCTCTTGCTGCTGAGAGACCAGCGCCAGGGGTTCCGGCTTCGTCCCTGGGGCCCTCACCATCCCAGCCAGGTTCCCCGCCTTCCAGCCGGCCCTCTGGGTCCACATTCACCGTGCAGGCGCCAGGGCCTCATTGGACAGGAGAGCACTGCTCTGTCAGTGGCCAGCTTAGCCGCAGTGAGGAGGCAGGCAGGAGTATCTTCCAGAAGCGTGCACCTGAGGTGAGAAAGAGAAGCGGCCCTGCCTTCCACGTCAGTTTTGCTCTGATTCTGTGTGTCAGATGAAAGCCTGGCCATTTAAACGCAGGGACCCACTCCATTTGATTAATCCGTTTGATTAATTGGGCTAATGTTTGTTGAGCACCAAGTACTGACGACAGCTTGTGTGACGAGAGAAGGGTCGGGTATAGTAAAAGCAGCAGGGGGTGGCCACTGCGGGCTGGGGTGACCATAACCTCCATAGAAGACGGACCTCGATCACGTATGTCGCAGTGCTTGTGAGACGTGAAACTCGCAGGGACAGTGACAGCGCAAGCGAGCCCAGTCCCGCGCCCCTGGGAAGGCTTCCCTGGAGTGGTGCTTGGTGTGAGGCGGAAGGAGGTTAGGAAAGAGCCAGGCAGCCGAGGGCGGGGCGCGGGGGGAGCGCCGCGGGCAGAGGGAACGTGCGTGCAGACGCCGCATGCCAGGGGGCCCGGGCGGCAAGGAGCCGGCACACCCCAGCGAGGATTTGAGGAAGGGGCTCTCTGTCTTGGTGAGGGCAGGGCCAAGGGCGCCAGCAGGGGCAAGCAGCTGGGGCAGGTGACGTCCCTGGCTGTGGAGGCGAGGGCAGAGAGGGGAAGAACAGGGACCCTGTGAAACAGTGGCTCTGGGCCAAGGGTGCTCAGCTGTGCGTTGCAGGCAGGGAGCAGCGGGGTACAAAGACCGCGGCCTCCCGCTTTCGCCGTCTGATCTGCTGGAAGGCGGAGAGGGGCCCAGCAAAACTGTGGTGACGCCATTCATAGCTGGCAGCCTCCAGGAGCCAAGGGAGGGTGACAAGTCCAGATAATGGATCTGTGGGGGCAAACTGAGAAGAACCCTGAAGGTTGGGGCTTGATGGGAACTGAGAAAGGCCAGTGGGAAAGCAGGGAACCTTGAGCCTGGAGAGGAAATAAAATCACACCCACTGCCTGCGTGCGTTTTTCATGCATTAAACTATCCTTGTTTGAAACCTACGAGAAGGCTGCTGTTGTTCCATTTCACAGATGAGGAGCTCAAGGCTCTGAGAGGCTAGTTGGATGGTAGACCCAGGATTTGCACCCAGGGGGTCTGATTCCAGAGTCCCTGCTGTCAACCAAGCTGTCCTGCCTCTCGGCGTCATGGTCTCTGGGTCATGGGCCAGACCGTGCAGGACCCTGTGGGATTTGGGACTTTTTTTTTTAACAATGGGGGTGGCCCCAAGAGCTTGAGGCCTGGAAGTGACAGCTCGGGGGCTGTGGAGGAGCACCGAGGCTGCGGTGTGGTGTGGCTTGGAGCAGTGGTCGTAGGGCGCTTTCGGCAGGGGTGCGGGCGAGGAGGTGGTGGGGGGCAGAGAGGAGAGGAGTTGAAGTGCGTTAGGGAAGTCAGCTGGCCAGGACTCGCTGATTTACTGGGCCTTACTGTAAAGGGGGTGTCAGAGCTGATCCCTGCCTTGAGCAGCATGGTGACGGTGGTCCTTTCTCAAAGAGGACAGGGGAGGGGGTGGTTTTGTTTTGTTTTGTGGTGGGATGATCTTGAATTCAGTTTTAAACATGTTGAACTTGGTTTTCCTTTGAGACATCTAAGAGGTGATTTTTTTAAAGGTAAACTATTTCAACTTCAAGAAACAAAATAATAGATGAAAGGCAGCTTACAAATTATGAAAGCATTATTCTAAAAAATTCTGTCCAAGCACATTTATTTCATTTAGTCCTGAAAACAAACTCAATTGTTTCTCCAATATATAAATGAGCTCAGATTGGTTAAATGACATAGCCAAGGTGTCCTTGTTAATGAAGAAAAAATGCAGAATCATATTCATATCTCATAAAACTAAACCCATGTTCTTTTTTTACCTTTAGCATTGGCATAGTACCTTCTTCAGCTTTGCTAATGTAAAGATATTACAATATTACTGGTACCTATAGTCTGTTACATTAACTTGTATTTTCCCCATGTATCACCATGAATGTTCTTATTTTATATTATTAACCACAATCTTCATCTACCACCAAAATCACTTACATAGTCCTTAGATTATCCCTTAGCTGTCTTTTGATTGACATTAACCTCCCTGGACTACCCCTTTCATTCACAATCACATTTATAAATCAGCAGTGTTTGTTATATTTTAAGAGTTGATTTTAAGTATTCCTTTAGCTTTGAATCTGGGACTTAAAGAATGTTTTCTGTTGTAAAAATAACTTTGAGGCTCAAGAGAATAGAAATAGCAAATGAACTTGTTACTATTGATTTTGTTTCTTGGGAGCTGTTCATTCCCAGGTCACTGAGGCTTCATGGTCGGAGAATACCCACTATAACAGCAGGAACCCTTGGTCCAGTCAGGGCAGGGGAGGAAGAGGTGAAAAAAAACTTACCATGGCTCATAAAATGCTTTAAATTATTGCAATGAAATGATTCTTTATTAGGCATTTGAAAGTTTATATCACCAGACATTCTATAAATGGCAGGTTTGATGAAAAATGAATTTAATTCCATAAAAGGTCAGATTATTTTTGAGTTATGAATTGTATTTTTATACCTTAGCTTTGTTTATTAATATTTATTATTGAAGTGATAGCTATAAGGAAGGGAGAGGATCTCTGGTTTAATATTTGCTCTCTGCTCACAAGGCTGTTGAAATATTGCAGAGGGAAAGGGTTGGGCGTCCTTACGCCTTCTATCCTCTTCCACTTAGATTACAGAGGGTAGCTTTACTTGTGCGTCTACTGTGGACCTAGGGAGGATTTTATCTGGTCCTCTGAGTGGTAGAAGCATCAGGTTGACTTTTTTTGTGTGTGTGTGTGAGTGCACTTTCAATTGAAAATAGAAGAAACCCGTACTCAAAATGGCTTAAGGAGAATTTTTTAGCTCATGTCCCTGAAAAATTCAAGTAGCTTCAGGCCTGGCTTGGTACAGACGCTTGGACAGCATGGCCAGGAAGCCATCTCTTTGCCCACGGCCTCCGCTTTCCTGGTTGGTTTTGTTCTTAGGCAGGTGGTGAACTCTGTATAGTGGAAAGAGAGTTGGGCCCAGCTCCCCGTGACCACCCTGGGTCACAGGCCTGTTTGTGAGGCAGTCAGCAGTGCCCAGGGGATGGGCTCTTCCTATTGGCTTGGTGCTTGGTTTGGTCAGATGTTTCCTCCTTGAACCAGCCACTGCGTCCAGGAGGATGAAGTGTTTTGATTGGCCACACATGCACCAATCCCTGAAGCTGAGGGTGGGGTCTGCCTGGCCTGAGCTTCTAGACTGAGCATGGGTGGCAGCTCGGGAAAGGGAAATAACTGTGCTGTCCCAGGAGCAGGGATTGGATGCTGGGGGGCTCCACTAGGCTTCCTGGCCCTGTGTGTGTGGGATAAGGTGGGTGGGGCCTTGCGGGACGGCCGACCAGCAGCTTTGCTGCTCTTCTCAGCCTGGCTCTGAAGCATTCAGCACTAGGGGTGATTCTTTGGAATGTCAGCATTTAGGGGTGGGGGGGTTTATGAATAGGCCTGCACCTGGACTCGCCTGTCACCACAGCTGTCATAGGGACGCTATTTAGTGTTTACTGTATGCCACATTCTCTTCTAAGCACCTAGTGTATACTGTCTCTGTTTAATCCTTTCAATAACTTTGTAAAGTATGTAGTATTATAAATAGTTCCCATTTTACAGATGAGGAAACTGAGGCACAATGAGGTGAAAGGACTTTTCCAAGTCACGCAGCTGGAGCCCAGATTTCAAGCCAGTCATGCAGCTTTGAAATCTGTGGTCTTCTATAATTTTCTGTCTGTCTCTTAAGACTGCCATTTTCTCTGTATACAGTAGGTGGCCAATGTCTGACATTTAGTAGATACTCTGAGAATGGGCCTGAAATTAAATCGAATCAGATGCTCCCCTAGCCACCTTTTGAATGTCAAATCCCTGAGACTGTATTTTCTTTTCAAACCCCTCCCATCTCAAAGGCATTTCTGGTTCTGAATAACTCTATGTTTATTAATAAGGTTCCCATATGACAATATTGCCTCACTAACTGAATCACAAGAATCCATTTAATGGGCTCCTAGAAAATATCAACCACCCTGCCCTCCCTTCCGAGTGCTAGTTATGATGCGCACGCGCGCGTGTGTGTGTGTGTGTATGTGTATTTCCTAGTTTTTCTGTCGTTAACTTCATTGTGTGGAGCACAACACTCAGAGGCCATGGCTGGAATCCCAGAGGAGAAGGCTTGCTGCCTCAGGTAGGTTTTTGCCCTTGTCAACTGTTTAACATTGTCTGAGAGTAGACTGATTTCTGTGGTGGGAGCCAATGCTTGGAAAGAAATGAAGTACAAGCACAGACCGCGTTCCTGAAGGCAAAACCTAAGGGACTTGAAATTGAGGCAGGTGTTGATTTCATGACAGTGACACATATTACACAGAGCTTGTAGGAAAGGTGCTTCTTGTTCTGTTCACTAGCAGTGGAAATGAGCGTGTGTTCCACTCACAGGAACAAGGGCACACCAGGGAGTGGGTGCCTGCAGCTCAGCCTGGGGCCTGCTTTGTTGGGGGAAAGATAACCACTGTATTTGGGCTGGGGGCCGGTGGTGGGCATGGGCACTGTCTAAACAAAGGCTGAAAAGCTCAGATATTGGGCAACTACTGGCATTTGGAGTGAGGCAAGACAATTCTGTGCATCATTTAGCATCCTTGGCTTTATTCTCCAAATATCAGCAATGCCCCCTCCCTCGGTCATTGGACAAAACCAAATGCCCCTACTCATTTTCACATGCCTTCCAGGGGATCACTCTCACCCTGATTGAGACCCACTGGTCTATAGGGAACAGGCTGGTTACATAAATGAGCAAAGAAGATTGGATGCGGGAAAATGGTTGACAAGATGTCTTTTCATTTCCTCCTAACAACTCAGAGAAAAAACACAGCAAATTCATTGCTAGGTGGAAACTGACACTTAGCTTCAGTGTCAGGTAGACAGTACGGAGTGGTGGGGACTGTGGTAAACTAGAGAGCACATGCCTTGGTTGGGAGGGGGCATTGCTGCTCAGCTGGAGCCAGTTGTTACTGGGCAGGAATTAAGCCCTGTTTGGTCACACTTCAATCTGCATTTTCATGTGAAATTGCCTGACTTTTAAGTGTTGGCCACCAAATCAAAAGTTTTAAAACATGTATTAGTAATCTATTGCCACACAGCAGTAGTACCACAAACTTAATGTCTTAAAAGAACACCCATTTATCATCTCATGGTTCTGTGGGCAGGAGTCTGGACACTGCTAATCTGGGTCTTCTGCTTAGTGGGTCACCAGGCCACAGCCAGGTACTGAGCAAGCTGCAGTCTCTCCTGGAGCTCAGCTGGGGAGGAAGCCTCTCCCGAGCTCCCTTGGTTGTTGGCGGAATCATTTCCTTTTGGTTGTAGGATGCAGGGCCCCGGCCTTCTGCTTGCCCAGGGCTCGAGGCTGCCTTCAGCTCCCAGGGGTACCCTCAGCTCCTTGCCGTGTGCGTACTTCTTCAAAGCCAGCTGGGAGTCATCTCTACCCAAGTCTGCTACCAAGATGGAGTCTTAGAACGTGCAGTGTGATTATGGGAGTGACATCCCATCTCCTTTGCCATAGCCTGTTGGTGACAAGCATGTTGTAGGCCCACTCTTGTGCAAGTGGAAGAGGTCACACCAAGGCATGCTCACAGGAGGAGAGATCATCAGGGACCACCCTGGTGTTTATCCACCACAGTGGCATGGACTGGTGCTCTAGTTAAGACATGCTCTAGGCTGCAGCTACCTGTTTAGGGCTAGTTTTAGAAATCTGGTGCCAAGATAGAGCTGTGGACTTTACAAATCTAATCTAATCTAATCTAATCTAATCTAATCTAATCTAATCTAATCTTATCTTATCTTATCTTATCTTATCTTATCTTATCTTTGGGAAGTGTGTGCGTGTGTGTAGCGTGAGAGAAGGAGAGAAAGAGAGAATATGAATGAGACTGTGTGTCTTCCCTGGGAGATGGGCTGTAGAAGAGTTGTCCTGGATTTGTGTGAACCATTCGCACTGTTTCTCCTGAAGTGTCAACAAAAGACAGCTCTGTCAATAACATCCCACACCAGTATTCCTCCCCTGCCATTGTTGAACCTCTCTGTGATCCAGAACTTCTTAAAAAATGAAGCCCAACATATTGCCAGTTTCCATTAATAGTAAAATGGAATATAGTGATGAATTTAAAGGTTAGATATAGAATACATATTAATTTAGAAAAATTAAGGTAAAAATAAATTGGGGTATCAAAAAATTAAAAAATGCAAAAGCTAGATACAACCCCAGGTATTGGTTCTTCTGAGGGCTACAGAGACCCACAGGTTCTATGGTCATGGAAGATGGAGTTCAGTGCCATGTCAGTTGGCCCTGCTTTGGAGTTTGTGTTTCTGTGTGATGGAGCTGGACTCAGATGTGATCTTTGTCCACAAGCCTCTCCTGTTACTTTTACCAGAACTGTAGTTGGTGCTGGGGTTTAATGTATACCCAGGGGACCTGAATCTCTGGACTGACCATGTGATAGCCAGACCCTGAGCCTCAACAGACTTGCAGCTCCTACACTCTGGTTTATTGGACTTACCCCACTCAGCTAACATGGAGGTGAAGAAGGTCAACCACCACACCAGGGAGCCAAGAGTGTCTTCAACTGAAAGCAGGAGAATTGCATCCAGCATCCATGTGAAATCTAAGCCCCCTCTTGATATAGATGTGGAGTGGACACAATCATTCCAAGGTCCACAGGATGGAGGAATAGAGTATGGATTAGAGTAGACTTACTGATATTCTACTCATGAACTATTGTGATTAGTAATCAAAGAAAATGTGGCATTGGTGTGGAGAAAGTGGCCATGGTGGCTGCTGGGGGTAGGGAGTGGGAGGAAGAGATGTGATGTGGGGGCATTTTCGGGGGTTGGGGTTGTCCTGGGTGGTGCTGCAGGGGCAGTTACCGGACATTGTATGTCCTCCCATGGCCCACTGGGTGGACTGTGGGAAAGTGTGGGCTATGGTGTGGACCATTGACCATGAGGTGCAGGGGTGCTCAGAGATGAATTCACCAAGTGCAATGCATGTCTCATGATGATGGAGGAGGTTGTTGTTATGGGGGGAGGAGTGGAGTGAGGGGCTGGGGGGGATATGGGGACCTCATATTTTTTGAATGTAACATTAAAAAAACAAAGACAAAAAAAAAGACAGCTCTGATCATACATTAAAAATTGTGCATGTTTCAGGCTATCTAATTGACAGTCATCATGCTTAAAATATACTTAATCATGAAGCAGTTGACTTTTAAATTTCTTCCCAGAAATGGAGGACAATCAATTGCTTATTCATATTTCCCTTTTTTTTCCCTTAATCTTAGTGACAAAAACATCTGTCTCAGAGCTCATTTGTCACAGAGCATTTACTTGTTTATTGTATGTCTCTTCCTGCTAGAGGGTAGCTCCATGGAAACAGGGACTTTGCTCAGTGCTGGATTTCCAGCGCTCAAAAGAAGGTTTGAAGCATAGTAGGTGCTCAGTAAACATCCCCTTAATGAATGACTCACCTCCATGCCCTCTCAGGGTGTCATTTCAGCTCCGTGTGCCCCTCTAGCTTTACCTTCCCTGGTTCTTCCCCTCGTCGCGCCCTCTGCTATCCCTGCAGAGTGGAGCAGAACCTTTTGCCATTCCCTCATTTCTATCATCTTTTCTGCCTTCTTTTGTATTGAAGGAAAATTCTTCCAGTTTAAGTTTTTAGCTTACACAGATCTTCCAATATGATTACCTTTGGTCCTTAAGACAATCTGTTGGGGGGTGGGGTGGGGGTGGGAAAAGTGGGATCCTTCTTTTGCAAATGGAGATGTAGCAGCACAGAGAGGGCCAACACCTTGCTTGAGGTCGCGCTGGTCAGCAGACGAGGCAGATGGCCGCTCTGGGCTGCTGAATTCAAGGAAGAGAGCCTCCGGCTGCACCCCGGTAGCCAGGGTGTCCTGCGAGTCATCCGGCTGGTGTGGCAGCGATTTGATCTCGTCACTTTGGAAAGCGTGGCCCTCTTGTCTCCTGATGGATTGTTGAGCTCCCTGAATTGTTCCAGCCAATGTCCTTTTGCACAAGGAAAGCCAGAGATACTTTGCTGCTCGTATCCAAGAATCTGGATTTGTAGATAATCACGATGCATGCTTATTAAGTCACCACTCCATGTTCCAGCCACTGTGCAAGGCCTCACCCAATAAGGGACAGTCAGACGTGGTCTTTCTCATGTGCAGCTTACCGATGAGCAGGGACAAGCTTCCCAACACCTCCTGGCTTGTCGGAGGAGAGACACGTGCTGAAGTTGAGCCTGCGTTTCTCTCAAACTCTAGGAAGCTGGAGAGAGTTTGCAAATATTTACAGAGTGTCTGGAACGTGTAGGGACTTGAATCAGGCTGGAGAGACCTGGGGGGGTGAGAACAGACATGGCCTGTGCCTTCATGGCATTCACAGAGGGGAGACAGACACCACCCTTCTGCTGTGTCCCTTTCTCTTCTTCGTGTCCCTTCCCAGGGCTTCACCTCCCCTGAAACCTTGTATCATATCGTTTGCTGGAGTGTAACCACCTCAACAGTGACTTTATCCACTTTATTCACTCCCGGTGATGAATGTATTTGAGAAGAGCTTGTGTCGATAGGGGAGATGTAGCAGGAAGTGCTAGGGTGGAGCTGCCCTGACAGATGGACTGTGGAAGGCCCTGCGACTTGGGATTGCCACGTGCCTGCGGAGCTGGAGCCAGGGAAGGTGTCACTGCTGTGGAGAAGCGTCCTGTGGTAGGGAAGTGGCATTGTGTTGGTCTGTCTGGTGGAGCCCAAGTCAGCTCCACAGGCTGGACAGAGCTACCCACAGACGTAGACCCCCTGGCGTTTCCATTCTCAGAGGTGCCTTGGCTGGGCTGAAAGAGAAATTTCTACAGTTACCATAGAAACCACTGGGATGAGCATTCTTATCTGTCCTTCCCTTTTGCTTTGGAGGGACCCCAGTGCTTTCCAAATTGCCTTTCCTGGTTGACGATATCCAGCTGTATCCCAGGAGGTAAAAACAAACACTAAAACAGCAAAATCAAGGCAGCCGTTCTGCTTGAAACATGGAAAAAATCAAAACAATTCTTTTGCTTGGAAAAGTATTAAATTTCTGATTTGTCAAAAGCTATACACATACTTTGCTGAATGTTTGACTTTCTTGGATGAAAAATTAAATGAAGCCATAAGGCAAAAGAAGGGAAATAACCTCACAGAAGTCAGCATGTGTTGCTTTGGGGAAGTTCTCACTTGCATAAAGAATCCCCCCAGCGTGTTTCTATTCTCGTTGCTCCGATCCGTGCTTTCCCACCCCTCTCTCTGGTAGACGTGCTTTCCCAGCCCTGCTTGCATGTCTGTCTTTCCAGATGCCTCAGAGAGCAAAACGTTACAGCCTCCAAGTGCAGGTTTCAGCCAAGCAGAGAGGAGGAACCCGCGGTCAGAGTGACGAGGGCAGCCCCACATGCTCCCTGACTGTCCAGGCCTGTCTGATGGGGTGTGCTCCTGCCTCACTTGCTTCCCCAGACTTTTGTTCCTGCCTTGGAATCCTTTCAGGTTTAAATCCCAATTGGGAACGGGTTCTCGCAGAACTGCCCGTCTCCAGCCTCTGGTGGCCTGGTGGGGCGTGGCTGCATCCCTCCTCTGCATCCCTTTACACAGAGGAAGGGATTTGCAGGAGACTCCCGATTCAAGGTTCATTACAGTTCTCCTGCAGCCCCTCTCCCCCACCCCCCTGAAGTGCTCCAGTGTCCAGGGCTGGCTTAGCTCAGAAAGCGTGTGCTATGCCAGATGCCCGCATTTCTCTCCGTGGCAGCACATGACCAACTGAAATGTGTCCCTAATGGTGCTGCCCAAAGAGTGTTCCGGGGCCCATGAGGGCTGACCCACTCCAGTGGCAGCTGGTTTACAATGCACTGCTGGGTCCCACCTCAGATCTACCGGGTCGGAATCTCTGGAGGTAGAATAAAGCCACACAGGCCTCAGGCCAGGGGGGTTCCCGTACCTGCCCCGCTCCCCTGCCCTTGGCAGTTTTGGGTGCTTCTCTTCCTGGACTACGTCATGGAGTGTTCAGAGACAGAGGACACCTTAGACACTGATCCTGTGCCCCAGCAATCCTCGCTAAGCCGTCACAGGGGCCAGTGGGGGTCTGCGCACCCTGGACACATGGATACAGTGGGACACAAAGCCTACAGAAGTCCCTGCTCCCCCCGAGTGGAGAGAGTGCACGAACAAGACAAGTGAGACGCGCAGGTGTCAGGGCTGGGTGCTGAAGAGAAGAGGCAGGGAACTGGGGTAGCATGTGCCGAGGCAGGAGGAGTTGCCCTCGGAGACAGGCCAGCCTGTGAGAGCCCATTGAGAAGGTGGCGTTTGCCCCAGCCCTGCAGGAGATGAGGAACCAGGTCACATGGGTGTGCGGTGAAAGTGTCCCAGACGGAGGGGCCAGCCAGTGTGAAGGTTTAGAGGCAGAAAGGGACGTTTTAGGAACCAAGAGGAAGTCAGTGTTCTGTCCCCCACCAATACAGAATTTTCCACACAACCCAAATACACATTTTTATGAGCTTTGTTGCTCAAAGTTACATATGTGTTATGGGGAGTTTTTCTTCAATCCCAGAGTAATTGGCCAATTAAAATGGGGGCCACACATTTCTTAGAAAAGAGTGAGAAAGAAAAGCTTGATTGGGATTTTCTTCTCCTCTGAAAAATGCAGTAAGATTTTGATGATAAGTTTATTTTTGTTTGTATTAAACAAAACCTCAGTTCAGTAATTGCCACTCTGTGTCGCTCAGGGCAAAGACTGCATCGTGTGTTGATAAGCCTTTGTTATTTTTCCTACAAGTTTATACAACCACGCAACACCGCATTTTTCATTTCATCTTTGAAATTGCTAGTAGGATCACAAAAGGATCAATTTAGCAAAAATATTTGCGGGTTTCCCCCATTTTCCCAGGAGCTTGACTCTACTTTGCTATTCAAATTGCTATCTTTCGAAGCACTTCTCCTCCTTGTTCATTTTCTCTTCCTCACTTGTTAACTGTCAACAAATATCTGTTGAGAGATGATTGGTGGACCCCAGCTGTATTCTCCTTGTCATCGCTCTGCTGGCATTCGGCAATCCTCTAGTGTGGCAAGATTTGCAATTTCACTCTGCAGTAGATTTGCATGACATTTGCTTTGGACTTAGAGCTGACAGTCAGCCGAGCCTGACCGGCCAAGATGGCGGCGCGGGGAGTGGTGGGTGGGCACAGAGGCCGCTGCTGCCAAGGGGCGCGTGCCAGGGGGGCCGATACCTGGAGGCATCAGTTCATCTGTGCGTATTTTCTTATTCTGTCAATTTATTTCTCTCTCTCATTCCACAATTTCAAGGATTTGGGTAAGAAAAATTGGTATAAAAACCCCATGAAATGTAAATATAAGTTAAGATGTATAATGTGTGTGTTAGAAAGGGATGAGACCATTAATCATGTGGTTTTAGATATTATAGTTTTAAAATAATTACATTGCTAAGAATATCCCCAAACCCAAAAATATTTCTCTAAAACTTAATGAATATTCATGACATGGATTTTCTGGGCTTAAATTGTTCTGACAAATATAAAATTAGAAAGGAGTTGGGTGGAAATTAGGAATAGTTTTAGGGCTTGTGTTTAGGAGAGAGAAGAGTCTCACTCATTTGACAGAAGGCTTGTCTCTTTGATGCCCCCATGCATTTCTTCTGGATTAAGCTGACTTTTCTTCTGGTGGTCTCGCCTTTCTAACCTCTCATGTGGCTCAGGTAAGATTAACCTCACCGTTAGTGCAGCGATGGCTGCTGGGACTGGCCCAACTCACCAGCATTACCCCACCACCCCACCCTCCAGGCCTCAGTTGTTGGTCCATAGTTGACTACTCAATCTAATTCAAACTTGTGAACCCTGTCCTGAAGATTTCTGTTATCAGTAGTGGTAGTAGGGGTCTTGCTTTTCCTTTGTGGATGAGGATGTGAGATCTAGATCTGCTGCAGCCTGCTTGTCATCATGAGAGAAGAAACTGTTAGAAGACAATGCCCACAGGAACAGGGTCAGGTGCCTGAGGGACCTAGGGGCATCATTTGAGCCTGCCCCCTCTCCCCCCCCACCCTGGGGACATTTTAGCAGATATGTACCAGAGTTAGATTTTTTTTTTTATTTAATAATTGCAACCACCATATAATTTCTGATTATTTGTCAGGTGTATGTTGATGATATCTGAACTCAAGGGTTGAAGGTTGGATGTTTGCGACGATGGCAGATTTTATGAAAGAAATGGATTTACTACAACAAATGGAGACATTGCCTTTCCTTGGGATGTGAGAAGAATTTTCTGCCAGGGAGCAAGGATCAGGGTCAGAGAAATCCAGTTTGGAGGGAGGTGGCTGGGATCTGGCTGAAGACAGGGAGCAGTTCCAAAGAGCACCCCCCAGGGAGGAGCCCGGGACTCCAAGGCGTAACTTCCAGGGAGTATATGGTAATTCGTGTATAGAAAAATAAAAATAATAACCCAGCTCATGGTGGATCAGTTTCTTTGTTCCAAGCATTCTTCAAATCACTATAGATAGATACGATCATTGTCCACATTTTATAGACAAGGAAACAGAGTCACAGAAGTTCAGAGACTTATCCAAGATCTCACAGCTCATCGATAGTGTAGCCGGAAGGAGACCAGGCCTCCTGCTCCTGCTTCTGTCCTTGTCAGCACTAACTACCATCGCCAGAACTTCATTCGCGGTGTTCCCATCCCTCCTGGGGCGGGGGGGGCGAGCTGTGGTCTGATCTGTGGCCAAAACAATTAAGAATAAGCCGTGTTCCTCTGTGTATTTCCACGTGCCTCATGTGCAGCACATGACACTCAAAAAATTCACAAACGTTGGAGGACTGACCAGTAAGTGATTGAAGTGTTTCCCAGCACCTAAAATTTCAGGGTTCTACTTGCTCACTTCCTCCCCCATTCTCCAGCCACGGCAGACAGCGCACGACTGGACCTAACCCAACAACCAAACCCCTGCAGGTAGTTTGGACTGTTTAGTTCCAAAGGGGCTGGTCTAGGTATAAGGCAGAAACCTTCTGATGCCCTCACAGAGCGGCTTGTCTCCAGCCCGGTGGTGGAGGCTGCAGGCTGGGGAGGACGGTGCTGTGGTCCCTGGCCCTGCTGGGGGAGGCTGGCCTGGCGCTGGTGGCTTTCTCTTTATTTGTAGCACTGGTATGTCATCCACCCCGATCCACCTGGGAGGGCTGTTCATCTGGGTCCTCCTCCATCATGGACAAGTTCAAAGTTTCAGACTCTTGTGCCCTGGGGAGCCAAGGTGCAGGCCTGGACTCCTCAAGAGGTGGTGGAGGCCCGGGGAAAGCCCCTGTGTGTGTCCAGGGTGACCTTGAGACTGTCCACTGGACTTGGACGGTGTTGGAAGTCACTGGCTGTGACCTGGCTTTGTTTGAAGTTTTTATTGTACCCTAACGTCTGTACCTGAAAGGACATGTATAACATGTAGAGAAGTGAGCAGAAGCCAGCACGGACTCGTGAGTTCTCACAGCCCACCATGAGTCAGCAGCCAGAGGCCGCCCTGGGCCCTTCCCATCTCCAAGGGGGCCACTATGCTGACTTCACCCCAAAGATTAGCTAGTCTCAGAAGTTCTTGAAGTGGAATTGTAGAGCGTGCCCATTTTTCTGTCTGGCTTCTTTTTCTCAGCGTTACACTTGGAGTTTCATGTGTGTTGCCATGTGACGAGACACTGATCATTCATATTATTTTCCATTTTATCACATTTGCTGACTCTGTCACACTTTGTCCTGTGGCTGACGAGCAATTTGGCTGTTTCTGTTGGGGCTGAGATGGCAGGTCTGCCGTGGATGTTTTTGTATGCATCTTTTGGTGAACACTTGTGTGCACTTCTGCTGACTAGCAGTGGAAGTCCTGGGTTACGGCGATGTGGAAATTCAGGTTCAGTAGACACTGCCAAGTGGTGTTCCAAAGAGATGGAGCCAAATTACACGCGGCCAGTTCCAGTTACCCTGCATCCTTGCCAACACTTGCTGTGGTCTGTCTTTTCACTTTATTTTATTTATTATTTTAAAAAATATTTATTTTATTTATTTCTCCACCTCTCGTTGTTTGTGCTTGCTGTCTGCCCTCTGTGTCTGTTCATTGTGTGCTTGTCTTCTTTTTTTCAGGAGGTACCGGGAACCAAACCTGGGATCTCCCATATGGGAAGGAGGTGCCCACTTGCTTCAGCCACCTCCACTCCCACTTGTGATGTCTCTCATTGTGTTTCCTTGTTATGTCTCTTCATTGCATCGTCTTGTTGCATCATCTTGTTGCGTCAGCTCACTGTCTTGCTCATCTTCTCTAGGAGGCATTGGGAACCAAACCTGGGACCTCCCATGTGGTAGGCGGGCACCCAACTGCTTGAACCACAGCTGTTTCCCTGTCTTTTCACTTTAGCCATTCTGATGAGTAAGCATCTGTTGAAATTTTTACCATCGAGTTTGAGTGAAGACATCATGTTGAAGCTCACTAGAGAGTACCAGGAGATTTACTAGAGTGGGTAACTAATAATAGTGATAATGATCATTAATAATTATAATAATAATTCAAAAATTAACAACAATCTAAAAGCATCCACAGAGGGCATCAGGCCCGTTGTGGCCTCAGACCATACGGAGATGGTTGGTGGTTCGTTTGTGACTTCTGTGTCCATGGTCGCTCTCCGCAGGGGTCAAAGGAGCTTTCTCAGCTTGGTTGTCCGCTCTTTGGGGAGGGTTAGGCCCCAAATGTCTGCTGAAGTCAACCATAGGGAAGGGGGCTGAGCTAGGGATCTGGTTTCTGGAGAGCTCCTCTTTGCCTGAAAGCTCACTGCATGGAAGTTTCCAGATCCCCTTGTGTTCCTTCCTTCTTTAAGTCTTAACGATGTTTTGATTTTGATAAATCCTTTGTATAAGTTTCAGTCACCCCTGAGATGAGTCCTTCACCTTTTCAAACTGACCCCTGAGACTGCTATTATGAATGGAATTGACTGATTAATTTTCCCTAGGGGACCTTTGCTTCCACGTTCTTGGTGGTGGTGGGATGTGTGTCTTAATGTACTTTTCTGGGCTGGCCCTTCCTGAACTCTTCCACGGACTATTTTTCTGCACGTAGCACTCTTCTTTCTTTGACTCATGTAAAAGATGCCCTGCACCTCCCGGGCATTTCTCGCTGCCCTCGGGCCCCGGGAGTAGAGGCTACCAGAGCTGGGCCCTGCTGGCCCCGCACACTGCTCCACTTCCAGGACTCCCGGCTGCCCTTTGGCGGGACTTGAGCGTGGTCAGGTCCCAGCAGCAGTGGGCGGGCTCCAGGCCGAGCTCTCCTCCCAGCTGTCCTCCAGGCAGGGTCACGGCTCTTCTGGGAAGGGGCTGGCCACTGCCCAAGAGGGGACCGAGGCCGCTGCGTCATGAGGCAGCACCACTTAGGAGAGGGAAGGACGTGCAGACGCTCGGCCTGTGGCCTCTCTGGCCTGTCCTCAGTGGCCGAGGCACCTGCTGCCTCAGCTTCTTTCTCAGGGAACTGCGTCCTGCGCACAATGTGCCGGGCAGCACCTGGCCACCCGGGCTGCCCCCAGTGCCACCTGTTCTCCTCCTGAGGCCCAAGTGCTCCCACTGTCACCCTCGCACCCTGTGGTCAGCCTGGCCCCCTCCGTGGCCCCCACACGCTGCCTCCCCAGGGCTTCCCCCAGGACCTCCCAGGGGCCTCCTGCCACACAGGGACTCTTCTGTCCCCATGTGAAGAGCAGGCCCTGCAGATTCCAGCCAGATGCCCCCACACCTGTTCCCACACACCTGTCCACACACACCTGCTCACATACACCTACCCACGCACACCTGCCCACACACACCTGTCTATGCACACCTGCCCCCACATACCTGCCCACGCATACCTGCTCACATACACCTACCCATGCACACCTGCCCACACACACCTGTCTACACACACCTGCCCACACACAGCTGCCCACACATACCTCCTGCACACCTGCCCCCCCACCTACCCACAAATACCTGTCCACACACACCTGCCTACACACACCTGTTCACTGCTGTCACCCTGGGCTTTCTGAAGCAGAAAGTGATCTGGGTCCCAATAGCACCAGTGAAACAAAAAATTAACCTGTGGGCAAAATGCTGGGGTGGCCTCCTAGCTCAGGGCGCCCGTGAAAATGACAGACATTGGGTTTGTAAGGCAGGGCTGTTTGCTGCTGGCCTCTAGGCCTCTTCTGGTGGTGAAGGGAGGTGTAGTTGTTTCTCCATTTGAGCTCCATATTTTACTACTTGTTTGTAGTTGAAATGGTGTTTTATATCATTTTTTCCACCCAACAGAATTAAGGCAGCCGCAGGTGTGAAGATCATGGCAGTCAGAGTCAGCAGTGAGGACCACTGGGCGGTCCAGGAGGAAGTCGATAACGGCAGTGTGCAGACAAGTGCCGCCCTCACCTGCGTGGGCCATCGCCCCGACCTGCAGAGCAGGTAAGCGCCAAGACCCTCAAGGTACCTGAGCAGTGGTGGGGCTGGGGGTAGCTGCAAGAGGTGATAGCAAAATAGTGTGTGTATCAATCAAGCGTGCTCCCCATCGACCGCTCGTCAGCACAGAGCAGTCCCACGGCTTCTGCTCGGCTCCATTGTGGGACGTGCCTCTGAGGCTTTTATTCCTTAACCTCTCTATACACAAATGACCTCATTAGGGTGGCAGTCTCAAAAATTACCTCAGTCAACATTTTTCACTGCATGGGGTTTGATAATGGTATTTTAAACATTTTATTATTACCATTGTTGGCAGGAGCTGAAGACTAAAGTGGGGAAAATAGAAATGATTTTCGTGGCCAGGAGAAAATGGACTTTATTAATGGGCAAAACGAGGATGGCTGTAGCTCTTGGATAATTGCCCCTTAGTGGCTAGTACACGCCTGGGATTGGCACATGCTTAGACCAAACAGGTCTCCAGACTTCAGAAGGTTAAGTCGGGTGAACTTGGCATTGCAGGCAGGCAGCCTGTCTTCTCCAGCATAGACACCAGCCTTGGGGTTTCCGGGGCTGAGCTCACCTGGGCGGCAGAGAGGCCATTGCTAGGAATCTTGCATCAGGAAGCCCAACAGGTAGCGAGTGCTCTCTCCCCTGTGGCCACGGTCTTAGCCCCCAGGCTCTCTGCCTCCATATCCTCTCCTTTGACTGAGCTCCCTTGTCTATGGGGCAGGTCAGTGCTTTGACCAGAATGCCACTCTGACCTGCCCTCCCCACTCTGGAGCCATCATTGATTCCACTGTCACCCAGGATGAGGGTGAAAATCCTCAGCTCCCGCCCGAGTCCCTCACAGGCCTGCCACGTAATGCTGTCTACTGCCCCTCGCATTCTCTGTTCTGCCTTCTCGAGTCTGTGCACAGTCCTAGGTCTGCAGTGTTAGGCTGGGAGGAGGAACTCTATCGTTGTTTGCAGAATGAATGGGTGAGTGGGTGGGAGGAGCCTGAGACTGCCTGAAGGGCTCGGGCTTGCCTCTTCCAATGAGCTGTCTGATGAGCGCTACCTGTTCCTGGGTGGCCCCAGCGGGCCACGTTGGACTCTGTCTGCTTTTGAAGATGTCTTTTAAAGGGAGAGAAGTGACTCAGGCTGAGTGGCCCAAAGCCTTCTGTTAGAGAATTATCGATCAAGGCTCTGTGTGGCTCTTACTTGAAACTCAGTGTTCTGGTCATTGTCTTTTACGTCTGGTGACAGAGCTTTCAGTCTGCAACTTACTGGACCAATGGTTTTCCTAGACCTTTGTATGTGCCTGCTGAACAGTTCCAAATCCTGAGTTGTTAATATGTGGCGAGAGCCTGGGGTTTTTATACTGGTCCAGGCACCTTCAGTCATAAGCAATAGAGTGCTGCTGGGTGTCAGCTGGCAGTCTGCCACACCCCTCGGGGGTTACAGTTTGATTCTCTGCTTTGCACAGGGGCTCTGTGTGTTTGTATCCCCGGTGGAAGATGTTCTCTTGGCTGCTGGGGTGGTTATCAGGTGGGCTTTGTTCAATTGATGCCATAAACTATTATACTAATAAAGTCCCAGCAAAACAGTGACCTTTAGCCTCTCTTGTAAATGGGAAGGTTCAGGAGTAGACTGGGACCAGGAACATGTGGACACAGATAATGAGGCAGTATCCTTAGTGCCTGTCTCCTTGTCTTTCCTCCAGGTTGCCTTTTGCTCAGGCTGACTCTTCCCTCCTGGTGGCACAATGGCTGCCAGCTGCTGTCAGCATCCATCCCACTGACTTAGGCACTTTAGGAATAAAGCTTCCCTTCTCAGACAGGCCATGCCTCATGTCCTAGGGCTCGTCGTCACTGGCTCTATTGGGGGTAGCTTGGATCACGTACCCACCCGGCACCAATTGCCGTAGCCAACCCTGGATGTAGAAGGTAGATTGGCTGCACCTGAATGACATGGACTTGGAGGGGAACAGAGGGATCCCAGGAAGAAGGATACTGGGGCGGAGGGAAACAGATGGCCCTGCAGCTGCCGTCGTCTAGCCGACTCTCCTCTTGTACTGGTGTGGTCTGAGGAGCTTATGCTGCCTCTTTGGCCTCAGCGAGGCTGTCTGGGTGTTTGCTGGTGGAATCCATGGCCTGTGCATAGGAAATTAATTTGTTGAAATCTTTGACTGATCACGTGGTAACGTTTTAAGTGGAAAACAACACAGACCATGGTTGTCACTTTTGGTTTTGTGAGAATCCACTTTGCATTCTCTTTCAAAGAGCTAACAAAGGTTCCATGAGAACAAAAGTAGTTGTGTGAGGAGACTTCCAGAAGTATGAGACCCTCTCCCCTCCCAGTGTCCTCTTTCTCCTTCCCTTTCTTCACATCCAGTATCTGACCGCTCTTGGGCTGTAGGAAGGGCAGGGATTGTTGCTTTGGCATGATAATTTATGCTTATCCATTTCATAATCTAAATAAATAATTGCTTTTTTATACTTTTTGATGACTTGTGATATGAAATGAGGTGTGAAATACAGGCTCATGGCCGGGTCTGCCAGCTAACAAAGGGAATGTATGAATAGATTCCTAATGAAACATCCTGCGGAAACTTTAATCTCGGGATGGTGACAACCTTGGGTGGAATAATAGAATATAACATACAAACTGCCTGAAACACTGTGATAAGAATTAAAAACGTGTTGAACGTTAAGACCCAATAGAAAGAGAGCCATAGCCTTGATTTAAAATATTTTTAATGATCTCTCATTGTGAGGAAAGTGAGTAATGAAGATAAAAACCAGGTGATAAAGGGTAGGGTTGCCAGAAGAGGAGGGAAGAGATTAGAAAAATAAGCAAATCTGGAAGTGTTCAGAACAGATAACAGCGAACCAGAAGAAATGAAAGCTAGATGATGGGCCGTTTGCATGGAAGCCATGTGCCACCAGAGAGCTCGGGACACGGCTGTTCCTTGAATGATTTCTGTCTGGCTGTTGGAACCCAAACCTCAGAGCAAACAAGCTGCAACTTTTTACGTGGCTGGAAGCCGTAATGCAGAGCACATTCTCATCTGAACATCAGCACGGACAGAGGAAGGGGAGTTTGTGCTTCCACATGGAAGAGCAAATTCCTGCAACAGGTTCCTGCAAAGAAATAGACACGGCTGCATTTTGTAACCCCGCTCAAAGTAAAATGGACATCAAAGTCAAAGTGACCAGAGTGTTGCCATATTTGAAAATCTGGATCTCATCTTTCTGTTTTTATTTGCATGCTTTCTTTCATAAAATATTATAAGTGACTGAGCAGAGGAAGGGATTACCATTTTAATTAACTCAACTAACCCATTGCTTTTTGTGAAACTTAACAGTTGAACATAAAAGCAAAAACCTGTGCTAATGTAAGAAAGTTGCAGTGTCAACTGTCGTTTTATGGATTTGTGAAACATGAGCAGGCTAAATCTTTCCTTTTGCTTAATGACTCTTATTCTAGTAGAAAAAAAAAATGGGACCAGTTCACAGTTAGATACTTCTAACAGCTGCTCTGTTTCTGGAAGTAGGGAGAGTTTTTCTACTTGACTCAGTTTTACATTGGTTTCGTTCCTTCTGTAAAGTGTTTTATTACGAGTAAAAGGTAGTACACCTGGGGCATTTTGGTATGTCTTTGAGAACAAGTTTGGGTGATTCTTTTGTCTATTCCTTATTTTATTTAAAAACCATATTATGCCTGTTAGGTTCCAGACACTATTTTAAGTCATTTAGAAAAATAAACTTTAAAAAGTCTAAAGTAAGAATCCTGTGAGGCAGTAATTGTTGTTATTCTCATTTAACAGATGGGCAAACTGAGGCACAAGTGGTTTAAGTGACTTGCTGAGGCCGCAGAGCCAGTAAGTGGCTGAAACCATCTGACTTCAGAGTTGACCCACTTCCCTACTGCCCTGGGCTGCCTCAGGTGGAGCTGCGATGCACGCCCATCGCGTCCTCCTCCTTCCTGTGCTTCCTCTCTCTGGCTCACGCTGGACGGAAGAGCATGCCCACCGCACCGGCAGACCGCCTGGCATGTGGAAATATGGCTGCAGCCGGTTGAATGATGGCTCCCCAAAAGCTTCATGCCCATGTCCCCACCTGTGGACATGGATGTGACCTTATGTGGCAAAACGGCCTTTGTGGGCATAATCAAGTTAAGGACCTCGGGATGAGACGATCCTGGGTGACCCATTGGGCCCTAAGGCCAATGACAGGCGTCCTTATACGAGAGATGCCCAGAGAAGACAGTCAGGGGAGGGCTCAGAGGGGGACGGCCACAGTCAAGGAGGCCAGGGAGGCTGATGGCTACCCGGTGCTGGAGGATGCAGGAAGGGGGCTCTGCTGAGCTCCAAAGGAGCCTGGACCCTCCACCCAATTCCACACGCCCAGCCTCCGGAACTGTGAGGGCATAAATTTCTGATGTTTCAAGTCCAAGTCTGTGGTATTCTGTTACAGCAGTCGGTGGAAATGAATGCAGGAGCTTAGTGAGTACTTGTGGAATGTGTGAAGCAGGACTTGCCAAACCTGGCTGAACATCAGAGTAAAGGCCTGTGAGTCTTTAAAACGACACCCTCCTGGACCTTAGGTCCAGGGCTCTAGGTGGTGGTGGCACTTAAAACAGGCTCGAGAGTCGCTGGGAGGCAGGAATGAATGAAATATTGCGGAAATTTCTATGAGAAATGAACAACACTGTAAGAAAATAAAGATATTCCATCTTTAACAACTTGAGGATTTGAAAATAGGGATTTAGAAACACACAGTTCTTGGATTTCCAGTGCATTTGAACACGTGCTGTGCTCTGAGTACCAGCCACCACACTTCACGAGGGGTCTGACATTTAGAAAGACCCCAGGCCCCGGGCCTCTCTGTCGTGGATGGCCCCATCTACGGGCCGGAGGTTGATTGTTTTAATTCATGCTCAAAAGCAGCCGCAGAGTTCTCCTACATGAAGCGGAGGACACTGCGTCCCCTCTACACTCAAAAGGCCAGCAGAAGAGAAGGAAAAAAGGAAATATTTGAAAAACATTGTCCCCTTTGTACCTCAAGATGACTCTGTTAGTGATAGGGGAGGGGCTGCAACTCAGAGGCACCCAGGCCATACAGTGGTGGAGGGCCAAACTGGGATTCGAACCCAGTCCTCAGGATCCTAGGACAGTGCCTGGTACATGTGGGTGCTTGTGGCAGTTTGGTGAGTCCCAAAAAGAGAAAGATTATATTTTTAAACTATTCCTGTGGGTGTGATACTCTTTGATTGCATTAAATTCGGTTGAGGTCCCTTTGCTTAGATTGCTTGGTAAGATCACGTTAGGGCTTTCGATGGGACCACGGTAGTGGGCAGGATTTGTGTTGAGGCGCCGCCTTCTCGTGAGGCTGGTTAAAAGGGAGACAGAGCGCGAGACAGACTCAGGGAAAGGAAGCCACCACTTTTGACTCCGCCACGTGAGTGAGCACTAGAGGATCGCCTAAGCACGAAGTCCCTGAGAGGGTGGGCTCACGGGGCAGCTCAAGAGAAGCCGGTGAGCTGGGGAAGGCTGAGCCCGCGGCAGGCATCGGCGGCGTCTTTATTCGCCACGTACTGGGACAACAGGGTCAACAGAGGCTGACTTGGGTGAGAAAGCACCTCTCACGGTGCCTCGGTTTGGACTTCCCATGGCTTTGGAACTGTAAGCTTTTACCCCAAATAGCTCCCCTTTATAAAAGCCAACCCATTACTGGGACTTTGCATCATCAGCCTTTTGGCAAATGAAAACAGCTCCCAACAGATAGCCAGTGAAGGATTCTAAGTCCAGCCCTCTCCTCTCAGCATGAGCCTTACCTCAAAAAGATGAGCGGTGCCCAAGGGAGACTTTGCCAAAGGCCAGTACTTTGGTGGGATTTGGGTGTGCCCCCAATTCCCAGTTTAAACCACATCACCTGAGACCTAGGAAGCTCAGGCACAATCACCACATTGCCAGTTTCTTGCACTGTGAGTCCTTGTAGAACTAGAAATAGAGAAGAGTTTCTCCTGGCAAACCCCAAGTGTCATTTCGCATCTGTCAGGCCCTCTCTTGCTGAGTGCAGATTTCATTTTGAATGTGGGATTTAACTTCTAGATCTCGTCACCTTGTGCAGACAGAAATCGAGCCAGAGCAAACTGGGAACTGTCTTTCTAAAGTTCTGCCAGCACCGTGATTTTAAACCTGAGTCCTCTCCCCAAATTTCTAATGGGCAGTTAGTAACACTAACCAAGGGTAATTTGCAGAGCTACTTCTTAAGAGGCGATGCCAATGAGAATGGCTCTTCATTGGATCTTTTATGGTGGCATTTGCTTTTCAGTAATTTTTAGAAATTTTATTATGACACCTGCCCATGGATCACCATCATCAATCAGATTGTCCATTAAAAGTATGAACCTTCTTCTGATGCAGCACAAGTCTTTGAAAACGGACCTTTGAGTGCCTGCTTCCCTCCCCACCCCCACCTCCTTCCTCACAGTCTGCTGGAGAAACTTCTCCCTGATTTGAAAGCACTCATTTTCCCTCAGCCTGCCTCCAGCAGGGGCCAGTTCACGCGCTGGGCCTTTAAATTTCAAGAAAAGGTTCGTTTAGTTTTCCTTCCCTTTATGGGTGAGAAGAAATCTTCTGAGTCTTTGAAAAGGACCCAGGTTTGATTTCACCCAGCCTGTGGCCAGTGTCCTGTGCCGCTCTGCACAGGTGAAGGCTCAATGGTCATCCGCGTTGTGCTGTGTGCGAGGAGTTCCCATCCTTTCCCTGGACACGGTGTCTGGCAGCCGGATGCGGCCAGAAGGGGCGTGGAAGCCCCTTGCCCCTGAAGATGCTCCTCGGTCCCGACCTTGCCCCCTTTTCCTCCCGATGTTCATTCTGACTTGTCCTCGAGCTCCAGGAGTGCAGACACTGCTTCTTTCCACACCCAGCATCAGGGCCACTTTAGGGACCTGGTACAGATTGACTGAAAGAAGGAAGCAGTGGGGAGGCATGAGTGTGTTAGGGGCACCTGCTCTCCCCTGGGCTTCGCTTTCTTCTGCTAACGCTCCAGAAGGAGTGCTAGAGCGCCGGGTTGGGTGAGCATGGGTGCCACGTCCATTGGTAGCTGGTGGGTTTGACTTTCCAACCGCTGATAATTGGATCATCGCTCTGATGTGGTGTGCAAGTGGTTTAAAAAGGGGTCGCCTGGTGGGGGTGGTGGGTGGCAAGCGGGCCCTTTAGATAGGGTGGGCAGAGAAGGCTGCCAGAGGACATGTGGTTGGCTCTGCGAGGTGAGGAATAAGGAAGGCCAGGCATGCAAAGCCGGGGAGAGCTCTGTGGGCAGAGGGCATGGCGCGCAGGGCTCCCGGGCAGCCAGGGCCACGCAGAACCATGGGGACCTGGCCGAGCTTGAGCGTCGCTGCCCAACAGTTGTCCTCATGCTGCGTCCTCTGCTCCCATCCCATGGTGTTTATGAAGTGCCTCCACCTGCCCAGCACTGTTCCAGGCACTGGGGTCTGCTGGGAATAAAGCCTGCAGGACTGTCATTACTCCCCTGGAACTCATGTTTTGGGGTGTGCATGGGGGGCGGCAGGTCTCCAAAGAAAGAAATATAGAATAACCCATCAGGTGGTACTCAACACTAGTAAGAAGACTAAAGCAGGCGGGGGGACAGAGTGGCAGGGACGTTCTGTTTCAGACAGGGTCTTTGGGGTAGGGTCTTAGGGACAGGGCCTTGAGGGATGGATGTGAGGGTACGGGTCGGCTCGATGTGGGAGAGGACTCTTCCCCCAGGCCCCGGGGCAGCTGGCCCTGGTGGGCTCAGGCCTCAGCTCGGGGGCCAGTGAGGCTGGTGTGGGGCGAGCGGGGGTGGGTGTAGGGGCCAGCTCAGAGAGGGGGCAGGGGGTTGGATTATTAAGGGCTTGCTAGCTCTGAAAGGGCTCTGGGTTCTATTTCAGGGCTGGTGGGCAGCTACTGCAGTGTTCTGCGTGGAAGCGTCATGCTGTACTTTATATTTTTAGAAGTGTGCTGGTTGCCAGGTAGAGAAGGGTCTGTAAGGAGGAAGGCTGGAAGCTGAGAGACCAGGTGGATAGACAGTCCTGGGGCTAGCTGAGACGAGACATGTCTTACTGCCTTGGTCACGGGATGCCCCCACGTTAATGATGATATAATGAAAAAAAGCATATACTGAAGCAAGCGGTGAACAGGCCGAGAATCAGAGGGCCTGGCTCTGTCCACTTTGGTGGAAGGGCCGGTGGGAAGGGGTGGGAACCTCAGGGGAGGCTGGGGTCAGAGCCCGAAGGAAGCGTGTTGGGCCATGTGCTCAGGGACATCTTGCTTTCTGTGGACATCCTCAGTGGAAATGGATGATGTGCTCAGATGTCCCCTCACCCCACCTCTCCCACATGACCCCCTGTCATGGGCAGGAAAGTCCAGGGCTGGGAGAAGGCCATGCCCATTTTCAGGGCTGGAGGCTTCAGGGGTATAGATGGTGGTGGCCAGTGGCCTTGACCGGGCGTCTTACCTTTTGTGCCAGCCAGAGGTGGCTAGATCGAGAAATAAAGTGATCCAGGAGGCTAAAACCAGGATTTGGTCCCTGGTACTTCCAGGGATGTCCGCCTATTGTCTCGCTCTCTGGGCCTCTGCTCCACCCCGGTCTTGTAGAGATGGGGGCTTTAAAGCCCTGTTCCTGTGCTACGGAGACAGAGCCACTCCCGGGACACAGGCTCTTTGCTCCTGCCCTGCCTGGGATGTTGGCATGGAGCAGCGGATTGGCTGCTCCTTGGAGAATTAGTTCTCCAGATCCTGTAAGTGAGAGCAAGGTGCCGTCTCCGTGGTAAGCCATGCTGGTTGTGCTCAGTCGGGTGCATCTGTAGGCTTTTCTTTAATTGGAATATCACCACTCTGATCGCACAGGGAGTTTGGTGCCTGGAGAAAGCTGCCTTTTGTTGAGAGGCAATAGGTTGGTGGGCAAAGGGGATCCTTGAATATTTTCTCTGATATCCAAGGAGCATGACTTACCCTACCCATATTGCCTTGTCATGGGTACCATAGTGTGACCTATTAATTATGAGCTTTGCCTTTGCCAGCTGGGGGTGCAGAGACAGAGAATTTCATTTCTGATGAATCAAGTTGCTTATTTAACAAGCAGTTCATTAGAAAGTATAAAAACTAACCAGGACTGGCTTCAGCCTTTAGCCACAGCTGCTGGGACTGCCAGGCTGCAGTGGAATCAGCGGGCTTTGACGTGTGTGCGTGTGATGTTCCGTGATCACTTGGTGCCAGGCAGGTTCCATGTGTCTCGGCATGAACTTGGCTCAGATTAATTTTCACCTTAGTGAGGACTGTTTTCCTTTCACAATTTGCTTTGGTTCCACAGAGTTCAGAGTTAGCTCATTTGGTTTAGGAATAGTCGAGAAAAGCCCTTGGAAATGAAAAGGCAAGTTGGCCAAGAAAAGTGGGAACCAGGAGGCATTTACTGGAGCATTTGCATCTGATTCTCAGTGAGTGATGGGCAGTGTTACAGGTTGGCTTTCGTTCCCCAGAAGACATAGTTAGGTACCAACTCATTGGAACCTGTGAATGGGACCCACCCTATTTGGAAATAGGGTCTTTGAAGAGGGGAGTAGTCAAGACGAGGCCAAACTGAGTCCAAAATGACAGGTGTCCTCATGGGAAAGGGGGAATTGGACACAGGAAGACAGAGAGAAGGAGGCCATGTGGCAGCAGGGGCAGAGGTGGAAGAGAGCACCTGGTAACTGCCAGCAGCCGGAAGAGGCAAGGAAGGCTTCTTCCCTGCAGGTTTCAGAGGGAGCATGGCCTGAGGACACCTCCATTTCAGACTTCCAGCCCCCAGAACTGGGAGGTCATAAATTCCTATTGTTTAAAGCTGCCCAGTTGGTGATGCTTTGATATGGCAACCATGGGAAACCAAGGCAGGCGGGCATTTCATTACCTCAGAGGATGCCATGTGCTGCACCTCATTGTTGATGAGTCTTGGCCAGAAACCTTCGGGAATCAGCTGCCATAGGTAGCACCTTCAGAGATGCTTATTATGTATTTTAAATAATTGGAGATTTACAGGATTTAGACTCAGCGTGAAAATGACCACTTCCTTCCTTGGTTGTAAATGGCCATGTTGAGTGAGGCTCTCCCCCCGATGTCTGTTAGTGTCTTTGCTGTGAAATATTGCAGCCATCGAGGCGATGCCAGGGTCTTGAGGAAAGAAGTTCTCTCAACACATGCTCTAAGTGGCTTTATTTCAGGAATGACACTTCTATCACCTCCCTCTTTGAAATGCTCTCCAGTTCATCCGGGATTTCTAGGCTTGTAATCATAACTGACCATGCTGATGGTATCCTGAGCTAGACAAAGAAGGAGATGCGCTGTTTTGTATTTTCTGCATTCTCTATTCTACCCATGCCAAAGCTAGGTGTTTTGCTTGCAGTTCACTAGGAAATGCCACGTAGTTCTTTCTCGTTTTTCATTTTAGAAGACTTTCCAGACAGAGTGCTAAACCCGAGGTATTTGTTGGGTGTGTTAGTTTCCTATGGCTGCTGTAATGAATCACCACAAACTTTGAGCTTAAAACAATTCAGAGTCATTCTTTTGTGGTTCTGGAAGTCAGAGGTCTGAAATCAGTCTCAGCAGGCTGAAGTGGAGGTGTTGGCAGGGCTGGGTCCTTCTGGAGCTCCAGGAGAGAGCCCGTTTGCTGTCCTTCCCCAGCTTTAGAGGCTGCCTGCACGGCTCCTCCGTCAGATGGCAGGGCACGTGGTGGCATCTCCCAGTCTCTCCCTTCTCTTCTGGGTTCACTTGCTTTCAGCATCTTGTTTCCCTGGCTTTCTCTCCTTGAATTTCATTCTCTTACAAAGGACTCCAGTAAGAGGATAAGACCCACCCTGGGCCACACCTTACCTGAAGTGACCTCAACTAACGGTCCTGCTTACAATAGATTTACACCCAGAGGAGTGGATTAGCTTTAAGAACATGATTTTTTGGGGTACATACAGTTTCAAATTACCATACTCCACCCTCTGGACCCCAAAAGACATGGTCTTTCCATATGCAAATACATTGACCCATCACAGTATCCCCAAAGCCTTAAGTCATTCCGGTAAGAATACTAAGTACAAAGTCTCCTCAAAATCAGGTATAGGTGTGGTCTGTCCTGGGGCACAGTTTCCCTCCGGCTGTGGAGCTGTGAAACCTAGAGAACAAGTTATCTTCTTCCAATATACAAAGGAGGGACAGTCATAGGATAAACATTCCCATTCCCATAGGGAGAAACTGGAAGGACATCAGGGGTCACAGGTCCCAAACAATCCCGAAATCCTGATATTAGATTTCAAGTCTGAGAGTCATTTTTGGAATGATGTTTTGTCCTCCAAGCCTGATGAAGTGGCAGCCCCACCCTGTTCAAGGGCTTGTGCGAGAGCCATGCTCTTCCCAAACACTGGGGTAAAGGCTCCAACATCTTCAAGAATTGGGGTGGCAGCTGAGCTCTGGGCTCTACCCTTACCAAGCATTGTGGTGGCAGGCAAATTCTCTGCAATCCTCCAAGCATCTGAGACCACTGGGGTTGTAACTCTTTTCCTGAACAAGGGAAGGCCCCCCCTCTCCAAGCTCCAGGGCATACTCATCCTTTCCAGTTTTTCTGCAGGGTGGAGTTTAGACATTTCCACCCTGGTTGCCAAGAAGCATGCCAGCTGTAGGATCCCGCAGTTTCTAGAGTACAGTGCGTTCTTATTATCTGAAATAGCTATGTTCTATGAAGTTGCCACAAACATAAATTAGCAAATACTGACTCATGGCTTCTAGGGGAAATCCAGGGTTAGGTTCTTGTGTGCCTCTGTTCACAACATTTTTATCAGCTGGTCAATACAAACTTTTTTTAAATGTGTGTTTCTGTTTAAAGACTCCTTATTTAAAATATATCATTGATTTATCAACTTTGAAACCACAGCCAACAGCACACGCCTAATAAACCCTATTTAATGCATGAACTTTCTCTGCAAGGCATGTCGCAGCCTTCTTGTGCTTAGGAACACTAGACAGCACTTCAGCACTACGCTTGGGGGTCACCAACAGTAAAATCACTAACAGAAAGTACAAAAATGTGATAGCTATGCCACTAAATTTATCATGAAAAGGACACTTGTTTATAGTAGGAGAGCTGAACAAGGAGGTGGGCATCGCTGTGTTCACCTGCAACTGGGAGCATGCGTGTCAGGTGACTCCAGGTATTTCCTGTTCTGCTCATGTCCACGGATGGCCGTGAAAGTGCTGCAAGCATTGGTTTTGGGTTACAAATAAACTTTGTGAGAAGATGAATAAAAAATACCTTTAAAGGTATGGTTGGTTAAGCTGAGGTCAGACTGGATTAGAGAGGACCCTGGCGTCCTCCTTGGAAGAGGAGGTTGTGGCACAGAGGTACAGGGAGCGAAGCAGCTGCGAGCCAAGGAACGCTGAGGCCTGCTGGCCAGCAGCCACTGGAGGCTGGTGCAGCCCTGCCTGCACGTTGATTTTAGACTTCCGGCTTCCAGAGCTGTGCGACGGTCAATTTCTGTCACTTTAAGCCCCTTCGGTTTTGGGTGCGCTGTCATGGCCAGCCCTAGGAAACTAAGACAGACGGCGGAGGCCCTGGGGGGAATTACAGCCGGGAATTGAATAGCGAGTGTCCATGAGGGGTTTGCAGCTTTGGAGAAGGACCTCAAATTGAGGTCCTTGGACTGAAGATCTGGGAGACGAGGGGCCATGCAGTGGCCGTCAGGGGCCGGTGGGGCTGTAAGGGGCAGCCGGGACCAAGGCCCAGCTGGGACTGGGGACGGCAAGGAGGTGGGAGGCGGGGTGCAGGGAGAGGCTGGAGGGGCAGACTGGCTTCCCTGTCCTGCCCCTCGGGGGCAGCCCAGGGGAGGTCTCCCAGGGGCTTCAGGCACATCCTTCCTGCCTTTCTGGCTCAAACGAACCATCCGGGCTGGCCGCCCTGCTTGCGCTTCTCTCCCACCCTGCCCCCGTCGCCTGGGCAGCTTCGAGGGTCACAGTGGAGACTTGGGCAGAGCCCGGCTGCCTGGGTCTTACCAGCCGTGGGATGCGGGTGGGTTCCTCGGCGCCTCGGGCCCTCACCACTGCAGTGAGGCTCCGAGGGCTGCCCCACAGCCGTCCTCCTCCCCGACAGGCACGGGGTTTGTTTTCTGTTCTTTTTTAAAGTTATAGACTATTTTAAGCGTACTTACAAATGCAGAGGACATTGCAGCAAACATCCATCCATCACATAGCTTTGTCGTGATTTAGCTTTTTGCCAGATTTGCTGCAGGGCTTGAAAAATACAAGAACCAAAAGAAACAAAGGAAACTCCCCTGTCTCGTTCTCCCACCTGCCTCGACCCTGAATCACGTGCTTATCACGGTTAGCAATGATCCGATAGACGGTGTGTGGGGCGTGTTTTCAGACTTCACATGAATGGGATCGTGTGGTAAGAGCCCTTCCGCAGCTCACCCCTTGTGCTCAGCGTGGCGTTTTCTAAGTTAATCTCTGTTGGTATGTGGCGCTAGTTCTTCTGTTCCCCTTGATGTGTAGTTATTCCATTCTACAGCTGTTCTGTGATTTACTTACTCTTCCGCTGATGGGTGAATGTTATTTAAATTTTTTCCCCCACAGCTCTCCGTGCCCATTCTTGGACAAGTAATCTTGAGTAGATCCTCAGGGAAAGTGGCTTTCAAACTGGAGGTGAGAACCCATTAATGACAAGCATACCAAAAGGGAAATGGAATCGCCCAGCGCAGAAGAGAAGGCACCGGCCCATGGCATGTGGGATGGGTTGATTGTGGCCTCCAAGAAGGCTGAACTCTGAACCCCACGTCTGCTGTTGTGGCCTTGTTTGTAGATAAAGTCTTTGTAGATGTCATCAAGTTAAGATGAGGCCACACTGGAGGAGGGTGGGCCCTAAGCCCAGGGCCTGGTGTCCTTGTAAGGGGAGGAGAGATACAGAGAGGAGGAGCCATGAGAAGTCGGGGCAGAGCACCAGCTGCACATCCAGGAGCCAGGGAGGCGTGGGAGGAGGGGAGCACGGCCCCCAGCACCCTGAATTGGGGGCTCTGGAACCGTGAGAGAATCAGCTTCTGCTGCTCAAGACACCCAGCTTATGGTCATCCGTTAGGGCAGCCCCAGGAAGCGACTACTGTGTACAGTATGGAAAAGTGCGATTTTGTAACATTGTAGGGTCTTTGTCTGTGTGTGTTCTGAGCTGTCCCGAAAAATCTACTTATTACCATGGGTTGGAGTGAAACAATATACTGCCGAAGTGCCAGGATCGTACTCAGCAATGGAATTCCTACATCCTTGCGTGTAAGTGTCATCAATTTTCTGTGTTGCCAAATCAGTCCTCAAAGTCGTTGTACCAACTGGTATGTCGCATTTGAGGTTAGAAAGTTTCTTAACTTTCTGAAAGGAGAGGATTTTTCCAGAAGCCTATCCTCGTATATCTCATTGTGAGTTGTTGTTCTTCTGACTTTATTTTATAGACATGCCTTTGGTGTTTTGTTTTCTTAGAGAAACACTCATCTTAATGACATGCTATTTAATTTCTCTGCTGTCAAGAGGCAGAATTAAGTTATTCCTTTTTTTTAAAAAAAGAATGATTTAAGTAGGAAATCATGAATGCAAAATGCTGTAGTTAAAAATCAGTAGATAAGCTGATGGATCATCTGTCACTTGGCTCTTGCAATAAAGGGAAAGAAAGTGATACTTAATCATTTTCAAAAAATAAAAACAATGATGATGGATTTGGTGTATTTTGATGCTGAATGACTCATTAGGGAAAACTGCTATTTTCCAGTTATTAAAGGAACTAGTACCTTCCATTTCCCCCTTGATCAGACAGGACAAATCAAAGAATTCTTTTTTTCAAGGGCATATGAGGTCCGTTTAAACTGTTTAAACATGTGAACAGTTGCTACTAATCGTTGACTCAACTGGAAATCCTATATCTAGGTGGCAAATCGGTGACCCACAAACCTGTTTTGTTTGGACTACACATTGTTTATTTTTACCCCCTTCCTTTTGGTCTCACTTTGTAAAAATCAGGAGATACTACAAAGTGTGGCGATACTAGACGATCTGGCAGCATTGGGTTAGCATTTGTGAGTGGCCACACTGGCTGCTCAGCTCAATAGACACCGTGCTCTCATGCGCACTACAGTCTCCCACACTCCCTATCGTGCCCCTGAAACTGGGGTTGGCTGGGTGCTGGCTGGTGTTTACCACCACGGATGTAGTGATGCTCTTCTCATAGGAAAGAAGTGTGTCCTGATATCACCATTTTTCAGCTCTGTGACTCTATGGGATTGAATGATGTGCCCCTCCCCACCCATCATGTCTACCTGGAACCTCAGAGCAGGACCCTCTTGACCCTCTGTGGAAATAGGGTCTCTGCAGGATTAAGGTGAGGGTGGAGACCCTGGATTAGGGGGCCCTGAGTTCCAGGAGTGTATCCTCAGGGGAGACAGAAGAGGACACAGAGACAGAGGAGAAGGCCATGTGGAACTGGGAGGGATGCAGCCACAGCTAGGGGACCCCGCAGGATGCGGCAATCCCCAGAAACAGGTGAGAGGCAGGGCACAGCTGCCCGTCAGCACCTCCCGAAGGCACCACGGGCCCCTGCGTTGGACCCCAGCCTCCACCTGTGAGTGCACAGGTTTCTGTTGTTTGAAGCCACCCAGTTTGGGGTCATTACTTACGGCCCCCCAGGAACCCAAGGCAGTACCCTTAGACATGCTATTAAGGTTCTTGTGCCTCAGTTTCCTCTTTTAATTTTTAAAAGTCTTTAAAACTGGGTGAATAATAGTACTCACCTTAAAGGGCTGTTGTGAGGATCAAAGAAGTTTAGATGTGTAAAGCATTTCAACTGCACCTACAATAATTTAAATTATTGTATCAGCCATGCCTCTGTTGGGTGGGAAATGCAGACAAAGAGATGGAGTGTTTCAAGATACATGAGAAAGCATATTTCTTTGTAGGAACAAAGAATATTCTTCTATGTTTAAATAGGACAACAGAAGATTTCTAAGTTGAAAGAAACAACTAAGATACCCATGAGAAACAAAATTCAGGACACTCTGTGATACACAGAGAAGGCATATGCTGGAAAACTTAATGAATCCATTAAAGGGCTTAGGTTTCCAGCAGGCCTTCTGCCCACGCGCAGAGGAGCCGCTGCTGCCGCTGCACCTGCAGTCGTGGCTGACTCTGCACTTGGTCCCCCTCATGGAGGGAGCTGCTGGCCCCCCAGGCATCAGAGCCCCTCCTGGCCCCGTGTTCTCCATTGCCTTGAGGAGAACTCCCTGGGACCCAGGGGAGAGGAGCGCGTGTAGAGCAGGGGTGCCGGGGCTGCAGGCAGAGAGCTGCGTTCCTGGCGCTCCTGGGCTCTGTAGGCCCCGGGAGCTGGTGACCCCAGACTCCGGGGATTCTGCTGCAAGCCGAGCTCTCCTGCCCCTCCCTGCAGGCTCACTGCGGGGATTAAATGGAGTAAAACAAAAAAGCAGCTTCTTCCCTCGGCAGAAATCCACCCCAAAGATGTGACTCCAGATGCAGCGCTTTTTGAAGATTTTTTCCTCTAAAATGGATTTTTTTTTTAAAAAAGCAGAGTTTACACAATTAGGGGAATGAACATGGACCCTTACAGAGCATTTCAAGTTGCATTTGGGTTTCTCCCCAGAAGCGCTTTCGGATTCCCCTTTTACCTCTGTCAAAGCCCTCAAGCAATAAAGCCATCACTGCGGGCGTCCTGGGTGGGGCGGGGGCCCCGGGCAGGTTGAAAAGGCTCCCGCCAGGGGCCTGCTGCGGGCCTGGTGTGCTGCCGCTGCCTGAAGAGGGAAACTGGAGGGGGTTGTTTAAACTCATGTCAGCCGACACCGGAGGGGCTCGAGTTGGGATGGTTTTGTGGTTTGTCTGAACCTCTACAGGAAGGTAAAATGCCACCGTCATTTAGATGTATGGTCTTTGGAGTCAGCGCTGGGTTCCAATCCAGGCCCTGTCATTTAGTCATGGTGTGACCTTGGGTGATACAAGACCTCCGTGACTCAGTTTCTCACCTGTGATCTGGGGAAAAGACTAATCCCCACTTACTGTGGGGATTAAATGAGATGATTCATGTAAACTGTTGAGTTTGGTGTCTGGGGAACAATCTCTTCACAAAGGGAGGAGAAGTTTGGGAGCAAGGGCCCTGTGTGGCAGGGGACCCCACTGTGCCTGAGCCGAGCCCCTGGGAGGTGTGCCTCTCTGTGGCGTTTGATCAGCTGGTGTAAAGCCAGGCTGTCCTGTAAGTGGATCGGTGTTTCTGGCAGTCGAAATGCCTATCTTTGCATGGCATCTCTGGATGCTAATTTAAGTTTTGACAAATGCTGAGAGGATGGACGAAGCGGGTCTGGGGGTCAGGGTTGGCCCCTGGTCTCCAGTCGGTACCCCTTAGACACTGGCCAACCACTCCCTGCAGTCACGGGCAGGCCTCCAGTTTCTCCTTATCCCAGGACACGGTCGGATTCCCATTTGTCATCCTGATTCTCTGACATGCTGACCAGCTCCTCCACTCACCAGAGACCTTCCCTTCTGCGAGGGTCTATCGTGGAAAAAGCAGCGCCCGCCTTGGGTGGCGCTGCCTGCAGCACTTCCAGCCTCTCCTTCTCCAAGCAGAGCACGGGCTTCTGTCCTTCCTTTCACTCACACATGTCAGTCAATAGTTCTCGGAGCCTGAGGTGCGCAGAGGAGGGGGTCCCAGAGGTTCCAGGGTAGCCCGCCGTGGCCCAGCAGTGGCCAGGAGAAGGGCGCTGTGGGTGGAAACGTTTATGGGCCGTGAGCTTTGAACTTGGTGCAGGGTGGGGTGGGGGCTCATGGGATGTCCTGTGTCTCCCGGGGCTCCACAGAGCCAGAGACCCTGCTGAGGGCAGTGCTGACGTGCCCTCGTCTGTGACTGTCAGTCCCTGGTCGGCTGCTAAGTGGCAGTTCTGGGACCCCTGCTGGAAGAGGTGACGGTTCTCCACTGGAGGGGTTTTGAGGAGCTGGTAACAGCCACGGCTGTGGGGTTTGCCTTCCGTGTGATGGCCTGGTACTAGTTCTTTCTTAAGATAGAAAGTGAATTGATCTTCAGTTGAAATGGAAACAACTTATAATTAAACATTTGCAGCCAAAGTGTATTTATAGTTAAGGTGGTTACATTTTTCATTGCCAGCAGATGCCAGTGAAGCAAGAAAAATGTGTGTGCGTGTTTAAAATCTGTTAACAATGGTAGTCTTTATTCTATTTGTTTTCTCTGGTGCCTTAGTGACAAGAAAATAGAAGGCAATTGTGCACCGTGAAATTGAGTTGAATTGGGAAGGGCAGGGCTCGTGAAAAGTGTATTTTTTTTCCTGTGGCAATTCATTCAAGTTGCCTTCACCGTCTGTTAAAAATGTTTTATCTATTTGGGGTTTGCTGGGTAGAAGTAAGTGTCTTTTCCACACTATTGATCCACTCACTTCTCCTTTGTCTTAAAGATGAGGTTGGTCACTTGCCTCATTTGTATACAGAAGGTTTGAGATCTGTAGCTGGATAAAACAATCCTAAGTAACTGGAATAATATCTCTCTGTTATATCTGCTTTGTATTCTGTGTAGAACATTCCTGTTTATTTTAACTTTGCATAATTTAAAAAGTAATACAAAGTCATTGTTGAAAAGTTGGAAAACAAAAAGCATGAAGAACCACTATTAATATTTTTTCCTAGTTCCATTTAGTGTTTTCAGCCTATGAATTTATTACAATTTTCTCTCCTGCTTTTTTCAGCTTAACTTCTTTTCATAGGTTTTTGCCATTGTGGTTGCAAACTTACTATAAACTTCTGATAGCTCCTCACTGTTATCTCAAATGGGTGCAACAAAATTTACTTAACAGTTTCTCTAGTAGAGGCCAATTAGGTTGTTTCTAAATATTTTACTGTTCTAAATAAATCTTGAATCTTTGTCTTTTACATTCTTTCTTTAGGTAAATTCCCAGATGTGATTTCACAGGGTATTGACATTTTAAAAGATTTATTATAGAATTTTCAAAACTTCTTTCCAAGAAATACTAGTTAATATTCAACAAGACATATATGATATACACATCTTATCTTTGTAGCACTGAGTGCTATCATATTAACATTCTTGCTTATTTGATAGGTGTGAGCACATATTTAACTATTTTCTAAATTACTTTTTCTCTCTAATGGTGCTGAAAAAAGATTCCAAGGTTTATTGGCCATTTATATTTCTGTTTTTGGATATTGTTTTTCCACATCTTTGGCAGTGAAGCACAGTGGTTGAGAACACAGGCTCTATGTGTTTGTGTCCTGTCACTAACTAATGACCTTGCTACCTCAGTCCCTTCATTTGTAAAATGGGGACAATAATGTGCCACCTATGCCAGTTATCAGTTTATTGTTTCTCAGCTCCACTTCACGCTTGCTCTGGAATAATGGGGTGGACTCCACGTATTTCTCCTTTGCGGTGAGCATGGTATTAACCTTCGCTGGTAGAGGGTGCTGGAGAGACACGCAGGAGGCAAAGCCCTCTGTTTTGTCTTCTTGCCACTGCTTAGCTTCACTGGTGTGTGTGGTGGACATCCAGTGAACACATGAGACACAGAATAATAAAGTATCCAGTTCAGTTCTTCATACATAGAAAGCAGCCAATAAGTTTTAGTTCTTTTCCTTCCCCAATTCAAGTCCTCCACTGTCAGAGAGAAAGAAGTACTTCATTTGGCATTCATAATAATATTATGAAATCATCAAGGTAGGTGTTATTTTATCTACTTTTGCAGATGAATAAAAACCAGGACACAAAGGTTTTTTTTTTTTTTTTAATGATTTAGCTCCACACAGGTAGTAGTTAGTATCAAAGAAGGGACCTGAGTATTGCCTCTGGGATTTGTTTTTACTTTACTTAGAAGGTAATAAATTACTCCATCCTCTGCAGATCCGTGGTGAATTGTACCTTTCATCACTGTGAAGCGACTCTCTTTATCTCTATTTGTACTTTTTGTCTTAACATCTACTTTGACATTACTATTATTATACCAGTTTTCTTCTGGTTACTGTTTGCATGGTGTATGTATTTTTCAAACTTTTAATTTCAACTTTGTGTCTTAGATGTTTTAGTTGTCTTCCTTGTATTTTTTTATTTTGCCACTGTCAATCTTTTGCCTATTAAATGGCATATTTTGTCCATTTACATTTAATGTGATTGTAAATATTTTGTGTTCTAACCTATGATTTAATTTTTTTCTCATTGCCCCTTCTCCTCTTTATTCTTTTCTTGCTTTCTTTTGGATTCATTGAAGGAAAGGAGGGAAAAATAAAAAAAATTAGCTTGGAAGTTATACAATATTTTATTATTTTATTCCACGTCTTTTCTACTTATCAAAGTCTAATATTTTTGGAAACTTTACCATCTTTTTGGATGACTCCTTATAATATTCTAATTCTATCTATCATTCTTGCTACTTACATGCCACTGTTGTTTTTTTTATATTTTTTTCAATAAAAGACATTATTAGTGTTGTTTTATATAGGCAATATTCACTTATTTTACCCATGTATTTGCCATTTTCTTTGTTCTTTTTCCTTTCTGTGTCCCTGGTCTTCCATTTGGGATCACTTTTCTTCTGCCTTCTTTAGTGTATACTATAGATCAAGATCATCAGTTCTTGTTTGTCTGAAAATGTTTCCATTTCATTTTTATTCTGGAAGAATATTTTCCCTGGCAATAGAAATCTAAGTTGGCAATTATATTCTTTCGGCACTTTGACTATATCATTATATTGTCTTCTGGATAACATTGTTCTTGTTGCACAGTTATTTTCAGTCTAACTATTTTTACTTTCAAAGCAATCTTTCTTCTTTTTGTATCTACTTTTTAAAAAATAAAAAATTTTAAGGTGTAATTTGGATGCAGTAAAATACACTAATTTTAAATGTACGTTTCAATGAATTTTGACACATTTATTCACCCACGTAATCAGCACCACAATCAAGGTGCGGAATATTTCCATGATATTTTGAAAGTTCCCTTGTGCTGCTTTGTCACAGTCAGCTTCCCTCTCCTATGTTTCAGGCAACTGGTGGCCTGCTTTCTGTCTCTATAGATTAGATGGGTCTTTATTTTAGAGTTTGATATAAATGAAATCATATGGTATGTACTCTTTGTGCTGGCTTCTTTTGCATAGCATAATGTTTTTGAGGTTAATTTATGATGTCATGTGTATCAGTATTTCATCCCACTCCTCAGCTCCAAGTAGTGTTCCATTGTAGAGACACAATTTGGTATCAGCCAGTTCATGGACATTTGGTTGTTTCTAGTTTTGGGCTATTAGGAATAAAGCTGCTATGAATATTTATGTACAAGTCTTTGTGTGGATATATGTTATCATTGCACTTGGGAAAATACCCAGGATAGGATTTCTGGGTCATTATGGCAGTTATAAAAAACTGCCAAATTGCTTTTCAAGCTCATTGTATCGTTTTGTACTTCCTACAGCAAATGAGAGCTTCAGTTACCCTATATCCTTGCCAACATTTGGCATTCTTTTCTTTAATTTTAGCCATTCCAGTGAGTAAATTTAGGGGTTTTTCATTGTAGTTTTGTTTACGTTTCTCTAATAAATCAAGGTGTTGTGCATCTTTCCCTAGGCTTATTTATAATTCTTACATCTTCTTCGGGAAAATGTTCAACTCTTTGGCCCATTTGAAAAAATGGAGTTGAGGAGTGGGTATAGCTCAGTGGTTTGATGAAATGAAAAGAAAAGAAAAGAGAAGAGTTTCCTTTGAAGTTTCAAGAGTTATTTTTATAAAGTGTACCAGTCCTTTAATATATACATGTTCTGCAAACATTTCCTCCTAATGTGTGGCTACTCTTTTCATTTTCTTATTTATTTTTTTGTTAAATTACTTTTATTATTTTTTAATTAATTAATTTTAAATGTTACATTAAAAAAATATGAGGTCCCTATATACCCCTCCACCCTCCTCACCCCACCCCTCCCATAACCACAATCTCCTCCATCATCATGGGACATTCATTGCACTTGGTGAATACATCTCTGAGCACTGCTGCACCACATGGTCAATGGTCCACATTACAGTTTACACTCTCCCCCAGTCCACCCAATGGGCCATGGGAGGACATAAAATGTCCAGTAACTGTCCCTGTAGTACCATCCAGGACACCTCCAAGTCCTGAAAATGTCCCCACATCACATCTCTTCTTCCCATTCCCACCCTCAACAGCAGAAAGTGGTAATGGCCACTTTCTCCATCTCAGTGCTACATTTACTTCCATTACTAATCACATTAGTTCCAGAATAGAGTATAAGTAAGTCCATTCTAATCTATACTCTATTCCTCCATTCTGTGGACCCTGGGATGGTTATGTCCACTCCACCTCTGTATCGAGAGGGTGCTTTGATTTCACTTGGATGATGGATGCAACTCTCCTGTTTGCAGTTGTAGGCACTCTTGGCTCCCTGGTGTGGTGGTTGACCTTCTTCACCTCCCTGTTAGCTGACTGGGGTAAATCCAATAAGCCAGAGGGTAGGAGTTGCAAGTCTGTTGAGGCTCAGGGCCTGGTTATCACATGGAGAGTCCAGAGATTCAGGTCCCCTGGGTATACACTAAACCCCAGCGCAAACCACAGGTCTGGTAAAAGTGACAGGAGAGCCTTGTGAACAAAGATCATACCTGAGTCCAACTCCATCATGCTCAGGACCACAGACTCCAAAGTAGGGACAACTGACATGGCACTGAAGTCCATCTGCCATGGCCATAGAACCTGTGGGTCTCTGTAGCCCTCAGAAGAACCAATACCTGGGGTTGTATCTACTTTAGCTGTCTCTGGGACTTTGCTGAGGTGTGCATAAGGGCGACCCTTCTGATGACCTCCCAGCTCTTTTTTGGAGACTCATAGCCATATAAACTCATTTGTCCTTTCCATTTCCCCCTTTTACTCAGGATCAAAAAGCATTTTTAACTCCTGATATTACATGTAGGCTGAGATATTCTGCTGGTCTGAGTTGACCCTTTTATTCAAGGTTGTTCTCCAGCTACATCATCAGCTGGTACTTGGTAGTAATCCCTCAGTGCCAGGGAGGCTCATCTCCTGGAGTCATGTCCCATGCTGGGGGGAAGGCAATGCATTTACATGCTGAGTTTGGCTTCGAGACTGGCCACATTTGAGCAACACGGAGGCTCTCAGGAGGTAACTCTTAGGCACCTTGCAGCTCTATTTCAGGCCCACAGGCCCACAAGCATAGTTATTAGCATCAAGGGCTCATTGTTGGACGATCCTTCCTTATTGGTCTTAGCCATTGCACTCGGGGTATTGTTGCTGTTCCATTAGGGAATGCGACAGAGCTCCCCTGGCCGGAAACTCAACACTCCCCCAGCCATCGTTCTCAACTGTAACCACTATGAAAATATCCAAACATTTTTATGCACCCCACACATATGCCCTGGAGAACTCCCTCCCAACCATGCGCCCCCCCATCAATAACACCCCACACCAGTATTCCTCCCCTGCCACCATCGAACCCCTCTGTGGTCTAAAACCTCCCTGAAAATGAAGCCCAATGTATTGCCAGGTTCCATTAAGTAAAATGGAACATAGTGATGGATTTAGAGGTTAGATATAGAATACATACTAATTTAGAAAAATTAAAGTAAAATAAATTGGGGTATCAAAAAATTAAAAAATGCAAAAGCTTTGTTTTTGATGTTTTGCCTTCCATCACTGCAGTAAGTGTTGCCCTGTATGCACATTGGCAAGGCAACTTCTTCCATCTCTTCCTCAGGGTCTATGTCCTTTCTTTTACTTTTTTCTTTTTTCTTTTCTTCTAATTATTAAGCTTGTCTTCACAAGTTTTAGACCACAGTAATTCATATATACAATATACAGTACTCCCACATATTCAACATCAGACACTTTGTCCCTTCCCCAGCAATAATCTTTTTACATGTTCATACTATATTTACTGCAACTGATGTACAGATATTGAGACAATAGCTTTCAAACATGGTTACACTTGGGTTTACATTGTGTTCTGTATTTTAGACTACACACTTTTCTAAATTTTTAGTTATCTTATGTTTTACATTATGATTTATATTTTAGCCTATAGGCCTCTATATATTTTTGGTGTAATTTAACATGTCCTATATCCATCCTTGCATAATCTTGTGGAACACTTCCATTGCCCAACAGTTACACTGATTCCACCTATTCAATACCTCTTTCCCCCTCCCCTCAGGACCCACAGTGACAATCACTCTTCATTGCTTGAAGGGCCATGTTCAGAGATACTTGCAACAATGTTGAGGGCTTGACATGTTCGACTGCCCTAATGCATTGGGAGCCACGATTGCTCTCGAAAGATACAATTCCCTCTATTTGAGAACATCAGTCCTCCCCAGGATGTGGGTATACCTTCACTCTCATTGTATGGGTTTCCATCCAATGATATAACCCACTACAACAAAATGAGCATGGGCACACTCCCTAGAAGCCTGTCCTGTGTCAGATTCTCCCCTTTAAGTGTCTTAAACAGGTAACCTTCCTTATTATATTTTTGAAAAAGTTTTCTCAACAATATACTTTCAACTACATACCTGACAATCTCCTATGTTCATAGGTTCCCCCACCCTCCCCCCAGTTTCTTGGGCCATATTACCCATCCTCCCATCCCTAGCCCCCCTCAAGCCCACAAAGCCCCACCCAAAGTTATCCCTATGCCACCATTTTATCCCTTCCCTGTACAAATACTTACCTCCAGCTTATCATAGATTTCACCCATGTAGGTGTCAGCTCGCAACCTTCCTCTACCCCCGAAATTCCTTTAAGCCTATCACCCAGTCTCTAGCTCTCTGAGGCAGCTTGGTTTACTTATTTCATATCATTGAGGTCATGTAGTATTTGTCCTTCAATGCCTGGGTTGCTTCACTCAACATATGTTTCTCAAGATTCATCCATGTTATCACATGTGTTTGTAGTGTATTCATTCTTAAAGCTGAGTCATATTCCATTGTATGTATATACCACATTTTATTTATCCATTCATCTGTTGATGGCATTTGGGTTGATTCCAACTTTTGGCGATAGTGAACAATGCTGCTATGAACATTGGTGTGCATATATCGGTTTGTGTCCTTGTTTTCATTTCTACTGGATATATACTCAGCAGTGGAATTGCTGGGTCATATGGCAAATCTATAGCTAGTTTTTTGAGAAACCGCCAAACTGTCCTCCAAAATGGCTGGGGGAAACGGACTTGGCCCAGTGGTTAGGGAGTCCGTCTACCACATGGGAGGTCCGCGGTTCAAACCCCGGGCCTCCTAGACCCGTGTGGAGCTGGCCCATGCGCAGTGCTGATGCGCGCAAGGAGTGCTGTGCCACGCAAGGGTGTCCCCCGCGTAGGGGAGCCCCACGTGCAAGGAGTGCGCCCATGAGGAGAGCCGCCCAGCGTGAAAAGAAAGTGCAGCCTGCCCAGGAATGGCACCGCCCACACTTCCCGTGCTGCTGATGACAACAGAAGCGGACAAAGAAACAAGACGCAGCAAATAGACACCGAGAACAGACAACCCGGGGTAGGGTGGGGTGGGGTGGGGAGGGGAATTAAAATAAATAAATAAATCTTTAAAAAAAAAACCAAAATGGCTGGATCCTTCTGCATTCCCACTAGCAGTGGATGAGTGTTCCCATTCCTCCACATCCTTTCCAGCACTTTTAGTCTTCTGTTTTTTTCATAACTGCCAATCTTATAGGAGTAAGATGGTATCTCATTGTAGTTTTGATTTGTATTTCCCTAATAGCTAGAGATTTGGAGCATTTTTTCATATGCTTTTTAGCCATTTGTATTTCTTCTTTGGAGAAGTGTCTGTTTAAATCTTTTCCCCATTTTTAAATGGATTGTTTGTCTTTTTATTTTTAAGATATAGGAGTTCTTTATATATGCAGGATATGAGTCTCCTATATATGATATATGGTTACCAAATATTTTCTCCCATTGTGTAGGCTCTCTTTTCACTTTCTTGACAAACTCCTTTGAGGTGCAGAAGACTTTAATTTTGAGGAAGTCCCATTTATCTATTTTAGCTGCTCGTGCTTTTGGTGTGAAGTTCATGAAGCCATTTCTTATTACAAGTTTCTGTAGATGGTTCCCAACATTGCTTTCCAAAGTCTTTATGGTCTTAGTTCTTATATTTAGGTCTCTGATCCATCTTGAGTTGATTTTTGTATAAGGAGTTGGTAATCCTCTTTCATTCTTTTACATATGGATATCCAGTTCTCCAGGCACCGTATGTTGAAGAGGCCATTCTCTCCCAGTTGAGAGAATTGAATATTATATGACTGTATATATGAGGATCTATATCAGAACTCTCAATTCAGTTCGATTGGTCTGTGTGTCTATCCTTGTGCCAATACCATGCCATTTTCACTATTGTAGCTTTGTAGTATGTTTTGAAGTCAGGTAGTGTGATTCCTCCAATTTCATTTTTCTTTTTCAATATGTCTTTGGCTATTCAGGGCCTCTTTCCTTTCCAAATAAATTTCATGGCTAGTTTTTCTAGTTCATTAAAGAATGCTGTGTCAATTTTTATGGGGATTGCATTGAATGTGTAGATCAGTTTTGGTAGGATAGACATCTCAATAATATTTAGTCTTCCTATCCATAAACAGGGAATGTTCTTCCATTTATTTAGGTCTTCTTTGATTTCCTTGAACAGTGTTGTGTAGTTCTCCGTGTATAAGTGTTTTCCATCTTTAGTTAAATTTATTCCTAGGTATTTGATTTTTAAATTTATTATTGTAAATGGTATTTGTTTCTTGATTTCCTCCTGAGGTTGCTCATTATTGGTGTACAGAATGCTCCTGATTTTTGTGCATTGATCTTATAACCTGCGCCTGTACTGAACTCATTTATGAGTTCTAGAAGCTTTCTTGTAGACTTCTTACGGTTTTCTATGTATAAGATCATGTCATCTGCAAATAATGAAATTTTGACTCCTTCCTTTCCAATTTGGATGCCTTTTTTTTTTTTTTTTAAATTTATTTATTTATTTATTTTATTGAGTTTGTAATAATATTACATTAAAAATATATATGTGAGGTCCCATTCAACCCCAACCCCCCACCCCACCTCTCCCCCCCCCCAGCAACACTCATTCCCATCATCATGACACATCCATTGGATTTGGTAAGTACATCTTTGGGCACCTCTGCATCTCATAGTCAATGGTCCACATCATGGCCCATACTCTCCTCCATTCCATCCAGTGGACCCTGTGAGGATTTACAATGTCCAGTGATTGCCTCTGAAGCGCCATCCAGGGCAGCTCCATGTCCCAAAGACGCCTCCACCTCTCATCTCTTCCTGCCTTTCCCCATACCCATCAGCCACCATGTCCACTTTTCCCACTCCAATGCCACCCCTTCTATGTGGACATTGGATTGGTTGTGTCCATTGCATCTCTATGTCACGAGGAGGCTCAGATTCCACATGGATGCTGGATGCAATCTTCCCACTTTCAGTTGTAATCACTCTAGGCTCCATGGTGTGGTGGTTGTCCTTCTTCAACTCCATCTTAGCTGAGTGTGGTAAGTCCAATAAATCAGATTGTAGGTGCTGGATTCTGTTGAGGCTCAGGACCTGGCTGTCACATTGTCAGTCCAGAGATTCAAATCCCCTAAGTATATCTTAAACCCCGACGTTAACTGCACTTCCAGCACATTAGCATGAAAGTCTTATGAAGGAAGATCCCATCTGAGTCCAGATTCATCACACATAAACACCATTTCCAAAGAGGGGCCATCTGACCTGATAGTTAACCCCATCGGCCATGACCATAACTCCCATGGGTCTCTTTAGCCCTCAAAGGAACCAATATCTGGGGGTTGCATCTGCTTTATCTGTCTCTCTGACTCTGCTCAATTGTGCATGAGGGCAATCCTTCTGCCAGCCTCCAGACTCTTTTTTAGAAACTCGTAGCCATATAAACTCATTTCTCCTTTCCATTTCCCCCTTACTTTAGGTCAAACAGCATTTTAAAGTCATGTTATTTTATGTAGACAGGGATATTCTGCTGATCCACATTGAACCTTCCGTTTAAGGTCATTTTCCAGTTGCATCATCAGTTGGTAGTTGATAGTGGTCCCTCGGTGCCAGGGAGGCTCATCCCCAGGTGTCATGTCCCATGCTGGGGGGAAGGCATTGCATTTACATGCTGAGTTTGGCTTCGAGACTGGCCACATTTGAGTAACATGAAGGCTGACAGGAGGAAATTCCCAGGCACAATGTTCCTCTAGGCCTTGTTCTTATTTTAGGCTTATCAGCTCACAAGCATAGTCATTAACATCAGGGGCTCACTGTTGAACCCTCACTCCCTCCCGGTCCCCGCCGCTGTACCTGGGAGACTGTCGCTGCTCCCCTAGGGACCACGACAGATCACCACTGGCCAGGAACCCAGTACCCCCCCTGCTGTGGTTTTAATTGTTGCCACTATGAGTATATCCAAACATTACCATGCACCCTGGACATATGTTCTGTACAGCTCCCTGTCAGCCATATATCACCTGTCATTGGTATCCCATACCAGTATCCCTCCATTGCCATTGTTGAAACACTCTGTGATCCAGAACTCCCCGAGATTTGAAGCCCAATATGATATCATGGTCCCTTACTAGGGAATGGCTTATAGCGATGGGTTTAAAGGTTAGATAAAGAACTTGGATAAAGTTAGATAAAGAACTTAGATAAAGAATGTTGACTTGAAAAAATTCTACATCCTATATTTTTCTTTTTTTTTTTTTTTCCCCCCTAATTATTCAGCTTCTCTTCACAGGAGTCCTAGACCACAGCAATGCATATATATAATATACAGCACTCCCATACATCCACCACAAAACCTTTTTCCTTCCACAGCGATACTCTTACACCCTATTCACATCATATTTACTTAACGTGTTGTACAGAGTCTGAGACATTAGCTTTCTAACAAGGTGATATCTGTGCTTACATTATGGTGCATACTTTAGGATACACAGTTCTTTACATTCTTAGTTATCCTATGTTTTACATTATGGTTTACATTATCAGTCTGTCATCTCCTATATGTTATGGTGTAATATTACATGTTTTATATCCATCCTTGTGTACTCTCAAGAAACTCCTCTCTTACCCCCCATTTACCTTGGTTCCACACATTTAACGTTCATTTTCCCTTCCACCTTGGTGCCCACAGTGACATCCAACCTCCGTTTCCCGAGGAGCCACTTCCAGAGATAGTTGGAATAGTGTTCAGGGCCTAACTTGCTCAACTGCCCCAATGCCCTGGGAGCCACCCTTTCTCTCGAGGGATACAGTTCCCTCTATTTGGTGGCATTAGTCCTCCCCAGGATGTGGGTCTACCCCCACTCTCACTACTTGGGTTTCTACCCCATGTTGACACCCACTCTGGCAGAATGAGCATTTCGACATTCCCCAGGATGGATTGGATGCCTTTTATATCTGGTTCTTGCCTCAGTGCTCAAGCAAGTACTTCTAAGACAATGTTAAATACAAGGGGTGATAGTGGGCATCCTTTTCTTGTTCCTGATCATAGAGGGAAAGATTTTAGGATTTCACCATTGTAAATGATGTTGGCTGTGGGTTTTTCATATATACCCTTATCGTGTTCAAAAAATTTCCTCATATTCCAATCTTTTGCAGTGTTTTTTATCAAGAAAGGGTGCTGTAGTTTGTCAAATGCTTTTTCTGCATGTATAGATATGATCATGTGATTTTTTCCCTTCAATCTGTTTATATGGTGTATTACATTAGTTGATTTTCTTATGTTGAACCGTCCTTGCACACCCAGAATGAATCCCACTTGGTCATGGTGTATAATTCATTTAATGTGTTGTTGAATATGATTAGCAAGTATTTTGTTGAGGATTTTTGCATCTAGGTTCATTAGAGAAATTGGTCTGTAATTTTCCTTTCTTGTGGTGTCTTTGTTTGGCTTTGGTACTAGGGTAATATTGGCATCATAGAATGAGTTAGGCAATGTTCCTTCTGTTTCAATTTTTGGAAGAGTTTCAGCAAGATTGGTGTTAATTCTTTCTGGAATGTTTTGTAGAAGTCACCTGTGAAGCCTTCTGGCCCAGGGCTTTTCTTAGTTGGATGGTTTTTAATGACTGATTCTATCTCTTTACTTGTGATTGGTTTGTTGAGATCATCAATTTCTTCTTTCGTCAATAGAGGCTGCTTATATGTTTCTAGGAATTTGTCCATTTCCTCTAAATTGTCCTTCTTTTTGGAATATAGTTTTTCAAAGTATCCTCTTAATGATAGTCTTTATTTCTGTGGGGTCAGTGGTGATATCTCCTTTCTCATTTCTTATTTTGTGTATTTGCATCTTCTCTCTCTTTTCTTTGTTAGTCTAGCTAAGGGTTTGTCAATTTTATTGATCTTCTCAAAGAACCAGCTTTTGGTTTGTTTATCTTTTCAGGTGCTTTCTTAATTTCTGTTTCATTTAATTCTGCTCTTATCTTTGTTATTTCTTTCTTCTTCCTTTGGGGTTACTTTGTTGTTTTTTTACTAATTCTTCCAAGTGTGCAGTTAGTTCTTCAATTTTTGCTCTTTCTTCTTTTCTGATGTATGCATTTATGGCTATAAATTTCCCTCTCAGTACTGCTTTTGCTGCATCCCATAAGTTTTGGTATGTTGTGTTATCATTTTCTTTAGTTTCAAGGTAGTTATTAATTTCTTTTGCGATTTCCTCCTTGACCCACTGTTTTTCTAAGAGTGTGCTTTAATTTCCATATCTTGTGAAATCTGGGCCTCTGGCCTTGCAGATTTCCAGCTTTACTCCACTATGGTCAGAGAAATTATTTTGTATGATTTTGATCTTTCTGAATTCATTAAGCCTTTCTTTGTAACCTAGCATATGGTCCATCTTGGAGAATGATACATGTGCACTTGAGAAAAATGTATATCCTGCTGTATTTGGGTGTAATGTTCTGTATATGTCTATTAGGTCCAGCTCCTCTAATACACTGTTCAAAATTTTTGTTTCTTTATTGATTCTGTTTTGAGATGTTCTGTCCAAAGTTGATAGTGGTGTATTAAAGTCCCCCACTATAATTGTAGAGGCATCTATTCTTTCACTTAGTTTTTCCAGTGTTTGCCTCACATATTTGGAGGCGCCCTTGTTAGGAGCATAAATGTTTATGATTGTTCATTCTTCTTGAAAGATTATCCCTTTCACTAATACGTAATGTCCATTTTTGTCTCTCACAATTGTTTTGCTTTTATTTTATTTTATTTTATTTTTTAAAATTTATTTATTTATTTAATCCCCCCCCCCCCCAGTTGTCTGTTCTCTGTGTCTATTTGCTGTGTCTAGTTTCTTTGTCCACTTCTGCTGTCGTCAGCGGCATGGGAAGTGTAGGCGGCATCATTCCTGGGCAGGCTGCATTTTCTTTCGTGCTGGGCAGCTCTCCTTACAGGTGCACTACTTGCACGTGGGGCTCTCCTACGTGGGGGACACCCCTGCGTGGGGCGGCACTCCTTGCACGCATCAGCACTGCGCATGGGCCAGCTCCTTGACCTACACAGTCAAGGAGGCCCGGGGTTTGAACTGTGGACCTCCCATGTGGTAGATGGATGCCCTAACCACTGGGCCAAGTCCGTTTCCCTGTTTTGCTTTTAAAGTCTATTTTGTCTGATATTTATATAGCTACTCCTGCCCTTTTTTGGTTATTGTTTGCTTGTAAGATTGTTTTCCAGCCATTCACTTTCAACCTCCTTGAATCCCTGGGTCTAAGATGAGTTTCTTGTAGACAACATATAGATGGGTCATATTTCCTTATCCAGTCTTCCAATCTGTATCTCTTAACAGGTGACTTTAATCCATTGACATTTAGTATTATTACTTTCAAGGAATTACTTACATTAGCCATGCTTTCTTTGGATTTGTGTTTGTCGTATGTTGTTTTTTTTTTTTTGTAGTTTTAGTTCTTACACTCTCCTCCAACTCTGTCTCTCCTGTTTCTTTCTTTCCTCTTGCAGAACTCCCTTTAGTATTTCTTGAAGGCAGGTTTCTTGTTGGCATACTGTCTTAGTTTCTGTTTATCTGTGAATATTTTGAACTCTCCATCACTTTTGAATGCTAGTTTAGCTGGGTAGAGTATTCTTGGTTGGAAATTCTTTTCTTTTAGTACCTTGACTATGTCATACCACTGCCTTCTTGCCTCCATGGTTTCAGATTAGAGATCAGCACTTAATCTTATGGAACCTCCCTTGTATGTGATGGTTCTCTTTTCTCTTGCTGCTTTTAGTATTTTCTCTTTTTCTTGTGCATTGGGTAATTTGACAAGTATATGTCTTGGGGTAGGCCTGTTCGGATTTATGCTGTTTGGGGTACATTGTGCTTCCTGGACATGTACATCCATCTCCCTCAATAGTTTTGGGAAGTTTTCAGTCATTATTTCCTCCAACATCCATTCTGTCCCCTTTCCCTTCTCTTCTTCTTCTGGGATGCCTATAATGCGTATGTTTGTGCGTTTTGCATTGTCATTCAGGTCCCTAAGTCCCTGCTGGATTTTTTCTATCTTTTTATCAATTAATTCTATTATCTGTTTGATTTCAGATGTACTGTCTTCTACATCACTAATTCTTTCCTCTTCCTCTTCAGATCTGCTATTATTTGCTGAGAGTGTATTTTTGATTTCTTGGATTGTGCTATTGATCCCATCATCTTTGTGATCTTTTTGTGCATGATCACAATTTCTTCTGTATGCTCCCCAAGTATTTTCTTAATATGCTTAATCTCTTCCTTCTTTCATTGAATTGGTTCATGATACATTTTTTGAGAGCTTTAATTACTTGTTTGGTGTTCTACTTTTCCTGATTTTTAGTTTGTTCGTTGTATTGGGCCATGTTTTCCTGATTATTGGTATGGTCTATAGTTTCTTATTGCTGTCTGGTCATCATTTTATCTTGTTGGGTTTATTCTGTTGATTATCTTCTTATTCTAGTCTTGGGGTTTAATTAGTTATTGTTTTTGTGTGCTTGTTAAGTCTTCTCTTTGTCACTTTTTTCTTCTTATTCTATTTCCTTGTTGTTGGCTAAGTTCCCTTGAAGGAAAATATTAGGTCTGGAGAAAGTAAAAGGGGTGAGGAAAGAAAATATAATAATAGTATTGATAGTGAGTGTTAGCAGAAGAACCATATGAGATCTAGGAGAATGGATATAGAACTCATGGGAGCTGTGTATAGTTATAACATAAGAAAGTGGAGGACCTATAATGAGATATTACACTGAATATGGGGAGGAATATACTATGAATTAAAAGGTCAGTATGGTTAGGAGAGAGGGAAAAAGAAAAGAGAGGATAATAATATAAAGAGTGAATAAATGATAGAAAACAGATTAGAGGTATTGGAGATAAAAAGTCAGAAATATTGGGGGCTAAACAGAGAGAGGTGGAATGTAAGAGAAACAATAAATAATGAAGGAGAGAATGATGTAAAGGAAAGAGGATAGCGTTGGAAGCCAAAATCAGTACACCCAGAAAAGAGAAAATTAAGGATGAGGAAGCACAGCAAATAAGAAATGTTGCCTGCAGCACTAATATAAAAAAAGAAAAAAAGGGGAGGGAAAAAAAGAGAAAGAAAGAAGAAAAAAAGTAGAGAGAGGGGAGAAAAAAGAAAAAAAAAAAGAAAAAAAGGGCAGTGGGGGGGGGGAATAAAGAGGAAGAAAAACAAGAAAACAGACCACCAGAAAAGACCAGACAAGGCCTCAGGCAAAGACTCCTCTTTGCAATTGAATAAACTGCTTAGGATTCTGATCTTCCCTCTTTCTCCCTTCCTCACTTTCTTCTCTCCCAAGGCAGCAGGAAGGCTGCATGAGGGCTCCTGTAGGAAATTCAAATGGATCCCTGGTGAACCAACTCACCTAAGAAAAAAATGACTGTTAATTTCTTGAGAGAGCACCCACCCCTTGCCAGGAGCCCTAAATATGCTATTGGAAGCCTGTAAAGCACGTCCTACTGTCCCTCTCCCTTAGGTGTGCTGCAAGGGGGCTGGTTAATTTTCTGACTCCACCTTCTCCCAGACCAAGTTTCCTATCCCAGGGCATTTAGGTAAATTGGGCTTTCTTACTAGATTTGCCTCTTCTCTATTAGGCTCTCCCCAGGTCACCAAATATCTCCTCCAAACTCAATAAAAAAGGGGGGAACCAGAAAATTGAACCTACTCTCCTTGGCCCCTCTGCAACTCCCACCTAAATTCTCCCACTTCTGGAGTTAGTCCACGTCCGGATGGGTAGGGCAATGCTGGGTTTCCAGGAGTGCTGGGCTCGGGAAACAGAAACCTGGGAGAATGTGGACTCGGGGTATTTAGTGTGGGCCGCAGGGGTTCAGGGGACTCAGGCTTGGGGATCACGCGTTGGGGGGACACGGGGCTTGGAGACTCCACCCCACAACTGGCAGTTCTCAGTGAACACCCTGGCTCTTGGCCCTAGGTAGGGAGGGATTTACCTTCCCACTGCTTCCACGTTCAGTGTTAGAAACCCGCAGTTCTACCTTGAGCAAACACCAATTCTGCTGCAGTTTCTCCAGATTGATGTCCAGACACCTCCCGCCCTGCAGGTTCCCGAAACAGCCTGCTCCGGTAGGACTCCGTCACCACACCACCAGTCTTTTGTAAGAGAGATGACAACGGTGTGCTTACTCAGACCCCATCTTGCCCTGCCTCCAAGTTTTACGGTTTGATTGAAGTCCAGTTTTTCAATTTTTAATTTTATGGTTCATGATCTTTGTGTCCTATTTAGCTTTTACTCCCCCTGAGATCATAAAGGTTTCATACTATGTTTACTTGTAGGAGTTTTATAGTTCTTATGTTTATGTTTGTGATTAATTTCAAGTTTATTTTTTTATATGGCATGAGGTAAGGATCCAGATCCTTTCCTTTTCTTTTTCTTTTTTTCCTCCCTCCTTCTCTCTTGCCCTCAATTACTTCCTCTTTCCCATTCGTATTGCCATTTTGTTAACAAAGACAGTTTTACTTCTTTTCCCATTTGATTATCTTTTTTTTTTCATATTCTGCTCTTAAGGGTTTATTAGAGTTATATTAATGTGAAGCTTTATTAAAGAAATCATGGTTTAAACTCTCATGAATAAACGTCTAAAGTAGGACTTAAGTTGGTAATGACAGAGCAACACAAACAGAAATAAAATTGGGAGAGAATTTTAAACAGTGTCTTGAGAACTTTCACAGATATGAGATCCCTACTGAAAGTTGGTAAATTTGAAAAGAAGCTGTATTACTTTTATGTATGGTATTATCCTTTAAGAATAAAATAGGGTTTCCCAAAGCTTTCTGACTATAAAACTCCATCTCTAATGAATATTGATACCTCCATAGAACCCAAATACATTTTATGAAAGACTGCAGTCTGGTTATCTTTTATTTCTTTTTCTTACCTTATTGTTGGGAACTTAAGTACAATGCTTTATAGAAGTAGTGAGATTGGACAGCATTAACTTCTTCCCAGTTTTACACTGAAGGCATTCAGTCTTTCATTATTAAGTGTATTGTTAGCTATAGTTTTCTTTGTGGATGGCTTCTATGAGATTGAGGAAGTGTTCTTCTCTTCCTACTTTTCCAAGAGGACTGTGTCTCAGATGTTGTAGATGTGTTCTGAATACATCTTTTTAAATTTATTTAGATCATCAAAAATTTATTTTTTCTTAAATGTGTTATCATGGTGAAATACGCTGGTTGATTTTCAAGAGTTAAACCAGCCTTGCATCCTTGTGAGGAACCTTACTTGGTTATTCTGTGTTAACCATTTTGCTGGCTTCTATTTGTTAATATTTTGGTAAGGAGTTTTTTGCTTATGTTAATGAGAAATATTGTGTATAGTTTTCTCATATTCATGTTTTTGTCTGGTCATATTATCAGGGTAATGCCAGTCGCATAAAATTAACTGGGGAGTATTACCTTCTCGTCTACTTTCTGAAAGCAATTGTGTAGAATATGAATTTTTTCACCTTATATATTTTGTAGAAATGACCAGTTAGCTATCTTGTCTTGGAATTTCCTTGTGGGAATGTTTTTAACTATAAATTCAATTTTATTTATACATATATGCAAGGTAATTTGGGTTATCTTTTTCTTCTTGGTAAACCTGGGTAGTTTGTCTTTCAAGGAATTTGTTCATTTCATTTAAATTGTTGAATTTATTGGTATAATGTTCCTATTAATAATATCTCTTATTATGCTTTTAATGTCTGTAGAATCTGTAGTGATGTCCTCTATTTTATTCCTATTTGTTGCTTGCATCTTCTATTTTTTTTTTTCCTTATTGGCCTGGCTAGAAAGGTTTCAATTTTATTACTCTTTCTAAAGAACTAGCTTTTGGTTTTATTGCTTTTCTCCCTGGGTTGTCTATATTCTATTTCATTACTTTTGCTTTCATCTTTATTTCCTCCTTTTTGATTCATTTGTGTTTAATGTGCTCATCTTTTTCTAGTGTTTTGCTCAGGATGGTGTGCCATGGGAGAATTAAAAACTGTGAACTCTTTTTAGTAGGTTTGTTTTATGTGTTGGTATGGGCAAAACATTCTGAACCATTTTTATTTTATAAGGATGAACAAATGTGTTGGTGGTGTTGGAAGCTAACTGAGGAAGAAGGATGGTATAAATATGGAATATGGAAAGGGAAGAAAGAACCACTGGAACTGAATTGTAGTTGGAGATATTGCTGTGACCTCATGATTTCAAAAATAAGCATTTGTGTGTGTGTGTTGGTGTGTGTGTGTGTGTGTGCTTGAAAGTATTATGTCCTTTAGATCTAGAGGCCCTCTCCCTGGGTCTCTGACCTCACTTGACTCTGGCCTGGTAATTCGTCTCTCTTTTTATTTCTCTAATGCCTTCAGCAAATCATCTTTATATTCTTTTTTTTTTTAAGATTTATTTTTACTTATTTCTCTCCCCTTCCTCCCCCATCTACTCTCTGTGTCCATTTGCTGTGTGTTTTTCTGCATCTCCTTGCATTATCGCAGCAGAAACTGTGTCTCTCTTTTTTGTTGCGTGTTCTGTGTCAGCTCTCCCCATGTGTGGCACCATTCCTGGGTGGGCTGTGCTTTTCTCGTGTGGAGTGGCTTTCCTTACAGGGTGCACTCCTTGTGCGTGGCGCACCCCTATGCGGGGGACACCCCTGCATGGCATGGCACTCCTTGTGCACGGCAGCACTGCACATGGGCCATCTCACCACACCGGTCAGGAGGCCCTGGGTTTCGAACCCTGGACCCTCCATATCGTAGATGGATGCTCTATCAGTTAAGCCAAGTCTGTTTCCCCATCTTTTTATATTCTGACCAGTTTTGCTAGTTGTCCTCAGCAGAAGAATTGGTCAGTCTTACTGAAGCTGCCTTTACTGGAAGCAATAAACATCCAACTTTATTCTTCTAAATATTCAATAGTAGGGATATATCATGATCTATTTAACTATTCCTATATTGATCGACATTTAGTCTGTTTCCAGATTTTTACCATTTCCAATAATGGTGGTTAATCATGCCTGTACATGTGTGAAGTGTTTTCTGGAAAAGGTACAGGAAAATAGAAATGTAAGGGCATAGTTCCGTCTATTTTGAATGGTAATGGAGACAGTCAAGTTGTTTTTGAAAGTAATTGCACTCATCTATACCTGAGAGTTCTCATTTCTCCATGCTTTCAATGTTGACATTATAAACTTTTAAAAATGTAGCTGTTTGATGAGTGATGCTATATCTTTATTATTCTACTTTTCATTTCAGTGACTGTTAGTGTTACTGAACCTCTTTTCATATGTTTACTGAAATCCCTTTTCAGATTATTTGCCTATTATTAGTTGATTTTTCTTTTTTTTTTTTTTAAAGATTTATTTTTATTTATTTAATTCCTCTCCCCTCCCCCGGTTGTCTGTTCTCTGTGTCTTTTTGCTGCGTCTTGTTTCTTTGTCCGCTTCTGTTGTCGTCAGCGGCACAGGAAGTGTGGGCGGCACCATTCCTCTGCAGGCTGCTCCCTCCTTGGCGCTGGGCTGCTCTCCTTATGGGTGCACTCCTTGCGCGTGGGGCTCCCCTACGCGGGGGACACCCCTGTGTGGCACGGCACTCCCTGCGCGCATCAGCACTGCGCATAGGCCAGCTCCACATGGGTCAAGGAGACCTGGGGCTTGAACCGCGGACCTCCCATGTGGTAGACGGACGCCCTAACCACTGGGCCAAAGTCCGTTTCCCATAGTTGATTTTTCTTTATTGATTTATAGGTATTCATTTATGTTTTGGATATTAATCTTTATAATTTGTATGTCAACTATTGTCTCTAGTTTGTTACTTGCCTTCAAGTGTTTGGAGTCCTTTGTCTTATGTATGTTTTAAATTTTGTGGTAAGCCAATTATCAATTCTTTGTTCAAATGACTTAGCATTTTATCTCATACCAAAATCTTCAACCTGTTTTCCTAATTATCATGTTTATTTTTTGCATCTTAATGACTTGCATACACACACACACATATATAATCCACCATTAAAAGTTGTTTGTTCACTCAGGCATTGTGGACTTTTGCTACTTGCCTTTAACTTTTGCATTTCAGGCGTGAATTTTAAAGGAGAGCTCTTGGTGGCCTTTTTGGTAGACTGCAAAAGGAGTTGCCTTTATGCCACATCTTCCCTGTTTCTTCTTTCTCATCTTCTCTCTAGTGATGATAAGACATTGCAGTGAGAAGTGGTGACAGAGCCCTGGGAATGTGGACTGGGGTCTTGACTCCTACACAGCTTGCTATGTGTGTTTTCACAAACCTTTTTTCTCTTTGGGCCTCCATGTCATCAACTACAAAATGAGAGCCTTAATCTACTCTGCAAATTTTCTTTTGGCTCTCACATTTTTATAACTCCATTATGATGAAATTTAAGTTTTAAAAAGATTTTTTATCAATGTGCTTAAGACTTTTGACTTGAAAGCAAATTATACATTGAAAACCAAGGGCAAAAAATCATTGAAAACCTTCTCCCAGGTTTATTCTCCCAGTGTCAATGTCTGTTTAGAGATACTCCATGAAACAGCAACTATGAAAAAGTCTGGTGTTCAAATAAGTTTGGTAGGTACTTCATATTTCACTCTCTGCTCATATTTTATTCTGGGAGATTCCAAAAGCATATTAGCCTATTAAATCTCTGCCACTTGTGGGCAAGTGACTGTCTCAGAATCCCAGAGAATACAGGAGTTCTCAGCTGGAGTGCCCCTCCTGCCCCAGCTGTGCCCAGTCCCACTGCCCTACTGGGGTGCTCCTGCCGCTTGTCCTAACCTCCACCCTAGGAACCAGGCCAGGCACCACAGAAGCCCTTTCTTGTTCTGCCTGCATTTACTATTGTTTTGCGTCTGCACATGGCCCTGGAGAGTTATGAATGGAGCTTTCAAGTCAGGCTGGTTTTCACAACGATTTTTGAGTCCTGACTTAGACCCACCTGTGCAGATGATACCCTGTTAAGAATGCCAAGTTTCTCTTTTCAGAAACAGAGAAGTTATCGCTACGGCAACTTTCCAGTTAAAGAATGCTGTGACCTATCGTTGACCTGGCATCTCAGATAAAGTAATTAGTGTAAGGTGAAGCTGCTGACCCTGAATTCACTGCGTTTCTTCTCCCTGGGCTCAGTGTTCATTGTGAGCCTATATATGGCATCAGTACAGTAAGACCTCAAAAGGACGTGCCTGCATAAACCCAGGTGTATGTGCGTGTGTGTGTGCGTGCATGCGCGTGACTTCTGATTATTGCCAGCCTCTTGCTGGATGGCAGAGCAGCGGAGCTCTGTGTGGAAGCTAAGTGTCAGCAGTTAGCTTGGTCTCCTCAGTAATTTAAAGCCTTTTCACATAGGCATTTGCAAAGATAGAGCTATGATTACAAACGTCTGGCTTAAAGCTTAAAAGAGAAAACATTTCTGTCATCATAAACCTGCTTATTTATCTTTTAGGAAACCAAATCCAGTTTCAAGGAGAAGAAGCCATCCCATTCTGGGTGATCTGGCTGAACCTCTCAGCTTGTCTGCTTTGTATATGGCGGTTTCTTATTTCCTTTTCTAAATTTCTTTTTAACAAGTGGGTGGGATGTCTTATCTGGTGCTTATTTTCACCTGTGGTAGAAACCACAAAGTATCTCAAGTGGAATTTTAGGTACAACACAGTAAAGCTTTTTTCTCTGTGAAGCTAATAAGGGGACTTTAAGGGTAGAACTTAAAATGAGTCTACACTCAATCGGACTCATTAAAAACTTAAACTACACCTCACCATCCAAGGCCCTCAAGCAATTTGAACAGAAGGTGCTCTATGTATTAAAAGAAGAAATAAGCAGCTTGAGCTAAATAGGACACAACAGGCAACCCTTGACGATTCAAGGGAATTCTGGAGTGATTCCTAATTGGGAGTGGTGGGGAGGCAACTGCACATTTCAGGGGTGGGAACAGCGGAGCAGGAGGAAATTGAAGGGGTGCAAGGGGAGAGAATAAAGACCCCACAAAGGGGAGAGAAAGGGGAGGGGAAAGCAGAAAGCAGAAAGTTGGGAATCATAAAATGAAAGTGGCAAATGCTATCTCAGGAACTGAGGGACCTCGTTCAAAGACAAGAACAAAGTGCTGACAAGACTCATGCTCTCTTAGGGGCATTTGTGGGAATAGCAGCTTGTACGCAGTGAATAAAAGAAATCAGATTTGAAATTCTGCCCAGCCCAGGAACACACAGCGGACTTTCCTAAAGGGAGGGAGGGAATTTTGCAAGGATATGTTGATGACTGGAGGATTGAATAAGAAAAAGTACTAAGCAAAGAAAGGAAGTGTGTGTGGTGTGCTTTGTTCCATTCTGTTTTGGTGGTGGGGGGTGGGCAATGGTCCTAGTCGCTCTTTATTTCCATATGAGTTTCCTGGAAAGATTATCAGACCATATCTTTTCTACACATGGTTCTCCCGGGATAGATTGCTTTCTAAGGTTTGCTGAATGCTTTCAAAAAGCAGAAATCTGCCAGGGTGGTCAGAAGTGTAGTTCATCAATAATCTGGTTGCACCTACCGCCCCCTTGTGGTCGGACGGGGCCCTGCGAAAACGTCTAGCCCCGGGCAGTCAGTAAAAGCGGAAGCGTGGCATTCCTCCTGCCACTGACCTTCCCGAGCTCTTCCCCGAGCTCTTCCCCGAGCTCTTCCCCAGGGTGAACGGTCCAGAAGTGCAAAGATGAGGAGCAGCCCAGGGCTCCGCACCCTTCTCCTGTGAAGTCCAGACAGTAAATATTTTTGGCTCTGCAGGCGGTGTGCAGTCTCAGCCACAGCCCTTCGACCTGTCGTTGTGGGAAAGCAAGAAACCAGGGAGCGTGGCTGTGTTCCAGAAACACTTCCATTACAACAACAGGTGCAGGCAGAATTGGGCTCGTGGGCCGGAGTTCCGACCCCTGAGGTAGAACACCAGCTGGTCTATGCTGGACTCGCAGCACGAGTGAACAGTACACCTTCGTTTTTAAAGCCAGTCCGAGTAGTTTGTTACTTAGCGTCACCTAGCCAGTATGACGGGTTCAAGGTGCAAGGGGCCAAGTGTGCTCCTTGTTTTAAAGATGAGCAACATTTCCTGGGAAGACAGCCGGAGTGAATCCACAGACCATTCCAGTTAAAACTGCATTTATTGATCACCAGCTGTGTGCTTATAACTGTGTTCTTTCCTGAGGCTTCTAAGGCAGGTCCCAGGGAAGTCTAAAAATGACCCCTTGCAAGAAGGATCCAAGAGTCAGGGATCCCGAAGGAGTGTGGAGCAGCCAAGAGCCCTTCTTATTTTGGGGACCTTCTCTGTGGCGGCAGGGGGCATGAAGGGGAATGGGGTGGCGGTGGTGGCTTGAATCCTGCCAGCACCTTCTGCTGGGGCTTTGCCTGCTGCGGCGCCTTCAGCCCTGTGGGGAAGACCGAGGTAAAGGTTTTTTTTGTTACAAACTCACCTGGGGACACTGGGCCCTCTGTACTTCTGTGCCCTGGGCCCGGCTCAGCCAGGCAGTGGATCACTCGGCGTCCTGGTTTAGTCTTGGGGGGTGCCCCGCCTACAATGACTCTGCTTGCCTTGAAGGAGAGGACTGGGTTGAAATGCCTCTTTAGGTCCTCTGGGGCCGGCGCATAGCGCTTCAGAAATTTCTGTGGCACTGCAAGCTGTATGTCTGCATGTTTTGAATCTTATTCAGGGTTCCTGTAGCAATTTTTTTCTAATTTCTATTTGAAGTTTTGTTCTCTTTCAGCTGAGGAGCCCTCCTCGCTAACGCATTTCCTTGGCGGTTGTCTGTCCCCACCCTGGACGCACAGCCACCCGCATCTCTGTCCCCCTCCCCCAGGAGGCCTGGCCTGGGAATGGGGAATTCCCTGAGCCCCGCCCCTCGCTCTCTGCAGCCGCCCTCCTGAAGTTCATGCTTGCCCTGTGACTCAGCAGGGACTCTCACCCTCTCACTGGCAGGACAGCTGCCTGCTGCGCGAGGCGGGGAGCCGGTGGCGGGGAAGCGCAGCGACCCAGGCCTATGGCTCAGCCTCCTGCCTCCACCTCAGGAGCTCGCTGGTTTCTCTCCAAGTGTGGTTTTCTCTTTTCCCTCTGACTTTGCTTGGCGTAAACTTTTCCTTGCGGCTGATTTTGACCAGTTTCTCTCTCCCGTTTTAGGTTCTGCTTGGGGAGGCAGTGGCTGGGCCTGCTGCGCTCAGAGGCGGCCGAGGGCTGCGTACCTGAGCCTCGACGCCCTCACTGGTCACGGCCGGCACGGCCAGGGTGCGAGCCTCTGCTGGGGGTGGGAGGGGCCCTTGTGGGGCCTGGGGAAACCGGGAGAGGATGGGGCCTGCTGCCCTGGGTGTTCTCAGCTCTGGGGTGAGGGCACAGCTCCGGATGGGGGCACGGGGGATGTGCTGCACAGCCCGGGCAGAGCGCAGTTGGTTGACCCGAGAGGACGGGGCAGGGGGCAGCACGCCGCCTGGGCGGGGCTGAGGCTCCGAGGCGGGGCCAGAGGACGAGCGTCCTGAGTGGAGGAGAGGGCCAAGGTGCGAGGGGCGGGCTCAGTGGTCCACAGGACTGGGGGGCACCACCATGTGCAGGGCGCCCCCTCTGAGGAGGCCCCTGCCTGGGCGTCTCCCTGGGCAGTGCCGTCAGGTGACCCGAGTGGACACTGGGCATCCGGAGGAGCCAAGGGGCGGGCCCTGCAGGTCCTGACAGCGCCGTCCAGGGCAGCAGGCTTTCCTCTGAGGGAAGGGCGCGCCCGGCTTTATCTTCTTCCCTGCGAGGGCACAGGGTTTCCTAAGCCCTGCGTGGGGAGGGCTGGAGCCCTTTGTGAGGATTCTCTTCAGCGAGTGTGCCCGCGGGCGTGCAGGTGCCTGTCTGTAAGGAGCGGGGGGAGGAGGGGAGAAAGGAGGAGGGGGTCGGGGAGGGGAGGGGGAAGAGGAGCGGGAGGGGTGACGGGGAAGGTGGGGGCCTGGGCCTAGGGAGGCCTTTCTGACCAGCCCCTGCGGCGCTCCCTGACCCCGTGGGCTCCAGCCCCACACGTCTTCCCCTGGGTCTCGCAAGCCCCCACAAGCCTGCCTGGCCTGGCGCTTCCACCTGCTGCACTGGTGCCTCTGGGGATGTCCCTGTGCCCCCTCACCTCCTTCCCATCCTTCTGCAGATGTGGCCAGCAGTGGGGCTTCTCTGGGCACCCCTCCCCAGGGACCCTGTCCCCCCTTACTTTACTTTTCCCCATAGCATATTCCACTATCCAATTAGTCACTCACTGTCATGTTCGATGTCGGCCCTTGCCCACTAGAATACAAGCTTTCTAAGGACGAGAATCTGTGACTTTTGTTCCACCGTTGTATCCTCAGTACCTCAAACAGTACTTAGGAGGGGCTCAGTACACATTTGCTGAACGAATGAATGAATGAACAAATGAACAGATTACATTGTTGGACACTAAGTGCCTAGCACTGTTCTTGCCCCCCTTTTTACAGCAGCCATGGTGGAGGCAGGTTTTTACCCCGATGGAGCCGCTCTTTGCTGCCATGACCATGCGTGTGTGTGCACCCCACCTGTGTGTGTGTTTGCACAAGGAAGGCCAAGACCTGCTTCCTCTCGTGATGCCGGCCCAGCCCAGAGAAGCCCCTCCCCTCTCTGAACATCAGCCCTTCATGTCCACCTCTTCTCTTGGCCTCTGGCTATGTGCCATCCTGCAGGGATCTCTGTTTCCCACTCTGCTAGCCCCCTGTGGGGAAGGCAGGGCTGCTACTGCCAGCGCTAGATGGTGCTGGGAGATCATTAGTGTTTTAAGGTTGATTGTTCTGGCTTGCCCTTCTTCTAGAAGCAGTGGCCAGGGAGACCATAAGACAGACTTTCTAAGTTGCTGGTAACCCAAACCAGTTCTCAGACACCATCACCAGGAGAATGAGCCCCACATCGCTCAACCTGGTTGTCTTTATTTTCTTTCCATGCTGTGATGTCACCAACTAGCACAGAAGAGTCAGTGTGGATGGAGAGCAGTCAAATTGCCCACCTATGACACGTCAGCAGGAGCTGCAAGAGGTGCGGCCAGGACTCGGGGCTCCACGTGCCTCCTTTTATGTACATTCAGCCTCTTCTCATGATGTCATCCTTTGTCCACTGCACAGCCCTTCTTGAGTGTCGCATCGACCTTGTACCCACATGGAGCTGGCTGTACCTGAGATTCCATGCTGGTTCCTTATGTCACATGTGGCCATGCAAACGTGGCTTTCTTACCTTGAGGCAGGCCTTAAAACTGGGGTGACTGGGAATGTTGCCTCATAGTTCAAATAGAGGGAACCCACTTCCATACTTTGTAAACGCCAACTGTGTTCTTGGCTCAGTTCACCCAGGGGGTCGTAGCAGTGTAACTGGGCTGCAGCTTCCCGGTGTTATCTTGCTTCCAGGGTCTTGCTGACCAAGACACAGCTTTCCAAAATCTCCTGGCAGCACATCTTATTGTGTGTCCTTCAAACAAACACGTCATCTCCTCCAGTCAGTCCGTTTCACTCTTGAACAGGATTGCTCGGCCATTCGAGTATCATGCTAATAACTCCTTCTCTCCTTTTGTTGTGGAGGCCTTTCTGTTGTTCTCAGCCCATAGGTGGGAGTGAAAAGGAGGAAATGACACAGCAGATCCCCCTCCTTTGGGTTCTCCATCATCAGGGCCTGTCCTTGGCGCTGGGCTGGAAGGGACACCCTTTGGGACCAGCTAAGGGCTGCTCCCCCACAAGGTGGTCACCAGGAAGGAGCCGGAGGTCACTCACAGACTCTAAACGTGGTCATTCTCAGAAACTGCTTAATTGGGCCCTTTCTGAAGATCATGAAACACAGTATTTTTATTTTCATTCTTAAGAGTTTTTCAAAAGCTCTTTAAAATTCTGCTCCTCTTGGGAAGTTACTTTGTCTTCATATTGTCCCATAGCTCCTGTATTTTTCATTAATGAAATGTAGGGAAGGGGCGTGGCTCTCTCCCCAGCGGAACAATATGAGTTATGAGAGAGATTATTGCAAAGGGCTTCTGTGCACATTTGAATAATAAAGGCAGGTCAAGAAGGTGATTGCAGCGAGGAATAATTTCAGAGTTAATCCAGAACATTCACCAGGGGAGGTGTTAGCCACATCCTCACCAGCTGTGGACGTAAATGAAAGCCACCCAAATGAGAACAAGCAAAGGCTGTGGATTCAGAGCTCGCTATGGCAGGGAGTGCCCCCTATCACTTGTGTTGGGCAGGGGAGTGAGATGACAGAGGCCTTAGGTGTGCCTGCTGGAGGCTGTCGGCACCGGGCTGGCCATCAGCCCCAGCTGTGCCACGTGGAACGGAAAGTGTGGGATAGGTTGTTTGCCAAAGGAAAATCGACAAACTGATAGCAGAGTAAGGGGAATAGATGCTAAGCTGGCTGAAATGTGTATGTCTTCTGCAGTTAGAGCTCCAACTGGATTAGAAAATTGAGCCTTTAGAGTGTCAACCAGGACTCAGCCAGTTTTATCACTACTAATTCCAGCTATTTGTTTAAATCACTTAATCAATCAAGAACTAATCTTGTTTTCCTTCTTGAGGACCTACTCCGTGTGATGGGCTGGGTGGTGGGGTCCTGTACTGAGCAAAAGAGACCCTGGCTTCATGGACTCACGAGCCTGACAGTGCAGACTGAAGAATGGCCAAATAATTGCTTATGATTGTGAAAAGTGCATGAAGGGGAAGTATTAGGAACTTAGCATAAAATTGGGATGTCTGGGAAGCCAGAGATGGCTCTCCTGAAAAGGTGATGCTAAACTGAGACCCAAGTGGTATCATCCAAGGGAGGGTAGGGGGATGTGGGGGGGCGGGCATCACACCCTGGCTCCCTGTGTTCCCTGATCCCAGAGTGGACACTGACATCATCACTGGACAGATTCTCTTCCTACGAGGATGCCTCCATGAAAAAGTTTCTGTGGACGACTTCCATGGATGGGACTTGGTGACTTTTCTCTGGAAGGACCCTGACCTTGACCTTCAGGCTGAGCTCTGCATAGTAACGATATTTGGGGGAGGCTTGAGCCATGCACAAAGCCTCATGCCAAGGAGTTGACTAGCTAAGCATAGCGATGGAGCTGGAATTTTCTGCCAGAAAGTTAACTGGTCCCATGATGAAGGAAACTACCAACCTTGGTCTCATGATCATCACAAAGGGTAAGAATTTAGCTCCAATATGATGCTCACAAAAAGCAATTTAACTACTCCTCTTGAGCTAAATAAAACTTCCACTTGATAACACCCCAGTCCTCTCTTGACCCAGACTGCTTTAATTCCAATCCTACTTGTGGGGCGAATAGGTCTTCATTAGCAGCAAGGTGTTTTTAAAGTGCAGTATCAACATTCCATGGTCTGAGCAGCCACATCCTTTAATTAACGTTGTCGCAGGAGCATTGGGTGGTAAGGGGAGTCGTTCCCCATGTGACGTGACAGTCAGGATCAGATCTCTTTGCCCTTTGCTAAGATAAGCTCCCCATTAGTCAGTTAGTGGTTTATAGATTTCCTCCTCTTTGGGCTGTGGACTTTTCTTATTTTTGATTTATAAAATCAATTTTCTTTCCATGGCATTTACTCTATTTATGATTGTGAATGCCTGGACTGATTATCTTTGGAAAACCATGACTGTGCATTGGGAGCGAAATTAATGAGAGAAATATCCAGTCACTTGTCAGCAGAGTTCTTGAAATCTCATCCCTGCCTGGTGTAAAAGGAAGCTCTGGTGAAGTGATCTGCCTCCAGCTTCTCTTTCCATCTCTTTGCTGATGGAAAGAATGGGAGGAATGGTTTCTCCTTGGGCCAGCAAAGGCTTTCCTAACACCCACCATTCAACTACTAACACCCACCAGTCAACTACTAACACCCCCCAGTCAATTCTGATACCGCCCATTCGACAGGATGACCTGACCTCTGAGCCCAGGGCCACCTCTGCGGGGCAGCAGGGGAGCAGTGAGCCTCGGGCGGCTGTGAGATGAGAGGGGCCCTTTGGGCCCTGTGGGCTTTTCTCTGACCAGGTCCAGATGCCTCGTGTCTGCTTGGGGCCAGCCCACCTGCCCCTTGGCTCTTGGATGCGGGGACAGGCAGGAGCTAGCTGTGGCTTCGCGGTGTGTCCGTCCCGTTTGATGGATGCAGCTCTGCCCTGGACCCTCGCCGACGTAGACTGTGGCCTCGTCACTGCTCCCGGTGGAGCTTGTGCTTCTTGGCGAAGGTCCTTGCCTGGCTGCCAGCCCCTCGGGCCGCCTCTGTCCCGTGTCCCCAGCACCTCATGGGCCCTGGCACCTGGCTGTGTGTGAGGTGACACTGCCCCTTCTCCTGAGCACAGCCTCGGCCCCCGTGGGCTGTCGTTTCGTGGTGGCCTTGGTGCCTGCCGCCTCCGCCGCTGCCTGACAACCCTCTGCCCTCCTTGCTCAGGTGTTCAGTGACATGTCCTGGGATTGGTTTCCAAAGCAGACGGCAAGAGCGCCCGCGCGGTGCCCCACGTCAGCCACGAGCGCGGGGCCCGGGTGATGGTGCAGTTTGCTGAGTGCACAGGCGCACTCTGGCGAGTCACAGAGGTTCTGCGGTGACACAGGCTGGTGCTTCTGCGTCCTGTAGCTCGTTCTTGAGACTCGCTCCCTTCTCCAGCAGCCCTCTGCAGCGCCCCGCGGTTGGAACGATGCTCGGATTTGCTGCTGTCACCTGTGAAAGAGGAGCATTTCCAGGTTGTCCCCCGAGGGGAGCAGTTAGGGCTCCGGAAGCCTCCGTGGTAGCCTCTTCCAGGGGTTCTAGACCTGACCGCGTGGAAACACCGCGCCGCCTCCGCGTCTCAGCTCCTCAGCGTCACCCCCTCTCAGCTCCAAGCAGCCCCGGGTCAGGGCTGACACCAGGGGTGCACGGCTGCAACCCCAGCTGTCGAGGGGCCTGTGCTTGCACCCCGGCTCCGCCCCCAGGGAGCTGGGTGGCCTTGGGCAGGTTACTCAACCTCCTGGGCCCAGTTTCCTCACGTAGAAAGTAAGAGGGTGCGTTCCTCATCAGGTATTACCTGAGCGCCCACTGGGTGCCGGGGACTGTCCAGCCCGAGGAACACAGCAAGAGCAGGACCTGCCCAGCCCTCGGCTCCGGGGCTTAGGGAGCACGTACGTGAGTGACTGAGGCGTGTGTGAGTGAGTGGTAGTGCCGTGGCACGGAGAGAAAGCAGCCGAGTGAGCCGGGGGGTATTGCTGCAGGGAGGGGCGTCAGGAAGTGCCCCTCGGAGGCTGGCGGTACTTGGGGGGAAAGCGGCCAGCCAGCAGCTCTGCACCTTTGGAGGAACAGCTTTGCAGGCGAGGCCCTGTGGTGGCAGCTCCTGGGCCTCCCAAGGGCCACCAGCTGGAAAGCCCAGAGGTCAGTACCAGGCACCTCAGCACTGGGTCCCGTGGGTTTTCTGGGGTGTCTCGTGTCGACCGAGGTTACTCGCTGCCAGGGGTCAGATTTTAGTGTCCTTCAAAGGCTTAGTTTTTGTCTTGCTGCCTCACTGTCAAGTGTAACCCACTCTCCTTCTTTGTGAATTCAATCCGGGCACCGCCTTGCCTTGTCCTTCCCACTTACTACTGCTACTTGCCAGTCGATTTGAATGTAGTAGAGGAACAAGAAAATCCTTTGCTGAAAACTTCTTGTAGATTTCTGTGTCTCACTCCTCTCCAGAGTACTAAAAATTCCCAGAACATTTATGCCATTTAGGATTGTAATTTACCTGTTATTTTCGGTGAAATCTTATGATGAAAAGTGTTCACAAGTCTAACTAAGTATTGGTATAATTGTAATTGATGAAGTCGATTAGGAGAACAAGGGAGTTACTAAATAATGAATGCCTTGAGCAGGTAAGGCATAACTCTTCTAATGAATACAGTATGTCTTTGTGAATCTGTCTGGTATCTAGAAATGAATGAGCTACCCAGTGACAAGTTCGTCCATCTCCGGTCAGGAAAGCACCTGCTGTTCGGAGCTGAGGCGTGCAGTTCTCTGTAGCCTCCGGAGTCACCACCCGCGGGTTCTGCCCCGTGTTGGGCTGAGCCCAGACCATGCTGTGCCCCGGCAGCCCCCACCCCCCCACTGCAGGGAAGCCAGGCCATGCGGGCATGCCCAGGGCAGGCCATGTGTGCCGGGCAGGCTTTGCCCTGGGCTCCTTGTCGCCAGCTGTGGTAGCCGGAGGCTCTCGCTGTCCAGTCCTGCTTCCTCACCTGTTCACAGGTTCCCCCCAGTGACACCCCTAACTTCTTATCAGCATCTCTTTCCAGCAAGAGGCACAGGGACCAAAGCACCAATTTGCTTTGTACCAGCCACGGATTCCAAACATAAGCTACAGAACTGAGTTTCTTTGAATAGCATCTTCAGTGGGTATTGGAGATCAGGGAGCAAGGAATCACGAAGAGGGGGTCCAGAAAAGTTCCAGGTTCATGTCAGTTGCCAGGGAGCCATTTGGGGGTGGGGGAGGGAATGCAGATGGCTCAGCCGTGCCTGGGACTAGCTCCTCTCAGGGCGCGCTGGTTTGCCCTGGCTCCAGGTAGACCCGGTTTGGAGCTCCGGACATCTTTTAAGTAGGCATCTTCCCTTCAGGTCATTTTCTTATGCCTTGTAATTCCTCCCCCTCTACTGCAGGGGGTGCTGGAGAACGTCCATGTGTCGGAGGGGTCAGCAGTGCCCCTGCGGCTCTCCCTAGCTGGTCTGCTGCGCCCATGGCGGGGGTTTTGCTGATGAAACAGCTCTGTGTGCGGAGGGTCTGGGGGCTGTGGTTTGTTTTCTCTTTAGATGCAGCCCCCACAGCAGCATGTGGGTGCAGCCATTACCTGCCATCTCAGGCCTGTGGTCCCAGACCTTAGCCTTCCTCACAGCCCTGTCTTTTGGGGCTAGTTCCGCTTCTTTAGAAGCTCACGTGCTTCGGGAGAACCTGCTGTATGGGAGTATGCTCCTGATGATTGTGAGGAAACACAGGATTTGCAAGTCCAGTCATGCTGTCAGTTGCACGTAGGGGCTTTATTTAAAAGAATGTACTTCGACTGCAGTGATACAGTGAATATCCCTCTTATCTGTCCTCAGGCTGAGTGGCAAGCCCTCTACCATGCTTGATGGCTAATTGTGGCTCGTCGCGACTATTTTATTCTGTGTCACCCCTTCCCCTCCGTTCTCCTGACACGCCGACCTTGGCTCACGTGCCCGCCTCAGGGCCTTTGCACTTGCCCTCCCCTGCCTGGGATGCTTTCCCCAGCCTTTCCACCTGGCGACTCCCACGCACTCAGTCGGGATCAGCTCCAACGTCCCTTCCCCAAACAGGCCCCTTCTCCCCATTAATTTTTCTCAAGTATCCTATTACATTACATTGCATTTCCCAATATTTCTAATTGTATATTATTTAGTTGTTTTTATCTCCCCAACTATTCTATAAACTTTACAAATAGAGGCAATATGCTTATTTTGTTTGCCACCGAATCCCCAGCAAATATCAAAGTGCCTGACCTATAATAGCTGCCTAATAAATCCTGACTGGCTTCATCAGTCTTTATGGTATGGTGTTGCATAAATTGAAGTATATTGGAGTTCTGTGGTATAGGCCAGTCCACAACTGTTTTGCAAGGCCCTGCTATGGCCCTTCTGTTTCTGTAATTCCGTCCATGCTTTGAGCCTGCATCCACAAGTACCTTGTGAGGCCGGGCACCTGCCAAGTAGGCTTAGGGTGTTTCTAGCTCTCAGGGGTCCCCAGTCTTGTAAGGGATCTAGTGGACATGTTAAATGGCCTCCCAGCTAAAGGATTTTTTTTTTCTTTAAGTCCCTGAAAGACCCCTTTGCCTGAGCACAGCCACAGGGTTAAAGTCAAGGACTAAAGAGAGACCCAGGCTTTCTTGTTCTGATAATTAAATAAATACCAGTGTGAAGTTTTTAATGTTGTTTTTTATGCCACTGTTTTGTTTACTAATCTCTAATGTTTTGAGCTGGGTTCTCCTGAGCATAACACCATACTCAGTTAGAACCGACCTCAGCGCAAAGGATATGGATTGGCTGATGCAACAGAAAAATGCAGGGCAGTGCTGGCTTCAGGCACAGCCTGATCCAGGGGAACCCCACACTGCAGCAAGACCCATTCTCTGTTGACCTCAGGGTGCTGCCACCATGAGGTGGGTTCTCTGCTGGGTATGGGGGGTGACTGTCATCAGTTCCAAGCAGCCCCTTGACAACAACCCTGGACAGGTGCCAGCTCCCATGAACACCAAGAAAAGTCCCAGAAATGAGAATCCCGGTTCTCGCTAACTACACCTAGGGGGAGCTGGGGGAAGCCAGGGGCAGTGTCAGCCCCACCTGAGCCAGATAGACCCCTCAAGGAAAATCTGTGCTGTAAGCAGAAGGGAAGTAGGTAACGGGTAGGTGTCTCCTTACCTGATGCCCCATTTAGAGGAACATTTGAGTTAATGAAGTGCTGGGTGGGGGTGAGGGGCCACCCAGCGCAGTGCCTGGCTCACGGAAACAACTACTCAAAGGCAGAGTTTGTTCAGGTTAATCTTACTAGCATTGATAGTTTATTAGATAATGGCATTTATCAAGGTACATAGTCCCTTCTGTCACTGCTGGACTAAGAAGAGCAGCCGCAGAAATGGGTCACTTCTCCCTGTACCTTTCTTTGTGATGGTGAGAAGTAAATGGTCTTTTTTTATCCTGTTTCTAGGACACTGTGGAGTCATTTGAGACATTGATGAAGTGTTCCTCTGTGTTGCCGTTATAAATCTTGAGTGTAAACGTGACTGTGGAGCCTAGCCCTGTTTTTACATTGGCGTCGTCTGAACATGTAGCCGTGTTACTTGCTCTTGGGCCTTGTAATTCAAGCCGGTGTGTTTGAGGTAATGACCAGGAAAGGGGATGATCAGACTGTGTTAAAAAAAAAAAAAAAAAAAGAACAGTTTGATAGTATGAGCTTATGTATTATACTATTCAAACTGGAAGGATTGGCTTTTGATAATAGTAATCAGACACCTTAATATTCTGATATAAGGCCAGCTGGGACACTGCTCACCCCAGAACTAGTGCCATGTGGAGCTGGCCTTTCTGACAGATGTGGCTCTGTGGGGACAGAAAGGAATCTGAGGTGCCTGCTTGTTGTTGAGGCATAAATGCTGAGAAAAAATTGGCCTGGGACACGGTTAAGCCTAATTGCGCTCTCCACCCAAATCTGCAGGGTTGTACGCCGTGTATGCTTCAGAAGAAGATGTCTGAACAAAACTTACAATGAGGCTCAGGAAGGCATCACTGCAAGCCTAATTTATACCACCTTCGTTAGAACCAGGCTCTCTCCAACTCTGTGCAAATGATAATTTACATCTCCATCGCCTGGATACCTCTCACTGGATTTTGGAGCAAACCTGGATATATACCCCTTTTAAAGAGTACAGTCTATTTCATTTTCACTTAGAGGTGTCTGAATGGATTATGAAAAGAGTCAAACTCTAAACTGGTCTTATCATCATTTAAAAAATTTATCGGGGAAAAGCTGAGCCGTGTGGACAGCGAAGTAATGCAATTATTCTGATTGACGGTGCATATTCTCATTGTCTTGTGCAACCCACCCTTGCCTTATGACAGAGAATCCAGCAGAGTCTTGTAGCTAGCATGGTTAACTCTTCCTTCACCTGACTTTTCCTTCTCAAGTAAAACCCTTTATTTTTTCCCCAAGAACCCTAATTTTTTCTTTTCTCTATCCTGGGCAAAATTGTTGTCTTTTGACTTTGGGCCTATTAAATTCTTGTGATTTCAGTTAAAAATTCATCAGCTCTTGAGACCAAGCATACTTATCTGGTCATTTTTTATTTTTAGTTTGCTTCCTTTTAAAGTGTAGATGAAAGCATTTTGGTTGGTTAATTAGTTGAGTTGTTTTTGGCAAAGAGAAATGTCACATCATTTGGTATCTGTCTTCTGGTTAGCTGAGGTCCATGTGAGATTTTTACTTTGGACTAGACTTTTGCTTTGAGAAAAATAGAAACACAGGGATGAGGGAAAAGGGGGTTTTATTGGGAGGATGCTGGGTGAAATCCAGAGGCCTGTTGAATGGACAAATAAAGCCAAGGGTATTTCCAAGGGCTAAGAGGAAAGAATGCCTGAAACTCACTTACCTCAGTCTCACCGTCTGCCTCTTTAAGCTCAGTTGGTCAGAAGAGAACTGATGGACCGGCTCTCCGTGGGTCAGCTGTTGTCCTGGTTCAGTTGGTCATGGCTGGGATTTGTGTGGTGGGGCAGGATTATGTAACACCCACATGGTTTATAGAGACCAGACCTGAGTGGAGTCTTTCTCAGGGAAATGGACATGAGCTGAGCAGATACCCCGAAAGGTAGCCTATCATACCCCAACCTTTATGTTGGGTGATTTCTGTGTAACCTTCTCTTCTTGCCTTCTTTGTGCACAGACAGTATGACATGGACACTGTTGGGCTTGAACCACCGAGCACCCATCTCTGCTTCCTTAAGTACCACTCCCCGATTCTCTTCTGGGGCCTTCCTTTCTTGAATCATGTGCATCGTGGGTGGGGCTATTCATCAAGGTGCCCTGCCCTGCACTGACCAACAGGTGGGGGTCTGACCTGTAGTCAACCAGGCAGATGCTCTCTTCTGGGACTTTGACTCTTGAGTGAGTTGATGTATGGTTGGATGAAACAGTAGGAGCTTATTCACTTTACCTGTGCCGCTGCTGAGCTGCCCTAGACTCCAGAGCTGCCCTGGTCTCGTTTCTGAGATTGGGATTTTTGTCTTTTCTTTTAAATCGGTCTTCCGACAAATTCATTTTTGCTCAAGTTACCCAGAGTCAGTGTCTGTTGCTTGCATCCGAAGATCCCTAACTCATTTCATATTGAAAGTCGGGATGAGTCTCTCATACCTTGGAGGATCATCAGTTAATGCCACAGGATGATTTGAACTGAGTCTGGAAGAGAGTCTTATGTCCAGAAATTACTCATAAGAGAAGAAACAAAAGGTTTCCTTTTTGATTCCCACTTAATCAGAAAATTAATTTGGTTATCCTTTATATGAGCACTCTGATTAATGGAGGTTTTATAAAATTGCCCTCCACGTTAATTATATGTTCATATTTTTTACTTTTCCAAATGGGAGGGTAAAGTGAGCAGCATTTGCACGTTGTTTCTTCCTTCCTTTTCTCCCCTTGGCAAAGTTCCACTTGTCCCTCTACCCTCTTCACGGCGCTTCCACCCCTGCCAGCAGTGTTAATTGCTCAGTGTTCTGTGCTATCTACACTTTATTACTGCTGTTGGAAGTATTAGCACACTGTAATGTAATTAGCTAGTACACATTCCCCTCACTTCTTTTTGACCTTTGTGAGTGCTGAAGCTAGATCTGATGCATCTTCTTAGCCATTATGTCAAAGTCAGTATTTGGCACTAAGTGGTACTCAATACATACTGATCATACCACATTGTTACCTGAGATCCCATTGTAGAGTTCTTGGAAGTTACTGTAGTTGCATCTATGGAGTGAGTTAACAGCTCTGAGGCTCTGCTCTGGAAGAGCTTTGGAATTTGAATTTTAAGTATTAAATATGGTGAGTTTGGGCAGGTTAGACTGGCAGTAAAGACCTCCCATAGCTACCTATAGCTTCTTGACTCATTCCATTTACTGCAAAAGGGATTACTCTAAGTTCCCCTTTCTCCCCATTTCAATTCTAAGAACCAATTACAGTCCAGCCTTAACCTTGCTGACTGCCATGTTTTCTTTCCTACTAGTTTTCAACTGTAGAATTCATTTGTCATGCACTTTAGGTATTGGCAAGAATATTAAAATTGCCTGGGATGGATCGGAAATAATGTGTATGGTGTGTGTGTGTGTGGTTTGGGAATCATTGAATTACCTCTTGAAGGAATATCATTTATGACTACTGCATTCCTCTAAGTCCTGACATTTAGTTAAAAAAATATATGCTTGAGCAGTGAGAGGCTGGTGAAGAGACAGCTTGAATGATTTTTTTCAGTGAAGAGGGCATGGAAGTGAAATCAGGTGTGATCCCCACCTTGTTTTAGGTACCCTGTATTTATTATTGGTGTATTCTCAGTGCATGGTCATTAGGGAGGACTCTGGCATTAAACTGCCTTGGCCCTGCTACTTGCTAGCTCTGTGACTTTGACAGAAGTCGGAATGGCCTGACCAAGAAATGTGTTATTGAGGTTGTGTTAGAACAGGGTGGCTAGTCTTACTTGCTCTGCTGCAGGTGCGAAAGGTTCTGGGCCAAGGACTCGGGCTCTGAGTGCTTTTTGGCATTATGTGTGAAGGCTTTGAGGTTGGACACCAGAGGCCTGAAAGTGGTGACAATTCCTCTTGAAACACCACCGGAAAAATTATTTTGCCATCAAGTACTATTGCCCTCTAATAAATAGGAGGCTTTCGGGCTCTGCAGGACCCCTTTGGGGGGGGGGGCTGGGGCGGTCACTGTCGAATTTCTGTTTCCCAGTGCCAGGAGGCAAATGTGCCTGGTTGCTGGCTGGTACAATTGCTTCTGACTGACTTGCTACCTTCACTGATTTAATTCCTGTCTTCCTTTGCAATGGCATTCGTCCTGCTGGGTCTTAAACTTGTGGCATTCTGCCAGCTGGAGTGGAGAGAACTGAGAGGGAGCCCATGTTCTACCATCCCGAGCAGCGTTTTCCCTCTGCCCTCACTGGGTCATGGTTAGGGCCTTTAGCTTAACCTTGAGAACCCGCACTCTGTTGCCCATGGCTGCTGCAGCTCTAGTCGACTTGGGAGCAGACAGCCTCAGTCTGTTCTGTCCCCTTCCCTCTGAAATACATTCAGCACATCCTTCGTGACCCTTTATCCAACAACCTGTGTGGATGGAGGTTTGCTCCAGCAGGTACATAGTTCTTCACAGGAAAAGCAGTATTGTTCTTTCTTTGCTCCAGAAGTGAATGCTGCCTTTGAAAATGTGGAGTGGAAAGCCAAAATTCCAGGTCAGCAGGTGTGGCTGAGTGGCTGGTGACCAAGGAATCCACTGGAACAGTCCACATCTTGAAACTCTTCGTCTCCCCTAGGGTGACTTACGTGAGCGTCTAAACAGACACCCTGTCTTTCTGTGGCTTCACCTGGCCAGTGAGGCTTGGAGGGCAGTTCTGAGCAGCAACTCTCGGAGGCTACATGTCTGGGTAGTGATCAGGGGCCCTGGCTGCTTTTGTTCTGTGCCTTTGCCATCTGGAGACTGTGCCTGTTGCCATGCCACCTTGGAAGTTTCCATGGAAACCCTGGAAGGTCTTGCAGGATGTTTTCAAAGGCCAGGCCTGGAAGTGGCTTGTATTACCTCTGCCCACATGCCATTAGCCAGGATGCAGACACATGGTTGCAGGGGAGGCTGAGAAGTACAGCCTTCAAGGAAGGCTGAGAAATGAACTCAGGAAGAAGAAATGGGGAGGTGAAGGCACAATACAGCCTTGACACTCTTGTCAATCATTTTGCCACTTTCTACCCTTAATCTGTGTCTTTACTCCTTGCTCTGTTCTCACCTAAAAGCTTGTTTACCATCTCCTATGTTTCTAAAGTCAAGCTCAAAAACCAGCCTGAACTTTTGTTGAAGTTGAGGTTACGCCTTTAATATTCATAATTTGATAGTAGGTTGCCCTGTATAATTATTTAAACATTTTCTGTGTCTTGGTCTTGTCTCTTCCATTGCCAGCTATTCAACATGTTCCCAAAATGGTGTGCTTCAAGATGTTTTTTGTTTGTCTGGAAAGGGCTGCTCAGCGATGAAAGAATCAGGGCCATTTCTATTTTAGCTCTTAATTTATGCAAAAAGTCTTAGCAAAATAAGAATACAAAAACACTTTCTTAACTTGATAGACAGTATCTTCCAGAATCCTAAAACAAACATTATACTTACTAGGAAATCAAAGTTAGGAAAAAGACAAGGAAGCCCATCAGGGTCCCTGCCCTAGCATTGTACTTCATGTCTAGCCAAGGCAACAAGACGTGGAAAATAAATGAGCTATAAGGATCATGTATCAGCTGGTTTTTGCTGTGTAACAAATTGCCTCAAAAAGAAGATGCCTAAGGTAACCATTTACTTACCATATCGTTATCCGGGTTTGAAATTTGGATAGAGTGCTGCTGGACAATTCTTTTTCTGGACTTTTCATGCACCTATGGCTGCCTACTGGAGGGTTGGCTGATGTTTTAAGCCACTAAGTTTCAGAAAGATTCATTATACAGAAAGCTCTAACTGATACAGATTAGAGAAGAAGGAACAAAATTGTTATTATTTGCAGATAATATTCTAGCCTCGTAAGAAGATCTTGTATTAGGAATAAGGCTGAATTGCAGAAATGGGATTTTATCACCTTTAAGCAAGTATATTTATTTATACCAAAGAGCATTTTGGGGGCAGGGAGGTGTTGCTCTTGAGAAGCTTTTTTCCTAAAGAGATAAATTTGTGATTAGCAGTATCATTATTTATATACAGCTGTCCTTTTAATTGCATGCATGGGTTTTCTTGTTATCCAGTCTCAGATATAACAGACAAATTCTGAGGGGTCAGAGGTGGTTAGAGCTTGGCAGAATAGGAGGTCCTGCAGTCAGTGTTGTTGAGAAGCCTGATGCTCAGAGAGGTTAACTGACTTATTCATGATCACACAGCATACAGCAAAAGGGAGTATTATTAGTACGAGTGCTAGTATCGTGTTGGAAGCTGGGCTTTTTGATACCTGGATCAATGACCTGCAATGCCTCATGAACTATTCCCTGGCTTATTTCCATTTAGAGGAAGTGACAGCCAGTTTGAAAGGTCCTAGTGGAAGGCGACTGAGCTGTAATACTCAATTGCACTTGTTTCCTTCGAAGGCAGAGTCTACCTCTTAACTTCTGTGGACTTGGGCTCTGTCCTAGTGCTGCTCAGCAGTGCCTTGAGGACATCAGCGACCTTACAGCCTCTTGTTATTCTGTTGTTCATAACTTACCTGTTATAAATTTTAAAAAATCTACTCTCTATCTAAATAAATTCCACATGTGTTGTTTTAGTTATGTTGGGGTGGATTATATCAAAGATTAACTGTGCAAAGAATATCAGATATTTCTCCTTTACTCTTTTTTTTTTTTAGCATTTTTTTTGGTATTTTTTTGAAGATACATAGGTCACAAAAATGTTACACTAATAGTAATTGAAGTCTTAATAATGTTGAATTGAATTCTTACTATGTTCCCTGCAGTAGGTTGAATGCATACATTATCTAATTAAATCCTCACAGTAATAAGATGAAGTAGGTATTGTTCTCCTCACTTACAGATGAAAAGACTAAGAAATGAATTGGTTAAACCCAAGGTCAAAGAGAAGCGAGGTGACAGAAGGGGGATTCAAAGCCAAGCTGGTCTAGCTTCAGAGTTCTGAGCTCAGCTCTCATTGATGTTTGCTCGGTAGGTCTGTAGTAATTTTTAAATGGAAATGCATGTTCTTTTGCTATTCCTTTTTTCAAGAATTAGTGCTTCAGGAATTGTGGGCTGGATTTAATGACTTGCTTCCAATGATTGCAGTATGTGGAAGTGGCATGAGGGATTTCTGAGAGGAGGCCACACGAGGCATTGCGCCTTCCTCCTTGCTCTCTTTGGATCCCGTGTCCTGGGGAACCGGCAGCCATGCTGTGAGGACACTCAAGCAGCTCCTTGGAGGGGCCTGTAGCGAGGCGCCAAGGCCTCCTGCCTACAGCTGTGTGAGTGCCTCGGCCGAGCCTGGGTCAGAGAGCAGGCATCCTGACTCCACCTCGTGAGAGACTGAGGCAGAACCACCCGACAGAGCTCTCCCACATTTCTGACCCACAGGAACTATGAATCCATAAATGCTCGTTGGCTTGATCTACTAATTTGGGGATAAGTTGTCACACAGCAATAATAATTGGTGCAAAGCCCTTCCAAGGTAAGGAAGAACCCAGGTGTGCTTCTCCAATGGTCCCAAACCCTGATCTGGTGGGGCCAGCATTTGCTAAGGCATTTGCCCCTGCAAAGCCACAGGCAGTTTGGCTTTGCCCCATTGCCCTTTGGCCACTGTGATGGGGCATTGGCACACACATCTCAACTTCTCTCTCTGCCTCGAGAGCCCTGTACCTAACCTTCTGCCCTCACACCTGGGAGCCCCCAGCAGGGTGGATGTCCTGCTTGGCTTGACTGCTGGCCCACGTGAACCTCCTCGAGTCTCCTTGAGCTCAGTCCCATTAGCCAGGTGCTGTACGAGCTGCTGACATGACATGTGGGCCAGTTTGATGCATCTGCACATGGCGTGGAGAAAACCCAAGCAGGGTTTTGCCTTTACCTGAGGACACCGTGGACGGAACAAGCACTGTGAAAGCAGACCGCCTGCAGTGGGCAGGGGTGGAAAAGCCAGTATCTTTCTCTGGGAAACAGGTTCAAGGTCAAAGGGCCCTGCAGAGCCATCTATCAGAGTGGCAGGTAAAATGAGGTGATTGATTAGATTTTCAGGACATTACTGGAAAGGGGTAAAGTTTAATAACAGTGGATTAATAACCATGGGTGAAAGTGCCGAGTCCCAGGTACCTGGGTGTCTGGGGGTTCAGGAGACATCCCTGATGCCTCTGCACCTCACCTCACACACCCAGGAGCACAATAGGTCTCCTGCACACACATGTGCAAAGCCTTCATCTGTTGGCTGACATCCGCTGCTGCGCCTGCTGATTAGGTTTGGGTTCCAGGGCTCGTGGGGGCGGCAGCCTCCCTATGTGCTTTATGCCTCTTCGACAGTTCAAGAGCGCCGGCAGAAGTGAATTGTCTCCTGAAATCCGAGGGAAAGCAGAGGGGCCGGTGGGGCTGGCCTTTGCAGGGACGTGCGCAGCCTCTGTCCCTGGGCAGCTTGGCTGGGCACACACCTGCGGCTTTCCCAATCCAGTGGCCGCTCTGCTTCTAGAAGTCTCATCTCCCCACAGGGGTCAGGGGCCTGGAGCATCCCCTGCAGGCAGGGCAGGCCTGGAGGGGCAGCTGGGCTCTCGGCTGCCAGCAGGGCCATGAGCGCAGTGGCACCCGTTGGCGGTAATTCATGGAGCCCACCTCGTGCCCCGGGAGTGGGTGGAGGACGGGAGCTGTCAGGGAGAGACGGGAAAGGCTGCAACGCCTCGGCTGACCGCGCTTCTGCTTTGGTTCTCCTGGGCCCCACAGTCACTCTCTCTCTCTTCCAGCTGCAAACAAGGGAAGGAGGAATGGGTCCTGCGGCCTGGGAGGTGCATGGCCTTGGGCAGGCCCCTGTTTCGCAGGACTTGTGTTCCCACCGATCATGTGTGAAAGCATTCTGTGGCTGTCAGGCCACAGATTACACTTAGGGCCTTCCAGGTGCGCTGGACACTGGTGTACAGCCGGGACAGAAAAGACCCAGGCCCTGCCCCCGGAAGCTTACAGGCAAGTAAGGGAGACAAAAAGGTGCATCTAAAGATGCCTAAAACCTACCTGCTGTGTGCCCGATGCACGAGGAGTATGAGGTGCGCTAAGCAGGGAGGGGCTGCTTTGTCCTGGAGACTGTCCCCGTGAGGAGTGTGCCCCCTGTCGCCTGCACCTCTGAGATCAAGCACCTCTGGAGCACCTGGCAGGAGCTGCGCAGGTCAGCCTGACGATCCTCACAAGGACGCTGTGTGCCAGCTTCCAGGTGCTCAGCATTGCAGGGACCCTGACCACGCCTTCTTGGAATACTTCGACCAGGGCGCTCTCAGGTCAGGGACTCCTCAAGCCAGGCAGAGAAGCCTCGCAGGGAGGGTGTTTGCAGTGGGTTAATATCTGCCCCAGACCTCCCTTCTGCCCTCCACATGCTCCCACCCATCTCCCCTGTGGCTCACCCCGGCTGGAAACACGGAGGGCCCTCTGGGGAAGGTGGTTCCTCCCTGCGGCCTCCGCCTTCAGGGCGGTCCTGGGCCACCGTGCGCCTCCGGGGCTTCCACGGCCGTGCCCCTTCCAGGGCTGACACCATTCCCACTCCTTGGTACTTCCAGGGCTGCTGACAGCGTCCCGCCGCTGCCGGTGCCTGCTGCTCAGTGTCCTTTGTTAGTTCCCCTATCCCTGCCCACACCTTTGTAATATTGAATATTGCCTTTATTAAATTCTTTTCTATTACACCAATTTGAGTGGAATCCCGCTTCCTGCTGGGACCGTGGTGGATTCCCCAGCCAAAGCGCTCCCACTTCATTCGGTAAGTGATGGGCAGAGATGCCAGGCCTGGGCCTGGGTCCTGAGGCAGCCTCTGGGCACACTGGCTGGACCAGCCCTGATGATATCCATGGGCATGGGGCATGGGCGGATCCTGGCCTTCCTGTCGTGGGCGTTCAGGGACGAATATGTCCCGGTCTTTTAAGATAAAGTCCATTTTAACAATTTAGTACTTTACTGCAGTGTTTAAGGAACTTCTCTGAACAGTTAATGTGCAGGATGGTTGAGAGGCAGTTACAGGAGTGTAATTCTTTTAGATTAATTTCGGTTGTAATGTCACGCAACATCCACATCCTCCTGAAATTACATTATCTTCGACTCCATGATTTCTTCACCTGGTTGAGTTAGGGTGAGATGTCAGCCACTTAGTTCCAATTTTTGAAACAAAAAAACTGGAAAATAGCCTCCTTGGATTTCAAGATGAGCTTCTAAAATGGCATTGGGAGATGTCTAATGATAAGTGTTTGTAATTTAGCCATTTCAGGGAGGTTTCATGTTGGCATTTGGGTCCATTTTCTGGGAAGAGAAGGCTTCCAGAAAGGAGGTTTGCCTGGTCCTGGATACCGATTTATTGTTTGGCTTGACTCTCCCCATAAATCAGTTGAAATATAGTTAAATGCCAGGGTAAGTCACCACAGCTGAAATTATGAGACAAGTAAAATAATGCCACTTGTGTACTCCAAAATACTGCATCTCGGCCTCATGATAGACTTCACTGCTGTCATATCAGTATATAGATTTTTAGTTGCAAGCAGAAGCTTAAATCAACCTAACCAAATAATAGGCTGCTTTGGCTCAAAGCATCTAGGGGAGGAAGCTGGCCCGTTGGCTGGACCCAGAAGTCCACTTGGCTTCATTCTCTCCCCTGCTTCCTGCCTCGGCCCCCTCTGCTGCAGTCTCTCTTGCCTTCATTGTAAGGTCGGGCACTCTACATGCCCAGAACTTATATCCTATCAGCACAGGATCCCCTCCATGAAAAGGTCACGTTTTCAAACCCCCCAACCCCTACATCTTTCGGGGGGCTTTGCAGAGACAGCATCTGCTTGTTAGCAAAAGGTTTCTTTAGGCTCTGAAGAGTGTAATTGATTAGACTTCAGCTCTCTTCATAGCAAGCGCACTCCTTTTCTGATGAGCCTGATTGGACTTGACAATGTGCCCAAATTCTTAACTCTGTATTTGGGCAGTCTTGTGAGTCACTGATACAGCTGAGGAAAACACGGAGTCCTAGTATCATTCTTCTCAAGAAGCCAGCTACTTTAGTCCCATGCTCTGGAGTCCCTGTTCCCCCTCTGGGCTGCCATAAGTCTGCTCGCCAAGGAGCACTTGCCTTCCTGGTCCCCTGTGCCCTTGACCTACATGGAAGCACTTAGCCCAGCAGTCCTTTGAAGTGTCTAGTACAAAGCATTTGAAATCTTGCACTGGATGTCCTTTCCAACTTGAAGAGTTATGCCTTCAATTATTGTGGATCAAAGGATGCTTTTTTAACTTTAGGGCATTATAGGAATCTGGGATTTTAAAAAATAATGGAGTGTGTGGAGGGAGTGTGGGTTGTCCGTTCACTACTGTCCTGACTGTGAGAAGGATTTCCGGCTGTTACCATCTTGAGTGCCCGGTGTGGGGGCTTTCCTGCCTGCAGCACCCCACTTCCCCAGGGGCCCAAGCCCCATGCCTAGAATACTAGGGGGTTAGGAGGGTCCTGGGCCATTGAAGAGAGGGCTTGTCCATCCAGGGAGAGTTGGTGGGGGCTGTGCTGTGTCCTAGGGCCCAGATAGTTGTCACTCCCACCGGACCCCCAGTGGCCCATGTGTGACCGTGGACTATCCTTGCTTTCTTCATTTCTCACTCTTTTTAAAGAAATTGATTCAGGCCCTCTCCTGCCAGGCCCTGGGTTCCCCCTCTCCTGTACTTCCTGGTTGATTTCCGAGGTGAGGAATGAGGTCCGCTCGCAGCAGATGATTGCTGGGTGCACTGTGGGGTGGGACTGCTGTTGCCAGGCCTTCTTAAGAGGTAGAAATTCAGATCTTTCTGTTGACATCTGCCGATTTTTGCATGTTGCTTTACATTAAAACAAAAACCACTGTGGTTCTGTGGAACAATCAGAAGGCATTTGGGGTCTGAGTTGGAGCCTTTAGGTAGGGAGCCCCCTGGAGAAGCTGCACTGCTGGGTTTCTGTTGGACCACGAGGAGCTCCTGGGTTTTGATTCTGAGCCTTTTCCTTCTGTCGATCTGTTGAGGCAGAGCCATTTGAAGTACGGTGCGTTAGGTGAAGGCTTGGTATATTGATTCTAGGTGGAAAAATCTTGGCCCTTTGAGTCAGGTGATTATTTCATGGGTATTTGTCACAATAAGGTCCACTATGTTGGGATAAAATGCAACTCTGAAATGTCAGAAGCTTAAAACCACAAATTATTCATATTTAATCATGAGCTGGCAAAGGGACTCTGCTCATTGTTGTAAATAAAGATGAAGCAGCCACCACCTTGGCAGTTGCTGGTCACCACACGAGAGGGGAAGGAGAGCTCTGAAAAGTCTCCCACCAGCAGTGAAATGCTCAGCCCAGGACTGATGCACTTCCCTGTTAATCACACCGGTGGTCAGAGCTGATTGCCTGGCCCAACTACCTACCAGTGCCTACAGGACAATCAGATGCATCCAAGGGGACTCCCCTAGGCACTTTCCTGGGCCGCTGCTCACTCTTTGCTAGGAGCATCCCCGAGTCGAGTGACAAGCAAGAGTGCTGCTTGCATGCCCTGTGTCACCTCGGCAGAGAATTCCTGCAGCCTGGTGCCTCTGGCCTCTGGTGAGGGGGCCATTGTGGGAGCCCCGACACTTCCAAATCCCTCTTGGAGGAGTGGGTGCAGGAAAGGGGAGTCTCAAAGCTGGTGGGAGGGATTTCAGGCCTTTATGATCTTTAGAATGAAGTGAGAGTGAACAACAATGACTTTTGTTATTTTATTTTATTGGTACCTATTTTCAGACACATTTGATGTTACGTGTGATCTAAAATCAACTGCTTTTTCAATCACCATGAGCATATAAGGCAACAGATTGGAGACAAGTGTTAACATGAGAATTACTAGAAGGCTTTGGAACATGCCTCTTTTTTATTTTGTTTGTTTTTTTTTTTTGAACATGCCTCTTAACTAATATTCTCTTCCTCCCCATGGGATCTGCTTAGGAGAACAGATCCTATACACAACCAAAAGCCATCGAGAACAGAGGTTTGATATCAGTAGCTTTATAGATATCTCTTTCATCTTTCTGATTGTCCCAGAGTAACAAACGTAGGGAAGAAACTGAAGAATCTCATTTTAGGGATTAAAAAGCATCTTAATAGAAAATAAAAAAGAGATAGTCACACAAAGAAGAAACAAGAGACAAAAAAGTGTGGCAGCTAGCAGCTCCCAGCCTTGGAGAGTTTCATGCAAAGGTGTTGAGTAGAAGCTTTTTGATCCAAGGTTCCTGTGAAACTTGTTTTCTTCTTGAAACAATCTGCTTTATGGGAATCAAAGAGATTTGCAGTATTAGATGTCCTGTTGGTGTGAAAATCTAAGAGGTATATGGATATCTTTTAAACTGGTAAACACAGGTCCAAGAGTGGATTCCCTGGAGTTTTGCTGCAGTATTTGGGTTTAATGGTGTCTAATGAGGTCCCTTCCAAAAAGCTTCAATTATAGGCTTACACTGGTGCCATTTCCAGTAAACCAGGTCTTTGAAGGCTGTGCAGATTTCCTGTGGGTTTTCCTAGGGAATTGACAGCTGAACCTGTTGACAATGTGTCTGGGAATCCTGCATTAACTCTCTTCAAGATCTGGCCATTTTGTCTTGTAAAGCAATAGAAGCAAGGCTGGGGGGAGAGATTCCCCATGATGATCAAGTGGACGTATGGCCGTGAGAGCCAAGGACAAAATCTTTGGCTACAGCAACTGAAGATCCTCAAGTTGTTTTGCAGATTTCAGTTTTAATGTGGCATTCATTCATTTATTCTACTTTTTCTGTGATCTGAGGGTGGTGGTGGCTGTGAGTCTTCTGGGTGACTGACAGAGCCTAACAGATTTCCTTAACTATGCTCCACTCAGGGTGCCCTGATCCCTACACAGATAGGTGGGTATTCCCCAGAAGGGAAACATGCAGTTTAAAATTTTCTTTGCTATTGTCAGAGTCATTGCTTTATGGCAAGGAAATCTTCCAGCCAACCAGAAGTTGGCTGGACAATAGTAAGAATCTATTCATGACTACACGAGGTGAGTAACTAAAAAAGATTCATTTGTAGATTTTCAAACATGTCTAAGGACTTTGGCTCATGTTTGTGTCTTGTCTTCAGAGCTTTCCCAGGATTGTGGGATTGACAGATGGGATCACCATCAGAGGCATCCCTGGCCATCTTCTTTAGGATTATCCACCAATGCTATTTAGAATGTGTTTTTTTTTCTTTTTAAAAATAACTTTATTTCAAATTCAAAAAATAAAATAAAATACAGAAAAAGGCAGCTCAACAAGTTATGGAAGCATTACTCCTAAAAAGTTCTTTCCAGGCACTTTCATCTCATCTAATTCCAGCTACTAGCTCAGTTGTTCCCCTAGTGTTCAGAAAGATGCACAGATGAACACAGATTAAATGACATAGTCAAGGTTTCCTTATTAATGAAAAAAATGAAGAAGAGAAAAAAAAACTTAATCATATTCATATCTCACAAAAACAAATCTCATATTCTTTTTTTCACCTTTAGCATTAAGACAGTGCCAATCTTGATTTTGCTATAAAACATTATAATATCATTTTTTAACTATAGTCATAAATTACATTAATTCTATTTTTCCCAAGTAGCACCACATTCTTAACACCCTGTAGTAGAACATTCCTGCATTTATATTATTAACCACAATCCACATCTACTGCCAAAATCATTGTTATACATTCCCAATATTATCTTCCAGCTGTCCTCCAAATAACATTAATCTTCCTAGAGTACTAGTTTCAGCAATAATTCCATCCATAAATCATGTGTTTGTTACATTCATTATGTGTTACCATCAAGTCCAGCCATTACTACATGTTTACATTTGACATTATTAAAACGTTGTACACATCCAGCATCATCTACCCCTTCCTTTTCATCCAGCATTCCATCTCCCACCTACACTTCATAGCCCAACTCCATAAGTCTGTTCATTGTATTTAGCTCATTATCAGTGAGACCGCACAATGTTCATCCTTCTGTGACTGACTTATTTCACTCAACATAATATTCATAAGATTCTTCCATGTTGTTATGTGCTTCCCCAATTGATTTCTTATTATAGCTGAATAATATTCCGTCCTATGAATATATCACATCTTGTTTATCTATTCTTTGGTTGACGGATGCTTAGGTTGTTTCCATCTTCTAGCAACTGTGATTAATGCTGCTATGAACATTGGTGTGCAAGTATCTGTTCACATCCTTGCTTTCAGTTCTTCTGAATATATACCTAGCAGTGGGATTACTGGGTCATATGGCCGTTCTCTATTTAGTTTCCTGAGGAACCACCGGATCATTTTCCACAGAGACTGCACCATTTTATACTCCGACCCACAATGAAGGAGAGTTCCTATTTCTCCACATCCACTTCAGCACTTGCAGTTTTTCGTTTTTTAAATAATGGCCATTCTGTATGGTATGAGGTGATATCTTATTGTAGTTTTGACCTGCACTTCCATAATAGTGATGCTGAACATTTTTTTGTATGTCTTTTGGCCATTTGTATTTCCACTTTGGTAAAACGTCTGTTCAGTTCTTTTACCCATTTTTGAATTGGGTTGCTTTTCATTTATCTTAAGTTGTGTGATCTCTTTACATAACATGGAGATCCATCTCTTATTAGAGACATGATTTCTGAAGATTTTTTCCCATTGAGTATTCTGTCTTTTTACCTTTTTGACAAAGTCTTTTGAAGAACAAAAGTGTTTAATTTTGAGGTAGTCCCATTTCTCTATTTTTTCTTTTGTTGCTCATGATTAGGGTGTAAGGCCCAAGAAACTACCACTAACCACAAGATCTTGAAGATATTTTCCTACAGTTTCTTCTAGGAATTTTATGTTTCTAGTTTTTATATTTAGGCACCCAATCCATTTTGAATTAAGTTTTGTATAAGGTGTGACATAAGGGTCCTCTTTTTTTATTTTAGATATCTAGTTCTCCCAGTACCATTTAGCTGAGTGGGTCAGACACTTGACCATAGATGGTGAGGGTTTATTTCCAAACTCTCAGTTCAATTCCATTGATCAGTCTGTCTCTCTTTATGCCAGAATCAGTTCATTTATCATTTCATAAAATCTCTCAGTTTCCCTTTTGTTCCTCTGTCCAGATGTTCTGTCTAATGCTGAGAGTGGAGTGTTGAAGTCTCTAACTATTATTATAGAGATGTCTATTTCTCCCTTCAGTTTTGCCAGTGTGTGTCTCATATATTTTGGGACACCTATGTTAGGTGCATAAATATTTATTATTTCTTCTTGACGAATAGTGCCTTTTAAAAATTTAAAAAAAACTTTTTAATTGTATTTTTTGAAGATACATAGATCACGAAAATGTTACATTAAAAAAAAGAAGAGGTTCCCATATACCCCACATCCCACCCCCCACTCCTTTATCCCTTGTAGCCATTTTACATTTAAAATTTATTTTATCTGATATTAAAATCACTGCACCTGCTCTTCTTTGATTGCTATTAGGTGGAATATCTTTTTCCACCCTTTCACTTTCAGTCTGCTTATGTCCCTATACCTAAGGTGAGTATCTTTAGATAGCAGATATATAGTTTTTTTTCTATTCTACCAGTCTATGTCTTTTAATTGGGGCATGCAGTCCATTAACATTCAGTGTTACTACTATAAAGTTATTACTTACTTCATCCATTTTATCCCTTGGTTTTCTGTTTTCATATCTACTATTGTCTGCTTTTTAACCCTTTCAGTTTCTCTTACTTATATTCTTCATTTCTATACTCTTCTCCAGGGCTCTCGCCCTTGTCTTCTCCTTTCAAGCTGTAACTCACCTGTTAATATCTCTTATAGATTTGGTCTCTTGCTAACATACTCTCTTAGTTTTTGTTTGTCTGTAAAGACTTTAAACTTGCCTTCATTTCTGAAGGATAATTTTGCTAGATAAAGCATTCTTGATTAGAAGTTTTTGTCTTTGTCTTTCAGTACCTTAAATATATCATCCTGCTGCCTTCTTACCTCCATGGTTTCTGATGAGAGATTGGCACTTAGCCTTATTGAGGCTCTCCTGTAAGTAATGCATTGCTTCTCTCACTGCTGTCAAAATCCTCTTTTCTTCATTGGCCTTTGGCAGTCTCAATAGATGTCTCAGAGTAGGTCTATTAGGGTTTATTCTGTTTGAGGTACATTGTCCTTCTTGAATATTGATATTCATGTTTTTCATAAGGATTGAAAAATTCTCAATCAGTATTTCCTCAAATATTCTTTCTACCCCTTTTCCATTCTCTTCTGCTGGGACATCTATAATGTGTATGTTTTTGCATTTCATGTTGTCATTCAATTCCCTGAGAACTTGTTCGATTTTTTTGCATTCTTTTCTCTGTCTGTTCTATCTTGTCAGGTTCAAATGTTCTGTCTTCAAATTCACTTATTTGTTCTTCTAACATTTCAAAGCTGCTGTTATATGCCTCTAATGCATTTTTGCTCTGTTATTTTATTTTGCAGGTATGTTAGTAAGCTGAAGGCGGCTGATGCAAAGTACCAGAAGTCTGTTGGCTTTTATAAAGGGTATTTATTGGGAGTACAATCTTACAGTTCCAAGGCCCTGAAGATCGAATTCAAGGTTGCTTTCTCACCAAAGTCAGTTGCCATGTGTTGAAGCAAGTTGGTGGGCGATCTCTGCCTGGTCTCTTAGGGCTTCCTGTATCAGTCTTAGGCAAGGCTCATTTCTTTCCAGGGCTTAGCTGCTCAGCTGCTCAGTTCTCTTCAGCTGCAAACTATCAGGCAAATGGCTCATCTCTCTTCCTGGGGTGTTAAATGTTTGAGCCTTCTCCCTTCTGGCACATGGCAGGACCAAAGTAACCAAGTTCTCTCCTTTTCTGTGTATCTTCTTGAGGGAGTGTCCATTTATATCGGCTCACCAAGGGGGAAGGGACTCAACCCTGAGTCACGCCCTAATGATGTGGTCGAATCAAAACCCTAACCTTAACAGGTAATTTAATCAAAGACATCTCAGGTGAATCTACTACAATAAAGGGGTGCACACCCAGAGGAACAGACCCATTTGCAAACATAATCCTCTTTTTTTTTGGATTCGCAAAAATAATCTCAAACTGCCACATCAGGCTTTCAAATTGTTCTTTATGCTCACACAGTGTCATCTTAATATCCTTTATCTCTTTAATCTTATTTTCCTTCCTCTCCTTAAATTGATGAAGTAGTTGGTGGAACATGATTAATTAGTTGTCTTTAATCCTGAGTCTCATCTGGATTCTTGGCTTGTTCCCTTGGCTGGGCCATCTCTTCCTGTTTCTTAGTGTAGTTTGTTTGTTGATACCTAAACATCTGTTTATGTTGGTGATTTTACTCTTGATCAAGTTGCCCCTCTTGCCTAGTGATTCTATTTCACAGCTCTTCTTTGATTTTTAGTTTAATTTTTTTCTAAAACTTTATTATTGCCCTGTTTAAGTAGTCAAAACAGGGGCAGGGAGCCGCTAATAGGGCCCACTCAGGTCTACCATGCCTGGGAAAGATTTGGGAGAGACCAGCCTGTCTTCCTCTGCCTTCCGGCTGGCCAGCAAATGACGCTCTTGGCAGACCCCTCCACAGAGACAAATCCTTCAGTTTCCACCAGCTCTTCTGAACTAGTGAGTTGTCCTGTCACATTCTCTGAAGAGAAACCACACTCAGCCCTCCACCACAGCCTCCCTCTTGCCTGGAGGAATCTGACCTTTCCCCTCTCTGTTGTCCACTCAGCTGCGATTTTACCCAGGTTGTTTGCCTTGGGGTCTGGGATGGGCAGCATTCTCAGCTGCAGAGGCATCAACTCCCAGTTTTCCCTTTGATCTCTGTCCCCTTTGTCTCTCTGTCCCAAGTCCCTCCTGGTGATGCATTTGGCACTGTCCTGGCCCACAGGGGTCCCCAAAGTGGCTTCCTTTGGTGACTTCTATACTTCTCTCCTATTTTGTAAGAGAGCTGCACCCTGCCTGAGGTACTTTGATGCCATTTTGGATCTGTATTTAGAATCGTTTTCAAGTTTCCCTTTCCATTATGGGTCCTGGCAACAAATATTTTGGAGAGACTCTACTCCAGCATCTCAGGCAGATCCAGCAACCATCCTGGATTGTCAGAGATCACCAGAGTGAAGTGAATAGTCTGATCATTCCAAGTGTGTTGTCTAAAAATCACATGCTTGCGACTGGCATGGACTCCAGACCCAAAGCTGAGAGTCTGGTGTTAGTTTGGGCTTCGATTCCTGCACTTCGTGGGTGCCCTTGATATCTGCTAAAGGAGCTCATTTAGCATAATGTCTATTAAGAAATTACCCTTTCCCTCTAGAGTCCACTTTTAATAATTCTGCAGCCTAAATTTCCTGGTTTGGGAAGAGGCAAGTCCTCCAAAGGGCCTTTTATGTATACTTTACATTACTATACAGATAAGAAACTGTGTTGCTTTCAAAGCATACCAAAATCACAGATCATTTCCAAAGCAGATCTGCTGTCTGGATAGACATTTGGTCTCTTGTCTTGAGTTAACTGGAACACCCTAGTAAAGGCTAACATTTTGGTAAAAAGTTGGTCAAAATTTGGCATCTTGGCCTTTGGGAGAAGGTTGGATTTGAGCACGGCTGATTGAGTGGCGATAGTCTCCTTGTTTGGCTCTCAAATAGGCCCCAGCCATAAATGATTGTAAGTTGGTGCAGATTTCTCAACATTGGCTGGGTTGACATGGTGGCCTGGATATTCTCTGTGGTGGGGGCTGTCCTGGGCATTGTAGGATGTTTAGCAGCCTCCTTGGCCTCCACCAACTAGAAGCCGGTATCGTGTCTGACAACCCTTGGTTGTGATGAACAAAAAGGTCTCCATACATTGCCAAATGCCTCCTGGGGGGCAAAATCTCCCCTGGTTGAGAACCATCGTTTAAAGTGCTTCAAGGAGATTTGATGTGGAGAAGGTCCAGGGAGACATGAGTTGATTGTGATCAAGGCAGTCTGAGAGGTACTTGAGAGTCTTACCAGCAGGCCTTTTGGAACCCCAAGGAAGGAAGGCTGGAAAGCTGGTTTAAGTAGAGTAGAGCCCTGCTAGCAGCTGGAAGTGAAAGGTGAGGTTTTTGCTTTTATGTAGACTCTGTCCCTTTTGTGCTGAGTGAGCCTGTGGGTAGACTGGAAGGTCTCCTTCCTCGGAGAGCCTTCGTTCTGGAGGACAAGGTTTGTCCTCTGCACTGTTAGATGTTCAGGACTTAAACCCTGATGATTCCCTACTCTGTGTGGAGGCAGGAAGACAGGGCTGGAAATGGGGCAATTACAGTTCAGTAGCAAAAGGGTATGTAGAAAAACATGGGCTTTGGGGTCAGATCTTGTTTTGAACTCTGGTTCTACCGCTGACTGGTGGGGACAGCTTGGGCAGGCCAGAGGACAGTTCTTCTTGTGTTTCACCATGGGTAAGTGGGCAATAGTAAAGCACATCTCAGGGGCCGTGGAGGCACCTGGCACAGCACTGGGCACCACGAGGTACCCAGAGAGGTGCTGCTATAACACACCCAGGCCCAGGGCCTTGGCTAGGAAAGAAAGTTAACCTGGCAGTGGAACCATGGATATCCCTCTCTTCTCTGGATTTCTCAGTGTTTGGGAATTCTTTCTTCTTGTTTATTCTAATAGCCAGCTGGGTCAGGTGAGTTCTCTGTAGTCGGAGGGCTCTGAATTTTCAGCTGGTCCCTGCACAGTCCAGCCCTTGCTGGGAAGGCATGAGTTATTATGAAACAGGCCTAAACCACTGATGATGGGCTCAGGCTGGGGACCAGCCCAGGAAGTGCCTGCAGACTACAGAGCAGCTCCCTCCCCCAGCCTCTGCCTCTTGTTCTTCACCCCTGCTGTAAGTTCATTTGGGTATTAGTGTGTGTGCATGTGTATGCCTGAGTGCATGTGTGTGTGATTGCATGTATGTGTGCATGCATGTGCAGGTATGCATGTAAGTGCATCTGTGTGATTCAGTGTATATGTGTGCATGTGTGTGAATGTGCATGCATGCTTGAGTGCATTGTGTGAGTGTGCATGAGTGCATTGGTGTGCAGCTCTGCACACGAGCACACCTGTGTGCATGAGTGTGCATGTGTGCAGGTGTGCATGAGTGCATTAATGTATGCATGAGTGCATGCATATATAGGTATTCATGTGAGTGCATCTGTGTGCATTAGTGTACACATGTGCATGTGAGAGTGCATGGACATGTGCGTGAGTGCATGCATGTGCATGTGAATACATCTGTGTGCATAAGCGTATATGTGTGCAGGTATGTGTGAGTGCATTTATATGTGCATAAATGCATGCATGTACAGGTGTGCATGTGAGTGCATCTGTGTGCATTAGCGTATGTGTGTGTGAGTATGCATGCATGCCCGAGTGTGTGTGTGAGTGTATATGAGTGCATTGATGTGCAGCTGTGCACACGAGCACACCTGTGTGCATGAGTGTACATGTGTGCAGGTGTGTGTGAGTGCATTAATGTATGCATGAGTGCATGCATGTATAGGTGTGCATGTGAGTGCATCTGTGTGCATTAGTGTGTGTGTGAGTATGCATGTGTGCATTAGTGTGTGAGTACGTGTGTGTGTGTGTAGGACATGTGCATGAACATGGTGAACCTATTGCCCCCTTGGGCCCTTTGCCCTTGCTCTCCGCCTTGTCTGTAGCACTGATCCCCATCTGTCCTTGCTGAGATCTCAAAGGTCATTCTCCCAGAGAGGCCTCCTTTTGCTCCTCCATCTCAATTCTCCCTCTCCTGACACCACTTCCCGTTGGTTAATCTTCAGCTCTGCCTATCTCTGATATTGGTCAGGATGGGCTAATACATGCTGGAATAGTGAGCAACCCCAAGTCTCTATTTCTCACTCACAGTTGGAGCCCTTCAAGGCATGGCCATCAGTCTATCTAGTGACTAACAGAGCAGTCCACCTTGAATGTGGCTGGGTGCTGAGGTGGAGGAGAGTCTACACTAGCAATGAAATACTGTCACCTGGAAGTGAGACCCAAAACTTGGGTTCACAGTGCAGTGGTCAGAACTAGTTGCTTGACTCTGTCCAACCTCTCGTGGGCCAGGAGTGCAATCCTGCCCTTGCTTAGAAAGGAGTATTTAGGAAAGAGTACTGATGACTGCCATATCCACTATTTAATAATTGCTTTTTTTCTTAATTGCTTGTTAGTTGTTTCTTTCTACAAGAAAATGAACTCCAGGAGTGCAGGAACCTCATTGGTCTTGCTCACCATGGTATTCTGGTGCTGAGAACAGAGCTGGGCCTTTGGTAGATGCTCAAACATATTTTATTGAATCGTTGAATGAATAAGTTATACCCAAATCTTGGAGACCCAGCCCAAGAGCATACATTTGTGCAACTCTGGCAGAATTAGAGCCTGGACAATTTGTGTCTCTGGCTTATTTTTATGTCTTCTTAGGCATGCTGACCTTGAAGTTCTAGGACAGTCCTAACTTCAAGTATTCTGTTCCCATTAGAAGCTCACACATCTGAGACCATGATTTCAATTCTGAGTTCAGAAAGCATGGTCCCCAGACTCCTAGCATCTCTCACTAGGGCGACTCAGCCAGCCTAGATCAGAGAGAGAGGACAAATTTGTGCCTTAAGACTCAACGGAGCTTACAAAGAAACTGGATTTGCCGGCGCTGACCTTGACAGTTTGCAGAAGAAGGAATTTACTCTTTGTTTGGGTGTCAGGCCTGAGCTCAAAATGCCCTCAAAGCTGTGCTTTGTTTCCCAGCCTGCGCTGGACCCTCACCCATGGTGGTGGGGATGTGTGTGGGGGATGTAGTCATGATGTTAAAGGTCAGTCTCTGGGAATGGGTTGATTCCCACTGCCACAGAGCCCCTCGTTAGTGTGGCCCAGCTCAGCCACCAGAACAGATGATATCCTTCCTCCTAGAGTTTCAGGACAGTCAGTGGTCTTTATCCTCTGAGGGTCTGACCTGGCACTGACTCCCATCCAGATCTCATCATTATCTGGAATCATTCTTGTTCTTTTGAGAACATGCCCCAGTGAACTTGTTTGTGAAAATGAGGTTGCTACGAGGTGAGCTGGTGCCTGAGTCCTGTGTGAACTCAGTGTCCCCTTTCCTGGAACCCAAAGAAATAATGCATATGAAAGGCACTCCTGGGCCATTTTATTTTTGCCTCCTGCATCTGGGTATACAGACAATGAGAAACAGTTCCACATTTACCACTCTTTTCTATCATTTCTTGCAGGCATGTTTCCTATTTGCTACTCTGGACCAATTGCTCTCTCTTAATCAAAATGGGCACAATTCATTGTAAAGAGTTTCAGGAGTAGTTGACTCAATATAATCAGTAAAGGAGAAGTTAGAGAAATTATATGCACATAATCCTTCCAACTGTGGTTGACTTAAGACCTAATTACTTTTAGAGTAATTGGCCTATAAGAAAGATTTTGAGGCTGTTGTAATTAATACAATAGGCCAAGTAGGAGATGTGATTGAACCATTGGGTTTTAATTAATTGGAGAGAGGGGGATTTCTGTTTCCTGAAGGAAACCACTTAGGGAGATTTATGCGTTTTGGGATTATAGCTGCCTGAAAACCCCTTCTATTGAGTGTTTGCCCAGCTGACATTTATTGAAAAGCCTCCAGGTAAATTGAAGGTTACAAGAATTCTAATCTGATTCTTGACCCAAATGGCATTCAGAATGTCAGTCTATTTTTGGCTTCTCTTAACTCTATTAAATTTCAAGGTTAATGAGGTTAGAGATTCTGTTTGGATTTGTCTTTGCATATCCAGAGTGTGTGTCTGTTTATTTTTCGATCTCACTCTTGTGTTAAATTTCTATCTTTGCCTTTGTGGTGTTGAAATAATTACTGGTGATTTTGTGATGCCATGAGTTTTGGGAGTGATAGAGTAAAATGGAGATTCTTTACTCCTTAGAGAAAGTTAGTAATCACTGTCATTTGTGACACTCCTTGGGAGAGTCATTTTTATTGTCCTTATTTATTTTTAAGTCCTTTGTAACAGCACCTGCCTTCAAAACATTAGCATTGGCTACTCTACCTCCAGTGGCAGCTGAGAAGCTCCTGTCCTGCTAACACTCTCGTAGGTAACAACGGTAAACGTTGGGGAAAACACACAAACACCTGCCTGAAGGATGTAGAGAATGACCTAAAGAAGTGTTCATGTGGAAACGGGAACATTTGGGGCATCCACAACCCCTGGAAAGTGAGGGGGGAATCCTGGAAAGGGAGATCAAAAGACTGGAGGCTCCAAGTTCTGTGACCCTGACCCTGGAACATTGTGCAGTCCAAATTAACTGCCTGCTTCATGAAAAAAATAAAATAAAACCAAACCTGAAGTGCTCTTCTTCAGAGATGCATAACAGAATCCAGAGCTTCTACATTCACTACATCCAGCATTCAATCTAAAGTTACTTGATATAAGAAGAAACAAGAAAATGGGACCCATACTTAAGAGAACAACCAACCAATGGAGCTAGATCCAAAGATGACCCAGATAATGGGATTAGTGGACCAGAGGTATAAAGCAGCTATTATAGCTGTGAATGGGCTTATCGGTAGATTGAAGGTAACAGAAGAAACAGTCAGTGAACTTGAAGAGAGCTTACTGGAAATTATCTAATCTGAAGAACTGTGAGAAAAAAAAAAAACAGTCTCAGAACCTTGGGTAACAAAAGGAAGTCATCTAACCTATGTGGAATTGGAGACCAAAGAGAAGAGAGAGAAAAGGGGATGTTAAAAATAGTTGAAGAAATAATGGTTGTAAATTTTCTAATTTGGTGAAAAACATTCCTTCCATACGAGCTAGCAAACCCAGTCCTAAATATTTAGCTAAGAGAAATGAAAATCTATGTCCACACAAAGACTAACATATGCATGTTCACAGTAGCCTTTTCAGGGTAGCCCAAAGCTGGAAACAACCCAAATATCCATAAATCGGTGAGTGGATAAATAGATTGTGGCATATCCAGACAATGGAATACTATCCAGATATAAAAAGGAAATCTGCTACCAATAGATGCAAAAATATGGATGAATTGCTAAAGACATAAGTTGAGTGAAAGAAGCCAGATTCAAACAATGACATATTGGGTGATTCCAATTTATATGAATTCTAGAAATGGCAAACTGGACTGAGAGAAAGCAGAGTTTTGTCTGAGTTTGAGGGTTGGCAAGTGGATTGTCTGAAAGGGGGCAGGAAGGAGCTTTTCAGGGTGATAGATATGTTCTCTATCTTGATTGTGGTGGTGGGGACATGACTGTATGCATTTGTCAAGACTCATCGTGTTCTATTCTTTTTGTTTTCTATAATGTTACATTAAAAAAATATGAGGTCCCCATATACCCCCTACCTCCCTCCCCCCACTCCTCCCCCCATAACAACAACCTCCTCCATCATCATGAGACATTCATTGCACTTGGTGAATACATCTCTGAGCACCGCTGCACCTCATGGTCAATGGTCCACACCTTAGCCCACACTCTCCCACAGTCCACCCAGTTGGCCATGGGAGGACATACAATGTCCAGTAACTGACCTTGCAGCACTACCCAGGACAATTCCAACCCCTCACAATGCCCCCACATCACATCTCTTCCTCCCACTCCCTACCCCCAGCAGCCACCATGGCCACTTTCTCCACACCAATGCCACATTTTCTTTGATTACTAATCACAATAGCTCATGAATAGAATATCAGTAAGTCCACTCTAATCCATACTCTATTACTCCATCCTGTGGACCTTAGAATGGTTGTGTCCACTCCACATCTATATCAGGAGAGGGCTTAGATTCCATATGGATGCTGGATGCAATTCTCCTGCTTTCAGTGGTAGGCACTCTTGGCTCCCTAGTGTGGTGGTTGACCTTCTTCACCTCCATGTTAGCTGAGTGGGGTAAGTCCAATAAACCAGAGTGTAGGGGTTGCAAGTCTGTTGAGGCTCAGGGCATGGCTGTCACATGGTCAGTCCAGAGATTCAGGTCCCCTGGGTATACACTAAACCCCAGCACCAACTACAGATCTGGTAAAAGTAACAGGAGAGGCTTGTGGACAAAGATCACATCTGAGTCCAGCTCCATCACACAGAAACACAAACTCCAAAGTAGGGCCAACTGACATGGCACTGAACTCCATCTGCCATGACCATAGAACCTGTGGGTCTCTGTAGCCCTCAGAAGAACCGTACCTGGGGTTGTATCTACTTTATCTGTCTCTGAGACTCTGTTCAGGTGTGCATAAAGGCAACCCCTCTGATAACCTCCTGGCTCTTTTTGGAGACTCATAGCCATATAAACTCATTTGTCCTTTCCATTTCCCCCTTTTATTCAGGTCCAAAAGCATTTTTAACTCCTGGTATTACATGTAGACTAATATATTCTGCTGGTTCGAGTTGACCCTTTTATTCGAGGTCATTTTCTAGTTACATCATCAGCTGGTACTTGGTAGTAATCCCTCAGTGCCAGGGAGGCTCATCCCCGGGAGTCATGTCCCATGCTGGGGGGAAGGCAATGCATTTACATGCTGAGTTTGGCTTCGAGACTGGCCACATTTGAGCAACACGGAGGCTCTCAGGAGGTAACTCTTAGGCACCCTGCAGCTCTAGGCCTTGTTCTTATTGCAGGTACACAGGCTTACAAGCATAGTCATAAGTATCAAGGGCTCATTGTTGGACCTTCCTTCTTTCTTTGTCTTTGCCATTGGACTTGGAGGATTGTTGCTGTTCCTTTAGGGACTGTGATAGAGCTCCCCTGGCTAGGAACTCGGCACTCCTTTAGTTGTTGTTTTTAATTGTAATCACTATGAAAATATACAAACATCTTTATGTACCCTGGATATATGCCCTGGAGAATTCCCTGCCAACCCTGTGTCCCCTGTCAATAACATCCCACACCAGTATTCCTCCCCTGCCATTGTTGAACCTCTCTGTGATCCAAAACTTCTTAAAAAATGAAGCCCAACATATTGCCAGGTTCCATTAATAGTAAAATGGAATATAGTGATGAGTTTAAAGGTTAGATATAGAATACATATTAATTTAGAAAAATTAAGGTAAAAATAAATTGGGGTATCAAAAAATTAAAAAATGCAAAAACTTTGTTTTTGATGTTTTGCCTTCCATCACTGTAGTAAGTGTTGCCCTGTATGCAAATTGGCAAGGCAACTTCTTCCGTCTTTTCCTCAGTGTCTATGTCCTTTCTTTTTCTTTTTTCCCCTAATTATTAAGCTTAGCTTCACAGAAGTTTTAGATCACAGTAATTCATATATACAATATACAGTACTCCCACATATCCAACATAAAACCTTTTTCCCTTCCACGGCAATATTCTTTTTACATGTTCATACTATATTTACTGAAACTGATATACAGATATTGAGACAATAGCTTTCAAACAAGGTGACCTTTGGGTTTACATTGTGGTTTATATTTTAGACTATACAATTTTCTAAAATACCAGCCCCTACATATTTTCGGTGTAATTTAACATGTCTTATATCCATCCTTGCGTAATCTTGTGGAACACTTCTGTTGCCTTCACAGTTACACTGATTCCATCTATTCAATACCTCTTTCCCCCTCCCCTCAGGGCCCACAGTGACAGTCAGTCTTCATTGCTTGAAGGGCCATAATCAGAGATACTTGCAACAGTGTTGAGGGCTTGATGTGCTCAACTGCCCTAATGCATTGGGAGCCACCATTTCTCTCGAGAGATACAATTCCCTCTATTTGAGATCATCAGTCCTCCCCAGGATGTGGTATACCTTCTCTCTCATTATATGGGTCTCTATCAAATGATATAACCCACTATGGGAAAATGAGCACTCACACACTCCCTAGGAGCCTGTCCTATGTCAGATTATCCCCTTTAAGCATCTTAAACAGGTAACCTTCCTTATTCTATTTTTGAAAAAGTTTTCTCAGCATTATACTCTCAACCAAATACCTGACAATCTCCTATGTTTGTATGTTGCCCCACCCTCCCCCCAATTTCTTGGGCAATATTACGCATCCTCCCATCCCTAGCCCCCCTCAAGCCCACAAAGCCCCACCCAAAGGTAATCCTGTGCCCCCATTTTATCCCTTCCTTGTACAAATACTTACCTCCAGCTTATCATAGATTTCATCCATGTAGGTGTCAGCTTACATCCTTCCTCTACCCCCCAATTTCCTTTAAGCCTAATCATCCAGTCTCTAGCTCTCTGAGGCAGCTTGGTTTACTTATTTCATATCATTGAGGTCATGTAGTATTTGTCCTTCAATGCCTGGGTTGCTTCACTCAACATAAGTTTCTCAAGATTCATCCATGTTATCACATGTGTTTGTAGTGTATTTGTTCTTAAAGCTGAGTAGTATTCCATTGTATGTATGTACCACGTTTTATTTATCCATTCATTTGTTGATGGGTATTTGGGTTGATTCCAACTTTTGGCAATAGTGAACAATGCTGCTATGAACATTGGTGTGCATATATCGGTTTGTGTCCTTGTTTTCAGTTCTACTGGGTATATACCCAGCAGTGGAATTGCTGCGTCATATGGCAGATCTATAGCTAGTTTTTTGAGAAACCACCAAACTGTCCTCCAGAATGGCTGGATCCTTCTGCATTCCCACCAGCAGTGGATGAGTGTTCCCATTCCTCCACATCCTCTCCAGCATTTGTAGTCTTCTGTTTTTTCCATAGCTGCCAATCTTATGGGAGTAAGATGGTGTGTTCTATTCTTAAAATAGGTGAATTTTGTTGTGTGCCAATTTTATCTCAATATGATATGCTTCTTGCCATGGAACTCACTTAGTGAACCATTCCAGGTTTTGAAATAAAAAACTTTTATCTAACAGTGATTGACTCTGTGTGCTCTGAGAGATTTAAAGATACATGGGAGGTTGTCTCCACTTCACCAGTCTCAACAGGTAACTTCAGTTTACCTTCCAGATCTCATGCCAGCCTGAACCTCACAAACTAAGTTGTAAGTGTTGCCAGGGATGGAGCTTGGGCCTGGCACTTTTCCCAGTGCTAATATGCATACTTTAAGGTGCTCAGTACAGAGACAATTTTTGGCTAAGGCACACTGAATGCCAACTAAGTTAGTAGTCAAATCTTATGGTAGACTTTTTGAGATAACAACATATCATGGCTTTGCCATATCAAGCTTTTCCTGAACAAAGGGAGACGCTTTGAAGGAAAATCTCCCAAGCTTTTACAGAAAATGACATGGATCCTCACGGATGAATACCAATCTTGGGAGATGCATGGTGCATGAATGGGCTTAGCCTGGGACAGGCAGGGTTGGGGCCTCGGTCACCACGACTGGAACATTAAGCTTCATGGAAACTGAAGCGGTGCCACATTGAAGGTCTTCATGCTGTGATTCTCAGCTTATCCATCCATCCATCCATCCATCCACCTGTCTGTCCGTCCACGTCTAATGTGTATTTATTGTGCACCTCCTCTGTGCCAGGTACTCTTCTGGGTGCTGGAGGCGTTGCTGGGAACATGTAGACAGAATCACTGCCTCATTGAGCTTACAATCTAGTGGGCAAAAACAGGTGCTTCAAGTATAGCTTGTCAGATGGGGTAGGCATGCGAGCTGTGGGGGGAGAGCAGGGCAGGTAACCACGGGGTCACCAGGGCATGAGGCGGGTCTGAGTGGGCAGCATCGGAGCCAATCGGACCCAAGTCCTGAGGGTGGGAGTGAGCCATCCAGGTGGCAGGTGAGCAAGTGCAGAGACCCCGAGGCAGAAGACCTGTGCTGGGGGAGCAAGCAGGGGGAGGGGAGGGGAGTGGCAGCAGGTGTGCTCAGGGAGGTAACTTGCTGTCGGGGCAGAGGAGGCCAGGCTGAGCAGGGCCTTGGAGATCTTTGTAGACTTGGGCTTTCTTTCATCTGCGTGAGGTGTGGATTTAGCAAGGGAAGTGAAAATATCCAGCTTATTCTATGATGGATATTTTTAATATATATTTATGTAATAGCACCGGTGGCCTCTCTTAGATTTTGCTATAGGGAAACCCAGCATTCCTTGAGCCAGTGTTCCTCGGCCTGATCTTTGCTCGACTGGCCATGAGCAAAGCCCTGGTCATCCAGTTCTACTGTCCCCCTAATGGAAAGCACCTTGTTATCCTTTGTACAGGCCAGTTGGCCCTGCTTGCAGCTCAGGTGTCAGCTGGCTCCCTGCTGAGCAGAGTAGCTGGCTGGGTGCTGGACTTAAGGGGGTTCCAGGGCCACTGGGGAGAATCCGGCTAATCATTGTGCAGAGGGCGCAGTCCCTGGACCCTGGCCTCATTAGCAGCTGCTGTCCCTTGGAGGGGCCTCCCAGTCCACGAGGCCTGGGGAGACGGCCCACCTAATGAGGCCCTAGCCAGGATGGGGCAGAGCAGTCTACAGAGCCTGGCGGAGAAAGGCTGCCCTGAGAAGCAGGCTCTTGGCAAGGTAAATCGAGTGCTCTGCAGGCGCCTCTGCCCTTGTGTGTAGCTGGCCTGTACAGGACTGGAGACACAGCAGCCCGGTGCACCTGGATGGATAAATGAATGGGTGTGATGTTTGGCATCTCCCCAGTGTGGTGCTGGGGCAGGCAGGTGGTGAGACCTGGCCATGCGTCTCCTTGACCAGGTGACCTGCCTCAGCTGGGGTTCCCCACGGTTCAGTCGTGCAATGCTGATTACCCCTCCCATGCTGGGCTACCATGGCCACTGGGGACCGTGGGACTGTGCCGTGAGGTCCAGGCCAGAGCCCCCATGGTCAGTGAGGAGCACGCCCACAGCTCTCATTTGTCTTTGGGTCAGAGCTCAGATGTTCTAGATGCAGAACAAAGTTCATGGAGTGTGCACCGTTCATGTCCACCAAGGCCACAGTCACACATTTGCACTGCAGACACAGGGGACACCTGGGAGGGCTAAGCAGGAAACTAATCATGGCTTTGTTGGCTGGTAGGGGGGCAGTTGCAGGTCCAGGGAGTGGTGGGAGGAAGCTTTCCATTATTTTCTTTTATATTTTTTGAATCTTGAATCCTGTGAGTGTATTATTTATTCAAAATTAATATTATTTTACAAAGCGAAATGCAAATCTCCAATTCCACTCTCTGGCAAAGCCACGGATCTCTGTCTACCTTGGGAACCCCAAGGAGAATTAAGATCTGATACCCCATTATTTCTGCATCAGGCGGCATGTTCTTTATTCTTTAAGGAGACCTAAATAGGAATAGGTGTCATGAGGATCTATAAGTCATTTTAGATAGCAAGAGCTTTCCTCAAGGTTGGTAATGGGGAGCGACTAAGAGAGGACCGAACTCCTAAAAGTCATATTTGGGGAGTCAGTGGAAGATGGTTTCTGAGCTGAATTTCCTGGAAGGGGTTTGGGAATGTGGTCGCCCCTCGGGCTGAAGTGTGGTTTGCTGGCCTGGCGGGGGAGCAGCCACGGTAGGCCTAATTCCGCTGCCCCCATAATAGGGTGGTTGGTCGGGCCCACCGCCACCCCTGAAGGAAGCTCGGCATGGGCGCAGAGTGCCCTCAGGTCTCCCCTTCTCGGCAGCCATGCTTCCGCGGCCGCCCCTCCTCCCGGATGGCGCCACACGATGCCTGTGGGGCGGCACCCTTCTTCTTCTTTCTCCCTGCGCAGGCGCAGGGCGGAAAATTCCAGTCTGCCCTTTTCCCCTCCCCCGACAGCAGCAATAGCCAGGTGTGGGCGGAAAAATCCAGTCTGCCCTTTTCCCTCCCCCCACAGCAGCAACAGCCAGGCGTGGGCGGGAAACTCCAGTCTGCCCTCCACCCCAGCAACAGCAGCCACCAATCCCTAAACCCTGCCCCTTCCCCCAGCAACAGCGACAGCCAATCCCTAACCACCACCCCTCCCCCGTCCAGTACCGCCCACTGACCTTTCGCCAGCAACCAACCAGAACAGGGCGTGGCTTCGACCAATCAGCCTTCCCCAGCCCCTATAAAACTGTTGCCTCTCCCTCAATAAAGTGGACTTGCGTGTTTACCTTGTCTCCGCGGTAGTTTTTCTGCCGTGCACCCTCCAGTCCTGAGAGCCCCCGACAAGGGCCTGGCCTCCCTTGTCCCCAGTTCGTCGCCTGCTTCTCCGGGTTACCCCTTCGTCGCCTGCTTCTCCGGGCGACCCCTTCGTCGCCGGCTTCGCCGGGCGACCCCGCCAGCCGAACCGCGCAACCCCTTGTGAGACCGATCCCTCGTCTGCTGCCGGACCAACCCCTCGTCCCAAGCAGGACCGACCCCTCGTCCAGAGCTGGACTGACCCCTCGTCCGCAGCCAGACCCCACCTCTACCGACCGAGCAAGCCGCCGCAATTTTAGATAGCAAGAGCTTTCCTCAAGGTTGGTAATGGGGAGCGACTAAGAGAGGACCGAACTCCTAAAAGTCATATTTGGGGAGTCAGTGGAAGATGGTTTCTGAGCTGAATTTCCTGGAAGGGGTTTGGGATGTTGTCAGAAAGCCAGAAGCAGAGGGAAGAAAAAAATAATTGTGGCAATTGTCCTAGCTGTCTCCGGGCTTGTCATGGTGATGCTGATAAAATCAAGTGAGCTGGAAGGGAGGGTGAGAAATTGTCGTGGACTTGGCAGCCGAGAAAGCGGAGGTGCTTAAAGTGTTTGCTCGTTATCCAGATTTATTGTTTTCAGCTCTGGGAAAGTGTTGGTAAGCAAAAATAAGGTCACTCTTACCGGCCTGCAAGGTATGTTAAAATGTTTTAAAAGAAAAAGAATATGACATCAATTTCTGGTGGTGGGGAAATGGGGTGATGGTGGGCTTACCTTTTGGGTTAGCTTACTGATTAGGAGCCGGATGGAGTTTCTTGGAGCATTTAAGCCAGAAAAATGTATTTGAGATTTAAACAAGAACAGACTCTATCAAACAAGAGAGAGTTGGGGACATCTTTCTATTTTTAAAGAAAATATTGCCTGATGAGAGAAAAGTATAGAAAAGAGTATGAAGAGAGAAAGTGATTTTCTTATTAGAGCTGGTCACATAAATGGAAAGATGCAGGGAAGTGGTCAAAAAGGACCATAGACCAGGCCTGCCTGGGCTTTTGCAAGTTTCAGGCCAATCTCTCGTCTTCCTCCTGTCTGTCTGAGCCCATAGAATGAAACTGAAATCCCTAATGAGGAAGTCTTCCCCCAGAAATCAAGCTTTATTCGTGGTCACTAGACTGTGGCTTAAGGCACAAGAGTGGATGTGTATATATTAGCGGGATTTTTTAACAATTGTGGAAAGAAAAAGATTCTAATTAGACCTAGCTTAAGCAAAAAGGAGTACAGGCTGTGGGGATACGGGGCGCTTCCTGGGAGCCTGCGAAGAGCGAGCCTGGGTTCCAGGCAGTGGGACCAGGAGGGAGCACTCCCCTAGGACTGGGAATTCCATTTTCATCTCCACTGCCTCCTTTTCACTGTAATCTCCCTTCCCAGTTCTTATCCCCTTCCCCCTTTTCTTTCTTTTCTTAAATAGTTGTTAACAACCAGATACATACAAAAAACCATATCATTCACTTTTTAAAGTAATCATATGGTGCTGTACTTTCTAGGGCCTAATTTCACTTTCGAACTTCATGCTGGAGGCAAACTAAAGATAATCACTTTTTTTTTCCCTTTAGGCAATAAAATCCCACACTGGGATTTATGAATGAAATAAATAGATATCAGAAAAACAACTCACCATGATCCCCTTTGCCATGAAACAGGTAGCTCTGGTCTTCCGGATAGTGATAAAGTGAGAGAAGAGACGGTAGCAAATCAATGGACCAAAACCCAATGGGAGGATGCCAGGTTGGCTTATTGTCCCCTGCCCCCACCCCCCCCGAGGAAGACTGGCCCATCTGAGTCTAGTTACACCTCGACCAGCAGAGTCCACGTGCCAGCAGAGCTCACCCCGGCTGCTGAGACTGCACATCCCTGCTCGAGAAAGCAGCCCAGATCAGATTTCTCAGTAGGAATTTCACATTCCTAGGAAGTGTCCCTGGCCCAGCTGAAGTCAGGGGTCAGCTCTGAGTCCAGAGGCCGTGGCTAAGGCCGAGGAGGGGGTCGGTGATAACATCAACATCACTTTCCTGCCCTGTGGATGGGGGTGGGGCATTCAGAGCTCTGGAGGGCCTAAAGATGGTCTGCAAGCTAGGAAGACAGCTCCTCAGGGGTCTCCCAGAAGTCGGAGCCCAGGTTCCTCAGGGATCACGAGTGCCTCCAGGGGCCCCAGGGCTGTAATAAATGGGCGGAGCGGTCCAGGACTTGTGGAGAGTGCCAGTCCCGTTGAAGAGGGTGGCACCTGGGCTGCCCTGGCTGATGGTTGCCCTGTAGGAATGTGGCATAGTGTTGCCTGGTCTTCCAGTTTTTTCCAGAGAAGCCAGAAAGACCAACTCATTGCCTTTGGTGTAGAATCTTCTCGTTTAAAAATATCGCAGCCAATTCAAATTTCGTACAACCATGGTTGGGGTGTGGTTTAACAAAGCCCACATGGTGCCAGGTTGCAGCCTCTGAGTTTTCTATTTAACTTCCCCATCAGCCAGGAATGCAAGAAAAGAACCCCCATTCTTGGGCTGTTTCCATTGATTGATATAGTCCTAGAATTTTAAAAAGTCCTGTTCAGCAGTTTGATGGTAGGGAGCCAGGAAATCAACCCCATAAGGAGAAAATGCTTTGGGCCCCCAAAGATAAGAGATCCCTTTTCTAGACTGGGGACCCTTAAATACTTTCAGACTCTAGACTTCTGATGCCAACCACTGCCTGGGTTGTCAGCTGGAAATGTTTCTATAGCAAGTTCAGAGGGAGCAGCGCTGCTTTTGACAAAATGTAAGTGAGGAGGCAGTGTGGATTTTATGAAATGGCAGAAGGTGATGATTAAATTTATTCATGCACGATTCTGAGCTGGCCATTAGCTCACGATGGAAAGATTTGTCCAACAGGCAGAAAGACAGACAAAATACCTCTGCCCGCTGAGGGGACAGGGAGCAGGTGTCTTCCCTGTTCCACTCTGGGAGGACTGGTGGTGCGGGGAGATGTGCAAAGGGGGCAGCGGGTGTGCTGGGGGTCCTGGAGTGGTTGCCTGTCATGTAGCCCCATTCTTCAGGGCTCAGCCCCAACCTGACCTTCAGGACACCTTCGTGACCTGCCATCTTCTGGGGCTCTGCATCCCCCCACCCCTGCAGCATAGTGTCTGTTCTCATTTAGCATGGGTTCTTCTAAGACTTTCTCAAACTGTTGTTTGATAATAGTTCGTTTGTTTGCTTGTTCATTCATTCATACATTCATTCATTCAAGAGATATTTAATGAGCATCTACTATGTCCTGGGCAGTGTTCCAAGCACTGTGGGTACATTAGTGAGCAAAACAGACATTTTTACAATGAAATAACTTGGTTTGAAGGGAAATGCTACAGGAAACTTACAGGGAGGTAAGGGGATCAGAATTGCAGGGAGGGGGGTGGGATTTTAAACGGGGTGGTCAGTGCAGGCTTTAATGAGGAGCTTGGCATTTGAATAAAGGCTTGAGGGAACTTCTTTTTTATTTAGCACCTTGTGTTCATGCTCATGGTTTGGGATAACATTTTCCCATAATTTTTTTTTAAACTTAAAATAGATGTGCTCGTTTATTCAACAAAACTTTGTTGAGTATCGGGGTGGCTTCTATTCATCCGTAGTTTTCAGCTCCAATGTCGGTTTCTTATGGAGACATTCCCAAATGCTCTTTCATTCTCTCCAGTTTTTTAAAATTATATTTTAAATTGCTATCTTTATATTTTTATCATAAAGTTTTATTGAACTTCTTATTTTTTTTTTAAAGATTTATTTATTTATTTAATTTCCCCCCCTCCCCCGGTTGTCTGTTCTTGGTGTCTGTTTGCTGCGTCTTGTTTCTTTGTCCACTTCTGTTGTCGTCAGTGGCACGGGAAGTGTGGGCGGTGCCATTCCTTGGCAGGCTGCACTTTCTTTTCACGCTGGGCGGCTTTCCTCACGGGCGCACTCCTTATGCATGGGGCTCCCCTACGCGGGGGACACCCCTGCGTGGCAGGGCACTCCTTGCGCGCATCAGCACTGTGCATGGCCAGCTCCACACGGGTCAAGGAGGCCCGGGGTTTGAACCGCGGACCTCCCATATGGTAGACGGACGCCCTAGCCACTGGGCCAAAGTCCGTTTCCTTGAACTTCTTAAAAACAAATTCAACCTTCCTCTTTTATTTTTATGATTGCATTAATCATTACCCGAAATTACCTTGTTCTTTACCTGACTGGTAAGGTGGGGCACTGTTCGTTCTGCCTGCCAGTGAATTCCCAGGGCCTGGCACATAGTAGTTGCTTGATAAATGATACTGATGAGCTGAATGTGCCAGGTACGGTAGTGAGACTGGGAGTGAGGACGTTGTCAGCACAGGCTCTGGCCTTTGAAGAATTCATGTTCTCTTGGTGGAGGCAGAGGGTGCATCAGTAGACTTAACCAGCATGAGGAGGGGCTCAAGGCTCAGCTGGCTGGTAGTTCTTTGTTTTCTAGGACAAGTGACATCCTCCAGGATTTCACTGGGTGCCCTGTAGCCTTTTGAGGATGTTCAGTGAATTAAACAAATACTTGTTGAATTCCTGCAGTTTGCCAGGCACTAGGCCAGCAGCTGCAGACAGAGCAGATGCTGTGTCGGGCTCCTCTGGAGGGAGACCGGAGCTCAGCCTTGGAGGGCGCCCGCTGGGAGTGACTGAGCGAGCCCCTTTCCAGGAGCATTTCTTCACTGTGGTCCTTCTTCAGTGTTCACCCTGATTTCAGGTCGGCCTTTAAGTTAATGCCTAGAAAGAAAGTTCCTGGGAGAAAACAGAGGCTCTGAGCCCAGAGATGCAGCCTCTCTGCACGGTTTCCAGGACAACCCATGTGGGGACGCTTCACCATCTCAGCCTGGCAACTCAGCACCATCCAGAAGGTGGGGGGAGCAATCCCAGTAAATGACCACTTGCTGGAGAACAGGTCAAGACTTTGAGCTCGCTCACTCTTTCTGTCCTTCCTCCCCCTCCCTCCCTCCTTCCCTTCCGTTCCCACTTTCCCTCCTCCCTCCCCCTTTTCTTCCTCTCCCCCCCTCCTTCCCTCTTTCCTTCCCTCCCTGCCCCCTTCTCCCTCTCTTGCCCATCTTCCTCCTCCTCCCTCCATCTCCCTCCCTCTTGTCCCCTGCTAAAAGCCATTATTGTCAGTAAGTTCCCTGCTGAGAAATAGCTGGGTACGGTCCCTGGGCACAAGGGGTGGGGCGGGGTGCTGTCCCTTCCCCCACTTTCCCCTCGCCTCCTTCTTGCAGACATTTCTGAGCTGCAGTCCCACTGAGCAGCCACAGGTGGCCTCAGCCCTGCTTCGGGGGTCCTGGGATCGTGGGGAGACAGCTTTTAGGAGAGGTGCAGCTCCCTGGGCACCAAGCCTTCAGGAGGCCTGTCCTTTGGGAAGGCGGCGTGTGCTCCCGCTGAAGGAGAGAGCAGCCACGCAGTGCGGCCACTTCCACTCAGCCGCCAGCCCGCATGCACGCACTCGGGCATGCAGGCACACATGCCCGCCCTTCCTACCCCGGGGAAACAGGACTCGTGAACAGCTCGTGGCTGAAACACCGATCTTGATTCCTGCAAGGCAGCTGGTAATGGTTCACCTGAGAGAACTGTTCAGCACTTCTCTAAATGTCAAAGGCCTAGTAAGACTAGACCAGGTACAGGCAGAATTCATAGTTATGAACCCATCTCCATGGACGTGAACTTCCCAGCAAGCGTGCCAGCTGCCTGGAAGTATAAGACCTCCAGCCTCGGGTTTGAGGGAAATGACTTTAAAGAACACATGGGGAAGCAGATGTGGCTCAATGGATAGAGCGTCCGCCTACCACATAGGAGATCCAGGGTTCAATCCCAGGGCCTCCTGGCCCATGTGGTGAGCTGGCCCACATGCAGTGCTTATGCGCGCAAGGAGTGCCCTGCCACGCAGGGGTGTCCCCCGCATAGGGGAGCCCCATGCGCAAGGAGTGCGTGAAAAAAGCACAGCCTGTCCAGGAGTGGCGCTGCACACATGGAGAGCTGATGCAGCAAGATGACACAACAAAAAGAGACACAGACTCCTGGTGCCACTGAGAATGCAAGTGGACACAGAACACACAGCAAATGGACACAGAGAGCAGACAATGAGGGGGAGGGGGAGAGTAATAAAGAAATCTTTAGAAATAAATGGACACATGGTGGTTGACCCGCGGACTTTGTAGAATTTCTATGGGCGGTCCATGTCCCAGGCCAGAAGTCAGAGAGGAGAAGGAAGGGCCCACAGCAGGGCTCAGCCCGCCCACACAGACCCCGCCCCACCTGCCAAGGCCTGGCCCTTCTCCACCCATGCCCACAGTGCGGATTTAGCTGGGCAAAACAGCCACTGGCAGAGTTGTGCTTCATCTCCAACCTCGCTGGACTTCCTCTTTCTTGGCATTTTCCGAGGCCTGCAGTGCACCGAGGACCTAGTGGGTATTAGCAGCAGCTCCTTGGTTCTGGTTAGACACACGGAGCAGCCCAGGAAAAGGCTGAAGGGCGAGGCTGAACAGATGCTAGGCAGAGGATCCTCTGACCAGAGAGGAGACTCGAGGCTGGATGGGAAATGGGGGTGACCGAAGCTGGAAACTAAATGCCTCCCTACCAAAGTTCCTGAAATCTCTCCAGCCCAGGAAAACACGGGTCCCCTTGTGGGGGAGCCCCGTGCACCCACCCCCCATCCTTCCAGGAGCCCAGGGTCTGTCAACACGCCTTTTCTCCTGGTGCTGAGTGCCTCGCACAGCCGGATCCTTGAGGATTCACAGCACCCGGGTTGGGCTCAGGCAGCACCACCAGGCTGTGTCTGCCCATGGGAACCCCTGGACTGGGCCGAAGCTGGGGCTCTCTGACTCCAGGGTGGTCAGAGTATGTGTGCATGGTAATGAATGGGCCAGTTCACCCCCCTTGACACGCCCCAGCCTCATAACTCTACCACCAGGGGAGACACATGTGACTGTGACTTCCCCTTCTCAGCGGCGTAAACTGAGGCTGGAAGAGCGTACCTGGATTGCCCAGGATACAAAGCAAGCCATCTGCCCTGCATTTGCGCTGTCCAGTGCGGCAGCCGCTGGCCACGTGAGGCTCCTGAGCACTTGAAATGAGGCTGGTGGGAGCGAGGGCCTGCACTTTAAATTGTACTTGTTTTCATCTAGGTTACATTTATTTTTATTTTTTTTAAATATTTATTTATTATTATTTTTTTAATTACATTAAAAAAAATATATGAGGTCCCATTCAACCCCACCACCCCCGCCCCCCACTCCCCCCACTCCCCCCACAGCAACACTCTCTCCCATCATCGTGATACATCCATTGCACCTGGTAAGTTCATCTCTGAGCATCACTGCACCCCATAGTCAATGGTCCACATCATAGCCCAGACTCTCTCACGTTCCATCCAGTGGGCCCTGGGGGGATCTACAGTGTCCCGTAATTGTCCGTGAAGCACTATCCAGGACAACTCCACGTCCCGAAAATGCCTCCACATCTCATCTCTTCCTCCCGTTCCCCACACCCAGCAGCCCCCATGGCTACCGTTCCCACACCCATTCCACATTTTCTCTGTGGACATTGGATTGGTTGTGTCCATTGCACACCTATGTCAAGTGAGGGCTTAGATTCCACATGGGTACTGGATGCACTCTTCCCGCTTCTAGTTGTAGACACTCTAGGCTCCATGTTGTGGCGGTTGACCTTCTTCAACTCCATGTTAGCTGAGTGGAGTAAGTCCAATAAGTCAAAGTTTAGGAGCTGAAGTCTGTTGAGGCTCTGGGCCTGGGTGTCATATTATCAGTCCAGAGATTCAAATCCCCTACATATATCTTAAACTCAGCACCAACTACAATTCCAATAAAGTAGCATGCAAGTCTTGTGAAAAGAGATCCCCTCTGAGTTACATTTAAATGTAAATGCCGCTTGTGGCCAGAGGCCACCTCCCTGGGCTGTGCCGTGCTGTGCCGCAGAGTTTCCTCAAGTCTACAGGGAAACGAGGTGATGTGGAGTCAAAGATGACTCTGCTCTGGGTAGAATTTCACGTCAGGCAGGCCAGGACCACCCGGCTTTGTCAGTCCCCCACTGTATCTGAGGACATCTTGACGTCTGTGGGGGAATCTGGTTGGGGATCCCCAGTTCTTACGTCAGCCCTAAGGGCCATGGGGGAGCTGTCCAAGGTGGGAGAATCCTCTCTGGCAAGTGGCTTGCAACGTGTTCTGTGCAGGCTGCCAGTCGGGGGTGTGGGTGGCGACTGTGCCCTGGCCCCAGCGAGGCAGGGCAGAGGCTTCCAGCCCAGTTCAGTCCGGGCCAGCCCGGTGGCAGTCAGGGGCCACTGGTTAGGCTTGTTGGTGTGACTCAGGCCTTGGGCAGCTTGTGGGTCGGTCTCGCTGGGGCCACGTTCCTCAGATCTGGGGAAAGCTGGGTTCTGGGGGATGAGGCAGGCTGACGGATCAGCGGTGCTTCCCAAAGCTGGGGCTGGAGGGGTGTGCACCGCTCAGTGGGCCCCGGCACTGCGCAGTGCTGTAGTCAGCCTGCACCGTAGCAGGCTCTGCCGCGGACGAGACCTTTGGAGAATACAGATGCTGAGAAGGCACTTGTCCTTTTGTTTATGTCCCCAACCACCTCCTTCATGCTCCCCCCTTCCATGAGCACACATGCAGCCTTGGCGCTCCAAGAATTAAGGCTCATAGGATTTTCTTGGATTCAAGCAGATGAGATGAAAAATCAGCTCTCACCCCTTGCCTGTTGCTCGTGTAGCTTAGGAAGCCCTTCCCTCTTCCGGGGCTCCCAAGGCCCTGCACCCACTGTTCTCTCCACTGGTCCACAGACAGACGGCTAAGTCTAAGCAGAACTAGGCAGAGCCTACTGTGTGCCTCGTGGAGTAACAGTGGAGCCAGATGTGGGGGTTTAGGGGCATTCCTGGTGTGTGGTGCTTGGACCGGGCTTGGGCACACGAGGGAACGGGCAGGGGAGAGAGCTGGGCAGCGTGCCCGGTCACGACACGCTGTCTGATGCCTCATTGAGTGGGGACAGTCGGATTTCCACGCATCCCCGAAGATGGGTCGTCTGCCTGTTCCAAGGAGGAGGCCGTTGATGGGCAGCCTGGAAATAGCCCTGTTGGCATCACCATGTGCTTGTTGGACTTGGACATAATTCTTCTGGTGACAAAGGGGAATGTGACAGTGCATTACATTCTTGCCATTCTGCTAAGTCTTGGGTTTTAAATTGCACTTTAACGTGTGTTTGTTTTCCAGAGCAAATGGCTCCCTCTACGAGATCTTGCAAGTGGACTTTGGAATTGACAACAGCAGTGGCCTGGCTGGGGCGCAGCAGATCACCTGGCAGGCGGAGTACCCAGGGGAGGCCTCCATGAGCGAGCTGGTCGTCTCTGAGATCTTTGTCAGCCAGACAACCTTCGTGGGCATTGTCCCTCTCGCAACGGTAGGAAATTGGGCCTTAGGAAAAAGTGTCACGAGGAAACGATCTCCACCCACTTTCAGTATTCAGAGAAACATGAAACATTTGATAATCCATTATTTCCCAAGCCCCAGATGCACATTGTTTAGGCTTTTTTCCCTGTCTAAACTTCATTTTCTTTACTTGCTGTCCATAATGGCTCCTTGGAAATGACTGGGGGTCTACTGTGGAAACCGCTTGTCGTTTGTGGGCGTTGCTGAGCCGTGTCTCGGGGAGCCCTTGTGTGTGATTGCCTTACTCTGCATGTTCACCAGGGCTGAGAGCTGCACTGAGTGAAGGTGGTTTCATTGAAAAGCAGCAGGGTTAGGTGGCGGTGACAGAGCTGTCAGCCAGGGAGCCAGCCGCTTGCCAGTCACCTGCCTTGTGGGAGTAAGGGCGCCTGGCTTGCCACAGTAGCAAACGGTGCGGCAAGAAGTGATACCGCCTCTGCCCACTGGGTCTAGATAAGGTGACCACGCCTGACTAGGCCTTTGCTGCTAACGGCTGGCCGGCGCTGCCCTCCCCCTTTTTATCTCCCGCCTAGCCCAACATCCGGCCAGCTCTCACTCCCCCTTTCCCCTCCCCTATTCCAAACCTCTCAGCCAGCCCTCTGCTTAGCAACCGCTTACAATCACCTATCAGGAAGCAGTACCCGCCCGCACCTATCAAATCCCTCCACGCAGTCCCTAACCCTATAAAGCTGTGTCCCCTTCCGCAATAAACCGGACTTGCGCACAGACCTGGTCTCCGCGGCTTTCTTCCTCCCCTTGCCGTGCGTCCTCCACTCCTGAGAGCCCCTCTGAGGCTGTCTGCCGTAGCATCAGACGCCACTGCGGTCTAGTCTGACCCCTCCAAACCCCCCCCGTCAGCATCGGGGTGCAAGCCGCCCCAGCCGCACTGCCTGAGCATCCCCAGGGCTCTTGGGGGTTGGCAGACCCTAAATGCAGGTGGAGAGCCAGAGCCTTGCTGGGGGCTGACCCGCTGATGGGAGGGGCTCTGGGAGCCCCCCAGTCGCCCTGTGTTTGTGTTTCACTGGCCTAAAGGCCAGGATTTCTTCCCCCAGTTTTGGCTGGAGCTCCATGCCTGACCAGGGTGAGGGGCCACGTCTGAGAAGAGTCGTGGATGAGCCCCCGAGCCTGAAAAGGAAGGCGCTGGGGGTCAGGAGGATGACAGCCCCTGGGTCTGGCAGGCTCGTGATCCCCTTTGCCGCCCAGGGTGCTGAGAACGTGCCAGGCGTGTTCTGCTCTGGTTTGGCCTTCCTTTCTGGACACCTGGACGTCCCGGGGACATCTGTGGGTGCTTTCATCACCCATCTCTTGAGGCAGCACCACAGTCAACATCCTGGCAAGTGAAAACCCTGCGTCCTACGGTCAGTTCTGTGTTCCCCAGGTCTTGCTACTTGGCTCTTCTCTCTCTTTTCTTCGCCTGAAACAGTTTCCCCCCATCTCCCAGCCTGGCTCCTCCTCTTCCTGCAGGACTCAGCTCAAATGTTAGAGGCGCCTCCCCTGTCCCCTGGGCTGAAATCGGCCCTCGATCACCCTCCTCGCCCGCCACTACCCATCTCCTTCCCGTCTTTTATGTTCTCTGAAGGCCTTGTCCCTATTTGAGATGAAGGGCCCACCATCATCCTGTCACCAGGTGAGCTCAGCGAGGGCAGCACCTGGTGGGCCTCATCCACACCTGTGAGCCCAGCCCAGGAACATGCCTGGCATGGGGGCACTGCCCATGTGTGCTGGCTGGCTGCGTCTTATGCCTTTATCCAAGCTCCAGGGGGGGCCGTCTGGCTCCTGAAGCCTGGACTGATGGAGGTCGCCCATCCGCACTGACCTCCATTTTGGTTTGGGGGCAGCCCCGGTTTGTCCAGCTTGCTTTCCCCTTGGGAGCGCTCTGTCAGTTCTCTAGGTTGATCTCTTACTCAAAATTCACACAAGTTCGCTCTGCACTTCACCGGCAGCGCTCGGGCCACGGCGGGTCTGGCGCTGATGTTGCCGGGGGTGGGGTTCAGCGGGAGAGCCTGCCCGCCCCCATGAGCGGGCCAGTTCTCAGAGGAGCGGGGCCTGGGCCCGAGCTAGACCAGGCCGAGGCCCGGCCGGCCACCAGCCGTTCCTGTAAGCCAGGTTCCACGGGACACGGCCGGGCCCAGTCCTTGCTCCTTCTCTCCGCTGCTTTAGTGCTGAGGGCAGAGGGCGGCCTTGGCCAGAAGCTCCACTTGGCCCCCCGCAGTGAAGCTCTGCGGAGCCTGGGAGCGGGCTGCGTCCCTGGTCCTCGGGCTCAGGGAAGCTTGTTCTCGGCGCCTGAGGAGGCCTCCAACCGCAAAGCTTCTTTGGCCTCATGCCGTCCTGAGGGCTGGGTCCTGGGGGCTTCCCTCGTGGTGCTGGCTGGAGTCACCAGGGGTCAGGCCACGTGGTGGAGACAACGGAAGTGGGGGGCACGCAGGTGAAGCCCTCGGGAATGAAGCGCGGCCTGGGTCCCACGGGGCAGGCCAGCAGGGAGAGGAGCGCAGGGCAGAGGTGGCCCTTCCCAGGGAGGGCGTCCACTCCCTGCCTGCGTTTCCTCCAGGGAGGCGCGTCCCAGGCGCCAACGCCCCGTGCAGCCCTCCCCTGCCTTCCCTCCCCTACCTTCCCTCCCGAGCTCGCCGCGGCGGTGCCGGAGGCCAGGGCATTTCTGTGAGGTGAGTGCCCCCCCGGGCTGACCGCGCTGGGCAGGGCTGGCCTCTGGCTTAGGGACCACTGGCTGCAGCGCCAGGCTGGGGGGCACGTGGTGCTCCCCCTACCTCTCCACCCCACCGTCCTTTTGACACAAGTTTTCTTTTTTCCTCCATTGTGTCCCTTCTCTTCCTTTCACTTCTGGTAGGTTTTCTGTCTAATTACGGAGCTTTGAGCTTATTTCTGTGGGTGGCTTGGCGTTTCAGGCTCCAGCCCACCTTTCAACTCCAGTTCTTAAAACTAAAAAGCCCAGCTCTGCGCATGCAAATAAAAAACCACATTATCTTTCAAAAAGGTTGGAATAGAAAAATGAACAGACTGCATGAGTTTCTAGGCAACTGGGAGCATGGGTGAGAGCAAAAAGATAATCACACTCCTCTGTGGCCATACAACAAGGCCTGGGCACCAGTGTTTCTTTATTTCAGCCAGTGTTTGTGTGCCTGCTAGAACTTCAAAGGAGCATTGAGCGCAAAAACCCTTTTGAGATACCTGCAACACGTGGAGCGTGGTGTGAAAAATCTGTGATTTTCATTGGCGATGAGAGCTTGATACTGTCAATTCCACTTTGATTTGCTGCCCACATTTGTCATGGAATTAAATGCCTAAGCTCAGTTAGAGGTAAATGGAATTAAAGACGTGTGTGTGTGTGCATGTATATTTACCTGCGTATGTCTGTGTAGATGTGTGTGTGTGTCCTCCCCACCCAGCACCCTGGGCTCCCTGACTTCCAGCAGGGGCGCCTCCTGCAGGCCTCCTTAGGACATGCACAGGGTTTTATCCTGGGAAGCCACAGGGGCTGGATAAGTAGCACCGTCTGATTTAGGTATGAAAACACGCGAAGGAACGCTGAATTTGGACTCAAGATCGGGCCTCTTAACAAATACTTCCTGAGCAGGGCATTGTCAGGCACTGGCTGGGGCCCGGGGCCATGCCGACCAAGTGGCCATGGGCAGGCAGCGCTGGGATACATCTTTTCATTATGATGTGGCGTGTGAAGAGGTGGAGCTAGGACCGGCACGCAGAGCCCCCAGGCCCACCCCCTTCTCTCCACTCCCACTGGCTGCCCCCTGCTCGAAGCCCACCTTTGATGACTGTCACAGCTTCTTAGTCTCCCTACAGACACCCTCCATACCTCCCAACTACCCACCACATGCCACCACATGCCACTCTGATATGCGGCTCCTGCCTCCAGCCCTCCCTGGCTGCTCACTTCCCTCAGGTAAGAGTCGCCCTCCTCAGCCATCCACTGCCCGCTCCTGCCCCCCGGCCTCCCCTCCCCACTCTCCCTCTTACTTTCTGCTGCCACATTCTTTTCCACCCCAGGGCCTTTGCTTGGCCTTGCCTTCTACCTGGAAGTCTCTTCCTGTCTCTGGAATCTCATTCAAACCTCAGCCCAGATAGTGGGAAATGTACCCCGGGGAGATGATACTTTTTGTGTGGGTTTGTAAATTAGCCTCAGCACAGGCATTCTACACATTTGGGAAGGGAGTGGGGAGGGAGAGGTGCCTTTGATGGTAGGAAGAGGAGGGAGAGAGAGAGAGGTTTTCCCAGCCCAGAATGAGGATATATGGTCTGCAGAGCAGAGAGGGAGCAACCACGTTGAACAGTGCATTTTTGTTTGATTTGCTGGCACAGGACCAGCAAAATACCCACTTGTTTGAAGTGCCCAGGCCGCCGGCCAGAGGCTGCGATTCACCCTACCAGCCACAGTGAAGCTCCTGGAGTCCCAGGGACGCCCTTTCTTTGCTGAGATCGTCGTGCCTGCTGACCCCAAAAGGCCAAGTGGGGACTTAAATCTTGCGATGGTCCTGCTTCCTGCCCCCAGTGTCTTTTCTCACTCCCACTGTGGCTGTTTGTCCTCTTCCTGTTGGCTTTGCATATCGGTAGGGCTCCGAGAGAGGCAGCCTTTGTCTCCAGAGCCCCCTGTCCCTGAGCCAGCTCTGGGGAGGGCTCCTTTACCCCAGAGGCTGTGGCACATGGGCCCCTGGGGGCCAGCCCCAGCTCTGGGAACTCTTGTTTTGTAGGAGGGCATTTCAGAAAGCTTTGAAGGCCTGTGAGTGAGTCTGTTTCTTGTCCTTTGCCTTGTATTTGTTTTGTTTAAAAGTTTTAAAAATAAAATGTAAATAGTGCTTGACGTGTTCTCCTAAAACAGCCTCCTGTCAGGCTGAAGTGCCATTGACTAACTCCCACTTCCAGTCCTCTGTCCCCATTTCACTAGTGTTGGTCATTTTCATTGTTCTTCCAAAACTTTATCTTTCTCTCTGTATTCATGCAAGCACACGTGGCTGCAGAAAGCGCATGGCACTGCTTTGTGGGTGGGTGTTTCTAAAGCACAGGGCGCTATGCGGAGCCCACTCTTTGCCATCAGCCACACGTCCTGGAGACTTTTTTATGCCCGCCATAATAGATCCACCTCATCTGTTTTTTCATAAGGGCTCATCGTGTTCTGCTGTAGGATATGCTACAGTTTATCTGGCCATTTCCCTACTGATGAGCGTGAACACTTTGGATATTTCAATTTCTTTGTCCTGCCCTGAATCCATCTGACCTGGGGTGGAAATCCCCATTACATCTTGTCCAAGTGGCAGCACCCTGGCACACGGCGACGAGGCGGGAAGCCAGTGGCCAATGAACAGTGCTGCCGTGGGTGTGGAAAGAGGGCTGGGTCCCACACCACAGCCTGGCCCCTTGCATCCTGGATTGTGCCCAGACCCTCCGCTGTCAACTTCTCCAGCAGGCGGTGACTCCAGACAATCCCTAACCAGGCTACTACAGAGTCCCTTTCAGTAGCATTGACTTGGCGCTGGTTACCAGGGTGGGAAGAGAACTCTGCCTCTGGTGGTTGTCTTTGTTGACCCCCACTTCAGGGGCCCATCAGGGGTCACTGTTGGGATAGGTACCTTTTCAAGACCCTGCACAGCAGGCATTCTGTCCGCTGGTTAGCAGTAGGTGTCCCAGATACACAAGACAGTTCAGTCCTGTGTGTTCTCTCCTGTGTACCGGAAAGAGCTGTCACCTTGGTTACGTACACATGGCCTCTCCTGGTTGACCCAAACTGCTCTCAGCTCCACGGGAGCAATTCCAAACTGTCAAGGAGGATGTGTCTCTCGTGGGTACACTTTACAAGTGACCAGAAATCACTATTTTGGTTGGAGGAGATGCAAGCCACGAGCTTTGTGGATGCTGCTGTGGGCAGTGACCACAGGTGTGCCCCGTCCCCCGCACTCCTGCCGTGCCCAGGGCAGTGAAACCCATCACCACAGTGGTCCAGAATGGAGACAGCCATTTCCTAACACCCAGTCAGAAACATACAATATAAAAGGATTGCTCCTGGAGAGTGAACTGGAGGCAGCTGAGTGGAAAAGAAGGAAAAAAACACAACAAAACCCATTAAGATGTTTGGTTCAGGTGACCTGCGTCTATTTTAGAAAACCTTTGTTGACATATAATTTCTGAAGGGGAAAGGGGAAAATAGACCCAGAGAAACAAGTTCAGGAAACAAATGGGTGGTTGTCAGTGGGTAGAACAAAGTAGTAGAATTCCAGGTGCTTCTGCAGCAGGAACAGGGCAGGACACATTTTTTTTTATTTATTAGATTTATTTTTTTATTTATTTCTCTCCCCTTCCCCTCCCTCCACCCCCCCCCCAGTTGTCTGCTCTCTGTCCATTTGCTGTGTGTTCTTCTGTGACTGCTTCTATCCTTCGCAGCAGCACCGGGAATCTGTGTCTCTTTTTGTTGCATCATCTTGCTGCGTCAGCTCTCCATGTGTGTGGCGCCACTCCTGGGCAGACTGCACTTTTTTCCCGTGGGGTGGCTCTCCTTGTGGGGCACACTCCTTGCACATGGGGCTCCCCTATGTGGGGACACCCCTACATGACATGGCACTCCTTGTGTGCATCAGCACTGCACATGGGCCAGCTTATCACATGCGTCAGGAGACCCTGGGGATCAAACCATGGACCCTCCATATGGTAGGCGGACGCCCTATCCATTGGGCCAAATCCACACATTCTTAAACTCTTGGTCTGTCCCATTAGCATCTCTGACATCTATCACAAAACCCAGCATTCCAGGGCCCCTTCAAGCCATGCTCCTTGGAATTGCCCTGCTTTGTTGGGTGATGAGTCCAGGATGATGAACTCAGTCGAGGGTGATTATGTGAAGAGCTTTCTGCTCCTGTTTTACGCCCCTTATAGGAGTAAATCTTCAGAAAAAGAAAAAATAAGAAAAGATCACCTTGACTGTGGACGGGGATCTAGACTACTTATCGCCGCGTGGCATCATGAAGAGGCCAGTTGTCCCTCCCAGCCTGAGACGGTTGAGAAAAGCCAGGGAGCAAAGCGGCCTGTAGAGTGGCGCCCGCAGCCCCCCAGCCTGGGCGCTGCTGCATGCTGAGGGGGAGGCAGCCCCCGCCCAGGCCTGCTTGCCCTTTACCTGAGCCGTGTGGCCTTGCTGCCTTGGAAACCTCGGGTGTGTTTAAAAGGTAAAACAGTTCCCACCGCAGTAACTTTATTGCTTCTTAGGAGGAGGAAATGCAGTGTTTGTCACACAAATATATGACAGATATTAAGGATTTTTTTTATCAGAATGCCAGCATGCTTAAAAAAGGAGACATGTAAGAATGGGGTTGAAATGCAAACTAAGTGCTAACAGGTCGCTGGTAAAGAGCGACGCAGCCCCCGCCCCGGGCGCCCCCGCTGCGGCTCGGCCCCGCCGGGAGGAGGGCAGATGAGCTCCTGTGCTCGTTCTTGCAGCGCCTCTTCCAGAACCCAGCCCAGCCGCTTCTGAAACCGCCCAGGTGGCTTCTCCCCAGGCCTCCACGCCTCTCCTCCAGGATCGGGACTCCCGGGCGCCCCCGGCTTGGCCACTAGATGGCGCCGCAGACCAGCTCGTGGCCCGACGCCCGGCCCGCCCCTCCCCCGCAGGCCCCTCCGCCCCTGCACCTGCCCGCTCCCCCCCGGAGGCCGCCAGCGCCAGGCCGCGACCTTTGCTCTCCAGGGACGCCAGGTCCCCTGAGTGTGAGTGAGGGGCGCCTCCTGCAGCCCACCCAGCGCCCCCGGGCACCTGCCCCCTGCCCCTCCACAGAGGACCCTGCGTGCTTTTCCCTGGGCGAACTTATTGTTTTTACTAAAATACCTACTCATTATAAAACTTAAGCAACATTGAAAAGTCACCTCACATCCAAGCACCACAAAATACCATCAGTGCTATCAGAGAGCCGTCATTCCCCACTATACGGCGGGACGGATACACAGACATGATGTTTGGAAAGATGAAATCATACTCTGCCCGTTTCTTTGTAAGAAGTGCTGAACCCTCCCTTTTGGTTATATTTACCTGGAGACAGAGAATCTAATGTGAAATTTCTGAACGTCATAAAATATTAGTTGATTACAAGAGGTACTGGTTTTTCCCATATTGCTATCAAGGGAAAAAAGACATCGAGCGGAGACAGTATGAGATGATTGTCACTGCCACCACCTCTACTTCTGCTCTTCTGGGTAACACGATTTAACTCTAGAATAAAAGCTGTGCTGTCCAATATGATACGCACTGGCCACACGTGGCTTTTAAATTTATATGAATGAATATTCAATAAAGAATGCAGTTCCTCAGTTGCACCAGCCAAATCCAGGTGCTCAGTAGTCACTTGTGGCCAGAGGGCATGTAATGGACAACGTGAGCAGAGGACATTCTGTCAGTGAAGAGAGTCCTGCTGGACAGTGTTGGCATAACTGGCTCGTTCTTGGGAAGATGACTAAAGAGTGCCCTTAGACTGCTTGCCACTCCCCCGCCTGGTGCTTAATGGTTTTATAGATTCTTTTACGTTGTCAAGGTTCATTACACTTATGTTCAGATACAGACTCTAACTCCTCCACTGGTTTAATATTAACCCTTTACCCAGGTCCCGTACTAAAGGCATCCTCCTTGCATCATCAGCTCCCACCATTGTTCCCGAAAAGACCGCTGTCTTTGCTCACTGCCTCTCCCTTGTTGATGAAGGCGCTCCATTTTATCCCTTAAATGTCACTGCACATCTCCATCAGAGCTCTTGGGTGACAAGGCACATTGTCCATGAACAGTAATATTTTGAAAGGAATCCTTTTTTTCTGAGCAATAGGTCTTAACAGTGAGCTTCAAATATTCAAATATTCAGTAGCCAGGTTTTTGTTTGTTTTTGTTTTTGGCTGGGTACAGTGTGCTTTATTGATGGTACATGACAAGGAAGAGGTGGGGCCCTCTGAGTCTCTCCCCTTCTTCCAGAGGTCTGGGATGGAAGCAGTGGAGGGGGGGGGATACTCCGAGCTGGGGGACTCAGTTGGGGCTAGGAGTCCCCAGCAGCTGACAGCTCTCTCTCCCTCTCACGCCATTGCTGGGACAGGGGTCCAGGGGGCTCTTACTTCCTGGAGGCTATGTAGACCATAAGGTCCACCACCCTGTTGCTGTACCAACCAGGAGGTGCACTTGATAAAGTGGTCTTTGAGGGCAATGCCAGCCCCAGCATAAAAAAGGGAAGGATGGCTGTCACTGTTAAAGTCACAGGAGACAACCTGGTCCTCAGTATCTTCCAGGATGCCCTTTGGGGGCCATCTGATGCCTGCTTCACCACCTTCTTGATGTCATCATATTTGGCCACTGGAAATGGAAATGCTGACGGTCATGCCAGTGAGCTTCCCATTCAGCTATCGGATGACCTTGCCCACCACCTTGGCAGCACTGGTAGATGCAGGGATGATGTTCTGGGTGGCCCCACACCATCATGCCACAGTTTCCTGGAGGGGCCATCCACAATCTTCTGGGAGGCAGTGATGCCGTGGACAGAGATTATGAGTCCCTCCACGATGCCAAAGTTATCACAGATGACCTTGGCCAGGGTGGGGGCATGCAGAAGGCATGGATGACAACTTTCAGGGAGTTGACAGACTTCCAGGATTCACGCCCATCACAGACATGGGGACATCAGCCAGCGGGACAGAGATGACTCTCTTGGCGCCCCCTTCAAGTGAGCTCAGCTTTCTCAGGGTCGTGAAGACCCCAGTGGACTCCACGGCACATTTAGCACCAGTGTCACCACAGCTGATATTAGCAGTATTTTACTTCTGGAAGATAACAACAGCTGTGCTGCCATCCAGGCTTTGTTGTTCCATCCATAGAGCACAGGCAGAGCAGATTGAGCACCGTTCCCCAGCGCCCTAGGAGTTTTAGAATGGTGAGTGGAGCCTTGGCTTCATTCCGCCAACTGCACTTGTCCTTAACAAGAGAGTCAGCCTGTCCTTGGAAGCTCTGAAGCCAGGCATTGCCTTCTCCTCTCTAGCCAGGAAAGCCCCAGGTGGCATCTTTGTCCAACGTAAGGCTGTTTCATCTATGCTGAAAATGTGTTGTTTAGTGTAGCCACCTTCATCCGTGATCTTAGCTAGATCTTCTGGGTAACTTGCTCCAGCGTCTACACTGCTCTTGCTGCTTCCCCTTGCACTTTTATGTTAGGGTGATGATGTCTTTCTGTAAGCCTCATGAGCCCACCTCTGCTGGCTTCCAACTTTTCTTCTGCAGCTTGGTCACCTCCCTCAGCCTTCACAGGATTGAAGAGAGTTGGGGCCTTGCTCTGGATTAGGCTTTGACTTAAGATTGTTGTGGCCAGTTCGGTCTTCCCTCCAGACCACTAAAACTTTCTCCATGTAAGCAAAACTGCTGTTTTGCTTTCTTACCATTCATGTGCTCACTGGAGTAGCACTTTTCACTTCCCTCAAGAACCTTTCTTTGCACCCACAATGGGCTGACCGACCCAGGAGGCCTAACTTTTGGTCTGGCTCAGCTTTCAACATGCCTTCCCCACTGAGCTTAATAGTTTCTAGCTTTTGATTTAAAGTGAGTGACGCGGGGCTCTTCCTTCCACTCGTTCACTTAGAGGCCACTGCAGGGTTATTAATTGGCCTGCTGTTGCATCTCAGGGACTAAAAGAACAAAGACTGATCTCTTGCTGCTGCTACATATCACTCATAGGTTGTCGAGGGTGGAGGTTGGCAAACCTAGTCTGTGGGCCCAAGGCCTGTTTTGTTTTGTTTTTGTACAACCCACAAGCTAAGAGTGTTTTTTACATTTTTAAAGGGTCAATTAAAAAACCAAAACAAAGAGGAATATGTGACAGAAAACTTTTGTAACCTGTGAAACTCTTACAAAAAACCCAGTGAGAGGAACGGCTTGGGGTGCTCATAGAAGCATAGTGGGGTAGGGGTGTAGTTTAGTGGGCGGGGGCGTAGCATAGCAGGTGGGGGCATAGCATGGTGGGGGGAGCCTAGTATAGTGGGTGGGGGCCTAGTATAGTGGGTGGGGGCCTAGTAAAGAGGGTGGGGGCATAGCCTGGTGGGCGGGGGTGTAGCGTAGTGGGTGGGGGTGTAGTAAAGTGGGTGGGGGGATTGCCTGGTGGGTAGCAGCATAGCCTGATGGGTGGGGATGTGGCATGGTAGGTGGGGGCATAACCTGATGGGTGGGGGCCTAGCATGGTGGGTGGGGGCTTAATGAGCCCAGGGCAACATGGAGCAGGACGTGGCCAGAGGGGTGGGCAGCCTGCAGCGTGGACAGGCAGGCAGGGGTCAGGCTTCCTGGCTGCTGTGCAGGAGTAGCCTGGAGGGCTGTGAGTTTGGAGGTGACTGCAAGGTCCAGGCAAGACAGGACAGTGGCTTAGCCAGGAAGGAGGCAGCAGAATTACTGAGAAGTGGCAGTGCAAATGCACCTTTAGATGGGGTGTCACTGAGCTGGCTTCTTTTGGTGCCCTGTGATAAAGCCATCAGGGGTTCCGGATGGCATCATGAATTAGAAATAAAGCCTCGATGGTCGGGTATATTTACTGTTATGAGAGATCCCTTTAAAGTTGACTTCAGGCCACAGGAAATGGTTCGCTCCAGGAAAGTTTCAAAAATGCCACTTCCTAAGACAGACTTTGGCTGTTGAGATCTACTGTTTATTATTCTGGAGATAAACTATGCTCACTGGGACAGCAGGCACTGGGAAGGAGAGGGCTGCAGGTATTTATCCGGTTAATCTCCGTCACGGTTGGAGGCAAATGGTCCTCAGTGCCTCCACCTCCCTGGCTCCTTGCACCTACCCGCACCCTGAGGACTGAGAAAGGAGCCTTTCAGATCTGCTGTGTGAGCCAAGGGCTCTTTGTGATGTAGCTTATCCACCACTTTGTGTGTAGGAGGCAATTGTACTTGTACGTGCTCCATGGAGGAGTCAAGTTGGGAAAACACACAGGGTCCTCTCCTCAAAGTGCATTTCAGCTCTCCCTGTTCCAAGGGAGTGCAGCACCAAGCCTTTTAGAATCTTCCAGATACACTTGATCCCTCTGCTACCTTAATCTAAAGGAATCTTGGGAAACAGGATGGAAGGTTTAAGCACTGGTTTGGGAAACCAATATTAATTTTTAGTTCATCTCTAGTTTGCTGTGTTAAGCACATTACTTAGCTTCTCTGTTTTCATTTACAACTTTAAAATTCAGACTCTGCTAAGTGAACAATTGTAACCATTTAGCAAACAATCTCAAATGTGTTACGCATTGATCAGAGATTTAGAACACCCAGAATAGGGACAGAAAATTAGCAGCATAAGTAGAATTGAAGAGGAGTGAAGGGACATTCTGAGTACAGATTTTCTGGACCTTCAGGAATACTGAAGAAACGCTGTGCTGGTGGCCGTCAGCTGCAGCACTGCCCTCTCTGCCCTGCTGGTGACGTTGGAGCTGTGCCCTGCCAGCTGGGGCAACATGGGTCTTTTCCAGGAGAGGGTGCCGCAGGGACACGCGAGGCGGAGCAGGGGAGGGGCTCTTCCAGATTCCCTGTGCTTGCTCCTCCTTCCTGTGGCACGGCTGCCAGCGGCCTGCGGGAGGCCGCGAGCTCACCGCCAGTGACCTTCCCTGGCCCCTGGCAAGCGGCTCCTTGCTCGCCAGCTGCAGGCCATCTCTGGCTCAACTCCCACATACTGGTCACACTGGTTGCCACCCTGTGGCTGCAGCCCACCTCTGCAGGAGGCCGGAGCTCAGCCCACCCCTGACTGCAGCCCCCTCTGTGGGAAGCTGGAGCTCAGCTCACCCCTGACTGCAGCCCACCTCTGTGGGAGGCTGGAGCTCAGCCTTGGGGGAGGGTGCCCTCCTTGTCTGCCCCTGCCCAGGGTCCACTCCCTAAGCTTAGAGGCCAGTGCAGCTGCCTGCCTTTGCTCTATAACTTTTTCCTAGTGATTCTTTTTTTTTTTTTAAGATTTATTTCTCTCCCTTTCCCTCCCCGCCAGTTGTCTGCTCTCTGTGTCCATTTGCTGTGTGTTCTTCTGTGTCCACTTGTATTCTTGTCAGCGGCACCAGGAATCTGTTGTGTCATCTTGCTGTGTCAGCTCTCCATGTGTGCGGCGCCACTCCTGGGCAGGCTGCACATTTTTTGCGCAGGGCAACTCTCCTTACGGGGTGCACTCCTTGTGCGTGGGGCTCCGCTACGCGGGAGACACCCCTGCGTGGCACGGCACTCCTTGTGTGCATCAGCACTGCACATGGGCCAGCTCCACACGGGTCAAGGAGGCCTGGGATTTGAACCCTGGACCTCCCATGTGGTAGGCAGATGCCCTATCCATTGAGCCAAATCCGCTTCCCTCCTAGTGATTCTTTATCTTCAGTGCTCCCCCATCAGGTGACTGGCATGACTTCTGTCTCCTGGCTGCGCTGTGCCTCCTATACAGGTGTGTTGTCAGGCGTGTGGTCACAACATTTCACGCTGCCAATTCTTCTTATTTCTCTGTTGTTTTAAGCAAGTTTCCCGAGGCCACTTTCAGGCTCTTCTTTTTCATGAATGAGAGAATAATTTTCTCGAGGCTGATGAGAGGTATTGAAAGTGCTGAAAGTAACCACACACCATTTTGGTTTCAGACTCTTCATACAGAGGCTGGTGCTTCTTATTCTTGAGGGAGTCCAGAATCACCAGGGCAAGCAGGTTACAAAGTGGGGCCCGGGACCTCGCCCCAGGCGGGAGTTC